>NC_067400.1:55395679-56075679 GCF_016432865.1 Antechinus flavipes
ATGAGGAGGTTATACTAGAGAGCCCTTCTGAGACCCCTTTCAATTCTAGAGTCAAGATGCCATGACTATTTCATTTTTATATTGGTGCTTGATACATAGTAGATAGGTTTAATAATGCCTTTTCATTTATTGAATGATTCTTCACCTGCCACAGAAGTAGTTGAGTCGGTATTTCCAGATTCAGAACATCTCTAGGATTTATTTCCCTTAATATAGGATACTAAGATTTTTTTTTTTTTTTGCCTCAGACAAAGCCCTAAGATGAGGAAACTGAGGCTGAATGGAAGTTGGTAGGATTTGAACTCTGACTCCAAAGTCTGTGCTCTTTATTATTAATTTTATAAGGATAACAGAGTTTGTAGGATTTATGTCCTGTCAAGGCATTGCTCCCTGTCTTCCCAAACCATTTCACAATTCCCTCCTCTCAAATTGCCTTCAGTAGTTTGGGCTAATTGCCATCTGTAATTGATGATGTATTTAGAACTTGTGTAATCTTTTGGGAACGGATTTGAAGAAATATTTTATCATGATGTTTGGCTGTTAAACTGTGGCCTGACACTTGGATAAATTCAACTTCTTATTATTTCCTTATGGAAAGGAGTTAACAAAAAAACTCAAAACAAAAAAAAAAAATCTAAAGCAACCTTATCAGTTTGAAAAGCCAGATCTTTTCTATGGACAGAATGCTCACCTCTTGATTAGTTGTAAAGACTTTATCCCATTTTATATCTTCATCACCTCCCACTCTGAATTTTAATAAGATCACATCTCTCATATGGGAAGATAGGTGAAAACAAGAATTTGTTTTACTTTCCCTACTCACATTTTTTAAAGTAAGGAAAGACTGGCTGAACTTTTCCCTTCCTAGATGGATTGAATCATCTCTTTGGAAAATTTGACTGTTGGGGATGGATCACGTGATTATGATATTCTAAAAAAGCGCATAGGAACATCAGCTAAAAGGTGGGAGAGATCTTCAAGAGCATAGAGTCCAACTCGTTCTTTCATTTTCTAGATTAATTAATGGAAGCATAGAGATTATATTGCTTGATTAGAATGAAACAGCTAATAAGTGTTTTTGGCAGAATTTGAACGAGGGATCTTCCTGACTCCAGATCTAGCTCTTTAAGTTTCCGTGCCATCTAACTATTTGGCTCAATATGTTATTCAATAGAAAAGCAGTTAGGTTTACTACTTAGTCATATGAATGGACATCCTGAAGGAATTTAGTTCAATTAAAGAAGAATTTATTAAGCACTATTTGCCAGTCAGAGACAATATGGCATAGTTCATGGAGGGTTGGCTTTGGAATCGAGAAATCTTGGATTCAGGTTGTTTCTCTGACGTGCTAATGGTGTGTGGCCATGGGCGAACCACAGACAACTCAGTCTAAGTGTATACTGGCAGGATGAGTTGGCATTCTCTATTGAGCATTCCAAATACTGATGAAATCATAAGCATATTCTCTAGGCCATTTCTCCTCCTCCATCCCCTGCTTTGCCTCAACTGTTACCTAGCCTTAATCATTGAATGGGAGTAGCCTCAGTTAACTTGAGATCTGCTGAAGACCTTAGCTTAAAAAGCCAAAGTCTCCCATTGCATCCAGGGTCATCTCTAGGGGTCCTGATCTATATCTGGTCATTGGACCCAAATGGCTCTAGAGGAAAAAGTAAGGCAGATTACCTGGTACAGCCTTCCCTCACTTAAATCTAATTCACTTGCATTTCATGGCATCATATCCTTGATGTCAGGGAGAATGAAAAATGAACAACAATTCCCCACTTATTTTCCCCTGCTTCCCCAGCCAAGTACTGCAAGTACTGCAAATATTAGAATTGGTCCCTTCTCCCCCCATAATTTTTCAGGGTAATTTAGGTCCCTTCTGAGCTCTCCAGGTAAGGGCTTTTCTCAACAAATGCTGTAGCTGAACAATTTTACCTGGGGACTTGAGATGTTAAAAGGTTTGTCTTAGGTCACACAATCAGTGTATATTAACAACTTAGGTCCTTCTAACTACAAGAATGGTTTCATTCACTACACCATTAGCTTCTTATTCATCCAGATACTTTTTCAAAACTTTTATTCTGTTAGAACACTTCCTTTTAGTCTTTTCCCATAGCAAAACATTGCACTATTTGGTCTTCATATGGAAACCATTCAATTCAAGTATTCAATAGGAAAAATCTTTATTAAGCCCCTACTATATGTCAGGCACTGTGCTAAGTGCTGGGGATACAAAAAGAGGCAAAGGGCAGTCTCTGCCCTTTCTTTTTAATTTAATTTCAAGATGAATAATAATCATAAGAACAATAATGATAAAAATATAAATAGGGAAAGCAAAACAAATTCCTGTTTTCACCTATCTTTGCATATGAGAGATATGATCTTGTTAAAATGTAGGAGTGGGAAGTGATGAAGATGTAAAATGGGATAAAGTCTTTACAGCTAATCAAAAGAAAAAATGATAAAAAGACCTTTAACTTTGGGGTATTATCCAGGAATCAGAAATCCTAGATCCAATTGTTGACCCCATCAGCTATGTGGCTGAGTAACCTTTACTTCTCTGAACCTCAAGTCCCTCCTATAATAAAAATGTTGGATTGGATTATCTCTATTGAGATATGATCATATTGAGATTTAACATTCTATGACCTTCAAGCCAAGTCCATGTCATTTTAATCTTATGTACTGATCCCTAGGATCTTTGATACCAGAGAACATAGAGAGAGAGGAAGGCTGAAGAGGAAGGAGCTGAAGATGTATTTCATGGTAAGATTAACAGAGTATAAGTCACTATCTCCTAAGTGGAGTTTGGAAGATACCTTCCACCAGTCATTCTGCTTCCCTTAACAATTTTATTTCCTTGCCTTTTTTGGTAATTAATTTTTTTTGCTCATCTTGGGATGGGGCCACAATGTCATAGCAGCATTTACCTCACTGTGGTGAGGATGTGGTCATGAGTTCTCAAAAAGCCTTGCCATTTCTGGTAGATTTTACCAAACTGGAAAGCATTTGAGTGATGGACTGTCTGAGGTCCAGCCTGGCAATTTTCCCAGAAGCTCACCATCAAAAATTTGGTACCAGGTGATGAATGTTTTGACCACAGCTCACGAAATCATTTGATGTGTGGAGCAATTCTAATCTCTGTTGGTGGAAGAAGTGAACTCCCTCAAGAAGTCATAGATCTTTTAAGGTGCTGAAATTTGGAACCCCATAATTTTTTCTCATGTTATTTGTTCTTCCTTTTATTAAAAATGGCTCATCATTTTTCAACTTGAGAATACTCTTAGCAGGATGTCCACAGGTTTAAACCTGTATATTTCCTGTGGATGTTTTGAGTAGTTGACAATGTAATTTTGACTCTATCCAGGTTTGTCCCTTTTAACCAGGCTATAGTTTTTATGGTACTTGACTAGCTTCTTCTTCTTCTTCTTCTTCTTCTTCTTCTTCTTCTTCTTCTTCTTCTTCTTCTTCTTCTTCTTCTTCTTCTTCTTCTTTTTTTTTTTTTTTATGGGAAGGATAGATCTGAACTTATTGCTTCTAATGAAAGAGTATTCCACAATTGTTTTATGAGACCTGAGAGACAAAGCCTTAGAAGTTACCCTCATTTCCCTAAATTATTCCTCCTGGAATTGGAAGAATAACAGTAGCCAAGATAGACAGATCACCATGACATAATTTCTGAGAGAGGATGGAGAAGTTTTCTTATCCATGCAAGTATGTCCTTGTCTGCCCTGACTCTCAGTAGTAACACCTAGGACTAAAAAAGAGAATCACAAAGATGGATGGTTTATCTGGGGAAAAGAGTGCTCTGAAGTACATATGTATCTGTGAGGGATGTGAAGAATGAATAAAGTTGAAGGTAGAAAGGACAAGGAAAGAATAGGGATTTATAGTTCACCTGAAAAGAAAGAGCTGAAAGGAGAGTTTTCTTATTGTTCTTTTTATCCAGCTTCGATCTGACACTTCCCCACCAAAGGAAATCTTTCCATTGAATCAGTAGTGCTAAGCATACATGGCACCTATATTTTTATTCTGCCTAAACTTTCATGTAAAATTTCTGAAACTGATCACATCCTTTTATATTTCCCACATTAGAAAAATGAGATCAAATTTTCATAAACCTTGTGGCCTGCCTCTCACCATTTTATAGTTACCTCCTGAATAGTATCAAGAATTTTACATCCACGATCAAGTGAATGGTACATAAGTAATGCGATGAAATGTTCTACATAGAAAAATCCATTAAATCCCAGACACCCTGAGAATAACAGAAATAATGTTGAACTATGGCAACCTGGTTGGAATTCTGACTTTTCAGCAGAACATGAGATTCTTGAGGTTAGGGATGTTTTTTCCTCTCTTTCATTGTATTCTGTCAAAGTGATTTGCACATGGTAAATACTTAATAAATGTTTATTGAATCAAATACAACTGATTGGGTGACCTTGAGCAAGCCTTTTGGGCTTCTTTGAATGTCAGGGTGGTATGTCCAAAGGAACAGCAGGCTCTTTGGGTTAGGATCTATAAAATAAAATTTGGCTATTAAAAAAGTGTGATAAAACTGTATTGAGGATGATTTCCTTAAAACACATACATATTATGCTATATAGAGATATTACCCTTTAGAATAGGTGCCACATACAAAAAAGAAATAGATAAATTTGATCACATTTATCTCCCCACCAAAAGGGAGTAAATCATATAGATTCATCAAATTGTGGGGCTATAACATAAGCAGCCTTCTCATGTGTGCCTTTTGGTCTTCTGTGTCAAATGAGATAGGCTGGATTACATGGATCAATGGATACAGAGAAAAATGACTTGACTCTTATAAACTAAACTAAATGACCCTGGGCAGTTAATCTACTGAGCCTTAGTTTACTCATCTGTAAAGTGGGAAGGTTAGACTGAATGCTTCAAAAGTTTCTTCCTGCTGCGAAGCCTAGGAACTTTAAGGAACTTCAAATCTATGCTTCTAAGCTCTCAAAGTTTTCAGCTCTTTTAAAGATGCATTATGTATATCATATTTTGCTCAACTATATATTTGTCATACTATCTTCCCCTCCTCCTTTGCCCTCCATCAGGTAGAATGTAGGATGTAAACTCCTTTGATGGCTAGGAGTCTATTATTTTTGTCTTTGTGTTCCAGCATCTAACATAGTGCTTTACATATAGTTGATCCTTAATAAACATTTGTTGAATTTCACTGAATAGATGCTAACCTACTTTCTCTAGGTGAATAATTTATCTCTCTATTATCGATTCTAATAATTAACCATGTAGTTTAGTTGGTGGTATCTCTTTGGTAAGATTTCCTATGAACATCATTCATGGGTATCCATGTGATTTTCTTTGTAACATGGATTTTAAGTTTCTACCAGAAAAATCTTATCCTGCTAGGGTTTTAAACAACCTTGATATGTGATGGGCATCTTTTGAAGTTGGCAAAGTAAACAAATGAAATTCAAATGAGTTAAAGGATTTAATTTATGAATAATGATGGCCAATTTCAGGCTACTTTGCCCTTTAACTTGTCCAGATCTTATCTAACCTTCAATGACTAGCTCACATCTCACCTCCTCCAGATTACTTAATATCTATGTGATTTTAGACAAGACTCTGAGGCTCATTTTTTCCATGCATAAAAGAAAGGTATCAGACTAGAATTCTGAGGTTTTTAAAAAGTTTTTTTCCAGAGTAATAAGGTGACATAATGAATATAATAACCCTGATCCTGACTCAATTTTTTTTTCTTATTTTGTGATCATAATAAAAGAAACCCATAAACTATTGATTGAGGTAAAATTTTAATGATTGCTATAAAGAAAATGCTAATAGAGAAAACTGGACCCTTAGCCAATGGTCTATTTTTAGGTGTTGAAATAACTCTTCATTAAAGAACTAATCTGATGCCTCTTGATAGATGGTATGGAGATGACTCCAGATTTTGAATGGCTATATTTGCAAAAGAAGGTCCTACCCAGCTGGGAATGTTTCAAGAATATACTTGGTAACAGGCTGTCATCCAAGGACTGGCCTAGCTATGACAGAGAGATGCCCTTTCCCAGAACGAGAGTGAAGAAGGTTTGAGTGGCTGCAACTCACAAAGAGTGTTTACTGAGTAAGGCACCAAAGGATTGAAATTTATATTTTTAGCCAGAGCCTCCACTTAGAAAATCTCTATTTGGGTAATAATCATGAATTAAATGTCAACTGGGTATTGTGCATTGTGCTAACTACTAGAAATACAAAGAAAGACAAATGTCCTCAAGGAGCATACAGCCTAACTTGCATATTCAAACAAGCTTCATATAGGAAATATATTAAATCATCAACAGAGAAATGATATTTGGATTAAGATGGATTAGGAAAGGCTTCCTGTAGAAGCTGGGATTCTAGCTAGGACTTGAAGGTTACCAGAGAGGCTAGGAAGTAGAGATGACAAGAGAAAGTATTCCAGGCATAGGGGATGCCAGTGAAAATGTCCAGAGTTTGGAGATGAAGTATTTTGTTTGAGGATCAATGCCAATTAGATGAAATAATGGAGTATAAAGTGTGGGAAGGTTGGAAAGTTGGGATTTGAACACCAAACAGAAGATTTTATATTTGTTTCTGAAGGTTAAAGGCCACTGGAGTTTATTGAGTGTGATCAGACCCATGCTTTAGAAAAATTAAGCTAATGTCTGAATGGAGTATGAAATGAGGAGAGACTTATGGTAGGGAAACCAACCATCAGGTTATTTCAATGACCCAGGCATGATATAATGAGGGATTGTATCAGTACTGTAATAGTGTCAGAAGAGAAAATGGGGCAGATTTGAGAAATATTATAATGATTGAAATCCAGAGGAATTGGCAGTAAATTGAATATAAGAGAGGAGTTGAGAGGTAGTAAACAGTCAAAGAGGACATTGAAAGTAATGCCCTTGATAGTACTAGAGAAATTTAGGATAGGGAAGAGTTTATAGGGAAATATAAGGAATTCTGTTTTGGACATGTTGATATTCAATTCAATTGGACACCATATTCAATTCAAGATGTCTAATAAAGAGTTGAAGATTTGAGAGATCAGTGAAGAGATTAAGGTGGCTTAAGTACAGTTGAGAATCATCAATACAAAGATGATTTTATAATTTCGGGAGACTGATGAGATTACCAAGTGAAACTGTGATGACTGCATTAGCACCCTGGATACTTTAAAATCAACTGGAGTCAGAATAAGCAAAAGTCCTTGATCTTAATTCTTTATCGAAGGGAGAGGAGAGAGGGTGGACACAGGAATCTCCTCTTTCTTCTACCACTGGGAGTTATACTTGCTTGTCCTACTCCACCCTTTTCCCCTCCTCCCAATCTCCCTATACACCAACCGATCGAGCCAGCACAGAATGGTGGGGTGGGCCATTTTCCAAGCAAATGGCTAATAGAGTATTGTCCAATAGGTAATTAGCCTTAAGTGTTTGCTTGTCCGAACCTCAGTGCATGAACTCAAGAGTTTCAGTCCTTTACATGAAACAGTATAATAAGTTTTCTTAAACTTTTTCTACTCATGACCCCTTTTTACTTGAGAAATTTTTATGTGATGTGACCCTGAATATATAGGTATATAAAATAGGTATACAAATAAAACATTTTTTGATAATAAATCATAATTTTGTGACTCCCACATTCAATTATAAGACCCTATTTGGCATTTAACTCATATTTTAAGAACCTGAGGCATAGAGGAAGAAGAAAAGGGGACCCAGCCTAGAACTCTATAGAATGTCAACAGTTCCTGGGGTACTCTATGATTGGAGAGCCAACAAAGGAGTCTGTGAAGGAGAAGTATGGTAGATAAACGGATAAGTGAATTTCAGAGTTCATTAACATGGACTTGCTACATTTGTGGGAGATGAAAAGAATGTGGCCATCTTTGTGTGTGACTGAGATGTGGTGGATGAGAAAGTTGAGAGAAGTTATGGTGTTTGAGAAATTAAAAATAGGTATTTTGGATGTCCCCTAATTTGATGAGAAGGAAACAAAAACTGTGAGCCATCTATTTAGGAAAGAAGGGGTACATTCTGGATGTCTATAAAAGATTTTGATTGGGTGGTAAATATGGATTGCATAAAACTCAGAGAAAGAGAAGTTACTACCAAGTAATATTGGGTCCTTAGCCTGGAAGTGGCAATAGGAAGGAAAGACTATATTCCATGTCTCCCACCTCCTTGACTAGTGAGGCAAGGGGAATGACTTAAAGTGAAGACAGTGTTGAAATGGGGGCAAGGGAGGCTCTGTCATCAGTAAGAAGTCAGATCTCAGTGAGAGTAAGAAGATGAAGGGAATGAAAAAGGAAAATATTTAAGATGAAACCAAGTTTGTTAGCTATGGAGCAGGCATTCCAGAGGACACAGTGGAAAGATTAGGTAGCTTTTAGTTAGGACTTTGGTGTGGTGGTGGATTGAGTACAAGTCAGTCATCTAATACACATTTATTAAATGCTTATTGTGTTCCAGACATTATGTTAAACTCCGGAACAAAGAAAGGCAAAAGGAAGTTCAGGCCCTCAAGAATCTCATAATCTAATGGGAGAGACACATGAAAATAATTACATACACTCAAAGCTATTTACAAAATAAACAGAAAATAATCAACAGAGAGAAGACACTAAAATTACAAAAGATTGAGAAATGTTTTCTGTAGAAGGTAAAGTTTTAGCTGGGATGTGAAAGAAACCAGGAAAGCCAGAAAATGGAGAGGAGGAATACCTGCATATGGGGACTAGTTAGTGAATATGAAAGAAACTATAAGGAATACAGTATCACTGGAACAGAAGGATTCTGAAATAATTGAAAGAAATATTTGGGTAGAAATGTTAGGAATGTGACGGTTTTTAATGACATCCCCATGAGCATTCATTTTCTCACTCATTCTAGCAGGAAGCTTCAATTCTAGTCCTAGCTTGGACACTTGCTGAGTTACAATTGTGATGATGGGTAAGTCACTTAGCCTATTCTGAGTTTCAATTTCTCTTTCTGGAAAATAGGGCTAATAGCACTTGCACTATTTATCTTCTACTATTTCCACCTATATTTGTAAGGAAAGGGCTGATGTGTTCATTATTATTATTCAATAATGACATTTTTGCATTTTGTTTTTATTGTAAAAAGCAAACAAAAAAAAGTGATTCCTCATCTGTTAGATAATCAGTTCAAATTAGATAATTTCATTTTATAAATAAGGAAGCTGAGGTTGAGAGCGGTAAACTGTCACACACAGTCATACAGCTAGTTAGTAGCCCAAATGAAACTGGAAGCAAGGTTTCTAAACTCTAAGACTAGTGCTTTTTCCTCCATGCCACCAATGGTTCCCTTGTTCTGAAGCCATAAAGGCAAATAATACAGGGTAAACAAACTATTGAAATACTGCTCAGTTTTGTAACATGAGCATATATGGACATATTGGAGGAGGGCAATAAACCTTAAGTAGCAGGAGTTGCAATACTTTTGGGAGAACAGATGTTTGCAAAGGACTGAATAATCACTGTGACGAGAAAGTTCTTACCATTGGCAAATTAATGACATGAAGGTGCTGGAAATAATGGATCATAACTAAAGAAAAGGACTAAATATTGAATTGTAAGTTGTGTGACCCCAAGCAATTATCTTAAATTCTTTGATCTTCAGTTTCCTCAATTTTAAAATGGGAATCATGATACCTATAGCATGGAGTTCTCACAAGACTTGGGTGATATAGATATTGATAGATAAATATAGAACTACATCAACTTATTTATAAATGTCTCTCTATCTATATTTATATGCAGTACATTTATCTGTCTGTCAGTCCATCCAATCATCTATCCATCTATCCATTTATCTAATAATCTATCATCTATCTATCTATCTATCTATCTGTTCATCCATCCAATTGTCTATTCATCCATCATATCTATCTATCATCTATCTATCTATCCCTCTATCCATCCATAATCTATCCTTCTCTCCCTCCTCCCTCCCTTCTCTTTTTTCTGTCTCTCTCTGTCTCTTTCTCTTTCCTTCTCTCTTCTCCTCCTTCCTTCTCCTTCCCTCTCTCCCTTTCTCCTTCCCTCTCTCCCTTTCTCCCTCTTCTCTCTCTCTCTCTCTCTCTGTCTCTCTGTGACTCTCTTTCTCTCTTCCTATGCACATACACACATGCAAATATATAGAAATAATTATTCCAATGGGCTGGCCATATTGTTTGCTTGCCTAAGACTATTTTACAGTGAACTAGCACAAAGCAAACACTCAGGTGGAAGTCAGAAGAAGTGATACAAGGACACTCTCAAAGTGTCTCTGAAGAACTCTGGAATTAATTGCCTGAAGTGTGAAATACTGGCAAAGGCTTATCTTCATCAAAGAAGGAGCTGTGCTGGATAAGTAAAGCAGAATTGAAGTAGTTCAAAAGAAATGCTAGAAGTGCAAAATTAGAGAATCCACTAAATTTTCATATGGGCTATTTTTTCCTGGCCTGAGATACAGCCTGCCAAGCTTTGTATGTGTCTGATCAGCCAGTCCAACACACTGTAATTCAACTCTAAATAGTGATGTCCTTTTGGTCCTCTTTGAGAATGACAGATAATATCCAACCTCTGTGTGTGTACATTCAGTTATCTGTGTGTACAAAGCAATTTGCAAATTGTGACACCCTGTATCAGTGGTTATCATTATTGCTAATAATAATAATAATAACCTAGCAGAAAAAAATTCAGAACCATGTGGGAACATGTTGATGGTACTTATCAATCTTAAAAGTCTACCTGTTAATTAACGATGCTTCCAGTTAGCATCCTTAAGTTTATCTCCCAATAATTTTATTCAATAATAAAAAATACATATTTTATCTACATGTAACCCATAAAATATGAAAGAATGATAACAGTTGTGGTATTGAATAGAGAGCTAGCCTCAGAGCCTAGAAGACTGGGGTTTATCTTGGCTGGAATATATACTAGTTCTGTGGCCCTGGCCTAATCATTTAGTTCTGGAAACCAGTTTTCTCTAAGACTACGTTTCAAAGAAGTCACTGATAGTAATTATAGAGGGAGTTCTTTATATCTTTGAAATCACAGGTCCAGATCTTGTCCTTAACAGCAGGATTGTAACTTATTATGCTAGTCCTCTTCTCTCTGAACTTCATTCAAGAAGCAGCATGGTTTAGTGGGAAGAACACTAATTCTGGAGTTAGAGGATCAGTGTTCAAATCTCATTTTTGACATTTTCTGCCTATGTGACATTGGACAAGTCAGTGTCTGGATCTTCACTTCTTTCACTGTAAAATGGGGGTTAGAGAGAGGTTTCACTAGATGATTCCGAGGTCCCTTCCATTCTCTTTGAGGGGAATAAGATGATTAAATATTAATAAGCAGAATCCTAAGATGTAGTACACCATTTGTCAGTTTCTCCTAAGTGCCAAAATTAGTCTTTTGAGGAACTTGCTAGGTGGAATAATGAACAGAATTTTGGATTTGAAGTCAGGATAGTTAGATATTTAATAACTTTGTGATCCTAGAAAATCACTTAACCGCTCTCTCATTCTCAGTTTCCCCTCACTTGTAAAATGAGTATTATAATAGTACCTTCCTCCCAAGGTTATTATCAGGATTAAATTTATAAGATATGTAAAGTGTGTAGTGGTTGGAGTATTGGCCCTTGAGGTAGGAGAACCAGAGTTCAAATATGGCCTCACAGACTTACTATGTGACCCTAGACAAGACACTTAACCCAGATTGCTTCTTTCTTTCTCTCTCTATCTCAATACATATAATATATAATAGTCATATATTATTTTATTATTAACATATTAAATTAAAATATAAATTATTTTATTGTATGATTATATAATTTATTATATTAATACAATTAAAAATTAAATTCCTATTAAATTATTAATTTATATATTATATAAAAATATATGTAATATATTATATGCAAAGTTTTTGCAAACCTTAAAGTGCTATATAAGTACTATTTATTATTATTGTTATGTTAAAGCAATACCACTCAGTCCTATAAATCCAAGTGTTTTCTCTGCTATAGTACAGCTGTTTCTCATTTTGCAGAGCCTTTTTTTTTTTTTTTTTTTTTTTTTTTTAGAGGTGATTAATTCTTTCCTGGGACTTATGTATCCTTAAAAATAGATGGAACCAGAACTCTAACTCAGATCTCCTGACTCACAATACAATATTTATTCTCCTAGGATAGAATAAATGCTCACTGGCCACAAAACAACAGTAAGCATTCATTCTTCTTAATTGCAATAGTCAATTTATAATGGTTAATTGCCAGCACAGAAGGTGAGATGTTGTGTTAAGGAAATGTTATTTCCCAATGAGACTATAACAAGGAATTCTGATTCTTAGGACAAATTCAACTTAGTTCAGTAAAGAGGAGGATAGAAATGGAAAATTGAAAATAGTCCAGAGGAGAGTCTTCCCTAGTCAAATGTAGTGTAGCTGGGCAATCCATTCCTTAGTGAGTCTGATAGTACCTTTTAGTGTGGGGGATGATAGAGCAACATAAGATACAGGGTCAGTAGCCCCAGCAAACTCAAAGAAGTGTGGTTCTAGTGGTAGGCACCAATTGTTCAACTTTAAAGATCGATTCTGATTTTCTGTAAGCAATTGCTACCATTGATCTATGGACTGATCTGGTTTTGAGATTTTTATATTTACCAAGCTTTTTTTTTTATTGACTGAAGGTCTCTTGAGTTCCTTCTGCCCACTTCTTCCCACTTAAAATCTTCCCTTCTAAAAGTAAAAGATTGAGAACAAAAAAAAAAAACCAACCAAGTAAATAATACAAAATTAACAGTCTAATGAATTGTAAATGCATTTTCTTAACAGGTCTATGACTTTAAAAAATATTCATTGAAAAGAGCTTTCTCACCTGTGCTACCAGAAAAAGCTGGTGCTGCATAAATTAATTCCTCTTAAAAGCAATGATCAGCACCTTTCTTTCACCATTTGCTTTATTTCTGAACTTCTTAATCAGTTTATTTCTGCTGAATTCAGAGTGTGCATCTCGTGAAGTTTTCCCATCCCTCTGAAAAGAAAGAAGAAGATATAGGTAGAAGTTTATTCCTCCCTGATGTTTAAGTTGATAACCTGTGCAACTAGACACTTAGTTAAAATGAAATAAGGACTGTCCATCATAAAGATAATACTCGTAGGAGCAGCAAAATCCTTTTTGGCAGAGCTGTCCAAAAATTTCCTTCAAAAACATCAGTCTGTTTTTAGAATAAAGAACGGAAATGTTGGTCAACACTCATTTAATAGAGAAAAACATAATTTTCCTCAAAGAAAGATCAGTTTTTGAGAAACTTAGAAGTTATATTTTAGAGACATTTGTAAAATGAAAGGCATGATGTAATTTCATTTCCCTTTGCATTTTCTCAGCTATTCATGAGAGGAACACAGAATGTTATAACTAGGAAAGACTTCCAACATTATTTAGTCTAAATTTAATAAATTTGTAAATTGAGGCTCAAATATATGAGAAATAATACTAGCTGACATCTGTGTCTCTTTAAGATACCCAAAATGTTTACATATATTATATAACTTGAATCCCACATATCCCTAATAGGGAGAGGTCACAACTATCATTAGAAGTTTTACAGTCTGAAACAAGTTAAGTGACTTTGCTATGGTCACACAGCTAGTATCCTCCACAGATATATTTCAAACCCAGGTTTCTCAGTCCAGCAAGTAATTTATTCAAGGTCATAATAACAGGTCTCCTGACTTCTACTCTAATGCTCTTTCTACCACATCAAGCTTTGGCTCCAAAGGCCCTGACATTATCAAAATATTGCCAAATAGTATTTGCTAAGCAAGTCTTGCAACATTTCTTGTGGCTCTTTCTCAAAGTCTGACTTTACCCAAACAGTAGGAATGGCTTAATGTGGCAAAGTCAATTACACCCTTTGACTTCCTTGTCATTATATCGAAGGAGAGTGGGTGGAATGCTATAGACCTCCCATTCCCCCATCTGTCCATGTTATAATCTGAGTTCACCTACCTTTGGGAGATAAGAAAATAGAGATAAAGGGTTATATCTTCTAAATGTTGGCAACTGATGAACGTCTTTCTACCCAGCAGTACTATCAGGGACAACGGGACAACTTTTGGGGATTGTCAGAAGACATGAAAAACAAATATTCAAATGGAAGTAACAATCATTCATCCTGCTAACATACAGAAATTTCTGAAGGACCATATAATGAAAGAGCAATGATTATGTCATGCTTGGATCATGAATTCCTTCCTTCCTTCCTTCCTTCCTTCCTTCCTTCCTTCCTTCCTTCCTTCCTTCCTTCCTTCCTTCCTTCCTTCCTTATTTCCTTCCTTCCTTCCTTCCTTCCTTCCTTCCTTCCTTCCTTCCTTCCTTCCTTCCTTATTTCCTTCCTTCCTTCCTTCCTTCCTTCCTTCCTTCCTTCCTTCCTTCCTTCCTTCCTTCCTTCTTTTCTTCCTTCCTTCCTTCCTTCCTTCCTTCCTTCCTTCCTTCCTTCCTTCCTTCCTTCCTTCCTTCCTCTTTCCTTCCTTCCTCCTTCCTTCCTTCCTTCCTTCCTTCCTTCCTTCCTTCTTTTCTTCCTTCCTTCCTTCCTTCTTTTCTTCCTTCCTTCCTTCCTTCCTTCTTTCCTTCCTTCCTTCCTTCCTTCCTTCCTTCCTTCCTTCCTTCTTTTCTTCCTTCCTTCTTTCCTTCCTTCTTTCCTTCCTTCCTTCCTTCCTTCCTTCCTTCCCTCCCTTCCTCCCTCCTTCCCTCTCTCTCTTCCTTCCTTCTTTCTTTCTTTTTTCTTTCTTTCTTTCTTTCTTTCTTTCTTTCTTTCTCTCTCTCTCTCTTTCTTTCTTTCTTTCTTTCTTTCTTTCTTTCTTTCTTTCTTTCTTTCTTTCTCTCTCTCTCTCTCTCTTTCTTTCTTTCTTTCTTTCTTTTTTCTTTCTTTCTTTCTTTCTTTCTTCCTTCCTTCCTTCCTTCCTACCTTCCTTTCTTCCCCTTCTTTCCTTCTTTCTCTCTTTCTTTTTTCTTTCCTTCCTTCTTTTAAAAAAAATTTCATTTATTTATTTATTATTCAGGTTATACATATACATTCATTTTTTATATATTTTCATTTGAGTCATGTTAGGAGAGAAAAATCAGAACAAAAGGGAAAAATTGAGTCATGAATTTTAGTGTCAGAAGGACCTTAAAATTTCTCTAATGTAGTCCTTTCATTTTACCCTCTCTGAGGTCTAGAGAAGGAAAAAATGAATTGCTCAGGGTAACATAAACAATGGGCAATAAAATCTGCATTTGAATCCTGATCTTTTTATTCTGGCTTCAGCCCTCTTTCCATTGAACCAAAAGAAGAGGATTTCTTTATTGTCCAAAATCCAAAATCAAAATTGGTCCATTCTGATGCCTACTAGTTTTTTGTGAAGCAGGAAACCTGGATTTTGTTTCCTTGTTTAATTATTTTCCCTCAGTCACATCATTCATAAATGAAGATGTACGATTCTATGTGATTGCTTTCAACTTGAAATTCTTTGCTCCTATGTTCTGGCCAGCTTGGCTTGCTACTGTCTTAATAGAAGGAAGTTGGGAGAGTATTTGAGGTTGGATGAGTGCAGAATACATCTATTTGCTATTTATTAATAATAGTTAAGATATTCCCAAGGTGAGTAAGCTACTACTTACGTGTAAATTATGTCTACATTAATTCTGTCTAGGTCATGAGAGTACCATTTAGAAAATTACTGATCTAGGCTACTAAGCACAATCTTAGTACCCAAAGGAGTTAATGTACTTTTCAAAATACCTAATCTGTACTCAAGAATGGGGTTGTTAACCTAGTTAGAAGGTATCCATATTTACTACTATTACTGCTCTAAATGCATTCAGCTCTGCTCTCTTGGATGTTTTTCTGGGAAATGCCAGCATAAACATATGTAGGTCAACAACAACAAGAATGATACAGTTTTCAAAAAAGAACTGCACATTGTCAACAACCCTATAAAAATGTTTCCAATTACTGATAAAGAGAAACATAAATTTAAAAAGGCTTTACTTCATATGCCACAAAATGGCAAAAATAATAAAAGGTAGAAATAGTCCATGTTGGAGGAACTATAGGAAACCAGGCCTACTAATGCACTGATGGAATAGTAAACTGGTCCAATCATTCAGGAAAACAATTTGGAAATTCATGCATATCCTTTGACCCAACAATCTCACTAATAAACATTTACCTTAAGGAAGTCAAAGATAGGAGAAAAAAGGGTTTAATACATGTTAAAATATTCATAACAACCTTTTTGTTGTAGTTGTAGCAAAGAGTTGGTTTCCATAGAATAGGGAATGATTAAAAATATAACATGTAAATATAAAATATTATTGTAAGAAAAACGAATCTGAGAAATTCAGAGAATCTTGGATTCATAGAATTTCAGAATTCAAAGTACCTCAATAGTCATTGAGCCCAGACCATATCTAAACAAGTTTTCCATCTACAGGCTATCTGGCAAGTGACAAATTCTGTCAATCTTTTCTGACAGAAGCAATAACAATACTACTAATAATACTATTCATATATTTCTTTAAAGGGTTACAAAAGATGAAATATGATATGTCTGTAAATCTTCATAACAGTTCTTTAAGTAGATACTATTTTCTCTTATTTTATGGATAAGAAAATGGAGGCTGAAAGAATGACTTTCTTATAGTCACAAAGGCTAAATAAATGTTGGGTTTTGAGCAGCTGCCATGTCGATTGCCCTTTCTTAGCCTTCTAGTGGTGAAAAGGTAGCCAAAAAATTGCTAAATTGTAATAACCAATTTCAGGGCCAAAAAGCAGATGATGAAACTCACTTCCTTCCTCTTAGTAGATATCATCAGATAAGGTGAGTGTGTAGGTTGGTTTTTGCTTAATTGTTTTCCTTTGTTTCAAAGAAGCAATGGAGGCTGGATTATATCGAGTAATGATTATTGTGTTGTTTTTATTTATTATGTTGCTTTATTTTTTAAAAGAAGACATAATAAGTAAACAACTCACACATGTGAATATTCTTAGTCTTTTGTACAAAGGGCAAAGTAAAGGGAATAGATGCTTTCATTCTTTCTCCCTCGTGAAAATGAACTTCCAAAGGTAACACTGCCAAACTGCATTGGAGCAGAACCAGAGATTTAGAGTCAGAAGGGGCTCAGAGGGCATTATATTCACTGATCTCACTTTCCCCAGAAAAACTGAGACCCAGGGAGGTTGAATCAATTCCTTGAGGTCACAGAGCTAGCATGCTTCAGAGAGAGTATTGGAACTCAGGTCTTTTAACTCTAAATCCTGTACGTTTCTCTCTACTGTACCACAGAAAACATGACATGATGAAAATAGAAAGGGCTTTGGTATAGGAAGAGCAGCATTCACCTTCCACATTTACTGGTTGTATGATCCCATAACCTCAGGGTTCCTCAATTTCCTCATCTGCCAAATGCTATTTATTTTACTTATCTCACAGGGTTGAACTGAGGAAGGCCAATGGTAACCTTGAGATCCTAAGGAACTGTAAGTTATTATTATTTTTTAAGTATGTTTGCCATTTCTTCAGTGCTTCCTTAGCCTGGAGTGCTGCTGGTCAGTATAGACATGAAACAGCATTGGTACAAAGTAAGTGCTTAATAAATGCTTGTGGACTTACTAATTATACAATTGGCTGCTTCTTCACGTCCCACACAGTTGAGTGCCAGGCCAAAGGCATTCTTCTCTAACATTCTCTCTAATAGGAGAACACAGAGAATATCATCTTGAATCCACACAGGAAAAGATGCTTAATTGGCATCCCATCAGGCAATTAAGGGGGACAACTGGCTTTCTTCCCCCCACATTTTGTCTCATACAATACATTACACATAGAAAAGATATAATTATTTCCTACAGAAAAGTCATGGAGCATGTTGGTGGTGTAGGAATCCTGTACAAAGAACACAGATTCTATTTCAACTTCTGACTCTCTGACCCTGGCTCACTTACTTAACTGAGCCTCCATTTCTTCATCAAAAACCCAATTAAACAAATATCAAGTTAAGGCTTTGTGGCATATTGAATAAGAGCTGACCTTGGGGTTAGGAAGGTTCAAATCTCCTCTTGTCATACTTTCTGCCTTTCACTAGAGGTCCTTTTGCTTAAGACTAGTCTTGAAGATGAGGTTACAGGAAAAGTGATGGTTTCCATT
The DNA here is from genome assembly GCF_016432865.1 of Antechinus flavipes. NCBI lineage: Eukaryota > Metazoa > Chordata > Mammalia > Dasyuromorphia > Dasyuridae > Antechinus > Antechinus flavipes. The sequence continues at coordinate 55,413,903 of NC_067400.1, forward strand.
GGTGGAGAGAATTTCCCCATCTGGGATTTCCCTATACAATGAAATTATAAGTCCAATGCCTGTTTCTAACCTGGGATAAGAAATCAAATGGGTGTAGCAATGGCTAAATTGTTAAATATAAGCTATTTATAATTCATGTCAGCCCCTAAGGTTAATGGAGCACTTTTATCAAAGATCCAGCAAGTTAAACTGTGTTCTCAGGGCTAGGTCCACAATAGCTTCCATTATATAATACTTTGCACATATTTTCCTCATTTGATCCTTGTAACTATGTTAAGTGGGTGGTAGTAGCCCTATGTTATAAATGGGAAATCTGAACTTAATAAAGTTGCTTGGGGTCATAGACCAATACCAGAGGCAGGAATAGAACCCACATTTTTCTATCTCTGAGTACAATATTCTATGCCCTAGACCTTACTTCCTCCCAGCATCTAACCCTTGCAAATGGGAAGAAGTTATTTCAGATGGTTCAGGAACCAGGGCATGGTTGCTCATGCTTGGTCCAAACAAGTCAATTTAGGAATCTAGATCAAAAGTCAGGTAGATCAACCCTGACAAAAGTTCTAATCTCAAATGAGAGAGAACAGTCTTCATGGTCAAAGTGAAGTTCATTTTGTAAATGTTCCCAATGATTTCTTTGTATCCATGGGAGCTGATTATGAAATCAGTGCATTATGCTACCATGCATCAAAAAGGTTAAATTGAAGGCACCATAGAGTACTATCCTAAGTAGCAAGAAAATTTGCAAAAGCTTGCTGGGAGGCACGTGTTTCCTGCACCTGCAGAGTAAACGTGGCCTTTATTTTTTGGCTCTATAAGGTTGTTCCTTAATAAGTGGGGGAAGGTGTGGGGAAGGAGGATGGGATCCTGGCAGCACAATCTGAAACTGGATGTCTACCAGAGCACATTGTCCTTTGTCAAGGGCTGGGTCATAGTGCAGAGGGGAGAGGGTTTCTTTGCCATCTACTCTTCCTGGCAGTGCAAATAACAAGTTGTAATTATAGTTTTACTACTGGCCAGTCCAGTCTACTGTTCCAAAGTTCTGGATATCATCAAAGGGCTTGGGGAAAGAGCATTTTGAACTACTCCCAGAACCTGCCTTTGTAGTCAGTCTATAGTAACGTAAATGCACTCGCTTTGTCCAAACAATCCTAATAACCATGTGGTGCATAAACACCATAGAATAGGTTGGCAGGCAATAAAATCTCCAGGTTATTACCAGGGACCTTGGCATCAATTCCATAAGGAAAGGAGCAGGGCTGACATCTGTTGAAGGTAATTTTACTAGAATCTTTCCAAGAGGATACGGGAGTAGTTTGGTACAGAGGCAAAAAATGTAAGCTTCACTACATACTAGGAATGAGAGCCTGAGATATCATTGAACATATTTGTGTTCTCAGTATGTCAGTTGTAAACTGGGTTAATAACATTTGTATAGCCTATTTCCCAGGGAAATTATTAGGCAAGTAGAAGTGGCTATTACTTCTTTGATTAAAGAGTCTGAAGAAATAAGAGGTTTCTCTTTCTCCATCTTATTGAGGAAACTGAGGCCTGAGGAAGTAAGTGACTTGACCAATGTTATGTGTTTCTCCACTCCACCACTTAATAGTATTTTATTTTTTCCAATTACATGTAAAGATTGTTTTCAACATTCTGTTTTGTAAGATTTTGAATTCCAATTTCCCCCTCCCTTTATCCCTTCGCACAATGGCAAACAATCCGACATTGCTTACAAATGTATAATCATATTAAACATATTTACACATTAGTCATGTTGTGAAAAAAATCAGATTAAAAGGAGAAGACCATGAGAAAGAAAAAAGAATGAAAATAATATGCTTCAATTTGCATTCAGACTCCAGGTTATTATCTTTCTTTTTCTGGATATGGATAGTATTTTCTATCATGATTTTTTGGAATTGTTTTATGAGAAGAACCCCAGATCATAGAGCTTGTAAAATATCTTTAGTCAGACTTGAATTGTACTCTTCCTAACTGTGGTCTTCCTATGTGATTTGTCCAGAGTCCCACTAAGGCAGTATGTGTTACAGAAGAGTCTCGAATCCAGGTCATTATGAGTTTAAAATTGCTCTATTCATTTTGCAAAGCTACCTTTAGAGGGGTTAGGGTTTTGTAAAACAGAAGGCAGCAAAACTCAAGATTTAGAAACTGATCATTGATTGATTGACTTAAATTGGAAAGTTTCTCTTGTAAGCCTATTATAAAATGAAACTTGAGCACTCACTCTCCACCCAAGCTACCAAACACTGACTGGTATGATGATTAATCAGTTTAACAAAAATCAAGGCTCACATTTACCCACCATGACAGTCAGGGTTTCTGGATGTGATTGGTATGGAAAATTTCTATTTTCACACAAATCATGAACATGAGAATTCTAGAATGGACTTGTGATCCATTCATTATTCAGGAGTTTCTTTCGATGGTCTTTCATTTAGTCTAACCTCTTGGTTTTACAGATGAAGAAACTGAGACCTAGAGAGATGAAATGACTTGCTCAAGATCACATAGATAGTAATTGGCAAAGCTATAATTTGAACCCAGGTTCTTACGTTCATATACTTCTTTGATAAATCCTTTATGTTGTTCTTCATTGTATTTACTTGTTTATATTGTGTGGCTCACAAATACCATGTACCATTCCTGCCATATCAAATGAGATAATATTTATAAAGCCCTTAGCATAGTGTTTGGCACGTAGTAGGTGCTTAATAAATGTTTTTCTCCCCCTCCTTTTGGATCATCCCCCTGAAACAAAAAAAGATGTAAAGTTGTGAGAAAATAATTTTTAAAAACAAGCCATAGAAGGGTAAGTATGTACATTGAGAAGAAAACTGCTGTAGTGTTTAATTGCAGTAAGTCAATTAAGGGAAAAAAAGCAGATGGCAGTCACTTACAGGGAAATAATCCAAATTGTTGTGAGATAAAGATGATCCAGCCAAGACGGCTGGAATCTTTAGAAAGTAAGAGATGCTGAAACTAATGAGGATGGCATCTAGGGAGAGGTACGGATGTAACACTTGGTTCTTTAGGGCTCCAGGGACTATCTACACACAGGAGGCATCCAGTTTTAATGGGGAAAACCAAACAAAAGAGGAAAAGACCCTGAATTTCTCTCTCAATCAGCACAGAAAGCATATTCCCTGTATTGTAGCATTGTGGACCTGGAAGGGACCTTTGATACCAGCTGGTCCAGCCCTTTCATGTTGTAAATAAGGAAAGGGAAGTCAAGAGGGATTAAGTGACTTGCTTGGAGCCACATGACTAGTTACTGGCAGAAGAAGTTCTTGCTGCCTTAGATGTCATGACTCTTATCTGACATATACAGAAATAGAGTAGATAGTTCCCTCTGTGGGTCAGTTGAAGGGGCCATGGAAAGAACCTCAAACCCAAAATATCTTTTTCCCTCATGCCATGGTGCCTCAAATTGCATCATTAGGAAGTTATCCTATGAGTTTAGTAAAAATAACAATCAACATTTATATAGCACTTTGAAATTTGCAAAGCATTTTGTCAACATGCTAGAGTTTTACAGCCAACTTTTTTATGTTAAAGCTTTTTTAATTTTCAAAACATATGCATGGATAATTTTTCAACATTGACCCTTACAAAACCTTGTGTTCCAAATTTCCCACCTTCTCCCTGCTCCCTTCCCTAGATGGCAAGTAATCAATATGTTAAACATGTTAGAAATATACATGTTAAATCCAATATATGTATACATATTTATATAATTATTGTGCTACACAAGAAAAATCAGATTCAAAAGGAAAAAATGAGAAAGAAAACAAAATCCATTGATCTTTCTAAAGGTCTATTTTGATAAATGTTTCTTAACAAGTTAAAGTGAGGAGGGTGAGGGAATAAACATTTATATAGTACCTACTATGTGCCAAGCACTGTGCTAAGCAATTACATATATTATTTTATTTTATTGACATTTTAAGGTGATAATTTAGTGACCAAATTTATCAAATCATTTTCCTCCTAATAAAATTGTGAGAAAGATTACTTGACTCACTGCAATCATGTACAAGTATATTACTATGGTATTAATATAAAAGTATGCATGTATATGTGTGTGTGTGTGTATATATATATGTATATATATATACATGTATATATTTGTAAATTCTTATAAGAGATGTCATCTCTCAGCAAAGGGAGCTCCCAGAGATTAACTTTGCCAATGAAGATCAGGACCTTCTCTAAAGTTTATAATCTTAGATACTTACTAGTTATACTTTCTTTACTATGTATCAGTTCATACAAATCTTTTCATGTTTCTCTCAGTTTCTCATTTTGGTTATTCTTTTAGATCAGTGATGTTGGCTTGAATATTGAATAATTGACTTAGAATTTTTAATAATTTAATATTCTCTCATCTTAATAACTTTGGAGCCAAATTAATAGTACTTGTGATTTTTGAAAATTTCTCTATGGAAACCTTTGTCTTCTTTCCATGTGTGATCTGTTCCTCCTTTATTGAACAGTAGGAAGTTTACTAGAGTTTTAAATCTCTTGTTCAACAAGTTCTTTGTGGCCTAAAATAAGTTGTCAAACTAAGTGACAGGGTAGGCTTGCCTTTCCATTTTAGCAGACAATCAGACCTACATTTCGAAAGAATCTGTCAAGTCCTGAACTTAAGCAAAGTAATCTCTAGGAAAAGACTTTTGGACTTAAAGTGTTCTAGATATTGTGTCTAGAAGAGAATCCACTAGCTGCAATAGGAATTGTAAGTAAAGAAAGCTGTTGGCTAAGATGATCACCTATTGTGGAGATCAAGAACTCATACCAGCCTGAATAGCTATAAGGGATCTTGGAATTATTCCAGATACTCTAAATTAAATAGATGTTCTTTTAAAAATATCATAAAAATTGGATTTAATTATACAGAAAATTGAAAGAATTTTTTTAGGGGCTAATACATTTGGCTCTGTTCCTTAGCTATTAAGAGTTCCAAAAAGAAAATAGTACATAGAAATTAGGCTCTAAGAGGATCATTTTAAACTTGTGAACCCATAGCTATTTTTTGAATACCTATTGTATTTAAGAGGTAACATGGTATTATGGCAAAGTCAGGATGTAAAATTAGTAAGAATTAAATTTGAATCCTGCCTCTGACACTTATAGTCGTATCATCATAGGTAAGTGATTTAACCTTTCTTAGGAATTTTAACACTATATTATAAACAGGTTGCTATATGCATAGATGGTGGGAAGTCACATCTGGGAGCTGTAATATCAAAGACATTATATTCAAGTTATTCAGTCAGGAAGTGTTCATTAAATATTTATTATATAAGATTGAATTTGGAATCAGGAAGACTCAGACTCAACCTCCTCTGGCCTCAGACACTGAACAAATCACTTCACTCTGTTTGCCTCAGTTCCTTATCTGTTAAACTGGAAAAGGAAGTGGTAAATTGTAAGCTCTAGAGATACAAAAGAATCCCTGTTCTCAAAGACCTTACAATCTAATGAGGGAGGCAGCTTTTAAATAACCAACTATATACAAAATATATGTAGAGTGGATGGAAGGTAATCTCCTAGGGGAAGGGTCTAGGAGCTGAAAGGACCATGAATGGTCTCTTTTAAGAGTAAAATTTGAATTGAGTTTTGAAGGAAGTGAGCAAAATCTTAAGTGGAGATAAGGAGGAAGAGCATTGTTGGTATGGGTTAGAAACAGTAAACAGGCATGGAGACAGTCTTAAGTGCTTAGTTTGAGGAACAGCAATGGCTTGATCATAGAGTATGTGGTGGAAAGTCCAGTCTAAGAAGATTGAAGAGGGAAGAAGGATCTGGGTTATAAAGACCTTCAAAACCCCAAACAGACAACTTTATATCAGATCCCAAAGACTACAGGGAGTCATTGGAGTTTGTTGAGTAGAACACAATGGTAATTGTAGGGGAATGTGTCATGGAGAAGGTAATAGCAGAGTCTCAGGCAAACTGGATATTCCAGATCCCATTTGCCTTTCTTCCCCCTCCCCTCCCCGCAAATTTCAGGATGTCAATAACCCCCAAAATTCAAGAAACATGGTACCCATTTAACCCCCAGCAGAGTACAACCTCTTAACCTTTTGAGGGAGGTCACAGACTCCTTTAGGAGTCTGATAAAGCCTATAATTCTTTTCTTAGAATAACATTTTTAATATATTCTAAGTAAATTTAAATTTTGAATTAATCAAATAAAATTTAAATGTATAAAATAAAATACAAAGAATTACATAAAATTAAAAATGTTGAATTATAGTTATCATAATATTAAAAAAAATCTGTAAGATTGTTTAATCTGTCCCTAGGATATATCTGTACCTCCTAAATAAGACTCAGACCATTTCTGGAATGCATGGCACAGTAGAAAGGGCACTAGATTCAGAAGATAGAAATTCATATCCAATTCTGACCCCGACTTCCTGTGGGACTTCAGGAAGTGATTGGAGGAGTTATAGAGATCATTTCTGTCAATTCCTGAGGTATAGCATAAATTGCTTCTATAATGTTTATTATAAGTGATTATATTTGAACTTGGACATCTCCAATGCTGAGAAACTCATTATTTCCCAAAGTAACTTATTCTATTTCTTGACAGCCTTATCTATTAAGACCTTCACCTTTATCTTAAGCTGAGATTTGTCTCTCTTATCCCTTAATTTCTCTGGGACTCAGTTTCCACATCTGTAAAATGAGATAACGTAGGGCTAAATCAGGACTTCTTAAACTTTCCCACTCATGACTCCTTTTCACCTGAGAAATTTTTATGTAACCCCAGGCATACAAAATAGCCATATAAATCAAACATTTGTTGATAATAAAACACAATTTCATGACCCCCAATTCAATTATGTGATCCCCATATGGGGTTGCAGCCCACAGTTTAAGAATCTTTAAACTAGATGACCTCTAAGATCTCTTCCTATTCATTGTTAAATTGAAGTTACTGCTTCAGTAGACTACCATGCTTCTCTTTCCATTCCTATTCTCATCCCATCCTATCTCATCTTACCTGTCAGTGGGGATAGATCTGACCAGAGATCATCAGAAGATTTCAAACCATTCCTTAAAAGTCAGCTACTCTTTGTTAATACAAAGATTAAAAAAAAAAAAAAGGATTTTTGCTGCTTCTTCTGAACTCAATCCAGCACCTGAATTACTTGATTTTGGTTTCTTTTTTCCTTACAAAGCCATGTTGACATTATATCTATATAATCCATTTCCCCTTTAATAACTGGTCTTCTCTGTTCCTGACCAGTTTGATCTCTTTGTTGAAAGAGTCCTTGTCCCTTTTCCATTTTTGTTTCATCCTGGCTTTTAACCATCATATTACCTCAGTTCAGATCTCCACATATTGACCCACCCACGCATTGTCTTCCCATCCAGCTTTGCCTGACCAAGTTCTTGCCCAGCCCTTCTAAGAAATGAGCTCTCCTCTGCATCTAACTTCCAGTCTCATTTCTAAATGTCCATTAAAAACAACTGTGGCTTTGCTTACTTTCTCAGGTAGAAAGAGTCTCCAGGACAAAGCCAAATTAACCTGAAGTATGGAACTGAATTTGATTTCAAAATATTTCTAGAATGAACAGTGAGGAGAAATAGGACTTTGGGGAGAGGAATAAACTTTGTGCAGGTCTTGACTTCAGGTAATACATGAATAAATCCCAATTCCGATACGATTTTGTGTTGTTGTAACAGAATGACAGCATTCTGAACATAAGTGAGGAGAATTCTTGCTGTACTCTGCCCTGGTTAGGTGGATCTTTATCAAATCCTCTGTTTGGATCAAGATAATACAATTTAATATTATCATTGACATGATGGCTCAGGGAAGGCAATCAGGATAATGAAGGGGATTAAAAAAAAGAGAGAATTGTAGATGTTTTAAAAATACTTAAAGGAGTGGTGGGGAAAGACAATGTCTTTCCAATATTTATCGTCAGCATTTTCAATATTGATTGTCACCAATAGGAACAATTGAGATTTAAACTCAGGTGTTCTTGACTCCAGGCCTATGATTCTAATCACTGCCCCATCTCATGGCTTCTAAAAGAATTATTTGTTGATTTCTACCTGTGGATTAAGTTTCCTCACTGAAAGTTCTCTACACTGATGAAGTTAAAAATTTTGACCAAAAAACTCGATATCAGAACTTATAAATCTAATTACAAGAAAAGTACATTTTCCTCCTTCCCATCCAAAATATTTAGTGATTGCAAATTTTCATTCTTTGAGATTAAATCCAGTAAAAGGTAAACTCTTTGAGGGAAAGAACTATTTTCCCTTCTCTTTTAATACTTAGCCTGTGCACAGTGCCTTGCAAATAATAAGTGCTTAAAAATAATTGTTGGGTTGGATCAGACTTTTTAGAAACAGGCCAAAGAAGTTTGGAACCAAGTCTGATAAAAATGGTAGGTGAGTGAGCTTGGTCATGTGATTTTGTGATTCAGATAGTGTTATAAAATAGTGGGGCCAGTTTAAAAAATTGGGACCAGCAATGTCATCCAGTCCAACCACTTCATTTTTTTACAGAAGAAACAAAGTCTGTACAGGTAAAGTGATTTGTCAAAGATTATATAGATTGAAAGTGACAGAGATAGAATTTGAACTTTGATCTTTTGTTATTAGAGAGCATGTTTTCTCTGCTATACTACAATTCTCCCATTTAATTGATTTTTGGTCTATAAAATAGTTCTGAAGATAGTCCTAAAAATGGCATTCCATTATATAAAGAATTAGTGGTGTCTGTCATTTTTTGGTTATTACTTGTTTTGTTGTATACATCCCAAAATGTCTATCTGTCTGTCTCACTTTCATTGTCATATTCCTTACTTCCCTGCCTTGTGAAGACAAAAACAAATGAACAAAACCAATGGCTACACCAACGGAGCCTGGGAGCACCTGAAACATTCTCCATCCATATTCTTCCGCCTCCATATCTAGAACTTAATTGCTCCATTTCTCCTTTTCTCTGGAAACATTGGTCATGTCATTGGACTTGATTTCAAATGCCTTTTAATGTTGTTTTCTTTACATTAGTATAGTTATTTTGCTTATTATTCTCTTGGTTCTGATCCAAACAGGTTTTGAGCAATGGCATCTTTGTTGGAGGAAGCGTATATCCCTTCCTATAGTTAATCCTTGGAAGGACAAGCTCATGGGATCAGAGTTAAAAGGAACTTTAGGGGTCATGTAGTCCAGAGGAGAAAACTCAGGCACAGAGAGGTTAAAAGACCATTTAAAAAACAACAAAATTTTTTATTTTCAAAATATGTACATGGATTATTTTCAACATTCACCCTTACAAAATTTTGTATTCTAAAAATTTCCCTTCCTTCCCCTTACCCCCTCCCCTAGATGGCAAGAAATTCAATATATGTTAAACATGTGCAATTCTTCTATACCTATTTCCACAAATATGCTGCACAAGAAAAATTAGATCAAAAAAGAAAAAAAATGAGAAAGAAAACAAAATGCAAGCAAACAACAACAAAAAGAATGAAAATGCTATGTTGTGATCCACACTCAGTTCTCACAGTCCTCTTTCTGGGTGTAGATGGCTCTCTTCATCTCAAGACCATTGGAACTGGCCTGAATCATCTCAGTGTTGAGGAGAGCCACGTCCATCAGAATTGATCATTGTATAATCTTGTTGTTGCTATCAGTTATGATCTCTTGGTTCTGCTCATTTCTTTTAACATCAGTTCATAAAAGTCTCTCCAGACCTCTCCGAAATCATCCTGCTGATTGTTTCTTACAGAACAATAATATTCCATAACATTCATATACATAATTTATTTAGCCATTCTCCAACTGATGAGCATCCACACAATTTCCAGTTTTTTGCTACTACAAACAGGGCTGCCACAAACATTGTAGCACATGTGAGTCCCTTTCCTTCCTTTATGATCTCTTTGGGATACAGGCCCAGTAGAAACACTGCTGGATCAAAGAGTTTGATGACTCTTTGGGAATAGTTTCAAATTGTTCTCCAAAATGGTTGGATCAGTTCACAATTTTACCAACAATGTATTAGTGTCCCAGCTTTCCCACATCCCCTCCAACATTTATCATTATCTTTTTTTTCTGTCTATCTTAGCCAATTTGAGAGGTATGTAGTGATACCTCAGAGATGTCTTAATTTGCATTTCTCTGATCAATAGTGATTTAGAGCACCTTTTCATATGACTAGAAATGGTTTTAATTTCTCACTCTGAAAATTATCTGTTCATATCCTTTGGCCATTTTATCAATTTGAGAATGGCTTAAATTCTTATAAATTTAAGTCAGTTCTCTATATAGCGTAAAAGTGAGACAAAAGGCCTTTTTTTCACTTGTCTATGAGTTCATGTAAGAAACTCCTGGGGGGACCCTTTCTACACTAATACAGAATAAAACCTTCTCTGTAACTGATAGCTTTAGAAAATTAATTGGGTCACTAAGAGATTAAGTGGTTTGCCTTCTCACATATGATATGTGTCAGGGACTCACCTCGAATCCAGATTTTTCTGACCCTAACACTCCCTTTATACCCACTATATGTTACCTCTTTTAAATTCTTATATTTGTTGAAAAATGAGTCTCATTTATTTATAGTGATACCTTAGAGTCAATACCAAAGTTAGGAATGTAGGTTTCTAATTCTACTTTATTAAGAAAGTCCTTGTCTGACGGTGTTTCTATGGATTAGAGTTCATCTCATTGCATTAGGCTGGATAGAGCTCTGCAAAATATCCTATGTGTTTTCAGGAGTGAAGCAGGGCCATAAACCGTGACTCAGCCTTCTCAATCTCTTCTTAAGGTAAATGGTCTTAGAATCAGTTTTGTTAATCTTCATTTAATTATTAGATCAGTTTTTTTGTGTGTGCTCTAACAGAGTCATACTTCAGGCAGGGCAGCTGGGACTGTGCCCCAGGTGTTGTCAAGGTGGAGCACCCTGTTGCTTTATATGTTGTTATCCCCTTTACATAGGGCTTATGGGAAGGATGGGGGAAGGGGCAAAGAAATTTGCACAAGAAGTTGCTACTTCTTTCCTCACCTCTGCTTTGTAAAACTTCAACTCCAAATCTCTCATTTTTCACATGAAGAAGATGAGCTCATGAGAGGGAAAGTAGATAGTAATTTTGCTTGAAAGGTGGGATATTTGAGAGTGTATTGGTTAATAAGAGAAAAATGAATAAAAATGCTGAGGTTTTATCTCAAACTCAACATATAAACAAAGATGATGAAAAAATGAAAAAATAAATGTTGAGTGATGGTAAGCAGAAAGACACTAATGGACTTTTAGAGGAGCTATATAGTAGAAAAGTCACTAAGATATACCTAATTCTTGACCCAACTATAATACTACTGGCCATATACTCCAGAAGTCAAAGATGGAATGAGGGGTTATATTTAAATTGCACACATACAAACACACACATTTATAATAGCTCTTCTTATAGCTGGAAAACTGGAAACAGTGTCTACCAAATATAGAATAACTGAAAAAATTATAATAGAAACATATGATGATATATTATTACATTCTAACAAGCAACAAGTAAGAAGAATTCAGAGAAATTTGGGAAGATTTATATGAACTATTATATATAGAAACAAGGAGAAACAGAAGAATAATTTGTGCAATGACTAAGTAAACAATATAGAAAAACATCAGGATTTTGATAAATGCAGTGACTAACTGACTTTAGAGAACAGACAATAAAACATGTTTCCCCTGCTTTGAGTAGGTGACCTGTAGTTGTGGAATGAATAATATGTTGCTAGACACAGGTAATTTGTTGGCTTATATTATTTTACCACATTTCTTTGTAGCAGAGAGGATTCCGTAGAATGGGTAGCTGGCCATTAGCAATGGATACATTTGAAAAACCAAAGAATATTCTTTAAATTTCTATTCATTAGTCTTAGAGAACCTGAGTTTGAGTTCTGATACTTATTAGCTGAGGATCATTAAAAAGTCTCTAACCGAGCTTGGATCTCAATTTCTCTGTAGATAAAATGGCAGTATCTACCTCAGAGGATTATTTATAAAACTCAAGCAGTAGAGAAACAGAATTTAATAAAGTTAGGGAAAGGAAAGGACCTTTTCTTAGACTTCTTTGTCTCCACAAAGCCTGTACGGTGCTGAGCTCAAGGGAGGAGGTTAGAAAAAGATGCTGATTGTCTGATGCATTAGTTTTCTCTAGCTGCTTATCAGTTACAAAGTTCTTGGGGGAAAGATGCTGAGGATGGGAAAAAAAAAGAAGGTTGTGGAAGAGCTTGCACAGGACCTGAGACAAATTGACAAGAAGCAAATGATTTTGCTGCCTGACTTTCCTACCTCTCCGTGGCTCCCGCAGCCTTTGCAAGCCACTTAACTGCGATTTCAGTTTTTATTTGGAAATGTTGTCAGATCTATAATTTTAGAGTCAATCTGCAAACTGATGTTTAAAGAAGGAAAACTAAGGCTGAGGTATTTACCATGACACTCAGGAACAGGGGAAAAACATGAACAAGCTGGCACTTTGTAGCTCGTTATTGCGCTCTTTTAATAAAGTAATAGATGCTTCAGAATGGCTTTGAAGTCATTGCCAGCTTCTTCGTGGGGCTGTGAAATCTGATACTTGGGCTTGTAAGCAGTCTGTGAAAAGTACAAACTGGAATGCTTGTGAATTCATTCAGAGACTTCCAAACTCGAGGCTGGCCTGGGAATGGGAATAATGAGGCTAAGAGGAGGAGGGGGGAATGGATCCAGTTAAGAGTGGTGGCTGGTTCTCAATTTTGGCCGCCTTTCAGGGAGAAGGCCTTGCACTTTGCAGAGATAAACAGTGGTTTCCCCAAAGGATAGAAGGGGATTTTAAGACGGAAACTTGGTCTTCCCAATAATGTTTTCTTATTTAAGAAGCCTACGGCAGACTAGGGCAAAACCCACATTTAATAACACACATATCGTTGTGGCAGGTGTCACGGTGCAAGCTGGTGCTGGCAGGGTAAAGGCAGGACATAGGAAGGCTTCGCCTCTTTCCAGTGGGACCACTGCTGAGAAAACCCGGCTCAGCCAACGGCAAGACTGTTTTCTTTTGCTCTGCCTAATCCTGCCTTTGCTATTTCTCTGGCTGTGTGAGCCTGGAAAAGTGTCTTTACCTCTCTAATCCTCAACTGCCTCATTTGCAAAGTGAACTGATTGAACTAAATGACTTCCGAGGGCCCTTTTGCAGAGGCGATCCCTCTCTTTTGCAGTTATTCCTTGTGCCAAATGCATCTTAAATAAAGTGACATTATGGCTTGTTTTCCTTATCCTGAAAATGTCAGCAAGAGTTTTATAAGTGTCATAAATTATGGACAGTAAACTGGGGAAACATTGTGCCCAGAGAGGGATTATGGCTTTAGCCGCGCATGTGCCTAGGATCCCTTTTACTCCACAGCCCACGAAGGCTGGCAGAGGAAGCCGAGACAGCTCCTCTTTACAAGTGGCCTTCCATCTCCCATCTCTGCATAAGGGGTTCCCCATGTCCTTGATGCCCTTCCCCCTCACCTCTGTCCTTGGAAATCCTTAGCTTCTTTTAATGCATCTTTAAAATTGCTTTAAGGTTCAGGTGCCACTTTCTCTCAGAGGCTTTCTCCCATAGCATCTTTAATTAGTTTTTCTCTCTTTCTATTTCTGTCTCTCTCCCTGTCTCTGTGGCTCTCTCTCCCTCTTTCCTTCTCTCTCTCTATCTCTGTCTCTCTCTGTGTGTCTCTTTCTTTCTGTCTCTCTGTCTCTGTCTCTATCTCTTTCTCCCTCTCTCCCTCTCCCTCTTTTCCTTCCTCTCCCTCCTCTCTCTTTCTCTCTCTCTCTCACACTCTCTCCTTCATCTCTCTACCCCTCCCTCTCTCTGACAGAAGCAACTGTCTAGCCCTCCTATTCTCTGTGTCTGCTTGTTTGTTTTGTCTGTCTGTCTCTGTCTCTCTCTATTTCTCCATCTTTGTCTCTCTTCTTCTTCCTCCCTCTCTGTCTCTCTATCTCTTTCTCACCCCTCCCTCTTTTTCCCTCTCTTTCTGTCTCTGTTTCCTTTCTTCTGTCTTCTCTCTCCTCTCTCTCTCCCCCTTCTCTCTTCTCTGTATCAGTCTCTCTCCTCTTTCCTTTCTCTTTCTTTCTTTCTTTGTCTGTCTCTCTGTCTCTGTCTCTCCCTCTCTTCTCTCTGTCTCTTTCTTTTTCTCTTTCGGTCTTTCTCCTTGAAACTACTTTGCATTTTTTAGCATATATTTTGCGTTTCCTTTTTTGTATGCCTGCATATATCCCCTTCAAATGTCTGGGAAAACATAAGTGCCAGTTTTAGTTTTGTTTTTCTATCTGTAGTGTCTTACCCATAGATTCCAATAATAGTCCTTGCCCTGACTACTCACTGCCACAGTCACTAGAGCAAAGGTTGCCACTTTCATTACTCATTCTGTGTCAAACAGCACTTTCTGAATTTATTACCTGATCTGTGACATTAGAGATTTCGGAGTCATAAATGCTAAATTCAGAAATAGAGACAGATGCCTTTTGTGAGATATTTTCTGAGTGGCAAAAGGATGGTTCAAGAGAGGAAACTTAAATGGAACCTCTCAGTGGTGATACGTAAGGCTTAAGAGCCAGAGTTGGGAGACCTGGTTTCAAATCCTGGCACAGCCACTTAAAACCTTTTTTAATAGCTTCCATAATCTCTTTTAATCTTTCAGTTAAGATACATTTAATCAGGATAAGCACAAACACTCGCATCACTAAGATGATTATTGTCAATACTGATATCATTGAAATGAAAAGCATGGAAATAGACTAAGCTTTAGCATTCCCTGGTCTCTTGCTTTTATTACTCCTGGCAAATCATTTCCTTTCTCAGGGCCTCAGTTTCCTGGGCTGTAAAATAAAGGGGTTGGACCAAAGAAACTCTAAGATCCTTCTAGTTTTAAATCCTTGGTCCTCTATAACAAATTGAGGTTTCTAACAAAAGCATAACCTAGGTAAGATGCCTGAATAGAAGACATTTTCCCAGAGGGATATCTAAATACAAAGAAGCATTGGATAAGGGGCAGTTGTGGTCTTCAGAAGACCTAGTTTGAATTGAGGTGTTGCCACTTCCTAGACCATAGAGTCAGGAGAACCTGAGTTCAAATACAGCCTCAGATACCTACCTAATTGTGTGGCCCTAAGTAAGTTACTTAACCCTGTTTGCCTCAGTTTTCTCATCTGGTAAATGAGCTGGGCAAGAAAATGGCAAATCAGTATCTTTGCCAGGAGAAACCCCAAAGGGGTTATAAAGAGTAGGGCATGACTAATTGGCCAAACAATAACAAAGCAGTTCATTTTCCTCTCTAATATCAATATCTTTTTCTATTAAAATTAGGATAATCAATATGTCCATTGCTTACCTTACAGAGTAGTTGTGAGAAAAAAACTTTGAGAATCTCAAAGAAAGGTCTATAGAAACATAAACCCTGGAAATTTCATGTTTTTAGAAGGTAGAGAAAGGAAACAGGCCCCTTCAATATTTAGTGTTGTTAAATAAATGTATGAGAAGCAGAAAATAATGAGGACATGAATTTAAAATTTAATTCGGTTCAACTCAACAGCCTTTGTGTAGAGGCTTAGATTAATAGGGCTGAAGCACTGTGGTAGGCGTTAAGAATACAGAGACAAAAAGGAAACTTATCTTGCCCTCAAGGAACTTCTATTCTCCAAGATGTTACCTGTTGTCCTAGAGCTGCCCACATTGTAAAATTAAACTTAGAAATGAAAGAGTGCCTATGATGATAAATGATGTCCAACAATATTAAAAAAAAAAGTCAAAAATCAAGAAGCTTGATTTCCTCATGAAAAGACTGTGTTACTTCAATTCCTAACTAAAACTTGACTTTATGGAATAGGTGTCTTAGTGTTTTGAAATATCCTTCTCGCATTCATTTCTGAAAGTTGAGTACCTACTCTTTCCTTTAGTGCTGGGGGGAAGGTCCAATTCTGTGTTTAAAAAGATATATCCTCAGAACTGTGGGATAAGAGAAAAGGCAGAAGGACTGGGGTAATATGACAAATATGTTAATATATGTGTGTATAAGTGGCAGCTAAATTGTACAATGGATAGAGCATTCTTGGAGTCGGGAAGACTCATCTTCCTGAGTTCAAATCCTACCTCAGGAACTAATTAGCTGTGTGATCATGGGCAAATCATTTATCCCTGTGTGCCTCAGTTTCCTCTTCTGCAAAATGAACTGAAGAACTTGGGAAGGAATTGGCAAACCAAAACAGTATCTTTGCCAAGAAAACTCCAGAGTCATGAAGAGTCAGACACAACTAAAACGACTGAACAATAATGTTCAATAGTGTATGTGCATTTGGAAGGGATGGTATTGGTAGCATGAAATGCTTAGACTAGAATCAGTCTCCAGCTTACTCACTGTGTTCACTAAGTTCATTTGTAAATCATTTGAAATTTGTTTCCCCACAGCAACTGTTAGAAATGGTGATTAGGTTCCCAGCCCAGACAATAAACTTTATTGAAATTACCTTGTCACTGAAGCTTAGTACACTGGCATGAAAAGTATTAAAAAATAATACTTTTACAATGCAGGCCTTTTAGGAAGCAAACAACTCAAAAAAAGGATGCCAGCAGCCAGAAATAAAAACAAATCAAATGAATAAGAAAGAATTCTTCATTTAGAATCTTGTTAATTAAGGAAAAGTAGGTTAAATGAGAAGAGACTTGAGCCAGGAGAGAGGCAGTGCTGCTTGGGAAGCAACGTTGGCCAAGCAATCAGAAAAACCAAGTTTGAATCTTTATTCTGTTACTACATGGGTGTTCTTAAGAAAATTACCTAGTCTCCTGGGGGCCCTTTGGCTCTGTAAAATGAAAGAGTTGAACGAGGGACTCATTCAGGTTCTGCCCAATTTGAAATCCAGGAAACTTTTATTATAAAGACATTATAAAGAATATTTCTGGGGCATTTGAAAGGACTTTAGAGGTTTGCCACTCTAGCAATTTATTATGTTTCATCTTCATTTCATGTTTTATGGCTTTCTTTTCCATTGATATAAATATGGTACCACCATAACTCGTATTATTAGGATTTGTTTTATAGCCCTCAAACTGAACAAAACTAGGGTGAAGAATAAGGGCGATAAGAAAAAGAAGAAAGAGAAAGGAGGATTTTCTTAATATTTTGGGGAAGAATTGAGAAAAAAGAAGAAGTTAAAAGGCTGTGTTATAGGAAGCTACATAGTGTAGTGGATAGATTAAAAAGCCTAGAGTCAGAAAGAACTGAATACAAAGCCAGCCTCAGATGTTTCAGTTTTCTTATTTGTAAACTGGCAATAATAGTAGCATCTACCATCTATGATTTTTATGAGAATCAAATGAGTTGATTGTAGAGAGCTTAGTACAGTGCCTGAAACATAGGAAGTGCTATATAAATACTATTATCATGTATGACTTAGAGCAGATGTCTGAGATAGATTAATAGGGCTGAGAATGATGAAAGATAAAGGGCATGGCAGAAGCATGGTGTATCTATTAAACTGAGGAAAAAGAAAGGCCATGGTAGGGAAGAGGCTGTTAGTCAGATGGTTTCCTGGGATGGTTTGGTTGCTAGATGGAATAAGTATGTACAAGACACTAATGTCCTTGGGAAGGTGGGAATTTGGAAAGTGATGACATATGCAAACAGCTGTTAGCATGTATAGAATGTTCACAAATCAAGAATGTTTATAATTTGGGGAGCAAATGCTATGCTGCTGAAGGGTTACAGAAAGGAGCAAGATGTCTGAGGTGATAAAGTATATTGCTGAATTCGCCATCTTCTTTCTGGAGGGTGGTTGACCATTTGGAGGTTTTTACTATATACCACTTCAAGACGTTGTCAAGCATATTCTCTGATAAGTTATTGAGAAATAGACAAATAGTTATGTAAATTATATAAATCCTATATTTTGTTACATCATTTGGATGAGTCATTGTACATGTTCTTTAAGCATTGCCTAGTTTCTTATTCATTTGAATGTTTTCTTTTTCCACCCCCCCCCCCCACTTCCTTTTTATTGCTTTGAAGTGATGATGAGGGGGCCGCAGCAAGCTATCTTAAAAATATGGGAGCATTTCCTCCTTATAATTTTTTATAGATTCTTCCAAATTCTAGACATGACTTGGCCAAGTATGAAATTGGATATAACCCATGTTTGTGGGTTCTCTTCAAAGTCATCATTAGCACTGGTGAAAATCCTCAAAATAGCTGCTTTGTAAAGAGACAATTAATTTCTCTTCCCTCATTTTTTAAAACTAAAAATAAAGCTCAATCTAACTTACTATACTTCTGGTATAGAAGTAGATCTTTTTAGACACAATTTTGACACGAATGGACTGAGAGCATAGATATGATTACATTAGGGGATAGGACTGGTGGTATTGGGAGGTGGTTTAGAAAAAGCCTCTTGAAAGCCTCTTGTGAGCATATATTAACTGCATTCTCAAGAGATTATCTTAGTTTCAAAGCAAATCAGATATCAGTTTATAGCTATAGAGTTGGAAGGAAAATTTTTCATATAATCAATTTTTAGGATAGAGTCAAAAATTCAAAAAATAAGATCTGCAGCTTCATGTGCAATCATCTTTTTTCCCCTTATGTCATATTATGGAAATAATTGTTTTATTCCATAAAATTAAAATTAGCTTAATATTTTAAATTGATTTTGGAAAAAAATGTTAGGAAAGAAGAAGAAAAAGAAGAAGAAGAAAGAAAGAAAGAAAGAAAGAAAGCTTTTAGCTAGAGACTTATTACCTAGAATCAAAATCATATACATATCTTGATGTATATGACAAATAATTTACTTTTAAAAAATTCAATCAGTCAGGGGAAGCATTTCTATACCTTTGCTATGTCCCCTTTGCTTTTTTGGTATTGCTGCTAACAACAATGTTTCTCTTTCTCACTTCTGCCTCACAGAATACCTAAGTTCTTTCAAAGCTCAATGCCATAGCAGTTCTTTCCTTATTTCCATAATTGTTTGTAGCCTGCCCCATTCCCCCCCCCTCTCTCTCTCTTTCATGAAATTACCATGAATTTACTTATTTTAAAATGTTTTTATTTATATTTACCAATTACATGTAAAATTTGACATTAATTTCTAAAATTTTGAATTCTATATTTTCTTCCTCTGTCCCTGTTTTCCCTATTCTAGAGAAGGAAAGCAATGTATCAATTATATATGTGAAGTCATGAAAAATGGTTTTCTGTGTTGACTGTGCTGCAAAAGAAAACACACAGAGAGACAAACAAGAAAAAAAAAGTATCCTCAATCTGCACACAAAGTTGATCAGTTCTCTCCCTGGAGATGGATAGCAATTTTCATCATTGCTCCTCTGGAATTTTTCTGGATCATTGACTTGATCAGAATATCCAAGTCTCTTTAAATTTGCTTATCTAAAGATCATAGACTTTGGGTCTGGAAAGGCTATTGAACCTAATTCCTCCTCATTTTGCTCTTAGAGAAATTAAGGCAGAAAGAAATCAAATGAATTAATAAATGGCAGACAGCCAATGGTACAGCCTGGATTTGAATCCCCTATCTATTCTGCCTCTATTTTGGTATTTCTATCTTATCTCCCTATTAAAATGTGAATTTCTTGAGGCCAACAACTATTTCAGTTTTGTTTTTGCATCACCAGTATCTGAGTGCCTTGCATATATTAGACATTTTAAAAATATTAAGCTTAGCTGCATTGTTTTTGTTTGTTTGTTTGAAATAGGCTAATTGAGCTTCCTGAAATAAAGGTGATGGACTGAAGGTGCAGAATTGTATACACTATTATTATCTTTTGAATGTAGAAAATATATGGATTTCTTTTGCTTGATTGTGTTTATTAATTTCAAAGATTTTAAGAGAAGAAAATGGCAAACTGCTCTAGTTTCTTTGCCAAGAAAATCTCAAATGGGGTCGGGAAGAGTCAGATGTGACCAAACAACATAAAAAGAGAGGGCTGCTTAAAAGTGATAAGATAGAAAAAAGGATCATTGAAGTAGTTTTTAAAACCACAGAGAAGACAGCAGAAGGAAATTCAGAAGGAATCACAGACAAGTAGGACAGCTTTGGAAAAAAAATGTTGAATTTATTATATACTTATAAACAAAACAAGTTGTACAAAAGATTGGTGTTTTGAATATAATATTTTCTATTCTATGTTGTCTATGAAAATATCTTTTTCCCCTGTTGTTTTCAGTTCTTTGTTGCTACAAAAAGTTCTATTATAAATATTTTAGTGTATGTGGGACCATCCTTTTGACATTCATTCCCTTAGGGTAAATTCAGAATAAAAAAATAAAATTTGTTCAGAATAAAGAATTAAAGCAAAAAATAGGTTAGGTATTAAGATAGTGGTATGCTCTGATAATTCATTTGGCACATTAAAAATCTTTTCAGAGATATTAGTTTAACTTATGGTACATTCCATATTTGTCCATCCTTTTATTGAAATCATCTATCCTTATATTACATTTCAAAAACATAACTTGCATCATTGTTGTTTGAGGATAAAATAGTAAACCTACTTAAAATTATTCTTATTTATTCCGATTCCCCTTTCCTACCTGGACACAAGAGGAGATCCACCAATCACATAAGCAAGTAAGGACATTTCCTAATAAAATTTACTGCTTTTGATATTTATTCTGTCTTCAAAGGACAATGCATTAGCTTGAGGGATTTCTTATATATCCAGCATTTTCCTATTAAAAGGCAAAATCAAAAGTATTGATTCTATTAAGCATCTATGCCCTTGTGTCAATTCATTCTCTAGCAAGAGAAGGAAGGAGTACTGAAATTTAGCCTATTTCCATCCTTTCAATTAAACGATATTGGTATTGACAATGATAATTATCTTAGTGATGGAGGTTTTATACTTATCCTGATTAAATATATTAACTGAAAGCTTAAAAGGGTGCTGGCAGCTATTAAAAAAGTTGTAAGCTACTTATTTCTCTCTCATTCTCAGCTTCTCAATGCCAATCTTTCTCTATATTCATGTATATATGTAACTTCTCTCTCATATAATAAAGTGTGTTCATACTAAATATAGTATGCATAGCATAGCATATATACAATAATGTGTATATACAGTATATAGTAAATATAACACATATATGCATACATATATAGTACATCTGTTTATCTAGATTTGCGATTTCATCATTGTAGATAATTCCTAGTGTAACAGCTCCCTGCACCAATTTAGGTTGATAATTCTTTCTCGATTTATACTTTTAGAAACATTAAGGGATTAAGTGGCTCCCAGTTATAGAGTTAGCATGTATGAGAGAATGACTTGAATTTAGTTTTTCTGACTTGGATTCACCATATAATGTTGTTTCTTATATACATTCCATTTATCTGTTACACACCCATGAGATTTCTAGCTTGATAATAGGTTATTGCTCATGTCACCAGAACATGTAAAGACCAGATAAACTCAAGAAATAAAACATTAAAAAAAAACTATAGAGTCTTCTCTCTGAATAATTTCCGTACATTTCATAAACTGAATCCAGTAATTTAACTTATCTCCTGTCTCCTGTCAGGCCCCTCAGCCATTGTTGAGAGCAGTCACTGGAAAAGGAACCCATTTTCCTTATCACCATCAACACCCACTGCTAAACAAATGTCAGCAACTGGCAGGTAAGCCCCAAAGACCTGGTAGTGACAATCTTCCACCGTACCAATGACCCTGTTGTCACAACCCATTTATTTATCATCCTAGGAATAACTTCCATGCATATGTGATGTGACACCTACTTTTGTGCATTCTTCAATCACAGGTATTGCGGACTCAGAAAAGAAAGCTCTCATTCATAATTTCTTAAAACACAGTAATATTCCATTACAATCATGTACCACAACTTGTTTGACTTTTCCCCAGTCAATGGGGTAACTACCCTCCCTGTCCAATTCTTTGCTACTACAAAATATGCTACCATAAATATTTTAATGTATGCAGGGTCTTCCTTTTGACATTTGATATGCTTAGAAGTGTTATTTATAGCTCAAAGGGTATTGACATTCAATTCTTTCTTCACATAATTCCAAATTGCTTTCCATAATGATTAAGCCAATTTACAGGTCCACCAGTAATGAAGGAGCATGTCCATCTTCTCACAATGCTTGCAAAACTGACCTGCCATCTTTTGTCATCTTTGTCAATTTGCTGGGGGTGAAGTAAGATGTCAGAACTGTTGTGATCTGCATTTCTCTTATAATTAATATTATGGAACATTCTTCTATATAGTTGCTAAAAGCTTGCGTTGAGAGCTGTTCTTATCGTGTGACCATTTATCTATAATAAGTGACTTGTGGTCTTATGTATTTCAGCTAGCTGCTTACAAACCTTGGATATCTGACTCTTAATAAAGCACCTCTCTTTTTATCTTAGTTGCCTTAAAATTGTTCATGCAAAATATTTTGCTATTTCATATAAATGAAACTACCTATTTGATCTTTTCTAATTGTCTCTCTTTTTTTTGAGATTAAGAATTCACTTGCTAGTCAGCCTGATTTTGTATTCTTCTGATTTTTAAAAAAAAACTATGATTTTTAATATCCAGGTAATATATTCATTTTGAGTTTATTGAGGCATAAGATGGAAAATGCTTGTCAAAACTTATTTTCTGCCAGACTTCTTTCCAGTTTTCCCAGAAGTTCTTATCAAATTGGAAGTTCTTTCCTATATAATTTATGTTTGGAGGGATTATTGAACACTATGTTATTATGTTCAATTATTTCTGATTCTGTCTTGTCTAATCTGTTCCATTCTTTCATACCTTCTATGTTTCATTGTCAGAGATTATTAATAGTAACATCTGGATGTACCATCTTAGTTTTAAAATAGAAAGAAAAACATTAAAGGAGTAAAATATATCACACATACATATATAAATACATATACACATTTACACACATGCATATGTATTTTATATATGGCATATATGCATAGATATGTGTATATACATTATACACACATATACACATAAACCTCAGGGTTTAAATATTATTTCAAATTAATTTTTGAAAATAAATTTAGCCAAATTAGGAAGAAACCTCAGGATACTACCCCATGTGGGTAGGCAATAGAGAGCATGAAGCAAGGTTCTCCATCAAATAGCTTCTTATTTTAGCTTCTTATTCTTGCTGATAAGGTGGTTCTTCCTATACTACTGAAGGAAGGGGGTATCCTTTAAATTTCAGTAGCACCACACAGATGTCCTATCTTAGTTACATGTTAGAAGAAAGAAAAGAGAAGTTCACCATAGATAGCTGTAGACAAGTTAAAAAAAGTGAGTAAAGTTTGATTAATCCAGTTCCATTAGGGGGGAGTCAATGCAAAAGGAACAGAGAATTGATTCTTTCATACATCCACTTTCTTGATGAGTTATATAAGAAAGTCATAGAAAATGACCCTGTTGACCGAATTTCTTGGTTTAATCTGATTTATCTATATATACACGACTTTGATGAGGAGTGAAGGGAGCTATATGTAAATTTATATGTTCATATAATATTCCATATTTATATTCATATAATACTCCACTTCTAACATTCAGTGATTTAGTCATTGATATTTCTGCATATGGCGGTTTATCTTCCATCTTTGCACTGGCTATCTTCCATGCTGGAAAAGCACTCCCTTCTTGCCTTTGCCTTATTGAATCCCTTACTTTCTTCAAGACAAAGCTCAACACGTATCTTTTACATGAAAACATTCCTGTCCTCTCAGCGTCTAAAGTTGCTCCTCAAGGCAACTAGGTTACATAGTGGATAGAACTCTGGGCTTAGAATCAAGAAAATCTGAATGCAATTTACACCTCAGTCATTCACCAGCTGTGTGATCTTGGGCAAGTCACTTAATTCTGTTTATGTCAGTTTTCCCATCTGTAAAATGAGTTGGAGTAGGAGATGGTAAACCACTCCTATATCCTTTCCAGGAAAACTCCATATGTGGTCACGAAGAGTTGGATATAACTAGAATAAATAACTTAACAACAAAAATATAAATATCATCTCCCCTGAAGGATGGAAATACCTGGAGAGTTTAGACCATTTCCCCTTTTAGCTTTTATCCCCATCATCCAACACAATGAAAGTGCTTGGTGAATACTTGTTGAATGATTTACCATAGTCTTCAGAATCCTGTTATAATCAACAAAAATGCTTGAGGATTTTTAAGGCCATTTGGCTCTTTTTCTAACAAGAAGAATGCCTAAATGAGAAGATTCATCCTTATTGTTCCCCGATCAACTTAAGTTCACTTGGTGGGTGACTCCTTATATCAGGGATTGGAAAAGCCATGATTGTCCATTCATTCTGAAGTTCCAAGTCTCTCCTGAAATACAGAACCAAGAAGGGAATGAGGAGGCCCTTGGGAGAGAAAATAAAAACAAGGCAGCTAAGTGATACAGTGGAGAGAGAGAGAGCTTTGGATTTGGGGTCATCAAGACCCCATTCTCAAATGCTTACTAGCTGTATGGCCATGAGTAAATAACAACTTTTGGAAACCTCAGTTTCCTCATTTATAAAATAAGGATAATAATAACACTTAGACCAAAGGCAATAATTACAAGTGTAAACCCATCTACAAACCTTTAAGTACTATATAAATGCTAGCTATTATTATTTGAAAAGATGAAACCCTATGCAGTTATTAGTGCAAGGTAAAATAAACTTGTTAAACTGAAATGAGGAAATAAAACATCTGGACAGTGGAGTCCAAATTCTGAGCTTGATTGGAAAGAATTTGCTTGACATGAACATGAAATCCAAATCTAAAACTGGTGTCTAATCTCATCTTTGCGGTTTCCGTCTCTATTTCTTCCTGACCTGCCAGTTTTCCATCTTCTTCTTGCAATGCAAAAATACCTCCAGGTTTGGGACAGACGATCTCTTTTTATCTTGCTGCCAGCTAGTGTTGTGCACCTGCCCAAGTCCTCCCTGCCCTGCAGCTCTCCCTATCTTGTGGGTAACATGCTTCTGGACACGCAGGTAGATAGGACTTTCATGCCTGGGATAATGAGATTAAAAAGTTGCAAGCAGCAGCAGATTTAATGTCTACTATCAACCACACAGGATATACTTTTTGGTATAGTTTAGGTAATTTGTGAAGAGGAAGAGAGAATAGAGTCTACATCCTTCTTCCATGTGTTATTCCTATTAGTCAGTAATGACATATCATATTCATCTCTTCTTGGTGTTGAGTACAATGCATAAAAGCTTCAAATAAACTCTTGGTAGGAAGCTAATAACCAGAACTCCCCCAATTATTTCTGTGGCCAGGAATTTGGCAACAGTGTCATTGAATCATTAGAATTAGAATAGACCTCAGAAATTAGGTTCAACCTTCTTATTTTATAGAGGAAGGAATTGAGTCTTAGAAAAAAAGTAAGTTTCTCACAATTTGTTTAGGTCACTTCATATTTTAGTTCAAAAAATACTTTCTACAGGAGGCTTTTTTCTTCCAGCAAGGCATTTAATTTATAATACTAAGTATTAAAATGAGGTATCTAGATAACACAGTGAATAAAATGCTAGTTCTAGAATCAGAAAGACCTTAATTCAAATCTGGCTTCAGAAACTCACAGTGTGACCCTGAGCAAGCCATTTTACTTCTGCTTACCTCAATTTCCCCATCTGTAAAATGAGGATGATAAAGTGAGTTGAATTGAATTGCAGACAAGTCAAGTACCAGAATTTAGGTCTCTAGTGCTATTTTCATCACAGTTTGGGAGATTGTTCTCTCTAATGAGTTCAATTGGCTTAAAATAACATGGAATATGAAATAAAAAATCCTCTAATAAGTTAAAAATCAAAACAAATAAACCCAAGATTTTAGGAATCATATTTGATTTATGGGATTTAATCAATATAAGAAGGAGGAGGAAGAAGATAGGAAGGAGGCAGAGTAGGTGAGTCTACCAACATACATTATTTTCCCTTTGATATATTCATTGGGGTAGTTGCCCTGTTCATAGAACTTTTTATATGATGGAGTATATTGATGGCCCAGAGATTCTTAAGACTCTAAACTCAACCAGGCAATACATTTCTATTACTTCTCAGGATTTTTTAGTCTATGCCATTTCTAGCTCTATTGTCTGAAGTTGAGTCAATCCAGACAAAGTGAGCTAGGTAGCTGAAGGGTGTCATCCCTGGCAAGGAGACAAAAGGTTGCCCTGAATTTGCACTCATTTATGTCCCTTGCAAAATGAACTGATAGCTTTTTTCATGAATGTAATTCCTGTCCCTCCAGTTAGACTTCTTGAGGACAAGGATCTGGTTGTCCATGGTTGACTCTCTTGGCACCATTGACATTAAAGGCAGCTCCATTACAGAAATGCTTCAGAACTCAAAAGTACAGCCCCAAGGGCAGGATGTAAACAATCTTGCACATGCCATGCTCCCCAATAAGCTAGTGGCAGAGGCCAGACTGTTAAAGATGAGATGCCCCGAGAAAGCACAGGCACATTATTTATAAGATCCAGAAAGTTTGATCTATATCACCCACCATCCAGGAAGTTTCTGATGCTGGTGAGATGAGCTCCTTTCCCCTACTTTTCTGATTATTATTATTATACCGAGAGAACTCTGTGATTCTATAGTTAGGATATTTGAGTAAGACCTTGGTGCCCCAAGGAATTTTACCCCCGCTATGCTTGGAGTTTCTTCCTAAATTGGCCCTTTGAGACAATTCGTCTCTCTCCCTATGGTCAAAACCTCTGGTGGAAATGCAATTTATACAAATAGTCTACAATGAAACAGAAGGTTAGTGAGTTGCTAATCTGTAACTATGGAGAACAAATAAAAAGGTTGACCTGTACTGGTCATATTGTGAGGAGCTATAATTACTGAAGGGAATCAACACTTGCTTAGGTTGTCTTTGAATGTGACATTGATCCTCCTGTTCTCTCTACTCTAGAGGAAAAACACATGGAGAAAAAGACAACATTCTTTCGTGTATCCCCCCCTGCCTTTGTAAAGCTTCCTATAGAATTTACTACATTGTTCTGCATGCAATAAGTGCTCAATAAAGACTTAGTTTTCCTGATGGTTTATCATGCTACTCTAACTCATTGATCAAATTCAAGTCCATATTTTAATTCCTGTTTGCTAGATTTCGGTATCTAGTATTTCTAAGACAGGCTAGACTAGAAAAGTGAAAAAAGTATTGTGAGATAGCCGTCAAGCAATTCCAGATCCCCCAGTTATCTTTTGATAGATGTATCCAGAACAAAATTTCATCTCTCCCAGGCTCTGAGCAGCTCAGAAAGCTGTCCAAACACTCCAGCATCTTATCCATAGGAGAGCCTGTCAAACTGCCACACAGAGTTCATTCCCTCTGAATTTAAACATACTTCTAACCTAGGGAGTGTGAGATATTTTAGAGCTGAAAGGAAATTTAATAGCTATCAAGTTTGAGCTCTTTGTTTTTTGTATGAGGAAATGAAGATAGAGAAAAAAATCAAATGATAGCTATACTAATAAATAGTTGGCCTGTATTTTAAGTTGTCCAATTGCTTTCCAGTCATGTACAATTCTTCATGACCCCATGTAGGGTTTTCCTGGCAAAGATACTGGGAGGGTTTGCAATTTCCTTCTGTAACCTATTTGACAGATGAGGAAACTGAGGCAAAAAGGTTAAGAAATTATTCAAATGTCTGAGGTGAGATTTGAACTCAGGAAAATAAGTCATTCTGATCATTCTACCCCACAGTGCCATCTAACTGCATTATCTAGTGCTTTAAGATTTAGGAAAGTACTTTACAAATATAGGTTTATCCCCACAACCATTATTAGTGTTATTATTATCTCCAGTTTACAGGAGAAATGAAATGACTTGCCCAAGATCACTCAGCTAATCAGTATTTAAGGCTAGATTTGAATCAACTCTGCTATGTACATTTAGTTGGTTTTTAAGTCCATAGTAGCAACCCATATAAGTAGCAAATTCAAAAGTGGGAGAGAGACTGCTATAGGAAGACATACTAATGGTAGTGGAAAATGGCAATTGATTCATGACAAGGGCAGAGACAGAAAGCCAAGGAATCTGGGGTCATTTTGCATGAGGGCAAATAATAATGGACAAACTTCAATGGACCCTGAAAACATTTCTGTATCACACATAGTTTAATGATTGATTTCATAATGATGACCCTGAGTCATAAATAATAAGTTAAAAACTCTGAATGACATGATAGATTCAAGAAAGTAAGAGAATATTAAATACATATTGGAAATATTTTAACCAAATGGTTAAATTATTTAAAATGTTTCAATAGTAGTCTTACATTGCTAGCTAATCTTAACGAATTGGCATGTGAAGAGTGTTCGGTGTCCACAGCAGAGTGGTGAGAGATTTGGAAATTGCCATTTGAGAATTATTTTAAAGAGTTGAGTATGTTTAGCTTGATGAAGAGAAATATTGTAGGAGATATGAGAGCTGTTTTCATGCTTTTGAAAGGCCATCACGTGAAGAAGGGATAAGACTTATTCTGCCTGGCCATAGAGGACAGAAGGAGAAGCAATGCCTAGGAATTGCAAAGCTTAATGTCAAGAAAAAAAAATCTTCCTACCAATTGGAGGTTCATTAAAAAAAAAAAAAAAAAAGGCCTGTTTTTGGTGTTAGTGGATTTCCCTTCAGTGGAAGTCTTCAACTCATCACTAATGGGAGGATTTTTGATTTGGTATATGTTGGATTGGATAGTCTTTTCTTCTTTTATCCTTCCTCCTCCCCTCCCTCCCTATCTTCCTTCCTTCTTTCTTTTGCTCCCTTCTTCTTTCCTTCTTTTCCTCTCTCCTTCTTTTCTTTTTTCTTCTTTCCTTCCTTCTTTTTTTTCTTTCTCCCTCCCTCTCTTCTTCCTTCCTTCCTTTCCTATATCCCTCCCTTCTTCCCTTCTATCTCCCTCTCTCCTTCATCTGTCTGTCTGTCTCTGTCCTTCCTTCCTTCCGTTTTTCTTTCCTTCCTGGCTTCCTTCTTTTCTTCCCTCTTTGCCTCCCTCCCTTCCTTCTTTCTTCTTTCCTTTCCTCCTTGCCCCCCTCCCTTCCTTCCTTTCTTCTTTCCTTCTCTCCCTCCTTCTTTCCTTCCTTCCTTTGCTCCCTCCTTCTTTTCTTTCTTTTCTTCTTCTTTCCTTCATTTTTCTTCTCTCTTCCTCTCTTCTTCCCTTCTTCTTTTCCTGACTCCCTTCCTTCCTCCCTCCCTCCTTCCTCCCTGCCACTCTCCCTCTTTCTTCTATCTGTCTGAATATGTCTCTTCTTCCTTCTTTTCTTTCTAACTTTCTCTTTTATCTCTAGCTATATCTACACATATATACATACCTATAAAGAAATACAATGAATCATATATGATAGTTACAAATGATGGGTATTATAGATATCCTTCTCTCTCTCTCTCTCTCTCTCTCTCTCTCTCTCTCTCTGTATATATATATATACATATATATGCATATATATGTATATATATATATTTATAGAGATAAGTGATTGTTTTCATTGATTGCAGCTTATAAAGATTGTATATCAAGGTACTAATAAAATCATGGTTCTTTTGAAGTATTGATATTGTTGATAAGAAGTCAATGTCTCTCTCTATCCCTAATTATATAGGAGTATCAATGTAGATTTATTTATTCCTACATCTATAGATCGTTATCTGTAGATTTGCTATAGATAAATACAGATTATATCTAGAGATGGATTTACATACATGATGAAAAGTATTTTAAAAGATTTTAAAATTAATTAACAACTATTTATTGACTATTTGAACAGATACTGAATGCTTTGAACTTTTTATAAAAAAAAAATCAGTTGTGTTGATGACTTAAAAAACTCCCAACACAAATTCTTCCTTATAACTCCAATTCTTCTCTCTTCTATACACAGTCTCCCTTCTTGTGACAAAGAAAATCACTTAAGAAAAATCAACTGATTCATCTTCCATGCCCACCTAATGTATACAGCATTTCTATATTTCCTCATCAGTTAGACAAAAGAAGAGAAGTGTATCTCATCATCTTTCTTTTGAAATCAAAATGACTTATTGCTTTAGTATGAGTTTGATTATTCTTGAATGTTGTATTCATTTGTGTCATTGTATCCTTGTGAGATGTTCTAGTTTTACTTTATTCTTTTTGTACTAGTTACTATAGGGCTTTCTCATGTTTCTATCATATTTGACAATTCTTGGGGCTCAAAAAAGTCTATTGTATAACACATATTATCTATCTAAGTGACACAGACTTTCCTTTCTCTTCCTTCTTATCACTTAGCCTTGTCTCATCAATAAACATTGAAGAAACTAGGACCATGCTTTCTGGCCCTAGTGAGCCTTTCAAAGGCAATGTCTCAGTTGCAAGATGAAGCTTTAGGATCTTTTGGCAAAACTTGGGGAATCTAATTCCAGTTCTCACCAGCTCTTTTTATGGACATGGAACAAACTAATAACTATGTTGTCATCTGCTCCCCAAAGTACAACTGGTTTTTTTTAAAGTTGGTCACAAGTGCATGATACCTTCTAAGCAGTTCTGGGAATTTTATATTTTAAGGTGACCCTCCTAGTTCAGTGTGTTCCCTGTCTCTGAGGTGTCAGGCATGTGAGCTTTACAGCCCGAGAAATATGTCCTATGCTGATGAGCATTTGAGTTCACTTATCTTCTGATATTTTTTACAAGACCGACAAGTATTTTATCCTAATGTTATACCAAACTATCACTCAGAGAAAGAGATATTTTTAATCCCTTGGTGAAGGGCTATAATGACAACCACTCACCTTTGGAGAGAGAGCTGAATAAGTTAAACTTATAAAGTTAAATAAGGTCCAAGAAATGACACCAGTGCTTTGATGGGAGAATAGAAAGAGAGCATGGATCCTTTAGTGAAAGTGAGAAGTATTGAACAGAACTGAAATCAGAGGATCCTGGCTAGAAATTCCGGCTCTTAACATTTATTAACTGTGTAATCTTGGATAAGTCACTTAAATACTCTGAAACTCAGTCTTCTCAGCTGTAAATAACTAAATAACTTGGAATTAGATCCCCCAAGTTTTGCCAAAGATTCTACAAGTTTCATCTTGTAACTGAGACATTTAGTGAATGTTTTCCCTCCCACCCATGGATTTAAATATCATTACCAACAGACAGCCTCCCCATTAAGCTATGGAGCAATGAAACAGGGAGAAACATTCTTCAAGCTTAGTCCTTTGGTTCTTAGCCTTTATATGTGAAGAAATTTCTCTGAATAACTTGGAAGAAACATCTTCATTTTCTAACCTACTAATCAAGCAGTCAATCAACAAACATTAAGTACCCTCCATATGCCAGGAACTGTGCTAAGAGCTAGGGATACAAAACAAACAAACAAAAACAACAAAAATGTAGACTAAAAACTTCAACAATAACAATAAATCAAATCCATAGCTTCCCAAACCAAAAAACAATCCCAAATAACCTAACAGCAAAAACAGTGCCTGTCCTCAAGTAGTTTACTTTTGAATGGTGAAATAACACGTTTAAAAAAATGGTGTACACAAGGTGCCAACAAAGTAGTGGAAGTAACTCTAGAAGGAAGGCAATGGCAGCTGGGGGAAAACCTAAATGGCTTTATCATGGACAGAGTTAATGAAATGAGAGCCAGAATTTGAATTCTGCTTCAAATTTAGGTGATTACCCCTTGTATCTCCAGAAGAGAAATCTTCAGAAATTTCCACTAGCTAATAAAGAGGGTTGCTTATATCTGTTCTCTCTTTTCTATGCTACTGCTAATCAGTTCTTACAGGCTCTCCTTGGGGCTCACTAGGACAGCCATAGTAGTCTCTTATTAAGTCTTTTTGCTTCTTCTCCCTTCTCACTACAATCCATATTCTTGTTGGAATAACCCATTTTATAGTCCTTTAATACTCAAACATCTTTAGCCCCCACCTGTTGTCAGGAAGATGTGACCAAACAGAAAATGTATAGGAATTCAAATCAGAGGTTCTAAGTTCTAGGTTCTATCTTATTCTTCGGCTTATTATTTGTATGACCATAGGCAGATCATTTCATCTCTCTGGGCTGCAATTTCCTATCTTGGAAAATGAAGGGCTGAGACTAGATGACTTGTAAAATTCTTTCTTGCCTTAAATCTTACAAACAAATGGGTACAGTTCAAAACAGTTTGTTTCACATTTGAGACTCTTCACAATCTGAGAACAATCCACTTTTCCAGTCTAATTCCTCATGACTGCTCTGGCCTTCTCCAAATTATACCATATTCTGAACCCCAGCTCTGCAAATGTGACCTGTGTTTCTACATCTTGGTGATTTTGTTTATCCTATTCCAAATGTTTGGAGTATCTGTATTCTTCCCTCCCTTGTCCTCCACTCTCTACACATCTTCATTTGATGAATCTCAACTTTTAAAGCCTAACTCAGAAGCCTTTCCTCTAAAAATTTGTCTAGATTTTGTTTCCCATTCCTCTAATGTATTTATTATAGGATATATAGAATATTATGACAATACTTTTTTCTTATGTGGCCCATGTAAGCCCTGGAGGTACTTTTCTAACCCCCTTTTTGCTTTGGGAGACTGGTCCTTGGAGCACAGTTATGTCACCCCTTAGGGTTCTACAGTTAACCCTGAGGGGTTGGGAGATGACTTAATAATGCCATATAGAGCTCATGGGCTGCTACATGTTTGCCAGGTGATATCATTTAGTCAGGAAAACTTAGATAAACTTTTAGAAGTGTATTGATGGGTAGTGAAGTTGTATAGTAAGGAGAATTACTATATCTCTTTGATATCCCTTCCCCCCAAAAGAAGTCTGTAACATGACACATTTTCTCACAAGTACATATAATGTCCAGGGGAAAGTGGGATCAAGCTTAATGACCATATGTGGAAAAGGAATAACTCATGACTGCTGGAAGTTCTTTTGTTGGAGTACCCAAAGTTCTCTCATTAAGTTAAATGATGGTATTTTCTATTGGGTTCTTTATGTGGCTGTGACTCTGCATCTAGTCTGTCTTTGGTTTTTGATTCAGACACTGTCATCAATCTGAGGATGCTGTTAGGATGACAGTGGGAAGATGTGAAGTCGTCTGGAGCTCTGAAGGTCAAGTAGTTTGGGAAGAGACTAAGCATGAAAAAAAGAGGCTATTCCCCCACCACAGTAGATTCTTTATTAGAGATTTAAGCTCAAACAGTCTTTACTCTGCTTGTTCATATCTCTTAGTTCCATAAGACTTGACCCATATTCCTCTTTCTGTCATCAGTTCATCCAAGAACTCCAGTTCATCAAAGGACTTTTAATACTGTACCTAAAACCACAATATTTGTTTGTGAATAGGTCTATTTATACCTTGTTTTAGCTTCTGCCTGATTGATTCAATCTAGACAAGTTCTCACCTGATAAATGTATTAGGGATTAATGGGTGAGGTTGAAAGCACCTCACTTATCCTACTACTAGAATGTGAACTCTAAGAGAACAATGTCTTATCTAAAATCTGTATTTCTCCCAGTGTGTGGCATAGAGTAGGGACTTAACAGATGTTTATTGAACAAAGGAACACATGGATGTTAAAACTGGTGAATAGTGACATCTCAAAATGTAGGCAGCTCTCCATCCCTTGGCAGACATTGTATCTGTAACATAGCTGCTGAACTGGAAAATGATTATTGTTAGTTATACTGTTATACTCTCCACCCTGTTTTGGACTACACCCACTGTGAGCCAGTTAATCAACACTATTTATAGAATAACTTCTTTATGTACTATCCTGCTGAAAGTAGAAAGGATTGGGGGAATGAAGGAGTGGCAGGGATGAAGGTACAATGGTGGACCAAAGAGATAGAAAATGTTATCCTGGTCCTTGAGGTGCTATTAAGGAACAGAACATCTGACATAAAATAAAAGATCACAGTTTCTTATTCGGGGTTCTTATCTATTTCTGACCCTCTGTACATAGTTGTACTTTAGGATTTTTTCCTAACCCTAAAATTAATTCTTTTTATTTCAACTTGTTCATCAGTTCCTATAAATTAAACTATTTTTATTATTCAGAACATTGCTAGATCTATAGATCACTTGAGTTTTATCCCCTAAAGATTAGTAAATCCTTACCTTCTCTTGACCTTCATTCCCACTTTTTCAAGCAATTATTCCTTCACTTGATTGGCTATAATACATCTGGTCAGTTCAGAACCAAGAGATCTGAACACAAACAGAATGAAGAGTGTTTGAACTAACCTTCTAATAAGGAACATACAGCCTCTTTTTCATGCTTAGTCTCTTCCCAAACTACTTGACCTTCAGAGCTCCAGAGGACTTCACCTCTTCCCACTGTCATCCTAACAGCATCCTCAGATTGATGTTATCACTTTACATAATTTATCCCAATTGATCTTTCCAATAACCTAGTGAGATAGTTATTATTATTATCCCCATTTTCAGATGAGGAGACTGAGGCTGAGAACAATTAAGTAGTGACTTGCCCAAGAATCGCAAAAATGGTCATATCTGAGGCAGAATTCAAATTCAGGTTTTCCTTTCTCCACACTCCACTCTGACGCCTAGTTGCCTCTCTTGAACATCAATGAATTTATCTTGTATTCTTTATCTTATGTCTTATTCTAAGACAAAACTTTTTAAACTGTGCATTCGGTCCCCCTGTGAGATTGCATAATGGAATATGACAATAGTAAAAGGCTAAACACACTATTTCCTACAGTATTAAATATCCCACCAATATTTAATTCTTTATGTAAAAATAAACAAGTACTCCATCTTATTAGTATGTAAATTTGTTTTCACTTTTAATAAATGGTAAAATTACATGAATACCAAAGAAATGTTTCAAAATAAATTTCATTATGATTTATTATCAGTAAATTTTGATTTGTATACTTATTTTATATGTAAAATATATACACTAGGGTAGTGTA
The DNA here is from genome assembly GCF_016432865.1 of Antechinus flavipes. Taxonomy (NCBI): domain Eukaryota; kingdom Metazoa; phylum Chordata; class Mammalia; order Dasyuromorphia; family Dasyuridae; genus Antechinus; species Antechinus flavipes. The sequence goes on from NC_067400.1 coordinate 55,448,867, forward strand.
AAATTTTTTTAGATGAAAAAAAGGTTGTGAGTGAAAAAATTTTCAGAAGCTCCTTTAGGAACATGTTACTTCAATGTAGTGTTATGCTTCATTTTTATCATGCCCTGCATCATCATAATTATAACAGCATTTTTCACTGGGCTACAGAGAAGGTTCATGGGAAAGGCAGACTACTTTATGAGGGAGGTACTCGATAAGTAGCTCTATTTATTACATACAACAGGATGTGTTGATATGGAGTGTCCCCAGCTGAAATTGTCAGCAAGCTTGTGTGTAGATAACCCAGGTCAGAAATCCCTAGAGGCACGGAAGATCAGTGAAAAGGCATCCCATTGTAACCCAACAAAATAGGCTATGATTTCTTTCTTTCTTTGCTATGGGTTTAGGGTCAATGCTATTTTGCTATAGTTCTATCATTATATTTCTTTGTAAAAGGGGGAAAAAAATCCAGAAGACCAGCAAATATGTAATTTTTGCAGCCTTTTCAGGAAATAAATTTTTGTACCTTAATGATTCTGTTGCATTTAAATTTCCATTATAAACAGTTGGTGTTATTAATGAGAGTAATAAAAGTGCAGTTTATTAAGTGGGTTCATATATTATGCATAGTGTTTTATCTAGACTTTTATAAGTTATATTCAATCATTCATTTATGAATATATTTATTTATTTTGGTGGGAAGAAGCTTGCTAGAAGTTTAGAGTTTGGAGAACAGAAAAAGTTCCTGAGAACTCATACATGAATGCACTCAGATCTGATTAACAAAATGGTTCTCAAACAAGCAGCTAATAAACAGTGCCTTTAATTACTCTGCCATACACCATATCTGAAACTTTCTGCATCCTAACAGATAGCATAAGAGTCTGTCATCAAAACAAATAGGTTTCCACTGAGAGCGCTCTGGTCTTTAGTCAGTGAGCAGAAAAGCACTATCTAGGCAACATTTTAATGGTATAATATCTGACAGACATTTCAGCGTGTTAGGACACATCTTTGCTAATATGAAAGAGCTAGGTGGTGTCTTTAACCTTCAAAGCTAGTCAGAAATGTGAAAACTAAATAAAATGTACTTGAATACTTCACCTCTTTGAATTCAGATGTCTTGAAGGAGAAAACAATTCCAGTACTGAGTGTTAAGATTGATTGTTTATTGTTTTGAATTTTTGATGTGTTTTCACTGAACTAGCTAACTGTGATTACCATCTAATTAGTTTAGTTTCACTTGAGCTTAATAAGAACTTTCATCACTGGAGTTTTCTTGGTCTCTTGAAACAAGATTATTAAAGATTTCTCTATTATTTTAATTTGTTGAATGTTTTAAAATAATTTATTAATCATAATATTGTTCCCGAGTTAGATGGGTGGTAATGACTACATTTTTATTTCCAAGATTCAGAAACTCAGGTTGATTAAATTAGTTCACACAAAGGCTCAATATTAGGTAAAAAGTGTTAGGGCCCAGACTCCCAGGGACATAGACTCTTTCAAGTTTGAAATGGGCATGGCCACCATACTTGGTCAAAAATATTTTGCCAACTCCTTACCTTGTCCTGGGAGAATTAATTTGATCAGTGAAACTTAGTTTTGACTTGGATTTCCTTTGGTTTCTGATCTTCATTTCATTGGTCATCTAAGGTCATTTCCAAGCTTCTGGCTTTATCTGTTAGAGTCTAGTACTTAAATAAATTCATTGGATATCTTTTTTTAATGCAGCATTTTGAGTTTCCCTCTACTCTTTTACATGAACAGATTCTCCACTTCCAAAATGGAATGGTTTATGACACTCTTGCCTTTTGTCTTTGTTTTAGCATCTTCATCAACTAGTAGCATTTCCAAGCAATGTTAGCTACAATGATTTTGATGCCCTCTGTTGTTTTCCATAATGGACAGAAGTCCAGTTAATCCTAACAACCAATATTTGGGTTATACAATATGTAACAATATGTTATACAATATATAACACAATAAGGATTTGTTATACATATACAATTGTTATACAATAAGGATTTGTTTTTAGAAGTCTACAGAATATGGATTTGTTTTTGGAAGTCTCTGTGTTAAGTTCAACAACTGAAATCACATTGATTTTGGTTTAGAGAGCATAAGATAGTCATCATTCAAGAAAACTTAAGTCATCAGTGGCTAGAGCTAAAGAGGCTCAAAATGCTCAAAAAGAAATTGAAGTTTGGTGGCAGTTTCTGATACTTCAACTTAAACTACTTATCTCATAATGCTATAACATATTATAACATATAACATATTATGCTGTATTTTTGTACAAGCATTAAACTTGGAAGTTCTAATTTGTAGAAGATAAACTATTCAAATTGTTAAGGGCTAATTAATAATAGTTATAGCTAATATTTACATAGTACTTACTGTATGCCAAGAATTGTGCTAAATGTTTACAATTATTATTTCATTTGATTTCCACAACAACTTTGTAAAAATATATCCTCATTTTATAGCTGAGGAAACTAAGGGAAACACACTTGTCTTAGTCATAAGCTGAATTTGAATTCAATTCTTCCTGAACTAAAGGTCCAGCTTCTATCCACTGTTCCAATTATTCACATGACTAATGAAAATGGCAATGTTAAATAAACTAGTCAAATCAAGAGAGAGAGACATCAATTTTTTCTTGCAGTATCAAAATACTCAAAGGTTGATGTTTGCATATCAATCTGTGATTTCACTGAGATGACATTTCCATCTCACTTTTCAATGATGCAGATGTGAACTCATCCATGTCTGCCGATTCTATATAACTTTTGTGCATGATTTCCCATGAGCTTATTACAAGGGGTTCATCCAACATCTTGAGAATTTTTTAAATTTTCTCTTCGCATGGTGAAGATACCAATGGAACAAAGTGGCTAGACATTAATTCTCTCTTTCTTACCTGTGTGATCAGTCAGTAAACTAGCATTTCTTAAGCACCTATGATGTACCACTTCTCACCTTTTCTTCTTGAATATTTCTTTGATGATATTCTTCAGGCTGATTCATAGATGGGTGGAATGTGTAATATAGAATTTTTGGCGTTCCTAAAAAGTCCTTCTGTTCCCAAATGTACTTCTCCCACTTGTTTGCTTATATGTGAAATTCCACATGTAGAGATCAATTTATTTGGATTCATAGTCTCCCCCGATAAAATATAGATAATTCATTAGGTAGGTAATCCATGATGGCATAGCAGTCATTAACACCTCTCAGGATTAAATTTTTCTATCAGGTTCTTCTTTGGGAGTAGGTTTTAATAAAGAGAGAAGAGAAAGAGTATGAAAGCACAAAGTGTGTGAAGGACTAGAGAAGATGTAACTAAAAGGAGAGAGAGAGACAGAGACAGAGACAGAGAGAGAGAGAGAGAGAGAGAGAGAGACAGAGAGAATATGCAGGCTGAGCACTGTTACTTCAAGTTCTATCTAGGGATAGTCCAGTGAAACTATGTCCAAAAGTCCTGTATTACAAGCACCACAGTGTTAGTAGGGCTTGGTCTGGGGAGAGGCAGTAGCATCTCAGTGAGGAAGGTAGGGGAAAATTATGAAAGAAAAAAAGGTTGGTTATTTCCTTTCACAAGGTAACAGGCAAACATGAGATATATCAAAGGACCATTTTTTTTAATGATGCAGGATTTTAATGATGTCTTTCCAAGGAAAGACACAGAGATAATACAGAGAAACAGAGACACAAAGATAGATGGAGAAAGAGGGACACAGAAAGAGACAGAAAGAGGTATAGAGACACATACAGTCAGAGAAAGAAATGGCCATATAAATATAGTGTTAAGTGAAATGAAACAAAAAAAAATAATAGAGGTTTGTTGTCCTTTTCTGGAAGTTTTCTCCCATTATTAAAATCATTTCATTTCAACAAGCATTTGTAAAATGCCTATTATGTGCAAGGCACTGTGGTAGAAGTATTATGAACCTATTATCTACATACCGAGGACATAAAGGCAAAATATGACCATCCCTGCCACCAGAGATCTTGCATTCTATTCTCCTAGGAATCAGAAATCTTTAAGTCCAGCCTCATCCTACTATTGACACTTAACAGCACATGAATATTCTATTTTACAAGTGGGGAATATAATATATGCAACCTAGCTTCCTTGTAGGAAAGTTGAAGTTATAGATGAGATACTTTAAAGGAAAGGAGTTGAAGATTCCTGATTCCTAGGAGAATAGAATGTAAACTCCCTGAAGGGAAGGACACTCATATTTTGAATGCAAATTTAAGGGATTGTTAATCTTGCTTGGAGAAATTTTTTTCCCCTTAAATTGTCTTTCTGCTTTGACATTCCATGATTCATTCCTTGAGGTCATCATCATTATCACTAATATCATCATCATTACCAGTAACATTATCCTCCTCCTCATCATCAAAGCTAACATTTATATGTGGTCAGAGAAACTTGCAAGACCTTACAAACATTAACTCATTTTTATGTTCATAACAACCATGGGAGATAAATGCTACTATTATCTCTGTTTTTATAGATGAGGAAATTGATCCAGGAGGAGGTAAAATGACTTGTATTGGGTCACACAGCTAGTCAATTTCTGAGGCCAGATTTTAATTCAGGACTTCTTTCTTCCAAATTCAATGAGATACCTAAACTGTTCTAGGTCATTTTGGTAGTACAATTACCAACTCTTCTATCCACAGTCGAATAATAATAAACCAGTATTTTAAAATAATAATTTGACTTCAATCTCTCAGTTACCTGGGGCCATAGGATTTCAGTTGGAAGAGTCATCTAGTCTGAAGGAAACTGAAGTCCAGAGAAGGAAAATGAACAAGGTAGTGACATAAAAATGCTGGAATATTTAGTCATCCTGAGTATTTTCTCTGTGCCAAGCAATGAATGAAACCATTACGCATAATCCCTTACATTATAAATATTGGAAGGATCTTTTCTGAATAAAATGAACAGGAATTGGACAAATAGGAAAATTTGCTACTACCTGTGACTTGGGGAAAACAGCTGAAAATCCTGATTTGATTGTTATAAATTGTACTAGTCTTGCAATGATCTGTCTTATTTCCCCCCTTTCCTATCTTTCTCCTTAAAATCTTCCTCATGGCTTTGACTGTCTTTCCAGTCTTGGCTTTTTTTCTAATATCTTTATTATTTGTTCATGATGTTTTAACTTTTTAAAGAGACAGTGTGGTGTCACAATTAAAAGTAAATTTTCTAGGGATGGGAAAAGCACCCTTTCTTGAAGTACTTTGCCAAGAGAATTACATAAGAGAAGAACATCATCTATGGGAGAGAAAGACATGGTGCTAATTTTTCCCACAAGAATAGGTCTATTTTGGAATAGTCAGTATTTTACTACTGTCTCCACCATGGGATCCAACACAATTTTGATTTACTGACTCATGGTCCCTGGAGTCTTATTCCTTGATATTTTTTTTTTAAGGAGAAGGAGGGGAGGGAGGGAGAAAGAAAGGGAGGAGGGAGATAGAGACAGAGACAGAGACAGAGATATAGGGAGAAAGAGGCAGAGAGAGGGGAGGATAGATGGATGGAGGGAGGGAGAGAAGGAGGGGGAGAGAGACAGAGGGAGACAGAGAGAGATGGAGAGAGAGAGAGAGAGAGAGACAGACACAGAGGGAGACAGAGAGACACATAGAAACAGAGAGACAGAAACAAAAAGAGACAAAGAGACAGAGACAGACAGACACATACACACAGAGAAAAAAGAAAGAAATGGATATGACAGAAGAGAGAAAAAATTCAGTGGTCAATAGTTTCTACAGTAGCAGAATGCTTGGTTATAATTGAGATTTTAAAAAATGTTATTTATTTTTGTTTATGGCACATAATTTTCCTCTAATACTTTAATTCATTGAGTCCTTTCTTGTATAGTAAAAGAAATTACAAACATTTAAGCAAACCAGATGCCACAGTAACCACAGCTGACAGTGTGTACTGAGTTCTCCATTTGTAGCCCCCACCCCCTATCTATGGAGAGAAGGCAAGCATATTTGTTTCCTTATCAGGTCTCCAGGACAGAGATTGTCTATGACCATTTATCATAGTTCAGCTGCTTTTTAGTGTAGGTACCATTTATATTATTGCTGTCATTGTGTATATTATTCTCTTGATTCTGTTTTCTTCATTCTATACATTCATACAGGTCTTTTCACGCTTCTTTGAATTCTTCCTATTTGTTTTATTTTATGGCACATGGTCATTATAATAATTTACTATTCAACCATTTACCAATTGATGGGTATCCATTTTGTTTCCAGTGGCTTTTCTGTCACAGAAAAAACAAAGTGTCCATGAATGTTTTGTTGTCTAGAGAATTGTTCTTTCTGCTAGGGATGTCCTTGGGATATAGACCCAGAAACAGGATCACTGTATCAAAAGGTATGAATAGTTTATTCTAAATTGATTTCCAGAATCATTGGACCAATTCAGTAACTAAATTAGCTCCTCTGAAGCGGTTAGAACCTTTATTTAGTTCTAGCTGTGGTAAAAGGAGTCATTCTGAAAAGGACTGTCCTTACCTTTGTTCTGCTTTTAGGCTGATGATACTCCTTGAGAATTCAAAGAATGTAAAAATGTGTTAGCTCATTCTCCAACTTCCAAGTGAAAAACTAGGCTCAAGAATCTGAAAATTCATTCAATCAAATATCCAGCATTTATTTACTTTATCATGTGCCTGGTTATATTAGATGGGAAATGGAACGCATTGTTAAAAAAAAAAAAAAGCATAATTCACGCTGTGCAGAGCAGTTGCAGAGATAAGATGAGAACACATTGGTCAATTAGAAAATAATCTGGGACAGCTAGTTGGTGTAGTGGATAGGGCACTAGCTCTGAAGTCAGGAGGATCTGAGTTCAAATCTGGCCTCAGTCACTTAACATTTTCTGGCTGTGTGACCCTTGGCTAATCACTTAACCCCAATTGCCTCAGCAAAAAAAAAAAAAGTCTGATACAAGCAAGAGATGGTGTGGTGTTATATATTTCATATTAGAATAGGAGATATTTGGGTTCTTTGGACCCTCAAGGGGCCAGCTCTCTCTATTTAAAATGGAAAGGAATGTTGAATGGTCCTTACTGCATCTTATGAGCCTCAGATTCTATATGAAATATGTCAATGAGACAGATTTTTATCTCTCCCTTTACATGAATAGAGTGGCATGTAGATATCTCTAGATTTTCTTTTTTTTTTATTAAAGCTTTTTATTTTTCAAAACATATGCATAGATAATTTTTCAATATTAACCCTTACAAAACTTTGTGTTCCAATTTTTACCCCCTTTCCCCATCCCCTCCCCTAGATAGCAAGTAGTCCAGTATATGTTAAACATGGAAGAAATATATGTTAAATCCAATATATGCATACATATTTATACAAACATCTTGCTGCATCAGAAAAATCAAATCAAACGAGAAAAAAATGAGAAAGAAAATAACATGCAAACAAACAACAACAAAAAGAGTGAGAATATTATGTTGTGAACCACACTCAGTTCCCATAGTCCTCTCTCTGGGTGTAGATGGCTTTCTTCATCACAAGATCATTGAAACTGGTCTGAATCATCTCATTGTTGAAGAGAGTCATGTCCACCAGAATTGATCATTATATAATCTTGTTGCCATGTACAATGATCTCCTGATTCTGCTCATTTCCCTCAGCATCAGTTCATATAGTTCTCTCCAGACCTCTCTGAAATCATCCTGCTGGTCGTTTCTTACAGAACAATAATATTCCATAACATTCATAGACAGTAACTTATTCAGCCATTCTCCAATTGATAGGCATCCACTAAATTTCCAGTTTCTTGCAACTACAAAAAGGGCTGCCACAAATATTTTGGCACATATAGGTCCCTTTCCCTTCTTTAAGATCTCTTTGGAATATAAGCCCAGTAGAAACCCTGCTGGATCAAAGGGTATGCACAGTTTGATAATTTTTTGGGCATAATTCCAAATTGTTCTTCAGAATGGTTGGATCCATTCACAATTCCACCAACAATGTATTAGTGTCCAGTTTTCCCACCTCCCCTCCAATATTCATCATTATTTTTTCCTGTCATCTTGTAGCTCTAAATTTTCATTGGGTAGATTCAATTCCCATATTTCCCTTGCTATAATATCTCATTTGCACTGTTCTTAAGATGGTATAGAACAGTATACTTGGAACTGAAAAATCTGAGCTAAGATCCTAGTTATATCTATGTGATTTTGGTCATCTCCTTATTTCTCTGACTATCAATTTCCTTAACTGAGTAATAGTATACATATGTATGCATAAATGTATATGTATCCATGTAAGATATGAGGGCTGATAGATATATATGTGACTCATTTGTGGTGGGGATAGATATCTCAGGACTTTGCCTTACTCATTTACCAGAGAGACTGCAATTTTTCCTTGAGAGAAAGGCTATGACTAGACATTTGTTTCTTCCTTGCCTATATTCAAGAGGAGTATCAGACAAATATAACTGTCCCCTGTTATATTTCTGATCTACGTGTATGAATCTGAGAACAAAATTCACTTCCAAGGTTAACCTTTAATTTATATTTTCCAGCTTAACTCCTTCCTACCAAAAGCTGGTTACACAAAAGATCATTACAGATAGCAAATAGGCCACAAACATTTATCAAATAAAAACACCAAAGAGAAATTGGAGACGTTCTGTAGATTTGAATAGAACAGAAAATATTCAAGGATGAATGAGTTCTTTATTGTGAGTCCCATTGTTCAGAGAGGCCCTCATTTAAGGATGTGCTGGTTAATATTTAACAATTCTCACTTTGGAAAACAACAACAAGTTGAAACAATTTGAAGTCTGATCTGCTTCATTAACATTTTCTCCATCACTTTTTTAAAGCAGGGACAATTAATAAAACAATAAATCAAGCTCTATTGTTAATTTCTCACAAAGAAAATTTAACCATTGACTCTTTAAGAGGTATTTAGAGAGCTTTATTTCACCCAAATGGAAAGTATGTGGAGAGCCAAGTTTGGAAATTTGCGACAAAGCTTCCAGTATTGGTCTGCAGCTCTCAGAATCTTCCTTTTTCTCCTGAAGAATATCTCAAACTAGGCTTATCTCTTCCTAAAGCAGTTATACATCAGATCATCCCTTCTAGTAGGGTTACTGTACCATGTCAGCATATATCAACTGATAGAGTATCCCATAATACATGATGCTTAGCATAGGAGTTTTTTCACTCCTCAAAACCTTACCCCACTTTACATGAGAGCCAGGCTACAACTGTAAAATGAGAGAATTAGATTAATCTTTAAAATCTCTCCCAGCTCTAAATCTTATGGTCCTTTGAGTTAGTCATCTTAGATAGGCAACTGCCCCCAGAAGAGCAAACAGACTATAGCAACTTAAACAGTGATTGGATTGAACCTTTTCTTTCATTCCTATCCTTTGGAAATGTGTTGAGTGTTTGTTTAAACTGAAGTTTTTAGAGGAGTAATGAACAAGGGAGTTTGTGCTTTTATTGGTATAAGAGCACTCAAACTTCTCTTCTACTAATAAGGGGCTATAACTATTTTGCATTTATGGTCTTAAAGACTTCAATGGGTCACTGAGAAATTAAAGGCTTTGTCTAGAGTGATACTGTTAATGCAAAAATACATTGGTGGGGGAAAAATTGATTTTTTTTCTTTGGCAAATGGGGCAAACTAAAAGAAGAGAGATTGAGATTCCTCTCTAACTTGCTAGAGAAACATATTTCCTGGAAATGGGAAGAGACTTGAGCATCTTATCTAGAGATACCACTCTGTTTTAAAGACACAGATCCAATACATCATATAGGTTTCTATCTAGTCTTCTAAATAAACTTGCTGTGACTGGCTTAAGAGTGAGTGTGGGCAGACCTAGTCCTCTGGGATGTTGATGACTCAAACTTAAATCCTTCAAGTATCAGATCCTTTTATGGTGAATGGTTTTTCTATACGAGCCCATAAACCGTAAGCTCTATCTGTGCAGTGTTGGATTTCTCAGGGGGCAACTATGGATGAATTCGAGGTATAATATACCAAGAAATATGACTGAAATACCCAAGTAATGCTCAACTGGTTTTCATCATGACTTCTGGGTGTCAATGGATTGCTGATAACTCTATAGATACACTTTGGGCCTGGGATACTAAGGAATAAAATAAATTGCTTCCATAATTTGGGAAGCTGAGTATGAGGGAAAATATTACCTTGCTATAAAACATTTTTATTTCAAGTTGTGACTTTTACCTGAATTAGCATCATAATTGTCATAATTATATATGGAAGATGTGGACTCAGCCTAGATCTAATGAGCACACAAAACTTTTCCTTGAAAACCATCCAGTTGATAAAGTAACTGTGATATTCAAGGCAAAGAAATACTTCACTTTTCATAGTTGGTAGGTTAGTAGTTTCATTGATATGGATCCTTCCTCTACCAAAGTAGACTGAGGCACCTCTGTGCCTTGTCATCCCATTTGATTCTTGTTCAAACTTTCCCATGAATGCTCCATACAACCTCTTAGAGCCTCAGTTTTCCCATCTTGTAAAAAGGAGATCATAATTCTTGTACTACATTTTTGTAGTGGTGAGGAAAGTGATTTGAAAAACTGTGAGAGCTGTATCAGTATCAATCCTTCTTATAAATTCTTTCCTAAGTAGGTCAAGAACAGAACAGTTCCAAACAAAAAGCTGTGGTTTGGTCTCAGGATTATACAGTAATAGCTTTACCATATGAACTGGAAAAAAAGAATAAGCTGTTGGTATAGGAGCAGAAAATTCCTCTTTTTTGATCGATTCTTCCACCTTTGAAATGGAGGGATATATTTGAAGAAATTATCTAAAATTATAATGTAAATGGATCATCATATTCTTCTTGCCAGATTACAGAATTAGCTAGCAAATCCATCACTGCATATTAGGTAAAGTAAGAGTGCACAAGGAATAAGTCATTGTGCAAGAGTTGTTTCTAACAAGGCTTCCAGAGTTAGAATAGATTTTGTGGTCAAATATGAAGAACTTTTGGATTATGAGAAATGGTGAAATGCCATTTTTCTTCCTTCCTTAGTCTAAAATATTCCCAATGGACTCTTTTCAATGTGGACTTTATCTATGTGAAGCACAAATTTTAAAGCTAAATCTAACTCTTGCCTTCTGGTTTTAGTAATATAAAGCATGAATGTTAAAATAGTCTTGATATAATTCCCTCTCCCCCATCCCCAATACATCATTCATTGTTTTCATACATATTCTATATACAAAAAAGCAAGGTAAAAATGATTCCTCACAATATACTTTAAATACATGTGATTAAAAAAAAAAGCAAACTGGTTTACTCAGGTACCCGAGACCATCTTTGTGTACCATGGCCACACAGATTCCTGGCCTATGTCTCTTTAGATAGATTCTTTGGCCATATGTGATTTCTTCATGTGTGTCTTTCATGTTGTGTTTTCTGGTCATATGTGTTCTTTCTGGGAATACTAAACCTTGGGAAAATATTACTCATGTATTCACATGAAATCTCTTCTTGTTACTTATTATTATAGTCTAATTAAATGTCTTTTGCTTTAAATAAATATTTCCTTTGGTTTGCTAGTAAAAATTAATATGTCAGTGGGGGCTCTTAAGTTATGATTTTGATTAGCTACTGATCTAAAGATTATCTCAAATCTTTTTCCTGAAATTGAGGATAGTTTTTCTGAATGCTCAAATATAAGAGGGGCTACTATAGAACTGTATTTCAAATAAACTGATACAGATTACAATGCTATTCTTAAATATATATATACCTGTATTTTATGTAAGCTATTCAAATTACCATGTGTCTGGGATCTAATAGAAATTGGCATGAAGACTGATAAAAACCCCAGAATGGCAAGATTGCAGAGTTCAAAGACATTTCTAAGACCATCTAGTCCAACCATAACTGAAGAAGAATTCTCTTTACAATACATCCTACAAGTGGTCCTCCTGCTTTTTCTTAAAGACCTGATGTGAGAGAGGATGCTCTTACTTCCTGAGGCAGACTGTTCTACTTTCATAATATTCTTATTTTTGGAAAGTTGTCCTTTATGTCTATCCTAAATCTGTGGCTTTGCCACTTCCACCCACTGCTTCTACTTTTATCATCTGGGGTCAAGAAGAATTAGACTTAATCCTTCTACTTTATCATAGAAGTCCCAGGGCTCAAAAATACCTACTCGCATGTTCCCCAATGAACCTTCTCATCTTCAAGGAGCCAAAAAGAGAATGTAATATTTTGACAGATAATTAAATATTACACACACACACACACACACACACACACACACACACACGATTTCAAAGTGAGGGAACAAGAAAAAAGAATTGGGGAGGAAGCAAGATAGGAAAGATCTCTTGAAAGTATAAACACTTGAAGTGAACTTTGAAAAGAGCTCCAGGCTTCAAGAACAGGTACAGTGGAGGAGCACTCCAGGCCTGTGGAAAGGCATGGAGATGAGGAGGGAATGTCAATTTTTTTATATATACAAAGAAGAACAAATAGACCAGTTTGGCAGGAATGTAGAATGCCTAAGGGTGAGTAATGTATGATCTTCATGGAATGCCAGGCAGGAGCCAGATTGTGAAAGGTTATAAATGCTGAATAGAGGAATTTGAAAAAGGTGAGACATTTGTAGGCCTGTAGTTGTCCTGAAGCTATCTGCAACATTCTTTTATAAAGAGAAAATATCCTTTTGTAATGTGTTTCTTGGTTCCATGCTACTTTTAGCCTTTGCAGATGGGCCCAACTAATACTTAGTTATAGAATTGGTCTTGTCCATGCTCTATGACTGATCTTGTCCTTATAACAGAGAAGATGAGGAGCCCAAAGTTGATAACTTTTCTCAATATTGCATTGATCTTGCTGCCTGTTTTTGGTACCCAAGTACCCCTTGGAAACCCAAGAAAGTGGGTTTCTTGTTCTTAAGTGCCCCCTATCTCTTCTTCCTCTCCTTCCCTACTACATTGATAGGATTTCCTGTTCTTAGGGGCCAATCTCGATGTCATTGGCCCTATTATGAACCATCTCCAAAATATGCCCAACAAAGATTATTTGAACTTTTGCTTATTGTCTGCTCCTTGGACCTGCAAATAATTTTTCTCCCTTGTTTGTAGTCATACTCTGCAATCTAGCTAGACTCAGCCTGAATGAACCTTGGGCTACCCAAAAGTTCCACATAAAAGAAAATGCCTGATTCATTGTGATTGGTTTTAGATACTGTGTTTTAATAATTTGGGGGAGTAGGAGAGTAGAGAGGCTAAGGAGAACTCAGAAACCATATTAAATAAAGAACATTTGGAGAAAGTAGAGATATCTAATCTAGATAAGATCTTGGGGAAACATGATAGTTATCATCAAATTCTGAAAAGTTTTTTTATGTGGAAGATAACTAGGGCAGAAATTGGGATACAGGTAGAGCTATAAAGAAAAAGCAGAGTTTGGATGAATATAAGATAAAATTCTCTAAAATTAATCCAATAATGAATCAAATTTCTGGAAAAGTGCTATTTAGAAATGGGAAGAACTTCCCATTTTTTAGAAATGGGAAAGAAATGGAAAAAATTTTCCCATTACTGGAGCAATTCAAATAGAGACTAGACAGTGAAGGCATTGTGGAGAATATTTTTTTAATTGAGAAAGAGATTAGAACAAATAATTTTCCTGTAGCTTGTGTGAGTTAATAAAAGAAGGGATGCAAACTTGGTTATATTCTAAAAGCAACATTTGCTCATTAGGAATTGGAACCATTTTATATTCTGAGAGTAGAGAGTGACCTGGACTTTTATTCTATGACATCTAGAATTTTGCTAGAAATGAGAGTGAGCTTCATGTAGTATAAAAAGAACTAGGCTATTGGAGGGGATGGGTTTGAATTCTGGTTTTTACTATCCAAGAGACATTGAGCCAGTCAGTTCATCACTCTTGGCCTCCTCTCTATAAAATGAGGAGACTGAGTTAAGGGATCTTAACTGTTTCTCCTATCTCTTAAGAACTGAAATCCTATGGCAGTAGATTACATAGTCATCTAAATGACAATGACCGATGTATTAGACAATGACCAGTAAATAGTAATTGAGATGGAAATCAAAAGTTTTGAAAAATCAAATAATTAAAAGTTAATTCCTTTTTTTTTATTTGCTTTAAATTGATTATAATTGAACTAATCATTTTCTCCCCATGTTCCTTTTAATAGGGCTTAACATATCTGTTCAATTCTACAATATAAAATATATTCATAAATGTATATTCATATTCAGAAAATATACTCTACAACTAAAATATATTCATTAAAAAATCTACCATCTGCAATTCTTATGAGATTGTATTTAGACAAGTGTAACAGTAACTTGTACAGTTGGGTAATAAATGGGGTTGGTTTCTTTTCAAGCTATTAAGCCCAAGTCACAAGTATTATTTCATTTGTTGAAAGCATTTTATGCAGATTTTCAGCAGATGCTGGCCATTCTAAACAGAGATTCAGTCCTTAAGGTTATTGACTAAAGGGCATTATTTGTCTTTTTAGCTAGATTTCTTTTGTTTTCATTTGACCTTGGTTTGTTGCAACCAGTTGCCTTCAGATCTCAAATTTGTCTGATCAGCATCATGAGAAAGCTTTTTTCTACTGCCTTTTCTTTCTTTATTCTGATAATTAGCATTGTCTAAAGTATTGCAAAAGGGGCAAAGCTAGAAAACACACACATGGAACTCGTATTATAAAAACTAATTTGATTTAATTGTTCCATCAAATGATCATTACCCCTTGAGACAGAAACACAATCTTCCAAAACCACATCTGTGAGAGTTGGAACCAAATCTTCATCTTGAAAGAGCATTGCAGTTCCAGTAGGCATTTTTGAGGCATCATGGTCTCATTCAAATGTTTCAAATGGACAATTCTCATCATAGAGCTATTTAGGTATCTTTTTCTAGATAGTACCTAAGCTTTCTACAGACATTATCTTTGTTGTTTCTGTCGAGTTATTTTGTCATATTCTTCACAAACCCATTTGGGATTTTTTTGGCAAAGACTCTGGAGTGATTTGCCATTTCCTTCTCCAGCTCATTTTACAGATGAGGAAACTGAGGCAAGCTGGGTTAAGTGACTTGTCCAGGGTCACAAAGCTAGTAAGTGAGGCCAGATTTGAACTCAGGAAAATGAGTCTTTCTGACTCCAGATTCAGCCCTCTATTCACTATGTCACAGCTGCCCCCAAACTAATTATATCTAAATAATAATTATCCAAATGAATTTTAAAAGACCACATACCACAAATTTAAGACTTCTTGATCTTGAATATTTTGTGACCACCAGAGCAATACAAGAGTTATACACCAGTTGTCTCCACTTCATATTATATGACTGATCTATTTCTTTTTCTGATATCACACCTCCAAGATATTTTTTTAAGCCAACTCTTTGGCATAAGTCATTGCCAATGACATGTTGAAGATTATTTATGTTCTGTATACATCCTTCCTTTGTCTTTTGACTCTCTTGGAATTTTGATTCTTTGAAAATGTGTTTGTATTGAAAATATGTGGTTTTGTTTCAGGGAGTACTTTGGGATCTTTAAAAGTACTTTCAGTCTTCTAAAGTCAACCCAGAACATATTGTTCTTCCTATCCCATTTTGGGTCCATTCACCACTCTTCTGCATTTTGTCTGTCTAAGATATTGCAGAAACACCTCTATGGTCTGTCTATCCAATTGCATATTATCTTGACAAGATGCATTCTTCCTCTCCTTGGATCTTTCATTTGGATTATTGGGCCATATTCTTGAGAAAACGTGAATCTCATTGAGGAGGTTCTGTAATGCTTCAAAGCTGGATATAATCAGCACAACGTCATATGTAATCAGGGTTGTCTGGATGACCTCATCCTCTGAAGAGATTTTTTTCTATTGAGGCTCTGTCCATGAGTATGACAAATACCTCATTTGATACTGATAATCAGAAGATTGCTGAACAAAGTTCTCTCTTGTGTCTGTTAAAGATTCTTGTATGTTATTAACAAGTGGATAGGATATATCTTGTTGGAGGAGGGAGGCTACATGATTTGTGTGTGTGTGTGTAAGAATGAGTTCAAATACTAGATTTGATACAAACTCTTAAATCTAAGCCTCAGTTTCTTCATCTATAACATGGGGACAAAAAAGTATTTATCTTACATTATGAAGATCAAATGAGATAATGTGATATAATCAACTTAAGATTTACAAAGTACTTAAACTTATATATACATGCCAACTGTTGTTTTATTTTTATAATCAGCCAACAGTAGAATTTACACTGCTTGGTGAATTACATGATTATGATGAACAGATCTGTGATTTTATTGGTTTAGGGAATTGCAGTAAGGAAATTTTTTCTATTAATGCAGATCTACTGTTAGGCAAATTATGGACTTAGAAAATTGCCTGGATTAGTCACTAAGAAGTGACCTTTGTCCTATCTTAAGCTAGTCTCAGTGCTGGAATCACTACTTTTTTTTCCTATACCATTCTCTGCTTCTGAGGAGTCTCTTATGTGCTTCTGAAAGCATTGAACATCAGGATAAGAATCCCTATACAGTAGGAGACTATGCTTCTCATCATTCTTTGAGAAATGACCCTTTGGTACAGAATTTTTTTCTTGTCTTCTGAAGTAAAGGAAAGGGGAAGAAGTCATTGCCAATCTGATTGGAATGCTGGGTAAACAGCATCAGTGAGAGGCAGAAACCTGAGCCTCTACCACCTAACATCTTAATGATCCCAAATTCCATTAACACTTGGAATACCTTGGGCACATGCAGACATGTCTGCATAAGCCCACTTATAGCCTATTCCTCTCTGGACTGCGCATTAAATAGGATAGCAACAAAAAAGTTGTCCAGAGAGAATGGGATTGTTCACCATTGTTGTAGGCATATGAAAGTTCATTTGATCATTCTATAAGGTGTTCCCTTAATAGCAAGTAGCTTAGATCCAATGACGGTATGACCAACAGACTTCTGTCCTAGTTCTTATTTCTCTTGGGCTAATTGCCAAGAATAACAGATTGAACCTCAATTTTCAGCCTGAAAAAGTTTTTTTAACCGGCTAGACTTCAAGCAGAGTCTATTATCCTCCACTAACTGATAAAATAATCCTTTGATGTTATCCCTTTGAATGGTTTGTGTAAGCTAAAACTTACTGGAGGAAAAAAAGGAACCATACAAAGGAAGTTTTTGAGTATCTTAGTTCTTCCTTTCAGATGGGGACTGCAAACATTTCACACCTTCTTGGTAGCAAAAATAAAACCTACAAATGACGTCCAAAAAATTAAAAGACTATAAGTTTGGAACCCATTTCTTTCTATCATGCAAAACTTTTCTTTGGGCCTTGCTTTCTTTTTTCTACAGCTTTGGCTGGGAGATGTTTATATTTCATCTCAGCTGTTACAATTAAATGTATGCTTTTCATGCTAAATCTCCCAAAATTTCTCTCTTAGAAATTGAGGGTAGGCTATAGGGGAAGAGAGACAATGTGGAATAATAAGTAATATGTTGGCCAAGAAGCTCTGAGGTCAGGTCCTATATCTTACATGTATTGGTTGTTTGATCCCATGCAAGTTAATTAACCTGTTGGTATCTTGGACAACTCTTTAAATCTATGAATTGATGAGAATGTGACAAACAGCCTTGGTAGAGGAAATTTCTTCACCAGGGAGTTTCTTCTGTTTGTGAAATCATGGGTCTAGTTCCTATTTTTTTATTTTCAGATATATTTATTTGTTTGTTGTTCTTTCACCTCTTCAGCTAAATGCAAAAGTTTAATTTTATACATGCTCATTCAATATGTCCTTTTACAATTATCATTCTGAAACTGTAGCCATTATTTTGTCTCCTATCATAAGCTATTTCTTACTTTTACAGATTCTCAGAATGGGAAGAGCATATAGGGGCAGCGAATCCAACCATCCCAGACCAAGAATATTCCTTCCAAGTCACTAAGTGTAAGTGACAATCTAGTCTTTGATTAAAAAAGGAGAACATGTTATTTTCCAAAGCAGGCCATGCTACTTTGGAGGTATCTCTAAATGCTAGGAATTCTTTTCTTCCCCCACTTAGGTAAAGCCTAAAATTGCCTCTTTTAAACATCCACTCATTTCTTATAATCCTGCCCGTTGGGCCCAGGTAAAAGAAATTTAATCATTCAGCCATGTGACAGCCCTTCAAATACCTGACAATAGCTATTAACCTACCTATTTTATCTCACCAGAGATTCCTCTTCTCCAGGCTAAACATTCTCAATTCCTTCAACTGATTCTCTTAAGGCATGAACTGGAGACCCTACTCTTCTTAGTTGCTTTTCTATTGATACCTTTCAACTTATCAACATCTGTCCAAACCCCATACAATATAATGCAATGTGGTCTGATTAGGGTCAAGCGATCACTTCCTTTATTCAGGATACCATGTGGCCCTTAATGCTACACAGGATCACATCAAGTAATCATGTTGCGTTTGTGGTCTAACACCCAGATTATTTTCAGCTGGGCCAGTACCTTGCTATATCTCCCCCATTTTTCGCTTATGAAGTTGATATTTGAATGTCAGCTGATTTTATACCTTCTCTATTAAGTTTAAATTTTTTTCACCATATTAACATTTCCAGTTTATACCTTCTGCAAATTTGGTAAGAATAGTATTTTTGAATTTATGTGTGACAAAAAATTGGAGACCTTTCTTTTTGAATCACATCATTAATGTATACTTTTTCTGCCTAAGATCATCTTGACTCATTCTAAATCCATCTAATCATACTAAACATACATAATCTCTGGTATATATCCTGTCATCTTTCTCCTAAGCATAGTATAAAAGATGTCATTGAATGCTTACGTAAAATATGGCAAATGATGTCTGCAGTATTTTTCTGATCTTCCAGGTATTCATTGAGAATCAACACATCTGTCACATGATATAATAGAAAGTAATACAGAACTGAAAGTTAGAAAACCTGGGGTTCTAGACCTGACTGTATTATCAATTAGCTCTGTTCCAATAGATGGCTTGTATATCCCTTTCATTTCCTTTTTCATCTGTAAAATAGAGGGATTGGGCATAATCATTTGTGAGGTCCCTTCCAGCCCTAAAATTCTATAACTTGATATTGTAGAAAAAGTCTGTTTGATGTTCTTTATTAAACCTTTGTAAAGAATCTGAGTAGTTTATGAATCAGTATTATGGAGGTGGTTTTCAACTTTAAATCATCTACAGGTAGCAAAATGACAAATGTTGGCAGAGTCCTTTTTTTTAAATTTAAAGCTTTTTATTTTTAAAGTGCATACATGTATAATTTTTGACATTCACCCCTTCAAAACCCTGTGCTCTAAATTTTTTTCATCTCTTCTCTCCACCTCTTCCCCCAGTCAGCAAGTAATCTATGTTGAACATGTGCAATTCCTCTATGCATATTTCCACAATTATCACACTGCACAAGAAAAATTAGATCAAAAAGGAAAACAAATGAGAAAAAAACAAAATGCAAGCAGACAACAACAAAAAGAGTGAAAATACTATCTTGTGGTCCACATTGAGTTCCTACCGCCCTCTCTCTGAGTGCAGATGGCTTTCTCCATCACAATACCATTGGAACTGGTCTGAATCACCTCATTGTTGATGGGATCCACGTCCATCAGAATTGATGATCGTATAATCTTGCCATTGCTGTGAATAATGATCTCCTGGCTCTGCTCACTTCACTTAGCATCAATTCATGTAAATCTCTCCAGGCCTTTCTGAAGTCATCCTGTTGATTATTTCTTATAGAACAATAATATTCCATAACATTCATATACCATAACTTGTTCAGCCATTCTCCAACTGATGAGCATCCACTCAGTTTCCAGTTTTTTGCCAATATATAAAGGACTAACAGAATCCTTTTGATGATTAAATTCTGAGTAGCCTAAGAGTCAGGATAAATCTGAGTTCAGGTCCTGCCTTTGACACATGTTGCTAAGTAATCCTAGGCAAGTTATCAAAATTCTCACTGTCCTAAGCAACTTTTCTAAAACTTTATGAATGCTGACCTGCATCAGGAGAAGAAGTTTCCTCTTCAGAAGTTTCCCAGTATTGTTGAAATTCCAGATCCAGTTCCTATCTCTATCATGATGGGTGCTATAAATAGAGCTGCTCTTCTGTATCTTACTATGTTTAAACACTTTTCTATTTAATGCTTGTCCAGTCAGTTGAAAATATTGTTTCTGGTTCAGCATAAGCTTAAAGTGTGGTGACCAGCTAAGATTGTTTTTTTTTTTTTTTTTTTTCATTTTGGGTAGACTTTTCAATCCAGTTGCCAGAAGCAAGTGATTAACTCATCTTTTTGATTGGATGATCCCACTGAATGGCAAGCCCAATTTGCCATTATCAGGCCCTGGTCTGATGTCAACAGAGATAAGGAAAGTCTCCTAATAGAAAATACCTGGCATGCTCAATTATTTACCTTGAAAAAAAGCCAGAAATCCCCACGGTGTGCTTTAGAGAATAGTTCAGGGCTGCAGATGGAGTTTTGTCTACTACCATGTCTTCAGTAGGTTTTGGAATTCATTGGGTTGGTTGGGATTAGTAAAAAACACTTGGAAAGAACACTTGAAAAAAATCATCAGATTCCTCTAGGCCATAATCCAGGCACATACCCAGGATCCCAACTAAATCGGGTTAGATTTGTTCATATTTTCATAGGTCTTTGGCAAAAGAAGTTCCATAACTTGCTTGAGCAGACACATGACTCAACAATGTAACTGCAGGCCCAATATACTTTCATTTGTCTAATTGGGACAGGGGATGGATACCTTACTAACATTTTGGGAACATGATATTTTTGTTTTTGATGTAAAGAAAATAGAAGTCAAAGAAAAACCAGGGTGGGGAAGAGGTTATAATAAAAGAGGGAATTGTGGTAAATACTTAGTGTCCTTCACATTTAGAGGTTTATGGAATTTCAAGCACAATCTACTTTCTTCTCTCCTTCCAGAACCCCACCCCTCTATTTAATCAGATTGATAAACCCTCTAAAGATTTATTCTGGCCTATCATTGGTTTGTCCTCCCCATCTGGTGACAGCCATCATGCTCAAATATAAATGGGAAGAAAATAAATGTGCATTCTTTTTCAAATGGCACACGCATATGTTCTCAGGCTGACAAGTTAGATTCAGATGAACACACACACATACACACACACACACACACACACACACACACACAAATGGATTGGCTTCAATGGAAATTCTCAAAAATCATTTTCAAGCAGCTGCTTTATTTTGACCAAAGCTGCATGTAATACAAGCTGGGATAAATATCTTCTTTTACTTTTTTTTTTTTTTTAAATTAAGGACCAGCCAAATGTTTCCTTCCTCCTAAGTTTGTCCTCTTGTTGGATTGCAAAGTAGTACTAAGAGCACCTTCCAAGGCATTTCTGGTTGGATGTATCAGTTAAGGTTCTTCCTTGCCAGACCTTGAGTAATGGGAGGGAAAAGTCCCTAGGTAAATGGTCTCAGAATAAATTACTTCAGTCTGGGGAAGACGAAGACTTTCATTCTTTATTTGAGCACCCTCTGGGGCTTTTTGGACTCCTTTTATTTATTTATTTTTTTTAGCCAGGCGCCTTCATTTAATATTATTTTTAATTTTATGCTTGATTTTGTGGATTTTATAATAGTGAGCTCTGTTCCCCAGCTCAACCAGGCTAATAAGACATGCTCTCTCTCAGAACGAAGGTACTAATTTATTTGAGGTAAATTACATCTTGTGTGGAAGAGGATAACAGTGAAACTTTGTTTTTCAAAAGCACAGATTTCTGAGGAGTGCAAATCCTTTCTTAGAGGCATGGCCTCCCGATTTTATGCAGTATTCCTCTGAGATACTTGAGAAGCAAATAGCTTGAATATTCCCATTTCATAGACAGATAAACTGAGCCAGAAAGGTCAATACATTATTTTTATCTGGGGAAGTAGGAGTTTAGGCTCCTCCTTTAAAGTTTGCCATCTGATCATAACTCTGAGCAGTTGGTTATGATAAATGCTTGGAAGTCATGATCTCTTGCTTAGCATTTATAAATATGTACTTTATTCTTCATTGCTTCTATTCTGTTTTAATAGATTCTATTTTGTTCTTTCATCTATCCCTTGATTTACTCATTTAAATTTATTGTTAAAAACTATACAATATTTCCTTTGAAATTTTGGGATACATTTTAATTCAATTCAACTTTCATATAAAATACTGTTTTAGGCACTGTGGATACATATAAGTGTATTCTTACCATCAAAGAGCTTATTTGGGAGAACAACACTGAAATGAACAAATATAATGAGGGAGATAGGTCTGCTAACAATTGGGGATCAAGAAAGACTTCCTGTGGGAGGCTGGCATGTGAATTGAGAATTTAAAGATGTGAAGGATTCTAAATGATAGAAGAGAGGGGACAAAATTGGTCTGTTCGTGGTGTGGGAGGCAAGGGATGGAATTTTAAATTTGGCAAGAAGATCAGTTGAGTCAGAATGCAGAGCAAATGAAGGCAACTCTGATGAACAGTCTTGAAGGATAGACTAGAATCAGAGTTTTAACTGCCATACTGAGAAGTTGGTACTTTGTCTTAGAGTGCCACAAGAGTTTTTTCAGTGAGGGAATGTTGGGTCTGACCTGTACTTTAGGAATATCTTTTTGGGTACCTATATGGGGAATTAATTGAAGATGGGGAGAAATTGAAAAGTCAAGAGATCAATTAAGAGACTATGACAACAGTCTAGGCAAGACTTAATGGAGTTCTGGCATGGGATGGTGATCATGTGAGTGAAGAGAAGAGGAGAGAGCCAAGAAATATTTTGGAGATAACACTCACAAGATTTGACATTAATTTTATTAATGGGAGAAGAGAACAAAGAGTATAAGATGACTACAGTATTGCAAAGCAGAGTGACTAGACAGACAATGGCATGCTAAACAGTAATAAGGAAATATTAAGAAGGGGAAGAATATAGGGAGGAGAAAAAAATAAGTTCTTTTCAGACAGTTTGAGATACTGAGATACTTAATGAGTCATCAATGTGGTTATATCCAATTGGTAGCTCATCATATGGGATTAGAAATTAGGAGAGATTGGGGATGGATATGTAGATTTCAGTTATTTTTATGCATATGATTGTTGAATCTATAAGAGCTCATGAGATAAATCAGAAAGAGACAAGAAAGAGCTTTGGAAGAGGAAAGATTCCATGACAGGGCATCTTACCTCTGTTGGAGGCTGTATGGGATATGTTTGATGATTGGTGATTTAGAAAAGAAAATGGAGGAGTAGTGGTCAGGGAGGAAGGAGGAGGACCATGGAAGAGTAGTATGAAAGCCAAGGGAGAGGAGATTATCCAGGAGGAGCTAGCTATAGTTCTGGAAAGTACCCTGTAGTATACTTGGATATGGCATTTTATGTTTAAGAATTTGGTATGATAGAGAGCTATATCAAGGGATTCTCTCTCAAGCATCAGGAAAGAATAAAACAATAGCTTACATTTGCAGAGACAATTAAATTTTTGTAAGTACTGTATTTGAGATGCCTCATTTGGTCTTCACAACAAACCTATGAGTTAGTTGCTAGTACTGTACCCATTTTATGAATGAGAAAACTGAGGTGTATAGAAGTCAAGATCAAATAAATAAAAATAAACACTTTGCCAACCTTAAAGTGGTATTTATATAAATGTCAACTCATTATAATGAAAATAATTATTATCACTTTCAACCATCCGGAGAACAATTTGAAACTATGCCCAACGAACTATCAAACTGTGCATACCCTTTGATCCAGCGGTGTTTCTACTGGGTTTGTATCCCAAAGAGATCATAAAGGAGGGGAAGGGACCCAAAAGTGTAAAAATGTTTGTGGCAGCTCTTTTTATAGTGGCCAGAAACTAGAAATTGAATGGATGCCCATCAATTGGAGAATGGCTGAACAAGTTATGGTATATGAATGTTATGGAATATTATTGTTTTATTAAAAACGATCAGCAGAATGATTTCAGAGCTGCCTGGAGAGACTTACATGAACTAGTGCTAAGTGAAGTGAGTAGAACCAGGAGAACATTATACCTGGCAATAGCAAGATTATACCATGATCAATTCTGATGGACTAGGCTCTCTTCATCAGTGAGATGATTCAGGTCGATTCCAATGGTCTTATGATGAAGAAAGCCATTGTCACCCAGAGAGAGGACTGTGGGAACTGAATGTGGACCACAATATAGTATTTTCACTTTTCTTGTTATTGTTTGCTTGCATTTTGTTTTTTCTCATTTTTTCCCTTTTTGATCTGATTTTTCTTGTATAGTATGATATTTGTGGAAATATGTATAGAAGAATTGCACATGTTTCACATATATTGGATCACTTGCCATCTAAGGGAGAGGGTGAGTAAAAGAGAGGGAAAAATTAGAACACAATGTTTTGTAAGGATGAATATTAAAAATTATCCATGTATTTATTTTGAAAATAAAAAACTTTAATTAAAAAAATAATTATTATAATTAATGTGACTTATTCATGGTTGGAAGTATCTTCTTTACTCAAAGTCTAGTGCTTCATATCCTGTATGACCTAGATTCTTCTAAGAAATGATATTGGTTCTGGCATTTTTATTGGTTTGTAAACACCGGATAATTGGGCCTGTAGGGTCCTGAGTGAATTTATAATTATTGCCAGTTTCTTTGTTCAAGTGACTGGGAATGAAACACTCTGGAGATAAACTGTACATGTAACACACAATAAGCTTCTTGTGTAACCTGGCATGTTGATGACAAAAAGTCCGGTACTTAAAACTTTAGTCCTGAGAAAAGTCTGGTCAGACAGATATTATCCAGTGGTTTACAGCCCCATAATGGTTGTTCTTTTTTGTGCCTTGTGTTCATTCTATTTGATTTTATGATATTTGATATTATGATAGCTTGTTGATATCAAATTTTCCAAAATATTTTTTAAATCCATCTATTATTACAAGACCTACTTCAAATGTACTAACCTTTTTTGTCTCCTTTAGTTTCTCTCCTCCCACCCCAAGTAGACGTAATTTGTCTGTCTCTGAATTCCCCTAGCACTTCATATTTTGTACTTTTCCTTTCTCATTATATCTTAAATGATAGTTATTTGAGTACATCATCTTTCATGGTAAATATAAGTTCCAAGAGGATAAGGATTATATCTTTATGCATCTTTGTATTCTCCACTATGCCTAACATAGTAATGTGCACATAGTGGTCAATCAATAAATGTTTGCTAAATTTTGAATTTGTTAGAGTTTAATTCAAATAATCAACAGTTAATAAGTACCCATTGATTACAAGGCAATGAATTAGTGTTGCCAAAAGTTGACAATTCTGGAGGATGGAGACTTGTTTCAAAGGTATGGAGGGAAGTTATTTCCAATATAACTGTTTCCTGGGTCCATGGGAAACCACATCCTGAATCATCCTCAATATTAAGTTCTTTCTCCCTTTTTCTAAAAGAGAATAATAGCCTTGGATTTGATAGCCTGCTTCAGAAATCCCACTGCTTTTTTGTTGCCCAAATGTCCACTCTTATAATATGTGTTTGTTTGTGGTGAGCTTTTTCTTCTCAAAACGCAGCCAGGTGATAAAAGTTCAGATCTTTTATTATTCCAATATAGCCCGGTTAGCTTAGAGGCCTATCTCTCTGCTTGGTTCCAAGAGCTCTCTCCGAATGTCACCAAATCCAAAGGTCTGGTCCTTCAGCCTCTGCCTCTACTTTCTTCAGCCTCCAGCCAGCTCCAGTCTTCATGTCATTCCAGTGAAATCTCAACTTGTAGCGTCTTCCTCTCCCCAGAACCTCTTCGACTGGCCCATTGGCCTATTTATGCTCCTTCCAGAGAGAGGGATTATGGGTAGTTCTACTTAGTACCTTGTTTCAGGTTCTGGCCAAAACAACTTCTTGTAAGATTAGATCAACTCTAATTACTTAGCAGTTAGTAAGGATTCCAACATCTCCCCCTTTCTTTTGTTTTAAAACATAGGGGGTTTCTGAGGGGGTACACATAAATCCATCAATATGGGCCAGAACTTTGTAACAGATATACATGGTATACATAAATCCATCAATATGGGAGGCATTATACATAATTTACAAAAGCACACAGCAATATAACACAGGCTAGTGGTAATGTAACAAATAACATGAATCAACATGAAAATTTAACTACTGCAAAAGTCTCATCAACAATCTTTCATCTCAAGAAATCCAATGATTCTTGCAATTGCTTAAAATACATAAGCACATAGTAATATAACACAGGCTAGTAGTAATGTAACAACATAAATCGACCTGAAAATTTACAAATGTTCATAAGTCCTAGAAATAGTCCATAAGGAATCCATTGTTCATTAGTTCATGCACCAGGAGCTTTTTCTTCTCAAAACGCAGCCAGGTGATAAAAGTTCAGATCTTTTATTATTCCAATATAGCCCGGTTAGCTTAGAGGCCTATCTCTCTGCTTGGTTCCAAGAGCTCTCTCCGAATGTCACCAAATCCAAAGGTCTGGTCCTTCAGCCTCTGCCTCTGCTTTCTTCAGCCTCCAACAGAGATGGAAGATCTCTCTTATCTCCTTCTGGGGAGCCCAGCACCAACTTGCCGCGGAGAGAGGGCTTCTGGCGTAGCTCCACTGAAATCCCAAAAGTGTTCTCTGCAGCAGAGTCGTTTCTCTCGAGTCTAGCGCAATCAGCCAGCCAAGAGGAAAATATGTGTATTCTGCCATAGATCCTTCATCGCTGGCTTTTTATCTGCCTCTTCTGAGAGAATGGGATTATGGGTTTTCTCCCATAGTGCTCTCTGGCCCAATGACTTTAAGGGAGGTGTGAACTCTCTTGAAGTTAGAAAGTGTACTTTGTGAAGCTAGCATACTTGTGGAGTCCAATGAGTAAAGGTGGGAACACAAGCCTTGTCTTGATTAGTTCTTTTTTCAAGGTTTTTTTTTTTTTTTTTTTTTTTTTTTTTTTTGGTGGTGTTGTATGCTTGATTCATTCATCTGTTTTTTTTTTTTTTCTATTTTATTGATGTAATAATCCAGAGAAATATATTTTTCCCTAAGTACTGCTTTGAGTGTATCCTGTTAGAGTTCAAATGTTGGAGTTTGTTCTCAGAGGACAGCCGGTTTAGAGGCTTAGAGCCCTTCGGATGTCTCCAAATCCAAAGGTTCTGGTCCTTCAGCCTCTGCCTCTACTTTCTTCAGCCTCCAGCCAGCTCCAGTCTTCATGTCATTCCAGTGAAATCTCGACTTGTAGCGTCTTCCTCTCCCCAGAACCTCTTCGACTGGCCCATTGGCCTATTTATGCTCCTTCCAGAGAGAGGGATTATGGGTAGTTCTACTTAGTACCTTGTTTCAGGTTCTGGCCAAAACAACTTCTTGTAAGATTAGATCAACTCTAATTACTTAGCAGTTAGTAAGGATTCCAACATTTGTTTAAGGAAAAGACCATAACCAATAACCAGCTTCTCTGAAATAATCTATTAATTGAATCAGAGAACAAAATATCAAAGACAACTTCTTCAGTCCATCAATCACAAGTTTGATGACCTATGCAAGAGATATAACTATTTCAGGTAATGGGTGGCAGTTGTGAGATGTAAACTAGCTTCTGAGGAAGAGTGTCCTCTTGGATTATTTCAATGAGCAAAAGGAAAAATGGAGGAAACTGAAACATCAATGACCTCATTTGGTAGCACTAAACTAATAAAGAAACTTGGACCATAGCCACTGCTCATTTCAGCACTTGAGAAATAAACCTTTTGTCTTTGTGTCAGCATCTAGCTGATATTTTTTCTAATTGTTGCTGAAATACAAAAACCTGCTTATTAATAATTGTTAGGATTGGCCTATTACTATATTCTAGTTGCCAGCAGTGATTCCATGTTTAACCAGTGATTGACTTGCCTATGTACTAGAAATTTCCCATGTGTCCACTAACTGTTTTAGTCAGCTTCACTCAGGCAAGGAATGCAAGAATCTCCTGAACATAATCTGTTAGGCAAATTTCACCTAATCCATATATACAAGGTCAGCAAACCTTCCTAATCACAATGCCCTTGTTATTGACAAGAGGGATCACAGTCCAAGTTATTGACTGCTTGTAAGGTTCCCCTCCCACATTTAGTCCCATGAATCTGTCCGGCAACAGCAATCGGATATTAGGACAGAGATCCAGAGCACTATACTATCCATTCCATCCCAGTGAACATGCTTCCTTGAAGAACTGAAAGGTTGGAAGGTCCTACACATGGCCTCCATGCTTGTGAGTAATAAACTGACCAATTTAGGATTTTTTGAACACAAGGATTTCTTCTCAGGGCCTCATGATAATTTGTTTTGTCCACATGTCATTAACTGTCTATCTGGGAGTCAGTGTGGAGCTGTACTGAAGAAAGAATCTCAGATTCAGGATGATGTGGTTTCAAGTACTGCCTGAGTTATTCTGGGAAAGCCACTTAAGTGCCCCCAGGTGACTCTAAGATCATAAATTGTAGTAGCTGCCAATGTGGAGAAGTAACCAGTTTCATATGCTAATGAAATCAGAGATTTGATCAAAACAAACAAAAAACTTTCTTTTTTAAAAGTCCAATACTGATTTTGTATGAGTTTTGGGTTTGTGGCAACGTATAAAATGGGGAGATTTCTGGCTTTTTGGTCACAAATCCTGGCAACAAGACTTTAATTATACTATAACTTTAAGTAATTCACCAATTCTTCATCTTTAAAATGGGCTAATAACTATTATACCAAATACCTTATAGATTGATACAAAGATGAATACCTTCAAGGAGTTTATAATGACAGATATCCTTTCTAAACCACAGGATTAGGGGTTCAGAGCCTCAGCAATCTGGAAAATCTGTGTAAAATATTTTGGTCTTCATATCAGAGAAGTTTGAACTTTTTCTTTTTTTATGGGTTCTTTCACAGTATTAAGAAATAAAAAATATTGGTATAATAAAATACTATATATATATATATATATATATATATATATATATATATATATATATATATATATATATATATATATATTTTATATATTTCAGAGTTTCCAAACTTTTTCTATGTTGTCTGCTAGACTTTGGATGTTGTCTGGGACTTCCATAATTCCCATTTAATTTCTTATAGCGATTCATGATATAGTGAAACTGCTATGGGAAAGTTGTAATACGGAAGAGACACCTGTAGTAGGGGGCAAAAAGGTGAATACATGAATTACAATTAACAATGATTTGTGTAAAGTGCTTTGTAATCTTCAAACACAGAAATGGATTGCAATGATTTACAAAGCAAACAAATCCAATAAAAAACAATGGCCAACCTTCTGGTGATGAACAAGTCCATAGAGAGGCTATTTTTTTTTTTTTTACATTTGACATTGTCTTTTACATTAGTCATGTGACCAGCTTAGTAGAAACTTAGAGAATTTATATCCTTACTGGCCTAACCTTTGAGAACCAATGGTCACATCCATAATATGAGGAGGCGTTGACAAAAGACCTTTGCTATAGAAATTTGAGTTTTTATTACTGGGAATGGAGCCAAGATGGCAGATATCAGACATGGCTTTCTGTGACCTTTTCTGACCTTTCTTTCAAACCAATAGCATATTAAACCTCTAAACTGGTTTTGAAGCAACAGAACCCACAAACATCTGGAGTACAACACATTTCTAGAAGAAGATATCTTGGAAGAACTTCAGAACAGGTCTGTTTCAATCTGACAGGGGAACAGTCTGCAGAGTCCAGACCACAGCACAGGGAGCCTGAGACAAGAAGCTGGGGCAGGGAGCCAGAGCATTGCTGGGTCTGCAGAGTAGGGAGCCATCTGTGAGTCTCTTAGGCTACTCTGCTCTGGTTGCAAGTGGGTGGCTTATTAGATTTGCTGCAAGATACCCAAAAGCCAATACAAAAGGCAAATTGCAAGCTGCTGAGTCCAGGAAGAACTCAGCACCTGACTACTATTACCCAGTACCAGAAGTCAGTCATCAATACCAGCCCCAGGGCAAACTAAAGCAGCTGTCACTCCTTTGCCTGAAGTGCTGATCTCAACCCTTATAAAATGAGCAAAAAAGTAAAAAGAACTCTGACCATATACAACTTTTATGGAGAGATAGAACAGATCTCAAACCCTGAGGTTCCCAAAGACAAATCAACTCCAGATGAAGCCTCAAAGGAAGATATGAGCTGGTCCCCATTTCATAAGGCTTCTTAAAAGGTCTCAAAAAGGATCTTAAAAGAGTTAGAAGAAAAATGGGGAAATGAAATAAGATCATTGCAAAAGGGTATGGAAAAGGAAAAAAACAAAAATTATCTGAAGAAAACTCCTTTAAAATAGATTATGAAAAAAACATATAACTCTTTACAAAATAGATATGAAAAAGATACCAATTCATTGAAAAACAGAATTCGTGGAATGAAAAAAAAAATCACGCACAAAACAATTTAGTTGGCCAAATGCAAAAGGAGCTAAAAAAGGTAACTGAAGAAAATAACACACTAAAAATTAGAATTGAACAAATGGAAGTGAATGACACAATAAGACTTCAAGAATCAGTCAAACAGAAACAAAATAATGAAAAAATAGAAGAAAATACAAAATATCTCCTAGGAAAAACAACTGACTTGGAAAATAGATCTAGGAGAGACAAGGATTTGGATTATTGGACTTCCTGAAAATCATGATGAAAAAAAGAGCCTACACATTATCCTTCAGGAAATCATAAAACAAAACTGCCCTGGTATCCTAGAATCAGAAAGCAAAATAGCCATTGAAAGAATTCACTGATCATATCCTGAAAGAGACCCCAAATTAAAAACCCCAAGGAATAACATGGCTATTGCTGAACTATCAGATGAAGGAAAAAGTATTGCAAGCATCCAAAAAGAAACAATTCAAATACTGATCAGGATTTCCCAGGATCTAGCAGCTTCCACCTTAAAGGATCAAAGGGCCTGGAATATGATGTTCTGAAAGGCAAACAAACTTGGATTACAGCCAAGAAAAAGCTATTCAGCTAAACTGAGCATCATCTTTCAGGGAAGAAGATGAACATTCAATAATATAGGTGGATTTCATCTATTTCTGATGAAAAGACCTGAGCTGAATAAAAAATTTGATCTCCAAATACAGAAATCAAGAGAAGCATAAAAAGGTAAAAAGGAAAGAACTCTTAGAAATATATTTCTGTTATGGGTATACCTGGAGAATGTGGGTATAATTTGATTTTATTATGACAATATGAAAAAGTAAAAAGAGGTAGAAAGGAGATTGTACTGGAAAAAGAGGAAAATAGAGGTAAAATGGGGGAACTTGCATCTCATGAAGAGGCAAAGACCTATTATAAATGAGGGAAAGAAGGGAGAGGGATGAACATTGTGTGAATCTTACTCTCATCAGATTTGGCTCAAAGAGACAATATCAAACAAACTTACTTTCACTGAGACACTTGTCTCACTTTCTAGGGAAATGGGAGAAGGAAGAGAAAAGGAAAAGGGAGATTAATAGAAGAGAAAACAGAAGTAGTAGGGGAAAGGTGTAAGAAAGGAGGAGGGCTGTGTGAGGGAGATGT
Organism: Antechinus flavipes; assembly: GCF_016432865.1. Classification (NCBI taxonomy): domain Eukaryota; kingdom Metazoa; phylum Chordata; class Mammalia; order Dasyuromorphia; family Dasyuridae; genus Antechinus; species Antechinus flavipes. Next base: position 55,480,508 of record NC_067400.1, read on the forward strand.
CAGAAGCAAAATACTGGGGAGGAGGGGAAGAGGGAAGGGGGAAAGAAAATAGAAAAGTATAACTTGGAGTAAATAAGACAGCAGGAAATACAAAATCACTCATTTTAACGGTGAATGTGAATGGGATGAACTCTCCTGTAAAATGGAAGTGGACAGCAGACTAGATTAAAAGACAGAATCCCACAATATGTTGTTTACAGTTTTTGTTTCTAATGATATTTTTTGTTTAATGACTGTAAAAATAATTGACACTTTGAATATGTAGAAGAGGTGCTATTATTATTGCCCACTTTACAGATGAGGAAACTTAAAGCTAATCACTCCAAATTAATTTTATATATGTTTTCAGTCTATTGCTAGCCATTCCTAATTGCACTGTTACAGTTATATTTTTCAATGAAATTGGCTCATTTCTTTGCTTTTTAGTACAACCTCAGCAAGGGATTCTCTTGGTAACTTTTAGCCTAACTTACTTCACTTGGATTTTAATTAGGAGGTAAGTAATCCCATTAAAACAAGAGCAAAGTTGCTAAGAACAATTGTTTTGAGGCTCATAGAAAGTTTAAGTAGCATCAAGAAATTAAAAAAAAAACAAAAACAGCAAAAATACAAACTTTCACACACATATAAACTTCCTTGCTTCAGCTAGAATTGTAAAGGGTATCATAAATTTCATAAAGCATCTTGTTCTCATGAGAACTTTTTCAACGTTGTTCTCCTCTCTCCCCCCCTTCTTTTTTTCCTCTCAGGATCAGGAGATTCTGATAAAACCCAAACCTTTGGGGCATTTGTCTGAACTCATCCTTTGGCGATGTGCCCATCAGCATTGTCTTGAAGACCCTGACTAATGGCTCATTATAGTGTGATTCAATATACCTACCTTTAGGAAATCACATGCTCTGTACAGTACAGTATTTTTGAACTTTGTCTTCCATTTTGGAAACTGATGCAGATTTAGTGGGGTGCATTGGTATGAACGGCCCTTGTTATTCTAATGATCCATTTGTCTATCCAAGTAGCCATCAAGGAAAAACCCTTACAGGTCTAGAGGTAATCTTTACCCTGAGACCTGCTCTGAGGATTAGTGAATCCTTAGTTAGCCCACAATTTTATTAGGGACCTCATTTATAGTTTATTCCTTACTGATTTTATTCTCTAGATCTCTCTAGTTCGTCCCCTCCTCACCCTATCCTTCCAAATGGAGACCCTATCTTTCCTACTTTTTTTCTCTAGGGATGTACTGTCTCTGTCTCCCCTCTCCCATTAGCATGCAAGTTTCTTGATGGTAGAGACTGTTTATTTATATTTTTAATCCTAGCATGGTTAGTATGGTTAAGTGACTTATACAGGGTCATCTAATTAGTGTCTGAGATTGGATTTGAACTCAGGAAGATGAGTCTTTTTGACTCCACATCTAGATGTTCTGAGAGCTGTACTTCCTCCTGCCCAACACATAGTTATCACTTAAATGCTCTAATTGTCTTTATCTCTTTCTGTCTTCTTCTATCTCTCTGTCTGCCTTTCTCTCTCTTCCCAAGAATTTTTGGCCTTCTTTGGAAGCCCTTTCTTGAAAGAGAAAACAGATGTACCAATTAATTGAGCCAATTCTTTTCACCGACACCCATTATCACCATCCTATCTATCTGAAACATTAGTTCGCTCTCTTTTACCAGTAATATAAGTAAAACAAAATAGATCCTTTTTATTATAGTTAATTGTCATCACTGTTCATTTTAGCCGTTAACACCCCATCCCATTTTTTATAGGAACATGCCATTCTTTTGCTTTTATCATCATTTATGAAGCCTTACTTTCATTTTCTGTATATGATTTAAAAAAAAATCTGAGTTTATTAGCAGGTTCCCTTTGCATCCATATTGATCTCTTTAGGTGGCTCCCATTTTTCCTCAATAAACTAATTTCCGTTTTTGGCTTCACAATTTCATTCTTAAAAACTTTCTATCCTTCTTGGACCGAATTCCTTGAAAAATATTGGGTAGTGGACCCAATCCTATTCTTACCTAAAGTCCTTTGAAATAAAATTATCCCATATGTAAAGTGTTTGTAAGTCTTATGTGTCTGTCATACAATGGCCAATTGATCCCAACATTCCTGTCATTTTTACCTTAGTGACTAGTTAATCTGAAGTTAGAATAGGAAATAGAATAGCATATCACTGTTACTTTTTTTTTTATTTTTTAAGGATAAAATGATTATTAGAACCAGTAGCATTTTCAATTGTTCTGGCAGAAAAAGGGTTCCAGTGCATTGCCAGATAGTTTTAAGTCCCTTTCCCAGTAAGAACATGCTTATGTACTAAATTTTTTATGTTTTCTAAGCTCCTCATCTATCACAGGCACCTGTCCTTGAAAGACTGTGGACTTTCCAATTGTTTATGCTAGGTCTACAAACAGTTGCCTGGGTAGTCCCATTGGCATAGGTCACCAATCAACCTCCTAGACATAGACAAATTTGCACTCTGAATACATACACAAGTATATTATGACATAAACAGACAAAAAATAGAGCATGCTTTGTACAGATTTTTAAAAAAGTTTCTTCTTCCACATGTGATTGAAATAAATTCCTTTCTCTTTTGTCTTGTTTTTGGAAAGTTTTTGTTGACATAGAATTGAATAACTTAATAACTAATGTTACCTATGTAGTCTCATAATCCATAGTTGGAGCACAAAATATTATTTACTCCAAGATGGCCTAATTGCCTCCCCTTCTCTTATAAGAAGAGTCTCGTATCTATTCTACCAACTGACCAACAGTATAAAAATCATTCTTGGCCACTTTCCCAGGTTAGGTCTCCACAAGAAGCTGAATATTTGCTTCTTTCAGTGCTCTAGGAATAACCTTGAGGAACTGGAGATATTTTAGCACCTTGGCTAATAGGCCCCCAACTCATATGTTCCCCACTATTTATCAGATAGAGCACATTAATTTTTAGAGAGTACTTACTTTCCAAAGAACTTTGAGATGATTGAATGACATGGGATACAATGGCAAAGGACCACCCAGCATGGTATACTTGCATCGAAGAATGTGCTTTGCTTTATGAGCAAAGCAGAATTGAAGTAACTCAAAGGAAACATGAGATGTGCAAATTTAGAAAATCACCCCAAATGTTCATGTGGATTATTTGTGACTGACTTGTGGCAGAGTATTCTGAGCTTGTATTGGTCCAATCAGCTGCAATTGGGCAGACTGTAACTTGACTCTATCATGGTGAATTAATTTTCACCTTCTTTGAGAACTCTTTCCTTACACACTAAAAGTCTCTAAGGAGATTTCATCATGTCGGACCTGGGAAGCTCATGGGTCCCAAAGATTAACTCAGAGTTCCTGATTATTGGAAGTTCTTTTCTCCCTTCAAGGTGTCCTTATGAAGTTCCCATTAGATAGAACTCTTTTTAGGGCTCTGAGAATCTCCTTGTAGAGATCTAAAGTTGACTTTCCTCAGTGTATGTTTCATTTGCATTCAGTGTATTTATCATATAGTAAAAGTTTTAGTGTCAACCTGAAACCATGGCTACTTTTTCTTGGTTAAAAGTTCACAAAGTCAACACTTAATAGTAAACCAGAGGACAACTGTATACTGTTTTTGTACTCACTCATTTGCCTGAAACTTGAAGCTTTCTTTATACAGTTAAAAAGGTTTGTTTATTTGTCTTTACACGTCCATTGATCTTTCTTCCTCCTTCTTCTCTGTTATATTCTACCCTCAAACTTCCAGATTCAGAGGAGGATTCTCTTTTGCTTTTTCACATCCTTTTTCTCTTTGAAGCACTTTTCCATTATTTTAAGCAGTATTTACTTCTCTCTGAGAACCTGGAAAGTACCAATATGTACTCCCAGCTTTTTCACTTTCTCCTCTAGGATAACAATCTATTTTGGACATTATTTAGATGTGATCATTACATAGCACAGGCTGAAACAAAACTTCACTTATGCCCCCATGGATCACAGCAAAGTTCTTTCTGCCCTCCATACTTGACTGAAACAAATTTCAGTCATTTGTATTCTCTCTCTCTCTCTCTCTCTCTCTCTCTCTCTCTCTCTCTCTCGCTTTCACTCTCGCTCTCGCTCTCTTTCTCTCTCATAGTTTTCATTCAACCTTGTCACTGATTTATTTCTAGATACTTCCTATTCCCCTCTTGGATGTTCAAATTTTTCTAATCTCATTATCAGGTCAAAGTCTAATTTAGTGAGCATATAAAAGATGACAAAAACATAAGCATTCAAGTTGCAGGGCACATAAAGACCCAAGATAAAATCTAATTATGTAATAAAATCTACATCTAGCATTTCATCTGACTGCTTAACAATCTTCCCTTGATTTCCCTAGATGCTTTGCTCTATGGTTCCATTGATGTCTCTGAAGTTTACAATGGACAGCCTTATTTTTTTCCTCCTGAAAAGCGAGTCACACATAAAGAATTCTCAATACTTTATATCAAGACATTTCACATTTTCTCATTGCTTGGATATCATATTGGTATACCATTTCAAAATGGGAGCCAAGTAGTTCTCACTGTGTGTTGTAATATCAAGACAATTAGGTTTGTGGCCAAGGAAACTGTTATAGATCTAAGAAATGGAAGGGATCCCTGAGGCAAGAAAGTACATGTTCACATAACAGGATCATTTCTAAAACACATGTGATAAATGGTCATCTAACCTTTGCTTTAATACATGGAGGAGAAGTTCAGCACCTCCTAATGTAGCTTAGGTTGATTCTGAGTGACTAATTATTATAAAGTCGTTTCTTTCATTGAGTGTAAATTTTCACTTCTGTGTATTGCTAGTAGTCTTTTGTGGTATCAGCATAAGTAAGGATATTCATCAGATAGCCCTTGAAGTCTCTGTCTCTGTGTCTGTCTGTCTGTTGTCTGTCTGTCTGTCTGTCTCTCTCTCTGTCGTGTGTGTGTGTGTGTGTGTGTGTGTGTGTGTGTGTCTGTCTGTCTGCCTCTGTCTGCCTCTCTGTCTCTTTATTTGTATGTTTCTGTCTCTTTGTCTCTCTCCTAGCCCCTTTCTCTCTTTTTCCACCAGGCTAAACATCTCTACTTCCCTCAATGGATCTATCCCGTAATTTTTCAGTTTGAGATGCTAATATTCAGTTGAGAGAGCTTAAGAATAGATAAATAGATCTTATGATAACTGAATTCATGGGAGCTGATGAAGTCACCAAAATAAATGATATAAAGAGAAAAGAGAAGAAAACCCAGGACAGATTTTGAGGGACACTCTTAGTGAAAGTGGCTTGATGAGGATCCCAGTAAAGGAGACTGAGAAAGCTCAGATAGGAGAAGATTCAAGAGAAACAGTATATAGAGAAGAAATTATCAAGAAAAGAGTTATCGACACACACTATTTTTGGCAAGGAAGGGATTATTGTCATCTAGAAAGGGCAATTTTGATTGAACAATGAAGGTGTTGGAGTAAATAACCTGAAGGTTCCCTATAGCTCTAATGTTTTTTTTTTTTTTTTTTTGAAGATTTGATTACTCATTTTGTAGGTAGTTTGCTAATGGAGCAGATTCTTTTGTTCTTTGGGGGTTCTGACTCCCTTTATTTACAAGGAAACATACTCTCCTGTAGGTCTGTCTGAAGATTAATTCAAATCAAAGCAGTGCATTCTTTGAGAAGAAAGATCTGTTTCTAGCCTGCTGAATGTAAACGTACTTGATTGTGAGTAGGTGGTGTTGGCGGCAAGGGAAGAATTATTGGGCTCACTCGTTTCCTGCAGTTGACATCTCTTTATAACTGGTACATCCCCTTATTTGGTCCTGATGAGATCCAAACAATGAGAAAATGTGAAATGCCTTGATAACAGTTACAGACATGGTAGGCAATGGCCTACTGCAATAGAGGGCCAGATGAATCCTAATGAACAGGAGAAAAGGTTACTCCATTTTATAAACACATTTTCTGTATAAATGTCACATGAAAGGCAGTGGGATTAAAGAATTATTCTGTTGGGGTGCCTGGAAAAGATCACTGAAATGTTATGTTATTCCTTGGCAATGGATACCCTGGAGCATGATGTTTGTTTAATCTGAGCCTCTTTCTTTCTTAGAATTCTATGCTGTCAAAATATTCCCTATCTTGGTTTATGAAAATAAAACTAATAGGCAGAAGAAAATTTTGGGTCACCAGAATGATTCATTATTCCCCTGAAGCTTACTTAATTACACTTAATTACATATCTAATCACTGGATTTAAGGAATAGTTCCTTAGTATATGTAGTCCATTCATACTAGATAAAATTGAAATATGTTGCAGAAGCCAAAGTGGATGAAAATTGATGGTTATCTGTATTAGGGCATATACCTAGAGAAGGAGGCAGCCCATAGAATTGGTTTATCATTATGTCTATATTAGGGAGGCACTTGTAGACAATAGGGTAGGTCTAGAATTGACCAGAAGAGACCAAACTAAAATAAAAAATTATAAGTCCATCTTTTTGAAAAAAAAAAAAAAACTACCATGGATGACAAACTACTGTGAATCATGGAACATTAATTCTTGGAAGACTTGCAATGAAAACTAATCTAGAGATAATGGAGACAGGCTGTAGCATGTCACCAGTGACAATTTATGTTGAATACATTGCATAAACGACATCATGGAGAACATGTATAAGTAGAAAAATGAAGTGAATCAGTCATGTCACAAGATGAGAGATAACCAATAGGCAGTTCAAGCAGTACATTGGTAGTAAGTACTGGTCAAAGCCTGTTGCTAGATGTTATTATCCACACAAAGTTTAACTGGAGAATTGTCATCCAGGGTATTTTCAGTCATCACAAAGAAATATCAAACAAATACACAGTGTAAATAATGGCATCAGGAATAAAAGTTGGGTCAATGTCATGGCCACTAAGTAATGGGACATAAAGTAAGAATTCATATTCCAGGTCAATAAATAATGTGGTTTTTATTTATTTTTGTTTTTTGTTTTTTTCTGCTCGGTGGGCACTAGCTTTCCTTTGTTTCTTAAAATCCATTCCCCCTTGCTTTTTGATGCTATTTCTGGAATTCTGTCCATGGCTGAGGTCCAAGACATTCTGATATGTAAGAGGGATACCTTAAGTACATTTGATAGTTTCTCTAATGGAGATTTTATGATATGGATGACAATTGGACAGAATGAGAAAACTGGAAAGCATTAATGTTTGCATCTGAAGAAAAGAGATTCATCCTAATGAAACATAGTTCCATTAAAGTATAAAGGGAAAAAGTGTTTTTTACCCAAGACTATTCCTACTTAAGAAATCCAAAACTCACTGTACACTGTGGGATGTGGTGTATCCCACTTAGGGAATGCACAAATCCAATTACCAAGGAACAACTCACAATACTGAATTGTAGATATGCTATAATGGAAAAGATGTTGATTTTAAAATCAGAAGACCTGGACTTTAACCCTGTCTCTGCTACTTGCTATGTGTCATTAGCTAAGTTACAACCTCAGAGGACCTCCCTTTCCTTCTATGTAAAATTCTTGCAGTCCAACAGTTCCCAAACTTTTTTATTCCAGAACATTTTTACACTTTTAAAAAAGTATTGAGGACTCGCCAAAACTTTTGTTTATATGAGTTATATTTATCAGTATTTACCATCTTGGAAATTAAATCTAATAACTTTCAAAAATATTGATTTATTAAGGAATTTAAAATAGCAAGACTACATTCAGTACCTGTTAATATAATTAAAATATTTTAATGAAAAATGATTGTTTTGCAAAATAAAAAAGATTAGGGAAATGACATTATTTTAGATAGTTTGGCAAATTTTTAAAATATCTGGCTTAATACAAGATAGACTCTTATAATCTGCTTTGGCATTCTGTCTATTGCAGTATGTTGTTTTGGTTGAAATATATGAAAAAATTCCAGACTCACACAGATATGTAATTGGAAAAAGGAGGGATATATTTTAATAGGCAGATAGTGTCTTATTATTATGAAGATAGTTTTGAGCCCGTGGACAGATCTCCTGAAAATATCTCGGGGATTCTCAGGAGTCTATGGACTATACTGTAGTAATGATTTTTTTATATAGTATATAACATATTAGACTTGGACTCAGAAAAAATTGGATTTGAATTCTGCTCCTAGGTGGTTTCTAGATAAATGCCAATGGGATATGTGCTTAGATTGTGATATTAACACTTATCAATGACATGGATTAAGCTTGATATCAACTTGTCAAATTTGTAGAACATGCAAATCTGGAAAGGGATACTAACACATTGTATGGCAGTTGGAATGCCTTGTGATCTCACCCACCTAGAACACCAGTTTGGGTCTAATTAAATAAAATCCAATAGGGATTAATGTAAAATGCTATACATAGTTTAAAAAATCAACTTCATAAGACCTGGTAGATTTTCAGTCACATCCTATACTTTTTGATCCCATTTGGAGTTTTCTTGGCAAAAAAAAAAATAGTGAATAATTCATCATTTCCCTCTCTATCTCATTTATAGATGAAGAAATTGAGGCAAAAAGAGTTAAGTGACTTGCCCAGGGTCATATAGTCAATAAGTGTCTGAGACCAATTTTGAACTCATGAAGATGAGTCTTCCTGATTCCAAGTCTAGTATTCTGCCTATTGTACCATCTAGGCATCATACTGTACTAAACAGAGGAGTCATGGTACTTGGAAGCTATCACCAAATTTCCCTCCATTCCTCAGAGGAAGAAAGCTCATTACACTACTTATGTGTAATCTGAGCATTATAGTACTTGACTCAGAGGACCATAAAGAGTTGTGGTAAAAGTGAATGAGATAATGTCCATAATACTCAGATTGCAGAGGAAGTTACTATGTAAACAGGACTTCTTGAATTATTTACAGATAATTGAGATTTTTTTTATAGTTTTACTACCCCTTTCATTAATTAGTATGATGACCTTGTACCTGACTAGCTCTTAGGCATGCATCAGTGAAAGAGCCATAGCCCCAGTAATTAGTACATAGTCCCTTAACCAAAGCATGAATTGCTTCTGCAATAACTCCCATCCTACTGTGGCTGGGCTGGTGATATTAGCTCCTGGTTCAGTGTTGGTAGAAAATTTGGTTCCAGGAAGCTTCATATAGTTTCTTCTTTCTTTTTTTTCCCCCTAATATGCAGGGTAAGAGTAGCATGGTAGTCAGGTGGCACAGTGCATACAGTAGTAAACATGGAATCAAAATGTCTGATATTGAACCCTCATACTTAATGGCTATGTAGTCACTTAACCTCTTCCTCTTTCCTTTCCTTCATCTGTAAAATGGGAATATTAGCACTTTCATCAAATGAGATAATATTTGGATTGTAAAACCATATATCTGGCTTTATAATCCTTAAAATACCATACAAGCATGAGTAATTATTCTTATTCTTATTACCTATAACTAGAAATTGAGCTAAGGGAATTTATGTGGAGGCAACAAGCAAGAAAAGCTCCTTGGATTCATCATCCTAAAACACCACTGAATATTAACTGCCTGAGTTATATGCTGCATAGTCTATTTTAAAAAACCTCAACCAAAAAAACAGCCTAAGAGAGATTGCTATAAAATGTATAGAAATACAGTATAAAATTCATAATAAAGATAAACACCAACTCTTTGCTGGTGTTTAATTAGTTGAGTTCTCATCAAAGGCAATATACCATTACCAGGTCTGTTTCCCAAAGTGATTGGGGGAAAAAGGAAAAGAATCTATATGTTCTAAAATATTTATAGCAGCTCTCTTTGTGGTAGCAAAGAACTGGACATTGTGGTAATGCCCATCAATTGGGAAATGGCTGAACAAGTTGTGATATATGATCATGATGGAATACTACTATGGTATAAAAAAATGATGATCTTAGAAAAATATGGGTAGACTTCCATGAAATAATCAAGAGTGAAATGAGCAAAACCAAGAGAATGTTGTACACAACAGTAGCAATATTGTTTTAAGAACAATTTTGAATGACTAAGTCATTTTCACTATTATAAATATACAGTTTAACTATAAAGGATAGAAGGAACTCTGTATTCAGAGAACGGATAAATAGAAATATATAGAATATACATAGAATATAAGTATATAAATATGTATTTATGCATACATATACATATTTGTATCTAATGATAGCTATCTCTGGGATGGAGGTGGGGAGTGATGGGGAAAAAAGGAAAAATAAAGAAAAAAATTAAGTTGCATGACAGCTTGATTATATATTTGAAAGGGACAGTAAGTTTTACATAATAAATTTGAAATTGCAAGTATAATTGTCTTTTTTTCTATTCTATTACATTATGGAAATATTTGTTTTCTTAAGTTCAGAATAAAAATAAAATTTAAAAGTCAATAGGGTTTATGTGAGTGTTAGATTTAGCAAAAAGAAAGACCTGGGTTTGCCTTTATTCATATATATATACATATTATATATATGCATATATATGTTTATTCATATGTGCCTATGACATTTCCCAGAATAGAATAATAATAAAATATTTTTGTAAAATACATTACAAACTTTAAATGCTATTTAATGCTATTGTTATTATTTATAGACATCAATGAATCAAAATCAAGCATTTATTAATCACTGTATTAGTCACTGAGGATAATTAAGAAGTGATAAAAGAAAAAATATAAAATAATCTCTACTTTCAAAGATTTTACATTATTTCAGGAGAGAAAACAAGGATATTTTAAAGTAATTATAAAGTCAAATAATGATATGCAATCAAATCTTTCTAGGACAATATATGTGGAATAAATATAAAAGGAACATAAGGCAGTTAAATTCAAGATAGTTAGGGAGAGAGAACTCTAGGAGGCATTGATGATAGCTAGTACAAAGGCTTGGTGATTATAAATGGAGAACCACTCACACACACACAAAAGAACAATTTGCGTAGCGTATATAGTGCTGGGAGGGGAGTAATATATAATAAAATTGGAGAGGTAGATCGGGGGTCAAGTTTTAAAGTGCTCTGAAAGCTAAACCACACTTTATATTTTATTCTACAGGCAATAGGGAGCCATTGGAGTGATCAGAGGAGTTTCATGGTCAGATCAGCACTTAGAGAAAATTCCTTTAGGAGGATGGATTGGATGGGGAGAGATGAGACAGGAGAACAGTTAGGAAGCCATTGTAATAATCTAGGTGCTGAGGGACTGAATGAGATAGAGGCTCTGAAAAGGGATAAAGTGTCAGAATTGAGAGATATTGTGAAGGTAAAAATGATAGAGTCTGGCAAATGATTATATATGTTTAATGAAAGAGATTGGGGAATTTAGCATAAATCTGAAGTTAAGCAATTGAAAATAAAATGGGAAACAGACAAGAGAAATGAAATTGACCCCATTTATAATACATTATAATAATTTCATCTGAAAGTTAAACCAAAGTAAATTAAGTACTATGACAAGAGACCAAAAGAGTCTTTAGAAAGCCCTACCAAGGAAGTACTTGACTTACTTGACGGAGAGAGGTGGCTGCCAAAGACAATAAGAGGTTAGAATATAAACTCATCTGTGAAATATAATAAAGAAAGATGACAGACAATTTTGAACAGTGTCATTTCATCAAGCAAAGAGAAGAGTAGAGAGTAAAAATAGTTTAGAGAAGGCTTGGCAAGGTACTCATTGGAGCAAAATCATTGATAAGCCCATCAAAGATAAAAATGGAAAGAGGAATACAAACCGAAGAAGAATGGAAAAGATTTGCAAACATAATTTAAAAAATATATTTTCTGCTTTCTTTATCAAGCATACTGGAAGCACTACACTTAGACCTTAATATCACAGTCACTTGGGTGCTTACAGAAAGAGAGGAAATGTCATTAAAGATAGAAATAATAGGAAAAGTCATCATATTGGAACACACACACATATATATATATACACATATATGAATATATACAGACATACATTTCATATATATGAAGATGTGTGTTCACATGTATACATAAATACATATGTGTGTATAGATATATACACAGAGAAAAAGAGAGACAGAAAAAGAGAGACACAGAGACAGAGGGGCAGAGAAACAGAAATAGACCCACACAGAGAAAAAGAGACATAAAAAGTGGAGAATTTTCTGAAATTTTTAAAAATAATCTCCACTTTTTGCATCTTTTTTCTTTGTATTTGTATCTTTCTTTCTATGTGTCTTTCTGTCTGTCTCTCTTGAGGCAATACAAATGTGAGAACATTGAAGAACTGTTTTAAAAGATATCTAAAAGAAGGAAAGATACCAAATCAATAAGAAAAAAAATGAGAACCTATTAATTCCAAAAAAGAAAACATTAATGACTACCAAGTGATATGCTTAATTTAGCATTTATATAAAATCTTTTTTGATGGTCATCTATACACAAATTGAAGCCATCCTTGATCAAGATATTAGTGAAGAATAAGTAAGCTTTTACCAGAAAAAAATATAACAATGGACCACCATCTCATAATTGATTGAAAGAAGTGGAAAATTGTTCTTGTTTGTTTATTGATTACAGAAAAAACATTATTTTGGGTAGAACAAAATAACATCTTAAATGCTCTTTCAGGACAAGGTGCTGTATTCATCCATCAAGATTGGTCAAGGTTGCTGAGAAGAAATAATAACAAAAGTAATCCTGCTCAGTGACCCTCTGAAAGTAAACATTAATCAAAATTCCTATGATGGCAGAGATTCAATGAAGAATCCAGGTTGAGGAAGGATTTATTGCTTGTGGATGGTGAGATTCTCCAGATGCTCACGTTTGTATTCCATTCTTTGATTGCATCAAGCCCCAAGACATTTTGCAACCTCTTGGAAGAGATGTATAAGCCCCCAAAGCCTCTATTAAACTTGACAATTTACATGGAAAGATCAAATGGATGAAAAAATGTTTATTACCCAAATTTGAACATGTGTCTGGATGGACATTCTATAGAGCTTATCTAGAAAAAAAGATAAACATACTTCTTAAGCTAGATTCAGAGATTTAAAAAAAAGGAGAGGGAATTAGATTATTTTCAAAAAATTTCAGGAAATTCTTATGGACTCCAAGTTTTCCAAAATATCAAAGACCACACGTGAGATAGATATGTAAAACCTCATTTCTTTTGAAGAACTAAAGATACGTGTCACCTGGAGGGTAGAAAGGTGCATGGTAGGTGTGAGCAGGCTGCAAACTTTCAGTAATGAGGAGCTCTAAAGAAAATCAGGAGCAAAAGATGTTATGAAAGAATGATATGACATAAAAGATGCACTGGTCACATGGTGAGGACAAGGGATAATAAATAAATGGATGGTCAGAGTGTTCCACTAATATCCTTATGATATCAGGAAAAAGAGGCAAAGGCTTCCAAAAAGTTAGGGGACTCATATGGAAAGCTTTTTGTAGGAGATAGACAAGAATTGTACAGAATGGGCAGATATGTATATGTCACAAGCTGTATCATTGGAGGGAACTCTGAAGTGATGAATTTCCTAGTCATTAGTATCAAACCATGCGGCTGTGGGAAGATCTTCCTTGTTCCAATGTCAGTTCTGTTCTATGCATCATCTTCCACCACTAGAATGAGAGCAGGGATTGTCTTGATTGTATGCACATCCCCAGCACTCAGCAAATAACTGGCATATTTTAAGTACCTCCTAATCAAAATTTTCTCATTTATCTATCTCTAAAATGAGGTGGTTGAGCTAAATGATTTCTCAGGTACCTTCCACCTTGGAATCTTACATATTTAACAATTATAATTTGTTGTCCATTTTCTTTTCAAGTTTATTATAGAAATTCACAGGAAGAATTTGCCCATAATAGGTCAAAGAAAAGGTTTTTGTGGATTGTGGTATTGTGTGTTAAAGAAATGATTTATTAGGTGCCTCCGATAATATTCTATAAATATTCTTTCCAAACATACTCTAAAAATATCTCTCTTGTCCTGGTCTCATCTGCTGGCATTTTTTCTGCTGCATGGGACCCTTCCTGACCACAGGGGACACAGAGATGCCATTGTATTGTGTCATCTTCTCAGCTGGCCGCAGAGCTGCCATTTCGTCCTATTCCTTTCTTCTGTCTCTTTGCCTGACCTATTCCTACTTTTCTGGGAAGAAAAAAAATGTCTTTCTTTGACTCTCCCCACTGTTCCCTTATATGAGTTACCAAATGTCTTGAAAGGATTCCATTTTTGAAGCTAAATCACTTGGGATGTGGATAATCTATCTGAAATAATTCTTCAGTGATTAACAAATCTTTACCTGGTTATACTCTCCTAATTCTGGTGGCTCTGAACTCCTGGAAGCCATTATTTAAACTGTTTTATCCCTCACTGACCACTTCCTTATTGCCATTCCTCTCATTGTAATACCATCAGTGTCTCATACAAAAGTTTACACCTTCTGCTGTGCTCTATGAGATACTTGCTCCATAAGTAACAAACTCATTTTCATCTTAACTCTTCCTTTCCTCACTTCTTCCATTTTCTGGCTCTTGTTGATCTCTGGCCTTACTTTTTTAGCACTATTTGCTCTTTCAGACATCCTCTCCCAAATATTAGTTGAAGTAGAAGAGTTGCATTTCCTCATTTTCCATTGCCATTTCTAATCTCATCTATTATCACTATCGTTCAATATCTTCTCCATATCTGCCTCCCAATCAAAATTCTAGTAGTTTCCAAAACACTCCCCTTCTATTCTTAATAACTTTTTTGCTATCCTTCTCAACTCCAGCCCTCATTTTAGGAGACTTCAACATTTATATTGATCTTCTCTCAAACACCCTAACAACCCACTTCCTCAATTTACTCATTTCATTTGATCTATTTCTCCACTATCTCAGTTATACACAAAAATGATCTTACTTTTATCTTGCCATCACCCACAAATGTACCACTTCCATGTTCATAAACTCTGAAACTCCATTATTAATCACAATCTGTTGTCATTCCCTCTGCTTTGTAATATCTTATTGCCTACAAACAATCTCATATCTCTCTCATTCTCTAAATTCTTTCTCTAAATTCATTCATCACTTCCACCTTTCACCCCATTTCTTCTCACTCTTACTCTAAAGTGCCCAATCTAATGGCTTATTCTCAATTTTCATCCTTCTTGACCTTTCCATTACCTTAGGCTGATGCCATTGGTCATCCTTTTCTCCTTGATAATGTCTTCAATGATACTATTTTTCACTTGTGCTTCTCATTCATTTTTAATTTCCTTTGTTGAATGTTCATCTAGGCCGTGATCAGTCATGGTGGGTATTCTCAGGGCTCTTTTTTGGGCCCTCTTTTCTTCTTCCATTATATTATTTCATTTGGTGATCTCATCAATTTCAATAGACTCAGTTATCTTCTCTAGACTGATGGTCCTAAAATCTACTTATGCAGCCTGTTTCCTGACCTCTTGTCTCTAATTGAGTATTGTACATCTGAAACTGTTTGTAAACTACATACTTTTTTTTTAATTATAGCTTTTTATGTACAAGATATCTGCATGGGTAATTTTTCAGCATTGATAATTGCATAACCTTTTGTTACAACTTTCCCCCTCCTTCTCTCCACCCCTTCCCCCAAATGTCAGATTGACCAATACATGTTAAATATGTTGAAGTATAAGTTAAATACAATATGTATATACATGTCCATATTTTGCTGCACAAAAAGAATCAGACTTTGAAATAGCATACAATTAGCTTGTTAAGGAAATAAAAAATTCAGGCGGACAAAAATAGAGGGATTGGGAATTCTATGTAAAGGTTCATAGTCATCTCCCAGAGTTCTTTTGCTGGATGTTGCTGGTTCAATTCATTACTGTTCTAGTGGAACTGATTTGGTTCATCTCATTGCTGAAGATGGCCACGTCCATAAGAATTGATCATCATGTAATATTATTATTGAAGTATATAATGATCTCCTGGTCCTGCTCATTTCACTCAGCATCAGTTCATGTAAGTCTCCCCAGGCCTTTCTGAAATCATCCTGCTGGTTATTTCTTATAGAACAATAATATTCCATAACATTTATATACCACAATTTATTCAGCCATTTTCCAACTGATGGGCATCCACTCAGTTTCCAGTTTCTGAACACTACAAACGGGGCTGCCACAAACATTCTTGCACATACAGGCCCCTTTCTCTTTAAGATCTCTTTGGGATATAAGCCCAGTAGTAACACTGCTGGATCAAAGGGTATGCACAGTTTAGTAACTTTTTTGCTATCCTTCTCAACTCCAGCCCTCATTTTAGGAGACTTCAACATTTATATTGATCTTCTCTCAAACACCCTAACAACCCACTTCCTCAATTTACTCATTTCATTTGATCTATTTCTCCACTATCTCAGTTATACACAAAAATGATCTTACTTTTATCTTGCCATCACCCACAAATGTACCACTTCCATGTTCATAAACTCTGAAACTCCATTATTAATCACAATCTGTTGTCATTCCCTCTGCTTTGTAATATCTTATTGCCTACAAACAATCTCATATCTCTCTCATTCTCTAAATTCTTTCTCTAAATTCATTCATCACTTCCACCTTTCACCCCATTTCTTCTCACTCTTACTCTAAAGTGCCCAATCTAATGGCTTATTCTCAATTTTCATCCTTCTTGACCTTTCCATTACCTTAGGCTGATGCCATTGGTCATCCTTTTCTCCTTGATAATGTCTTCAATGATACTATTTTTCACTTGTGCTTCTCATTCATTTTTAATTTCCTTTGTTGAATGTTCATCTAGGCCGTGATCAGTCATGGTGGGTATTCTCAGGGCTCTTTTTTGGGCCCTCTTTTCTTCTTCCATTATATTATTTCATTTGGTGATCTCATCAATTTCAATAGACTCAGTTATCTTCTCTAGACTGATGGTCCTAAAATCTACTTATGCAGCCTGTTTCCTGACCTCTTGTCTCTAATTGAGTATTGTACATCTGAAACTGTTTGTAAACTATATACTTTTTTTTTAATTATAGCTTTTTATGTACAAGATATCTGCATGGGTAATTTTTCAGCATTGATAATTGCATAACCTTTTGTTACAACTTTCCCCCTCCTTCTCTCCACCCCTTCCCCCAAATGTCAGATTGACCAATACATGTTAAATATGTTGAAGTATAAGTTAAATACAATATGTATATACATGTCCATATTTTGCTGCACAAAAAGAATCAGACTTTGAAATAGCATACAATTAGCTTGTTAAGGAAATAAAAAATTCAGGCGGACAAAAATAGAGGGATTGGGAATTCTATGTAAAGGTTCATAGTCATCTCCCAGAGTTCTTTTGCTGGATGTAGCTGGTTCAATTCATTACTGTTCTAGTGGAACTGATTTGGTTCATCTCATTGCTGAAGATGGCCACGTCCATAAGAATTGATCATCATGTAATATTATTATTGAAGTATATAATGATCTCCTGGTCCTGCTCATTTCACTCAGCATCAGTTCATGTAAGTCTCCCCAGGCCTTTCTGAAATCATCCTGCTGGTTATTTCTTATAGAACAATAATATTCCATAACATTTATATACCACAATTTATTCAGCCATTTTCCAACTGATGGGCATCCACTCAGTTTCCAGTTTCTGAACACTACAAACGGGGCTGCCACAAACATTCTTGCACATACAGGCCCCTTTCTCTTTAAGATCTCTTTGGGATATAAGCCCAGTAGTAACACTGCTGGATCAAAGGGTATGCACAGTTTAGTAACTTTTTGAGCATAGTTCCAAATTGCTCTCCAGGATGAATGGATGTGTTCACAATTCCACCAACAATGTATCAGTGTCCCAATATTCCACATCCCCTCCAACATTCCGCATTATCTTTCCCTGTCATTCTAGCCAGTCTGACAGGTGTGTAGTGGTATCTCAGAGTTGTCTTAATTTGCATTTCTCTCATTAATAATGACTTGGAGCATCTTAAACTCAATATGTCTAAAACTCAACTCATTATTCCCTATGCCCCATCCCTTCACACTCCCCTCTTCCTAATTTCCCATTACCATGGAGAATAGTATTATTCTACCAGCTCATCCAGGCTTGCAACATGGGAGCCATTTTTTGACTGTTCTCGCTCTCTCTCACACATTCCATGTCTAACATTTATAAGTTCTATTGAGTTTACCTTCACAAGATCTCTCATTTGCATTCAAATCTGGCTTAGGCATTTATTAACTGTGTGACCTTAGGTAAGGTCACTTAAACTTTGCCTCAATTTCCTTGTCTGTAAAATGATGGTATCTTCTAAATGGGTCAGCAGTCTCTTCCATCCCTGAATCCATGGTCTTTTTTATCTTCATAACCCTGTGAGATAGGTGCTACAAATGTTGTTGTTGTTGTTGTTATTATTACTATCATTTTATAAACAAGGAAACTGAAGATGAGAGAAGTTAAAGGATTTAGATAGCATGAAATAGATTTTCAGCTTCCAAAGCGGGTTCAAGCAGAGAACTCTTTTCACTACATCCCACTCTCTCACTAACAAACTGATTAACTAACCAGCTGACTTCTCTGAGCCTCAGTGAAGCAAATAGAGCAGTAATATTTGTCCCTTTTTGTGAACTTAAATAGACACAGATCCCCAAATTTTCAGGGCTTCTTGAAACTGGCCTTACACAATTGCCAGAGGGTGCATTTTGCTCTAGTCTGTTGATTATGGGACACCTCTTAGTGCTTTGCAACTTCCATTTAGATCCCAATCAGAGAATATTCACTTACCCCACTCAGCCTTTCCCTTTCCTCCATAGAACTCTTCCCCATCAGAGTAGCAAAACCAGTGGAGCATGAGAGACTTATGACCTTCCCATCTGCTATAGCAGATAGCTAGCTACCCAAGTTATTCTGGTCTTGTAGCAGTTAGCAGTCAAACACTAATCTCACTGTTAAGATGTTTGGAGCAATTATAATGCTAATTGAATTTTGCATGCACTATACAGCCTATATTTAATATATGCATTTTGCTACAGCTGTCTATTAGCAATTAATTGGGACCCTGTGTTGGCTAAATTAAGCATATTATACTGAAAAGAGGTACCTAAATTAGAGGCAATTCCAGGTATAGCAGGGGAGAAATTACATGGTCTTATCTAGACACGTGGCTTACAATTTAATGAGTGTCTAGAGTGTGCCATGTGCTGAGCTGGCTCATCTGCTGCTTCCTCTCCCCCTATGAGTGCCCTCATATCACCTGGGTCCCTGGGCAATGTGCTGCCGAAATGACTATTTGGTCAGAAGGGCAACAGAAACAAGCTTGTTCAGAGAAACTTATTATAAACCACTTTAAAGAGTTTGGAGAGTATTAGAAGGTACTCTAGCCTTCTTACAGACTCAGAATCCTGAACTTCCTTCAAGGAAATGGTTCAGATGTGATATTTTACATGGGGCTCTTTTGTGGCATCCTGGTCTCTCCCTTCCCTCCTCTAGGCATTGGCAATCTCACCCTCTTAAAAGGACATTTCATTTTCCTGAATGTTTGAAAGAATATAAGCTCTTTGAAGGTTAGAGATCCTTCTAATCATTTACTTTGTACCCCTAGCACCTAGCCTGGCACTTTTTATTCAATGGATACTAGATACTATTTATTAAATTGAATTATATTAGGGAAAGTACATTGAGGAAAGGGAGCAGAGAGTATGACAGATTAATGGCAAAGATGCCATTGCTTGGTTGCTGTCAACTTCTCTCTTCCCTTGAAGAGAACTGCTAATCTGGATGAAACCTTTTGCCATTTTCAGGGCTGTGTCAGTATCCATGGAGATCATGACTAGTGCTCAGGATTTAGTCACTGTTACGCAGCTGTGATAAAGTGGAAGGGACCTTCATGGCACTTGTTGTGGAATCCCAGCTCTGACACTTCCTAGTGCTGACTTGGGACCTCTGGTAATATCAGTGATGCTTCTATCTCCGCTCTCACAGACTTATTAATAATTAGCTAGCCTTTATGTAGTGTTTTAAGATTTACAAAGCACTTTATCTGTTAACTCATTTTATCCTAAAAACAACCGTATGAAATAAGTACTCCCTTTTACAGTTGAAGAAACTGAGGCAGACAGAGGTAAATTAACCTGATCAGGATCACAAAGTTAGTAAGCACATGAAGCTAGATTTGAACTGGAGTCTTTCTGACTCTAATCCCTGCATTGTGCACCTTAGCACAGGAAAAGAACTTTAGAAATGTGAGTTGGCATTTATCCATTCAGAAAGCACATTTTGAGCACTTCTTGATATGTAATACAGCCCAAAGCTCTCTGGGAAATAGAAAAGAAATGGGAAGTCCAATTGTTGATTTAACTGGTAAGAAAGAATTTATACATAAAGTAAATAGAATAATAATAAGGGAAATAGGATAATCAAGGGTGACATAAACAAATATGAAGCAGTATATTGGCTCAGAACTCCTTTCATAAGCCTAATAACTTACTTTCGTAAGAAGTAATAGGGACACTGTCTTTCTCAAAAGAAGAAGAAGAATGGAAAATGCCCAGAATATTAACATTACTGGCCATATAGGCATGAAGAAGTTAAGTACAGAAAGAAAAGTCCTAATTATACCTATGGCAACTTTTATTTTATTTTATTTTATTCTTTGTGGTAGCAAAAAAAACCTGTAACAAAGAGAATGCCCAACAGTGGGGGGATACGTGAGGTCTCTGCTTTTTGTCAGTGTAGGAACTCATGGTATGAGGATTTGCTTCATCCATGTGTCACACATGGAAGACATGGAAGATGTAGTGTAGTAAAGTAACTTTCCTGGGCCCATATCACTAGTGCCAGAAGTAACAGGAGCCCAGGTGTTCCTGAGTTCAAGCCCAGAACCCTATTATACTTCCTGAACTGTGATTGGGGAAAGACTAATCAAGCATGATATGTGATTGAAATAGAATAGGAATGGTAAGTATGAGAAATTTAGAGGAAGATGTTTGAATTGATGTAAAATAGGCCAGAGTAATCAGAAATAAGAGACAATATTACATAATGACCACGATAATGTAAAGGTAAATAGTTTAAAAATGTCAGCGTTCAGATCAATCAAATGGCCAGGCTTGACTTGAGAGAGAACTGATGATAAGAGTTCTTGTTCTTCTCTTTAGGGAGGCATATGTTGTCAGACACAGGTCAATGTGTTCATTTGTATTGCTTAAATGTGTTTTGTTATAAGTCAGAGTGATGTGGGGGTGGGGGCAGAGGGGATCGAAAAGTGAAATGATATAAAAAAAGCTTCAATAAAACATTAATAAAAAGCTACTATTGGCTCTTCTCCCTATGAACGTGGGTCTGGTTAACCAACGCATTCCGTGAGCCTCCATAAACCACAAGGCTCACCTTCCATGCCCAAAGGCTCTGGTTGGAGGTCTGGAAAATTCTTGTTTTTCTCAAACTGAACAAGTATTTGCCTAATAACATATCATGAGCAACCATCCTCCTCTCTGAAGTATAGTTTGTTGCTTCAGGCTCTGCAGAGCTTTTAAATTCTGTATGACTTAGCTCTTTTTTCATATGTATCCACTTTCAACTTGGCCACACAAAATTTGTTGGGATATTCTGCTGTTCTCCACTCCCTTTATAATTCCTTCCTCAAAAGTTTAAAGGAAAAAGGCATATCAAAGCAGGAGAAATAGTTTGAAGGGGTAATAAGTTTTAGGACTAATTTCAAATGTACAGAGGTGACACTCCAGACCCACCACCATTTGCTATGTACCTCCTAAGGTCATAAAGGAACCTTAGAAGTCATTCTCTCTCACCCTTCTTTGGAAGGTAAAGGCCCAGGTAATTTAAGATTTACAAACCACTCTATTAACTCATTTCATCTTAAAAACCACCATATGAAACAAGTACTTCCTTTTACAGTTGAGGAAACTGAGACAGACAGATGTAAATTAAGCTGATCAGGATCACAAGGTCTAACAGATCTAACAGCTCCAGGAATTTGAACCCAGGTCCTCTGGTTGGTTTCCAGACTGCATTCTTATCACCAGACCATAGTAACTTCTATCTAGTGTAGCCACGATGTGAAAGACTAAGTTGATCAAACCAAGGTCCCTATCTTAATATAGAGTAAGTAGGAAAGAGGATATGTATTTACATTAAAAACAAATCTCAAGTAATTATCACAAGGAATGGAACAGAATACAAGCAAGAGAGAGATATCCTGTGCAATGTAAAGTCATAGAAAGAAAAATTCAGTCAAGTTATTTGGTCTGAACTCCCTTTTCAGGAATGATAATGATAAAAACAACAATAACCCATATTAATAATAATAGTTACTAATAATAACTATCATGTACCAGACACTGTGCCAAGTGATGATCTATGGTGTGGGGTTTGTCATCAAATGATGGCGGGCACCAAAAGTTGGGGTTCAGTCATATGAAGAATTCACAATGGCTATTCTCTTTGGCAAAAGAGAAAAATATTTAGGGGAATAGGTTACAGACAAAATAAAGGGGTACAATAGACACCTGGAATGGTAAATATGAGAATGGGAGAGTATATGAAAGATAAGGTCCTCAGTAGAACTCACAATTTACCCAGTAGAAGGAGAGCATTCTCATGAGGTTGGAGTATACCCTTAGCTGGGAAAGGGCCTTAGCACCTTAAAGGAGTTAGTTAGCTATAAGAAGAAGTGGGGTTGAGAAGCATAGTGGACTTAGGGGAAATATCACGTGGAGGGGTAGGGGTAGAGGAGAGGGAAGGAGAAAGACACTATGAGGTAGAGTGTCATGGTTGGCTGACCCAAAGGAAGGTAGCAGCAAAGTCATGGGCCATAAGTTGTTTTATAGGGAAATTTAGCCTCGGGGACATGACTGGGATTCCTGACGGGTCATGGCAAGGTGAGACAGCTCCAGACTCTTCAGAAGGTGGGTCTCGGGAATATGGTATATCTTGGATTTCAGATTGGACTACCTTCCCAAAGAGTGGGACCGTGGAGCTAAATTGATCTCTATCAAAACTTTCTCCCTGCTTGTCTCAGGGATCAATTTTTTAGTTTCTCTTGGTCTAAAATAATATTCAGGATCTCATCACTAAGAGCTGTAAAATTATTATCTCATTGGATTCTGACAGCATCCTAGGAGGTAGGTGCTATTGTAATACCGAGAAACTGAGGCAAGATAGAGATTAGAGAGCTTTTAATATTTTATTTGAAAGGGAGAGATTTACTGGGACCAAATGGATCCATGGTTTGGTCTCAGGGTTGAATGAGACTATTGTCTCCAAGAATGCAGCAGCCAATGTGTGTTTCCCATGAAGTGTATATATACATGTGGCTCCAAACCACTGGGGTAGACCGAGGCAGGGGCAGAGCCAAAGCACTGAGAGCGGGAATGGACTATCAATCCGGTTCTGACAGGGTGGGGGTAGGCACCCGACATTCTGATAAGTTGGGATCAAGAAGAACAATGATAGAATGGGAGGAGGCACTGGACATTCTACTAAGTAGGGAAGGTCTGGGGTCATGATGTCTAAGATAGGTCTTTCTCCTTATCTGGATCAAACATCCTGATGATTAGGAGGGAGAGGTGGTATTGCAACCAGGGGATTGAGGCAGAGCAATTGAGGAACTGAGGCAAAACAGTTCAAGGAAACTAAAGCAGGGCAATTAGAGAAACTGAGTCAGGACAATAAAAGGGGATTGTGACACAACACTATGAATATTTCCATTTTA
The DNA here is from genome assembly GCF_016432865.1 of Antechinus flavipes. Lineage (NCBI taxonomy): Eukaryota > Metazoa > Chordata > Mammalia > Dasyuromorphia > Dasyuridae > Antechinus > Antechinus flavipes. The sequence continues at coordinate 55,504,165 of NC_067400.1, forward strand.
CAGATGAGGAAACTGAGGCAATTACAATTAAGAGGCTTGCCTATGGTCACACAGTAAGTGCCTGAGGTTGAATTTGAATTCAAGTATTTCTGACTCCAGACTTGTACTCTATTCACTGCCTGGTTGTACAGTGATAGCTTTGCCCTTTCTAATCAGTGTTGGGATTTGGGGAGAATTTATGACTACAGGACATCTATAAAGCTAACTAGACCACACACAGGGAGCTGATTCAAGGTCTTGGTCTCATTAGAACTGTTGTCTCTGGGGTTGCAGACTTAAGAACTTCCTTTCCATTCTTCTACCCTAGAGTCATAGAACTATCCAAAGCAACTATGGATCATATTATAAACAATTAACTTGAATGACAATAGCTTTTGTAGCTGGTTGGCAATAAAAGGTAGCAAAGGAAATGCTTGAAGTTTTTGAGATTTTCTAAGACCGTTTATTTTACCTTATTTTGGATCAACTATGGTCTAGTGGCTTTCTATTACTTCTAGGATCAAAGACAAACTGGAAAATTTGGTGATTAAAGATCTTCCCAATCCTTCTTCAATCTCTCTTAGAGGATGATCACATAATACTTGGTCTTATGTACTTCACATTCCAGCTCAACTGACATTCCTGAAGATCCATGTACCCAAGGGCGATCAATGCTGGTAAATGTTTAACAATCAGCTCTGTAGAAAACTTATATATATACATATGTCGATATATGACATACATATGATGAGGTCCTGGATGGGAGATAGAGAAAAACTGAAGCACTGATAAAATTTGTTTCCTAAGGCAAGCAGGAAGAAGGCTGTGATAGAGATAATATGTTTAATTCCATAGTAATCTAGTCAGAAATCCATATGTCAAGTTCCTGAGGCTAAATTTTCCCTATAAATCTGATTATGACCCATGGTTTTGATGCCCCCTTTGAGTCAGTCCGCCATGGCACTTTGCCTCCTAGATTCTTTCCCCTTACCCCTCCCCTAGCCCATGTGGTATCTCCTATCTCCACCATTACTTAAGGTGTCTCTCCTCTCTTGACCACTTCTCCTCCTTATAGCTAACTAGCTCTTGTGGGGGGCTAAACCCCTTCAGGATTTAGCCTGCCATTTAAGGGCATGCTCCAACCTCATGGAGTGTTTCCTTTCTCCTGGTAAATGGCAAATTTCACTAAGGAACTTGCCCTTTCCCATAAAACCCCTTTCTATGCTCTCTCAAGTCTATAGTATATTGACCATTCCTGCGACCTATTGTATCTCTTCATTTTGTCTATAACTTTTCCTTTTGCCAAAGAGAACGGCCACTGAGAATTCTTCACATAACTGATCCCCAACATTTAGTGTCTATCATCTGATGTCTACATCAGCCACATCACATAATACAGTACACACGTATGGATAGTTGTATATACACATGCATGTATATATTTTCATATATATATATGAGTGTATACATACATACACATATACATATATCTGTATCTATGTACTAGGGTACATAGAGATAATAATTTTTAAGAGATAACTGAACCCATGAGAACTGACAAAATCACCAAGCAAGACAGACTAGAGGAAAAAAGACAAGGGGGCTTGTTCATTTTGTGCCTCAGTTTCCTTAACTATAAAATGGGGATATAGTGCTTGTGATACCCATCTTGATGGGTTATTGTAAATATCAAAATGAGCAAACCTATGTAAAAAGCCATAAAAATATCAGTTATTACTCCAAAATAAGTAGAAAAAAAATCTCTATTGGAACAGGAGAGGAGATAATCCCTGTGAAGCTGGAGACAATTTCACTGCCCCTAATCCACACCAGTTTTCCTATTGTGACACTTTGCTTACATAGAAAATATGTTGATCCTTTTGGCTTCCATAAAACCTTAATAGAAGCAGAGCCTGTGCTGGGTCTGGATGGTCTCCGTCTTGTACATTACTGGAAGACTGATGATGAATGTCACTTCTCAATTGGATCGGCAAATTCTGGCTCCCTTAATGCACTGTCTTATCTGCACTTCTTCTTGGCCAGAACAGATGTTGCTCCCTTTCTCTTCTTTTTAAGTCGTCCCCAGCCCTTATCCCCACCCAATCCAGCGGCTGGCTCCCTCACCCGAAAAGCCTGGCCCTGTGGAGTAAACACATCCAAGGAACAGTTTGGGAGGTTTCAGAGGGAAGGCAGCTCATATTTTATTCCCACATCTCAGTGGGTGGTGATGTCAGAGCACCTCCTATGGGGCCACCAAACATGAAATAGGTACATAAAAGAAATGGCAAAGACTCTTGGGGATAGAGGAGGGGGAGAAGCCAGTCCAGTCATCTTAAATCATGGGGGTTGTATAGGGAAGAAACTGTCCAGTCATCTTAAATCTCCCTGGGGCCTGTTTGCTGGGAAAGGCAGCCCTTTAATTCGAAACCCAGACTGAAACGCCTGGAGCTAGAATGAAGAAGAGGGAGGCAAGAGAGTAGGAGGAAGAGGGGAGAGAAGGGATTATGAAGGAGAACAAGAAAGAGAGAGAAGGAGAGGAGAGTCAGCAGTCAGAAGAGGAAGAAAAGAACTGAGGACTGGGAGAAAGAGGGAAGTATGGAGGAAGATGTGAAGGAGGAGGGGAGAGAGGGGAAAGAGGAAGAGGAGGGGCAGGGGGAGAGTAAGGAGCCTAAATTGGCCCCATCCAGCTTCGCATTGGAAGTGCTGGACGGCCAGAGCAGCCTGGCTGGCTAAAGGCCAAACTGTAATATTTCCTTTTGCTGTTGTTCAGAAAGGCATTCAGGGAAACAATTGAGCACAATGAGGACCTTCCTGTTCCGGCCCCAGCGTGTGAACCACCCAGTAAACTGGGAATGAGTCATCCAGAATGAACTGTGAATTTCCTTTTCATTTGTAAATAGGCTCTCTCCACAGAGGCGGCTGTAGGGGAGCTGGAAAAACAAGGCCCCCAGGCTGGGTAGACCCAAGTCTGAAGGCTTTAATCTCCCCCCTTTTCCCCCCCAGGCCTCCTATCCCTCTCCCCTAATCAATTTTATCTCCCCTCCCCCAATAATTTAGTCCCTTCAGACATCACTTCTCCCACCTCTGGGGGCCCAATAGGATTTCCCACTGGGGGAACAAAAGTCAGTGTTTGTACAAGGAAATGTCACTAGCAGATGTGTGTGTGTGTGTGTGTGTGTGTGTGTGTGTGTGTGTGTGTGTGTGTAGTTCCAAGTTCCAAACTGAAGGTTGGGGGTGGGGAGAGGGTTTATGGGTCTTGAAAAGGAAGCCAGTCACTCAGTGGACTCTGGAAATGCCAAAATTGCCTGGGGGACTCTTTATGATTTGGGATATGGCTAGCAGTTGGATAATTGAGGTCCAGCCAAGCACTTGTACCTTCAAAATAAGACATAAGTGACTGAACTGGGGGAGATCAAGCTGCATACTCAATTACTGAGAAGAAGCCAAAGGGAGATTAACTTTAAAATGTGTGTAGACTAGACAGTGCATGGCATTGTATACAATATATTCACCCTGTGACATTTTTCTGGAATCCAAATAAAACAAAAAAAATCATACTTGCACTGACTTGTTCTGGGATTTTCAGGGGTGACCTAGCTTCCCTGATATTCTTTTAAGGACCTCCACAACCAAAAGCAACCACTCTTTTTGACTTTATTCTCATACTTCTGCCTTTCATTCTACACTCAAGTCAAATGACCACCCTATCTCCTCTGTTTTCTTCTTGTCTTTGCTGATATTGTCTCTCTCTCATATCTGAAATAGATGTCCTCATCTCACTCCCTTCCCCAGAAATCTTTCCCCTTATACCTTTCCCCAGGAATCATAATCTTCTGAAATCCCTTCTAGGCCCAATTCAATGGCTTCATCTCCACGAAGATTTCCAATCTCTTCTCCTTTCTCTTCTACTTCCACTCCATATCTCCCATTGAAAATAAATTTTCATTCAAATTTCTTATAGTACTTACCTGGAATTCTTAATTTTTTCTCCCATTTTTTGTTGTGTGGTAAAGCTCATAGAATTCAAGCTGAAACCATGTAATTCAAGCCTTTCGTTTTTATAGATAGAAGGATGAGATTCAAAAATAACCAATGATTTACTCAAGAATAAGAGCATTAAGTGTTAGAACTGATGTTCAATCAAATCTTGACTTCAAACTTAGTTCTCTTCCCATCACACAACCACCTCATTTGTTTATGCAACCTTTTTCATAATATATTATAAATTTTAAAAAGAGTAGTAGGACTAATATCTCCTTGAGTGTTATGTGGGCAAGGCTAGTTTTCCCCTTAAAAGGCAAGGGAAGCCCTCACAGATGCTTGATTGGTGCAGGAAACCAGAGAAGAGTGTTGATGAAGTTAGCTCAGAGGAGTCAGCACCCTTAGATTTGATGATTATCTACTAAATATCCTTCTCATAAGACCCATGTCTATATGGAGATCTGGGAACCAATGCTCTATCTCTGCGGAGTATCCTTTCCATGTTATTGTGTGACATATGGAAAATCCAAGAGACTTACCTTCTGGGTAATGAATAATTTTTATTAATTATGGTTATCAGATAATTAGTAAAATGGTTATTTAATTTTTGTTAACCAAAGATGAATCATGGAGGTTGAGCAATGCTTATAAGCCCTTGGAAGAGTGGGTGGTCCTGACAGGAAGAAATCAACTCTGATTAGTTATCAGTTAATGAGAGATTCAATATTATGAGAGATGGGTGACTTTGATTATGATACTCAAGGACAAAGAAAGGCTCATCCTAGGCTGCACCTCTCCTTCTTGGACAATCTATACAAAAAGATCTATCCTCTACCCAGTCAATGAAAAATGATTGATGGTAAGGTAAGAATTCCATTTAGATAAGATGATCTAAATGGAATAAATATTTTGGACAAGATCAGAAATGTCCTCAGACAGCTTTGAATGAGGAAATTAATATTAAAAGAGAAATAAACATTTCTCTCAATTGAGTATGTAAACTTTTTTTATTGCATGTTGGTCAGTCTATAAGTGTTTCATTTTATTCCAATACAGTAAGAGCTGGCTCAAAAAATAAAGTATGTGTTACATTTTCTTTCCATTCCACCATTACCTAGTATCATATCTCGCATCTAGGAAGTGTTTAATGTTTGATTAATGAATTAATGACTAGGGACTTTTTTCTTTGAATGTTGTTGACTTCTAAATTCTGACTTGAATAACAGAGCTTCACAACCATCTTGGTTTCTTAAATGTTTACAACTCATCCTCAATGTCCCTTTCTCTCTGTTCTCTTTGTCAAACTCTGTGACACAGAGAAACTGGTCTCTATGCTATTCCACCATATTCCATCTCCTGACTGTTTTCATTGACTATCTCTCAAGGAGCAAGGAATACTCTCTCTCCCAATCTCCACCTCTTAGTTTTCTTGACTTCCCTGTGATTTTGCTTGGTTGTCTTTTGCAAGAAGCCTTTGCCAGTCTTTCTTAAACATAATACCTTCCCTCTGAGTTTATACCTAGTTTATCTTGTATATACCTTATTTATACATAGTATACATTAAATTGTGGGCTCTTTGGCAGTAGTGTCTATTTTTTCCCCTTTTTTATATCCCTGTCATTTAGCATTATGTTTGGTACATAGTAGGTGCTTAAGAAATGTTAATTGACTGAAAATTATGACAATTATGTGAAATAGGTACCATTATAAATTCCATTTCACATTTGTGAAAATTGAATCTGATAGAGAATCTAAGTCACTTCTCTAAAGCTACACATCCAACAAATAATACAATTTTATCACTGCTTTTAAAATTTTACACATATTCAAAAAGTCCCAAACTATGCCTAATCAGAAGCTTAGAATTTCTTATATGATCTTCTTTCTTATTCTTCTTCCTTTATTGAAATATTTATCTTTGTTGAATTCATAATAAAATAAAAAAGAGAAAAAAGAAAGTTCTTGGAGAATGAGGAATGGACACAAGACTAGCAAAGAGCAAATGTTCATATTTTTTAAAAAGGGAAATGAATAGAATTTGTACATGATAGGTCTATGCCCTTAACTTTAAGTCAAGAATAGATAATTAAAGATATGATGGTATATGAGCATATTAAAATATGAATATCTAAAAAGAAAGTGGTGATTATAAAGAATCAGGATGACTTCATTAAGATGCCAGACTAATATTACTTAATTTTAAAGAGTTTTCTAGTCTTGTAAGTCAAGGGAATTCTGGAAATATAGTTTAGCTAGATGTTTTATTTTAGCAAATTTTCTCATGCTATTCTTGTGGGAAGCAACTTAGCTTAGTAGATAGAAAATTGGCTGCAAAATCAAGGAATCATCATTGTTGTTCAGTCCTTTTTGACTCTAGATGATTCCTTTTGGGGTTTTCTTGGCAGAGATATTAGAGTGATTTGCCATTGCCTGCTCCAGATCTTTTTGTAGCTGAGTGGGAAACTGAGACAAACAAGAATAAGTGACTTGCCTAGGGTCATCCAGCTAGTAAGTATCTGAGGTTAGATTTGAACTCAGAAAGATGAGTCTTTCTGACTTGAGCCCCAGCATTTTATTCACTGTACTTCTCAGTTGTACCACAAAACCAGGGATACTAGAGTTCAAATTTGAATTTTATTTTATTAAGTGCTCACCATGCCAGTCATTGAATAATTGGACCCAAAGAGTAGTCATTAATGATTCCACATCTACCTGAATGGAGGTCTCCAGTAGAGTGCCTGAGGGATCTCTGCTTGGCTATGCTGATTTTACTGATGATATGGACATAAATGGCATTTTTATTATATATGTTGATGACACAAAAGTCAGATGTATTCTAGTCAGTCAGAAGCAAATAGACCTTTGGGCTCTCTCAAATACTCAAAAGTGTTATTTACAATGCTGAGTAAGTACAGATAGGCTGCTGATTGTGAAACTTTCAGTGTGAGCCTGAGCATATCCACCTCAGAAATCAGCAAAAGCTACAGATCAGAGCTTGATTGTCTAGCTTTAAGGAAATGATGATTAGTAATACAAATTAGTTAATAATATTAATAATGCTGATTAAACTTTAAAATGTGTCATACGTTTTAAGAGTAAGTTGTTAAATATTTACTAGCATACTCCTAGTTGATGTGATTTCTCTACCACTCTCCCTAAAAATCATTAAGTATCTATGCCTGACTAGTCTTGTTTTTGTTATCCCATGAGTCTGACCAAGGACAGTCAACCCAATAAGCTAGGGGATCTCCTCACTGTCTCCTGACATCATGAAGATACCAGTGGCACAAATGGACTGTCCAATAGTGAATAAACATTATTCATCCACTTGGTTTTCTTGCATATTGTTAGGCCAAATTCTGAGGGCTTATGGATCACTTTCAGGAAGCTTTGCAGTGTTTCAGGACTGAATGATGCAATCAGCCTGGTGTTATCCACAAACAGGACCACCAGAAGGATCTTGTTATCCTGAGGGCTTCATTTTTCAACTTGGACTTTGTGCTGGAACTTCTCCATCACAGTGGTAAGCAACTTTGTGAATTTTTAACTTTCTTTTATATCTTACATTTAATATTTTTGATCAGAGGTTCATTGAACCATTTTGCTTTTGGTATTATATCTTTTAATGAATCATGAATAATTTTTTTTGATGTTTACTTTGGACCATTATTATTGGATGAGATCTTTTAAGGTCACATTTTGCTCTCCTTCAAAAAATGCCATGTTATAATTAACATACAATAAGTATTGTGAGATCTTATATTCTCTAAAGAAGTTGTATCAGATTCAAACAAAAATGGATCCCAGCCATTGACACTGACTTAGAAAACCACATAGTAACACTATCTATGTTGCATTGTATTATTATTATTATGATTTAAATCTAGTTGGGTAGGGGTATATTTCTGCTCTGCAGCATTTAGCCAATTATGTGATGACAAAGATATGGTCTATTATAAAACAGTACTTATGAACGTCTGCCTGTTCCCTGCAAATACTTTCAGTGAGGATGCCCTCTATGTGTGATCAGATAATTCTCATAATCATTTATGCAGATGAGAAAATAAGTATATTGATTGGTTCATACTATTATAGGGTTGTGGCTTTTTTGGTTGCCTGTTTTTTTTTTTTTTTTGTATTAAAAAGTTTCAGATTTCAATTCCCCCTCTTCATTTTATTCAGACCCTTTATGAATTGACTACCTCAATGTTTTTACAATTGTGCTATCTTCAGCACACTTTAAAAAAAATCATACTTGGTCTAATTCAACTGCCTTTCCCTTTTTTTCCAGTAACATTTGTATCTCTTCTATAACTATATCTGGCACAGGGATATAAGTCTTGGTGTGATACCTCTACTGTCTGAGATGTTAAAAATTTGTAATCAAAATCTTTGCAAATTGTCTCTCCATTTTCTTTCTCCCTTTTCTTCTTTAAATACCCTTAGGACAACTTTGCTTAGTAGAGTTTCTCTTTAAATTTGTCTTATTCTTCATTTTATATTCTGAAGTGTTGTTGCCTCTGGCTACCACATATTTCTGCTTGGCAAGTAAGTTAAATGTTTGCTGACTAAAGCATTTTTTAGTCTTTTCCTGTCTTCTTACTATGGTAACAGATTTATATTGGTTAAGCTTTTGTATGGAATTATTATAGTCTCTCTCTGTGCTCTTTCTTCTAGCCACATACCACTTTTCATCATCAATAATATTTGATTAGGTCAGGATTGAGTTATTTCAATTATACCACATATTTTTTTCTCATTTTTATTCAGTCTTCTAGGCTTATACTAACTTTGATCTTTGCTCTATCAAGTCATTGGTCCAAATGAATAGAAATAGCTGACTCAGGAATAACTTCCATATCAATGTGTCATTTTCTGTCCTTTAAAATATAATCAATTTCATTTTATGTGATATTATTCTATGCTTGCCATGTTCAGTAGCTATTGGTTCTTTTCTTGAAAAAAAAAATCATGATACATAGGTGTAAGCCTTCTGTGTAGTCTAAAAGTCTGGTGTCTCATGTTTTTTGGATCTATGTTTTCCGATATATTTCTCCTTTTTCTTATATTTCCACCCTGTGTACTGAAATTAATGAGTGTCAAAGTATATGTTGATTTAAATTGGGGAACTTTGCCAAGATTGTTTATGTAATTTCTTTATCTCTTCATTCTCTGTATTAGATATTGATGACTAAACTACATTTATTTTCATGGTCATTCCCTCCCTCCCTCCCCAAATAATTATCATTAGTATCACATTACAACATGACCAAATGTAAAAAATGATGGTTCCTTTTAAATATGGTGACCAGTCCTTTGTCTTTATGATGAAAATCTGCATGCCCCTCAGTTCTTTTTCAGGATACTGGATTCTTTTTCAGGCACTGCCTATATTGCCCTCCCTTCAACTCTATACTATTCTCTTCTCTTGAATTCCTTGCCCCCTTACCTTATTCCCAATCTTTTTCTCTCAAACCTCAGGCTTGGATTATTCTCATCACCTGCTACATTTGCTCATACTCACATGTTGCTGAACAAATCTGGAGACAATCATGAAACCATGATAACTAGGTCCATTAAAAATTCATGCTACATTATTTCAACTAGCTCTTCATTATCAAACCAATCATTTAACACCTCCCTGACTGGCTCACTCTCATGCTTACCATAGCAGTTTTTCCCAATCTTTTCATCTATTCTCAAATTTCCCATGGTTCCCCTACCATCTCAGTTGAGGACTTTGACCCATATTTCACTGAAAAAAAAATGAAGTAATTCATTAATATCTCCCTGTTCTCCTGTCTTCCTTTAAAAAAAATAGAAATAACCAAATGTAATGGGCTACATTGGGAATCCTCTCCATGAAAGTCTTTAACCACAGGTTGATTGAGCTCTTGCTAGGAATACTGATGAAAAGAATTCTTGACCATATGTAGGTAAGACTAGATTCCCTCTGAAGTCCCTTTCAACCTGCCATCCTTTAAATGTTGATAATTGAAGAATGTTAACTTGAAAGGAATCTTCAGTGATATACTGAAGAACTTTATTCTTAGTCATATCCTTTTTGGCATTTTTATAAATCATTTAGAACAAGACATACAGTAGATGACATTTATCAAATCTGGGTGATACAAATTTGAGAGGCAGAGCTAATAGATTGGATGACAGTTATCTTCAAAACAATCTTGATAGATTAGGATAATAGGTTCAAATAAACAAAATGAAATTTAACAGGAATAAATGTATTTAGCTGTTAGGTTAAAAAGTCAGTTACCTAAATACATAATAAAAGAGGCCTGGCTGGATAGTATTTCATGTGAATAAGACCAGGGTGTTTAAATTGATCACAAGCTTAAATAAATTCACATGTAGCTGTTAAACACTCCCTCCACCCCCACCCCAAATAAAGGAATCTTATGTTTCTTATGAGTTCCTAGTGCACAGACAATAGAAAATAAAAATCTTGCTTTACTTTAGTCAGGCCAAATTTTAAGATAGACATAGACAAATTGTGACTAGGATGGCAATAGAATATCAAACCATGCTATGAGGAGGGATGATGGAAGGAAGGGAATTATTAAACTTGGAGAAAACAAGTTCATCTTTTCTTTTCTTTTGTAATTTTTATTTTTCTATTATCAATTTTCTCTCTCCCATTTCTTTTTCTTTTCATCACTGAGAAACAAAAGAAAAACAAAAACCTTTAATCAATAATCATAGTAAAGCAAAACGAATTTCCATATTGATCATGTCCAAAAATATATGTTCAAAAAAAGACATATTCATCTATCATTTCTTTGTCAGGAAGGAGGGATATTTTTCATTGGTTCTATAGAATCATAATTGATTATTATATTGATCAGAATTCTTAAATCCTTCAAAATTATTTATTTTTTACAATGTTGATGATTTAGGATAAATTATACAAATTTTGCTTATTTCATTCTGTATCAATCCATATGTCTTCTCAGATTCCTTTGAAATTTTTCTTCCTTCCTTCCTTTTTGTCTTTCTCCTTCCCTTTCTCCCTCCATTCCTCCCCCTCTTCCTTCCTTCCATTCTTCCTTCTTTCCTTTCTTCCATCTTTTCTTCTTTCCTTTCTTCCATTCTTCCTTCTTTCCTTCCTTCCATCCTTTCTTCTTTCCTTCCTTCCATCCTTCCTTCTTCACTTTGGTTAACATCCCCTCTTTGACATTTACCAGTGGTGTGACCCTAGACAAGTCATTTAACCTCTCTGAACACTAATCAATTTCTCATTTACCTAATAGTCATATCTACCCCACAGGGTTGTTCTGAGGATTAAATGAGATAATGGACACATTAAAGCCCTTTGCAAACTTTAAAGCACTATAAAAATGTTAATTATTAGTATTGATCAAGGCTAAAGATCTTACAGACTATTTCTCCTATTTTCTCTTACCAAGAATAAAACAACAAAAACCTTAGTCATAAATAAGAGAAGAAATGTAGTTGTTTTTAATGAGGGAATGGATCTGGATTTTACTTATTATCCCAAGTAAACGATTTATTTGTTTCCCCAGAAAATGACATCATATATATATCCTTGGGGGTGGAGGGGACAGAATAATGCAGCATTGAATAGTAGATAGAGAGCTGGCTTTGGAGCCAGCTGAAGATCCTGAGTTCAAATTCTACTCATACACACATAGGCTGTTTGACTATGAGTAAATCACTTCAACTTTTCAGTGCTTCTGACAAAAGACTCTGAATTGCAGGGTAGTTGCCTTTCTGCTTTGGTTCAGACAGTTGCTCATTGGAAGTTCCTGACCCTTAATGGTAAGCTGCAACCAGTTGATTGTTAAATTTTCATCAGTACCTATGAAATCAGCAAATGCTACAAATACAAAAATTAATTTATTGTTATATTGATTGGACTTAAGAAAGTGATGGAAGGAATGTTAATGTTTCAGATTAAACTTAAAAAATGTGTCAAATATACTTCCTCTTATCCTGAAGAGCTGGTTATTAAATATTTACCAGCATACCCTTGCAGAGATCAATGTAATCAAAAGTATCATTGAAAATAAAATAGAACAAATCAGAGTGCTGGTCTGAATGAGTCAACCTCTGGCAAAATTGCAGAGTAGATGAAGTTTGTTTTTGACATTCTAAACCTTCATGTCAGCAGCATATGACCCACTTGGTTGAACTTACTCCCTCCCTCAATCACAGACTCTCATGACTCTCCCTGGCTTTCTTCTTTCAAAGCTGCAGGAAAAGATTTGATGAGATCATTGGCCTTAAAGTAATAGATTGATCTGGTCTAATGTATGCCTATGGTCTCCTATGAGACAGCATCTATGTCACACTGTCCCCTAAGCCATAGCTGCTCTTCTCAACTATCTTTAACCCAAGTGCAAGAATTCCTAGTTTGCTTTGCTAAGAAATAGCAGAGGAGGCAATTCCTTAAGATCCCTCTCAGTCTTACAAACATCCTATTTCCTGCCCCCTTTCTCCTCCCTACTCTGTTTTCATTAAGGACTGGAGGGAGAAAGATTTTCTTTATATTCTTCCTATTTTCCTCAAACTATCTGACTCCTTATGGCTCTAGAGAAGTAATTAGAACATGTGCATATAAAGTAGTGCATCAAGTCTTTTAGCTCCTAGCATTATATGACCATGACACTTATATCCAGAGGTGGTTTGCTTCAGCCTATCAGGATATGAGAATTCTTCATCCTTTTCCCCCTGCCCCCACTCCCACTCCCACTCCCACACCTATCCTGGGATAAGCTTAACAAAACTTTCTGGGTCTGTAACCTTATGAGTGAGCATGAACTTTGAACAATGGACCAGAAAGGATAGGTTAACCATTTTTAAAAATTAAAGAAAAGAAAGAGCTAAATTTGAAATGCAACAATGAACCATCCAAATCATTGGTGCATGTGATAGTTTTCCCAAGCAGCTGTTGGTAATTTCATCCCTCCAAGAGTGCTAACCTGGAGAAGTAGTCACAGCACCAGGATGCCATCAATCAATGGGAGGCTTCCAGCAATCAGAGCCCTGTCATGTTCATATGATATCACAACAGCAGGCCTTACACTGCATTGGCTGGAGGAAAGAAGAAGAGGAAGAAGCTGGGATCCCATGAATCTTTATTGCTAATGACAGTCTTCAATTCATGGCAAGATTCACATTTGCTTCTTTAGATCTGATGTTATTCTTGCTCATTTTGCATCTGATCCATAGCTTTAAATATTATTTTGGACAGAATAAAAAGCTTAATGTTGTTTAATAGAAAGTAAATCTTCCATCCATCCATCTATCTATTTATACAACACAAACATATACATACATACAAGTTCATATATATATGCACACATGTATATGTAGATATGTATATATATGTCTGGATATGCACACAAACATATAAAACTATACCATAGTGGATAAAATGCTAGGTTCAGGAAGACCTAATTCAAGCCTTGTCTTCAATACAAAATGACTGTGACCATGGGCAAATCATTTAATCCTGATTGCCTTCCAAAAAAAAAAAAAAGAGAGAGAGAAAAGAAAAGAAAAGAAAAGAAAAGAAAAGAAAAAGTTCCTTCTAAGGATAAAATCACAGAGCAGATCCAAATGTATGTGAATATTAAGTCATCTCTCCTTTCTTCTTTCTCATTTCCTATTGTAACAGGACCTAAAATGATACCCCCTTCCCCCAAAAAACTGAGTTAAAAAGCATATTGTTTGATGTAAACACATTAACACATTTGGGGAAAGAAGGCTATTATCATTAGTTTGAATTAGTTCAATCAAATCAATTTTTTTAACACTATCCAGAAATCACATATTCAGTGGTTCTGGGTGTATCAATGAGGGTAGAGTATATGTCTTATCAGGATATGGGACACTTTGGCTGGTGCCTTAGTGAGGATCCTGAACATGAAGACAATAAGGAGAAGGGAGGACAAGAAGAAAGAAAAGAGTAAAGAAAGGAAGCTGGAATGATGCCAATGATAAAAAATTTATCTATTTTAATGTTTTCTTTAAGTATTAAGCCAAGGATTGGAGATATGTAACTTTGTTTGCTTCTCTTCCTCTTCCTTTTCATACATCACTTTCTCTCAGGAACTATATATCATTATTATCATTTAAAAATTATTATTTTTTATTTTAAGTCAGCTATATTATGAGTTTAAAAGGCCTCAGTGGGAATATTTGGAGGTCCAACCACCAAGTATAACTTTGTTTTGATGGGGAAAATATATTCTAATTTCCAAATAACTGACTTGAAAATGAATTTTGGAAATATTACTATTTCAGAAGTTGGAGACAGAATATATTGAATTTCAATGTAGTGCTGGATCTTAGAGTAAGATCAAAAATCATAGTTTTGTTTCTAGATAATTACCCTGTCTCCTCCTTCTGCTCTAATTCTTCCATCCAGCCCTCTGCTTGGATCTGCATTACAACCATGTCCATTTGCTCATATTCTAAAAGAGTGATTGCATTTAGGAAACATTCAGACAGCAAGATGGGAAAGATAGACAAATGCACAGTCAGAGATTCCAGAAGCAGGAATGAGTGATCCCAAGGTTTTAAATATCTGAGAATCACGTGTTGGAACTGACATCCATTATAGAGTTGCTGTAGGGTGGAAAATGCCATAGGCCAAATTGTTTCACTGATGGTCTCCAAAATAGATATTCAAAGACAAAGATCATGAGCTATACTTTCTTCTCTTGGCCACTGTCACTTTGGCTTTGTCTACACTGAAAAAGTAAATGAGAAACTGAAGGACTTTGGAGGATAATTTATGCAAAAATTAGAAGTGTTTATAAGGAAATTAAAAAAAAAATAAAAAAGAGTACTGCCTTGATTATCAGAGGACTTTAGTTCAAATCCTTCCTTTGAAGGTTACCAGCTAAGTGACACTGGCCAAATCACTGTTAACTTATCTGTAAAATGAGGGAATGAAGTGATATTTTTCTGAGGTTTCATCTAACCATAGTTCTATAATTCTATTACCTTTTGATTATTGGGAAGATTGACATCCCAATGGACAATTTATTTTGATTACAGGCAGCAGACAATTGTAAATAGTTAAAGGGTGGAAAGCTATTTCTTACTTTAAAAAGGACCTCAACAGGATTTTTTTTTTCTTTTTTAGCAGCAGAATCATTTGGATACAATGACACAATGGAAGAAATCCCTGCCAAAATGAGACAAAAGACATGTTTAACAGATACAGAATCTCTACATCATATACCCAGCCATTTCTTTATTGAAAGTGCATGTGTTTATACACGAACAAGTTTAATCACCACTCCCTGATGGTGAATCATTGGCTAGCTATCCCACTGTGAATTGAAGATCACAAAAATGAGTCAACAAATTTAACTTTTTATTGGTCATTTCTCAATAATTTCAGAACTAGGTTTTTCTAAACCATCCCCTCTTGATTACCATATAGATACTTTTATTCAATGTTAATTTTTTTCTAGTCAAGGTTTTTTCTATGACATTTTCAGCTCTAGGATTAAAATTTTTTTTGGGATGACTTCTGGCTAAGATGGCGGAGAGGATGCACACATCTACTTAAGGTCCGCATTTTCTCTCAGAATTTATTTCATGATAAGTCTCCAAATTAGTGCTTGACTGAAAAAAAAAAAAACCCTCACAAATAATTACCAAGAGAAAACATCCTTGAAATTCACCAGAAAAGGTCTGTTTTTTGCTCGAGGGTGAGGAAGGTTTTAGATCAGGCACAGGCTAAGGGCAGGCAGCTCACAGCTGAGCAGACTGGAGGAGGGTGGGGTGTGATCTCAGCCATCTCTGTGGGGAGAGCTTTACTACAATATTGGATACTTTGCCCTGGCAGCAGGCTAGTAGACGAGCAGAGAAGCTAAAAACACAGGGGGTAAAGACTATAACACTGAAAAGCTAGTGTCTCTCAGAACCTGGCCACACCCACCCGGAGTGACTCAGCATGCTCTCAGAGTCACAGAGTGCAGACACTGCACAGCGTTTGCTGTCCTGCTAGCACCTCGCTGCTGCCCCTTGCAGTCTGTAGAGGAAGCTTGGTAATACCATCCAGTCCTCTTCCCTCACCCCCCCAAAAAAGCAGACTGCATTTTTTTTTTGCTAGTTTGTTTTCTTTGATTCTTCTGTGATAAAATGAGCAAAAAATTTAAATGGACCCTAAGCATTGATAGCTTCTATATGGATAGAGAGCAGACTTTAAACCCTGAGGAGTTTAAAAACAGAATGTGTCCACATGAATCCTCAAAAGGGGGTATGATCTGGTCCTCAACACAGAAGACTCTCATAGAAGAAATTAAAAAGGCTCTCACAAGAGAGCTAGAAGAAAAGTGGGAAAAGGAAAGGGAAGCTTGGCAAGAAAGTCTGGATAAGTCATCCCACTCATTTAAAGATAGAGTGGATAAAGAAATCAAATCCTTGAAAAACAGAATTAGTGAACTGGACAAAGAAAATAGCTCTCTAAAAAATAAAATTGGCGAAAAGGGAAAAATTCCATAGAACAAAATAACTCACTTAAAAACTCAATTGGACAATTAGAAAAAAATATAAAAAAAATGAGTGAAGAAAATACTTCATTGAAAATCAGAATCAAACAAATTGAATTGAATGACTCGAGGAGACACCAAGACTTTGGTCAGGCAAAACCACAAAAATGAAACAATTGGAAAAAAATATCAAATACCTTCTTGGGAAAACAACAGACCTGGAAAATAGACCTAGGAGAGATAATCTGAGAATTATTAGACTCCCTGAAAAAATATGATGAAAAAAAGAGCCTGGATACTCTTTTCCAGGAAATTATCAGAAAGAACTGCCCAGAAGTTATAGAAACAGAGGGTAAAATAGAAGTTGAAAGAATTCATCAATCACCTACTGAAAGGGACCCTAAATCAAAACACCAAGAAATATAGTGGCCAAAGTCCAGAACTATCAGATGAAGGAAAAAAATGCTGCAAGCTGCTAGAAAAAATCAATTCAAATATAGAGGAGCCACAATAAGGATTACTCAAGACCTAGCAGCATCCACATTAAAGGAATGAAGGTCTTGGAATATGATATTCCAAAATGCTAATGAACTTGGTATGCAGCCAAAAATAACTT
Source organism: Antechinus flavipes (assembly GCF_016432865.1). NCBI lineage: Eukaryota > Metazoa > Chordata > Mammalia > Dasyuromorphia > Dasyuridae > Antechinus > Antechinus flavipes. Next base: position 55,521,232 of record NC_067400.1, read on the forward strand.
ACCCAGCCAAAATGAGCATCTTTTTCCAGGGAAGAAGATGGACATTCAATAAAATAAGTGAATTTCACCTATTTTTTTGATGAAAAAAACAGAACTAAACAAAAAGTTTGATCTACAAATATAGAACTCAAGAGAAACCTATAAAGGTAAAAGGAAATCTTGGGAACTATATGTCTGCTATAAAGATATATAAAGAATACATGTATACCTTGTTCTAGAAACTAGAGGTAAAAAGGAAATCGTACCTGGAAAAGGGTAAAGTGGAGGTACTACATCTCACGAAGAGGCAAAAGGAAATATATTATATCTGAGAGAAAGAATGGAGGGAGATGAACATAGTGTGTATCTTACTGCCATCAGAATTAGCTTAAAGAGAAAAATATTAGACATATTCGATTTATGGTGAAACTTCTCCCACCTCATTGAAAAGTGGAGGGGAAAAATGAAAAGGGAAGGAATAAGCTAAATGGAAGGGAATACAGAAATAGTGAGGAAAAGGAGTAAGATAGGGGGAGGAACTCTAAGATGGGAGGAGGGATACTAAAAAGAGAGGGCTGTGAGAAGCAAGTGGTGCTCACAAGTTTAATACTGGGGAGGGGGGAAAGAGGGAAGGAAGGGAGAAAAACATAAACAGGGGTTAACAAGATGGCAAGTAATACAGAATTGGTAATTTTAACCATAAATGTGAATGGGATAAACTCCCCCATAAACAGGAGCAGACTGGATCAAAAGTCAGAATCCTATAATATATTGTTTACAGGAAACACACCTGAAGCAAGGAGATATATACAGAGTAAAGATAAAAGGTTGAAGCAGAATCTACTATGCTTCAGGCGAAGTCAAAAAAGCAGGGATAGTCATCCTGATCTCAGACCAAGGAAAAGCAAAAATTGATCGAATTAAAAGAGATAAGGAAGGGCACTATATCTTGCTAAAGGGTGGCATAGCTAATGAAGCAATATCAATATTAAACATATGTGCACCAGGTGGTGTAGCATTTAAATTCTTAAAAGAGAAATTAAGAGAGCTGCAAGAAGAAATAGCAAAACCATAATAGTGGGAGATCTCAACCTTGCACTCTCAGAATTAGATAAATCAAATCACAAAATAAATAAGAAAGAAGTCAAAGAGGTAAATAGAATACTAGAAAAGTTAGATATGATAGATCTTTGGAGAAAACTAAATGGAGACAGAGAGGAGTACACTTTCTTTTCAGCAGTTCATGGAATCTATGCAAAAATTAACCATATATTAGGACATAAAAACCTTAAACTCAATGCAGTAAGGCAGAAATAGTAAATGCATCCTTTTCAGACCACAATGCAATGAAAATTACATTCAATAAAAAGCCAGGGGAAAAATATAGCAAAAAATACTTGGAAACTAAATAATCTCATACTAAAGAATGATTGTGTGAAACAGCAAATCATAGATATAATTAATATCTTCACCCAAGAAAATGACAATAATGAGATGTCATACCAAAATGTGTGGGATACAGCCAAAGCGGTAATAAGGGGAAATTTCATATCTCTAAAGTCCTACTTGCATAAAATAGAGAAAAAGAAGGTTAATGAATTGGGCTCGCAACCAAAAATGCTAGAAAAGGAACAAATTAAATCTATTTATTTAGTGCTATAACAATCAGACTCCCAAGAAATTAGTTTAATGATCTAGAAAAAATAACAACAAAAGGTCTAGAATCTCAAGGGAATTAATGAAAAAAAAATCAAATGAAGGTGGCATAGCTGTACCTGATCCAAAACTATATTATAAAGCAGCAGTCACCAAAACCATTTGATAGATTAGTTGATCAGTGGAATAGTTAAGATTCACAAGACAAAATAGTCAACTATAGCAATCTAATGTTTGACAAACCCAAAGATCCTAACTTTTGGGATAAGAATTCATTATTTGACAAAAACTGCTGGGAAAATGTATGACAGAAATTAGACAAGGACCCACACTTAATATCGTAAACCAAGATAAGATCAAAATGGGTCCATGATTTAGGCATAAAGAATGAGATTATAAACAAATTGGGCTTGCAACATTTTCAGTTAAAAGTTCTGATAAAGGCTGCCATTCTCCAAACTGATAAATGGTCAAAGGATATGAACGGACAATTCTCAGATGATGAAATTGAAACTATTTCCATTCATATGAAAGAGTGTTCAAAATCACTATTGATCAGAGAAATGCAAGTTAAGACAACTCTGAGATACCACTACATACCTGTCATATTGGCTAAAATGACAGAAAAAAATAATGATGAATGTTGGAGGGGATGTGGGAAAACTGGGACACTTATGCATTGTTGGTGGAGTTGTGAATGAATCCAACCATTCTGGAGAGCAATCTGGAATTATGCCCCAAAAGTTATCAAACTGTGCCTACCCTTTGATCCAGCAGTGCTACTACTGGGCCTACACTCCAAAGAGATACTAAAGAAGGGAAAGGGACCTGTATATGCCAAAATCTTTGTGGCAGCCCTGTTTGTAGTGGCTAGAAACTGGAAAATGAATGGATGCCCATCAATTGGAGAATGGTTGGGTAAATTGTGGTATATGAATGTTATGGAATATTATTGTTCTGTAAGAAATGACCAGCAGAATACAGAATACAGAGAATACAGAGAGGTTTGGCGAGACTTACATGAACTGATGCTGAGTGAAATGAGCAGAACCAGGAGATCATTATACACTTCAACAACAATACTGCATGAGGATGTATTTTGATGGAGGATGATTTCTTTGACAAAGACAAGATCTAACTCAGTTTCAATTGATCAATGATGGACAGAAGCAGCTACACCCAGAGAAGGAACACTGGGAAATGAATGTAAACTGTTTACATTCTTTTTTCTTCCCAGGTTATTTTTACCTTCTGAATTCAATTCTTGCTGTTCAACAAAAGAACTGTTCGATTCTGCACACATATATTGTATCTAGGACATACTGTGACATATTTAACATGTATAGGACTGCTTGCCATTTGGGGGAGGGGGTGGAGGGAGGGAGGGGAAAAGTTGGAACAGAAGTGAGTGCAAGGGATAGTGTTGTGAAAAATTACCCAGGCATGGGTTCTGTCAATAAAAAGTTATAATTATTTAAAAATTTTTTTTTGGCAAAAAAAAAAAATGGGGTTAAGTGACTTGCTCAGGGTCACACAGCTAGGAAGTATCTGAGGCTGGATTTGAATGCAGTTCCTTCTGACTCCAGCACTAGTGCTCTATCTACTGTGCCATGTAATTGTCCCAGGATTTAGAATTTTTAACTTTTCTTTTTTTCAAAGCTTCCAAACACAATCAATCTCTCTCTCTCTTTCTCTCAATTTAGTGATTATCAACAAACACACATTGTTCAAAAGAATGATGAATTTCTAATATGAACAATTTATAAAGTGTTTATTAAATTGAGTAAGATAGGGAAAAATTAACTTATTTATAATGACTCTAGACCTTTTGGAGCTATCAGTGCTCATTGATGCAATATCTGGGCACACTTCCATTTGTTTACCTCTTTAATGGTTAGAATCTTCTTAAACTACTCAGATACGCACATAATTTTAGAAAATTTATTGACCTACACTATAAGAAGAAAATCATTAAAGCTGGAACTTAATGACCTAGATTCAGCTAATTTCAACAACTTGATAAGACATCAGTTTTCTCATTTTTAATTGATATTATTTCCCAACACATGATTCTCAGATATTTAAAAAAAAACAAAAAACTTAGAATCATTTGTTTTTATTTTCTGGAATCTGTAGAGTTCAAGAATTGATGCAAAATCTTAAATGAGATCAAGGATTTAGAGAATAATGAAGCCTAGAGATAATCTGGTCTAACCTTATTTTATAGATGAAATAATTGAAAGCAATCAGGGCAGTTCAGGCTGTTAAGTGACAAAACTCAATAGTATCTTATTTCACTTACCTTCTTCCCTTTACACTCTCCATATACTTTTCCTGGAAATTAGACTGTAAAGCAAATGAGGTTAAGTTGGTGTGTGGACTGGCATAGAGGTCAATTTGCAATATAACTATTTTGAAAAATATAATACTTTTGAATTATTTTTATATTGGATTACTTAAAGTAACTAAGACAATATTCTGCTTCTTATATTTTTATCAGGTAAGAATATATCTAACAAATTAATCAATCAAAGGCATTAAACTAATAGATGATCTTTCCCACTTTTTTCCTACCCTAGTTGATCTTTTTTCAAAATAGCAAATTATTTCAGAACTCAGAATTCAAACATCTGGCAGGCTAAAGGAGAGAACAGTTTTAGCCAACCATATAAGAGGAAATTTTTTGATAGGTGAGGAGTAGAGTCTCCATTTTTTCAACACCCTCGTTAACATAACACAATCTTGTAAATTTCTGAGGATCAGAGGATTTAAATTTCTCATCTGTGCAATGGGAGTAGCCATGACTAGGAATGTATGGATTTGACATTGGAAGCTGAGAACAAAAATGAGGAAAAATAGATTTAGGACTTTACAAAGAGCCCAGTAGAAAATGAAGACAAAGCTCAGGGGAACTCAGGTTCTAACCAAAGGATGTCCAGGATCTATGTTGTTCCATTGCCATATGTACTCTGTTTGGGTCCATTCCCCCCATCTTGGACTTGTATTTGTGAAAGAGTACTTTTAGAATGGGTAGGTTTGTATCAGCTCTAACATATGAGTAAATATCTATTTCTAAGAACTGATTAAGTCTTTATTAATAACTGACAAAGTAGAAGAGCATATTTATTGGCATTCATGAGTTATAGTAAAGGGGGTACAGCTTCTAAGGGAACTATAGAAGTAATCTAAGGTCCTGTGACTCAAAGTGCTACCTTTCTAACAATCTATCAATAATTCTAAAGTCTTCTGGCCTTAGGATAAACCTACAAACATTGCTGACTGTCAGATAGATAATCTGCTAATCAGAGATACCCAAGTTCCTGAGACAATTCTACCTTTGGGCCATAAAATTTGTATATCAGTGACATGAAGAGCTGAATCTCTCTGTCTTTTCCTATAAATGTGTATTCTTGCTCTTGGTTGTTGCTAAAATCTTTTTGGAACTTTGCCTAATTCAGTTGGCATTACAACTGCAATAACTTTTGCCCCTTGACTTGGAGATGATTAAGTTACCTTTTAACTCTTAAAGAGGTGACATGGAAGTCATCTTCTGGGGACCCAGCTTACTACTGTGCCAGAGTGAATAGAGATTGGAAGAGCAGTTTAGAGTCTGTACCATGCTAAACAAATAAATAACAGGACAAATATATAACAAATAATAAATACTTTTTTCCTGGATCCTTCAAATTTTTCTTGCTATTGTCCCAATTTTATCTTCCCTTTTCCAGTTGAACTTATTGAAAAGTTGTCTATATCAAAATAGTGTCGCTGTGGGCAATTCTCTGTGTTTGCCATTTCCTCCTGTACCTTTTGCAATGTTTTCCATCCCTTGACAATCTACTTAAATTTCAATCTTAATCACCACTAATAACCCATTGATTTTTTTTGGCAGTATTTTTCTTCTGCCATCTCTGTAACATTTTACATCGTTGATCAAGTTTTCTTGAAAAAAAAATTTCCTCTCTGATTTCAGAAACAGCAGCTCTTCTTACTTCTTTTTTACGTACTTGGCTTTCTCCACTGATTCCTCATCATCTTTCTGACTCTTGAAGGTGGTACTTCCAAGATTCTGGCTTCACTTCTCTTCCCTGAAGGAAATTGGCTATGTCTTTGTTCTCTATACATGTTCTCATAGAGTAAGAGAAACTAAGGGACAATGAGGGAAATTAGTGGCTTTAAATCCACAACAAAGAAAAATACAGGGCAATAGTTGATAAAAAAATTTTGCCATTGTAAATAGTCATTGAAATACAACTTCAAATACTCTAAGCTTCTGGGAAAAGACACTATGTAAATAAAAAATCACTATTGCTATAATAAGTATTAAATTAAGTTAATAAAAACTAATAAAAAGAGTTTGGCTAAGTCTGCTTTCTATAGGCCATAATAGAGTTCGGATGCTGGTAAGTTTCCCCAGAGAAAATTGGTTGAATAGGGGGAAAAAATTCTAGATTGTTTCCCCTTTCCAGTGATGTGGTAATGCAGTGGAATTGTACTTTTGGTTTTTAAATTTATATTTGAATTATTTAAATTATTTCTTTATCTTAAAGTAAAATTGGTTTTACAGTAAGTGCTTATTTTTCTCTTACATCCAAACCAAAAACATATCTTTATCCTCTCTCCAATGTTTGAGAGTGGAGGTCTTGAAAGTTGTCAACAGATTTGTTATAATGAAACCTGTGTTCTTCAATTAGAACAAAAATGGATAGAGGTCAGGCTTTCTGGAGCACAGATATTTTTGTAAAAATGTCCATTTAAAAATCTATTCATCTTTGATTATATATCTAGAAAGGTCAAATAGGATTATTATTTTTTTTTAGTTGACCAGAACAATAGAACAAAGATAGATGACTAGATTTTCATATCTGTAAGTGCAAATTTGGTTATGTCAAACCAAGTAGCTTCAGAAATATGATCTATTCAGCACATGAGAGTCAACATCATATTTCATATCCTTCCCTTTGGTGCCACTGTGGGCAGTTCTCTGTCTTTCAGGATGATAGATATACCGAGGTTGCCAAATGTCCATTAACGCCCTTCACCCAATTTGCAAAGATCAGTCATTGGAACAAATGGTCTTTAGGATTCTTGGGAAGATATTGTAAAAAATCATAGATTTCTTTTGTCAGTTTCAGTTATTATATACATCCTCAGTGTGTGTGTGTGTGTGTGTGTATGTCTAGAGCATTCAGATATGGAAATTACTAACAGTGAGGGAAAAATATAAGAAGTCTACATTTTCTGAGGAGCTCAAACAAAAGCATCAATGCTGAAGGAAATGCTGATTATCTCATGCAAGCAGCCACCCACATACACATAAACACACATATTAATTGAAATTTTTTTGTGCCTTTTGTCCTAATTAGAAACATGCTAAATCCCCTAAGCCTTATTGTAGGGGAATTGAGATGCAGAGGGGAGTTTAGAAAGGTTAAAATGAAACCCAAGACTATTTAGTAAAAAGGCAATGCATGGAGTATCAAAGCAAACAAAATGGACTTTTGCACAACATTATGATGTGGTCAATTCTGGTTATGGTGAAGGGGGTGGGGAATCTAAGAGTAAACTGATCATTTACCTCTAGGATCACCTGAACAAACTGACCATTTATTTAGGTGGAAGCTATACTTAGTTGGCAATGAACATGAATTTCAAATGTTTCTTAAAGATCCTCATCCACTCATTTGTTTTTTAAGAAAATAATAGGCTCCCTATTTCTTTATTGTCGTCTTGCCCCTAAACAGACACTATTTTTTTCTCTCTCTACAAAATAGTTGCCCCTACCCTTTTCTTAAAGTGCTTAATGGGAAAACATGGTAGTCTGGTTTCTATGCACAAACTCTGAATCCTGAATCTGGATGACTGACCTTGGAAGTGTGAAAAAAGCAAGTTTGAGTTCCTTTACTTTGTATCAGGAGTAGATCATAGGATACAGCTTCTCCAAGCAATAGATCTTCTGAGGGATTAGAGATGATTTTATTCAGTAGTCTAGAGGAGCTGCCTCAAGTACCCCTTTGTGTATTTTGGGGTGGGGTGGAAAACTTTAGCTTCCTTCCAAGCTAGTCAGAACAACACAAAAATAGACATGCTTCAACAAGGAGAGTTTTTATGATGGTATTCAATTTTTGGAGCTCTTTCATGAAATTCTTTCTTCCCTCCCTTTCCCCTTTCCTGCTGAGCCATAAAGGATGGCAACATGGAAGTTTTGAGTAACACTGGAGCTAAAATAACTACTTATGTAGCCTTGAGCTGCAGCGTGATTTAGGTTCAAATAGCACCTTTTACCACAACCAGTGTGACCTTTAATAGGCTATCTGCAGCCTCAGTTTGTTCCACTGAAAAATGATGAAGTAGATCTAATTGACTTCCAGAGTCTGGATCTATGGTCCATACAAGCCCTATTATTTCAAATGAGAAATAACACATCTAATCAATTTATCAAATGTTAAGTATCTATTACAGTATTTGACAAGTGCTATCTTAATAATATAAGTGCTGGGCCCTGCCTTTAAGCTTCTATTTTATCAGAGAATGTGTCATATAGACAAGTAAGGAACTATATAATACATATGAAGAAAATTCCTAGTCTTAATAACTGGGAAGATAAGTCAGAACTTGTATAGAAGGTGGCAACTGAGAATAAACAATTACATTTAGTAGAATGATTACCCGAAAAGACAGAAATGAAGATATTTGCTCTGAAGTAGGTAAAGTTGAGATGCAGAGATCTTGTCAGTTAGAAGACAAATGGACAGCTGACTGCCTAAGGCTTCTTGCCTTCTTGATCTTTCTGAGATTATGCTTTTTCCCCTCCTACTTCCCAGTTTGCAGTTTCAGTTTGGGACTTGACCTTTAATTTCTGTGTAGCATTGGCGTGAGGGTTAAAGCTAAATGTACTTATGAAATACATGAACTTTCATGGATCTAATTTTCTTTTGCAAAATCTAAATTTGAAAATGATATTGGGGGGACTTTGATTAAACCCCTCTTCTTTTGGAGATCAATTTGAGGGATCAGGGAAAATTCAAGGTTTTCATAGGTCCTATAGGATTAGAGGGAATAGTGAGAAACATGTTGCCAAGCCCCAAATGCTTACTGTTTCTCTTTTTATGAGATGCTCTCAACCCACAAATTGAGGCACTTAGAAAGGCTTTCTTCCCCTCATAAAAACAAATTCCTATCATAATTTCCTTGGCTGGGGTACTCTGTGCCCAATAATAAACAATGCATACTTTCCCCAGGGATTGGTATCATTAGTTTCTACTGAAGCCCAAACAAAATAGAGAAGGGCTGAGATTGAAGATCAAGGTAAAAAGTAGCTCTTTTCTTCTTGTTGGAAAATGGATATTTTGCATTAATTTTTAGACACCAGACCCAAGATGCAAATATACTTGTTTCTTAATAAATAAATTATTGAAGAATTCAAGTCAACATACATTTAAGAATTGGATGCAAATGAAACAACAGAAAATCCACTGGTGGTCTCCAACCAAATATCTTACTTCTGTCTATAGTATAGAGTGATTGGTGTGTCATCCCAAAGCTGAAATTAATATGGGGTTGAGCTTTGTCTCAGGTTTTAACATCATGGGAGTTGTTGGTGATCTTTCTCACAACTTTTTCCTTACCCAATGATGGTTTTTAGTTCCACTCCTTGCCATCATCACTCAGTAACTATTATTCTTTGCTCTTATACAGAGATCTTGTTCTTCTTGTTTCCTAATAAGCTCAGCATCTGTCTTGTAGTCTTCTTTACCCTAACTCTTGTCCCTTTCAAATATCCAGCAGCATTTTATTTATTCAAGAAAAAATTCTTGGAATCAGAGAACCTGGATTTAAACTTAGGACTTGCTACTTACTATCTGTGTGATTATGGCAAGTCATGTACTCTCTGGACCTTAGTTTCTCCAGATGTCAAATGGGGGAGGGTTTTTAGGTCACTAAATTCCCTTCCAGCTTTAGATCTGTAATACTAGCTTGCCAGCTCATTAACGTCCCCAACTCCCATGACCTCTGTCTCTAGTCTACCATAACCAATGTATATCTATCTATAGACTATCCATGTTCATTGAGCCTAATCTTTTTTTTTTTTTTTCCTGTGAGTTCTTTTCTCATTAACATTCCCACTGAAGGGTCATGGCTGATATTTGGCATGAGATCTTGAAAAAGGGAGTATACCAGAAGTCTTTTGCTTATCTGTATGCTACCATTAGACAGAAAAAAGGTATACACACACACACACGTAAAATTATTCCATAAATCTATTTATCAGTTCTTTATCTAGATGTAGCTAGTGTTTTCTTCATAATCCTTTATAATTAATTTGGTTATTTCTAATAGTCAAAATGACTTTGCTCAAAATTGTTCTTAAAACAATATTGCTGTGACTGTATACAATGTTCTCTATGTTCTGCTCATTTTGCTGTTCATCCATCACCTTTTTATTATGGACATTATAGAAATGTTTGTTTTATTCCATAAATTAAAAAAATGAATAAAAATGTAAATGGAAAAAATTATCTGTATGCTTCAGCTTTCCATTTATTTGTCCATTTGAAAAATGAATGTTAACTGATCATTTAATTCAGTTTTCTGAAAGACCATAGGAAGTGATAAATGTTTATGGTCAAGAACCTTGTTTAAAAAAGAACAATAAACAAGTTGTGATATATAAATTGTATATGCTCATGACAAATTTTACAGCACCAGATGCCTTGTATATTACAATAAAAATATGATAAGAGATGATTTAAATATTCTGACTGTTCTACCCAAGTCTACAAAAAGATTTTGCTTTTGCAAATCAGTTCACCAATTTGCTGGAAAAATTTAATTAAAAATAAGTTCACCAAATGAAGAATTTTATAGGTATCAAAATGTTTACCTCTATGGATAGATAGTATTCATACTAGCTACATATTTGCTTTTGGATGGCCATAGAATGATTCATGGAATTATTGGATTTATTCCCCCTGGAAAATGAAGTTGGTGCCTTTCAATTCAGTATAAGTATGCAGACATATTCTTCAGACAAAGTAGGGATGACTCTGATTGATGCTTGTAAATCTTTTCTGATAGATATCAAATCTTTTTGATAGCCTCCCTGATTTCAGGGAGATAGCATACATCCCAGAAAATTCTTCTGATAACTTGGTCCTTTTTAGTTTAACTTTGTTATGGCATCCTTGGTCTTAATACAAAGTGAGAAACCACTCCTTTCTTTTGGGTGCATGGACTTAAGGGTTCTCTGATCTTCTCCCATCAAGGTCTTGTCTCAGGTCTCTTTGATCTCTTACTTACCTGCCTTCCATGGGTGTTAAGGGATTAATTAATTAATGTTTGTAAAGATCTTTGAAGATGAAAAGTGCTATGCTAATGCCATTATTACTATCATCATCTTTTTGCCCCCCAGCTGCTCTGGATTTCACTAACCTTCACATTCATGTTCAGCGGCACCTCCTCATTCCTTAAAGCTCTGTTGGGACTTGTAAGGGAGCTTTTTTGGACCTTCAAAGAGTTTTGCATTGGAAAGGTGAATGCAATGGCAAATGATTTTTATTTGGACTGGCGGACTTGTAATGATTTGAATATGAAAACCATACTGTGAAAAACATTTCACCCAATATTAAGCTAAGTTGTCTGTTGGGTCTTAGTGATGTTGGATTAAGGGTATTTTCTTGTCGTGTGTATTTCTGTGGTCTAGGCTCCTGAGTTCTGGGTTCACAGAAATTGGGTCCAATATTGGAATTTCTTTTTTAGTTTGGTTCATATTTCTTCCTCCCAGAATTTACTCTGTGAAAATCAAAGTATAGAGATCATTGTCTTGAATTCCATGCCTATGGGCAAGAGGATGTTCCCCGATTCCTTTAAAAATATTACATTTAAAAAAATATATTATCAATGCATTTATTACTTATACTTTATATTATATGTTAAATATATATCATATTTATTATATATATATATTATGTATTATATATAATACATTATAAATGCATTTATTACATATAGGACAGCCTTAATTTCAAATTTGAAAGATGCAAATAGATTCTTGGGATTTTATGGACAACATAGAAGAGGAAACACATAAAAGACAATAGTCTTTTATTTAGTAATTTAGTTAAGAATCACATAATTTACCCTCTCATTCTCTTACCTTTTCATATCATCTGAAAATTCTTCAGACCCAGTGATCATCCTATTGTTTTGACTCTTTTCAGATGAAAATTAAATTCAGCATCCTGAGTCCCTCTTTAACCCTTCAGAGATACACACAGACGTTCAATCTTATAGCATTACTCTGAGGACTTAGATTCTCCTGAAAGACTAGTGGATTAGAGGTTGCTAAATAGCCTGTTTCCACTGAATGGGAACTATCCAATTCAAGCAACCAACTATTCACAAAGTACAGTTATCCCTCCTATGGCACAACTTTCCCCTTCATGGTTTTGATATATTGTGGGTTGGGATGAAAAATTAAATGGGATTTTTTTGGAGGGTTTTGTAGAAGCAACAGACAATATGCAAAAACCAGCAGCTGACACAGTGCCTGTGACCAAAACTTTAACCCAATTTTTACAATAAGGTTGTAAAAAAAAAAGATAAAATTCAGGTTTCTTTTTCTCTGGTAAAAGCAACCATTTTTTTTTCCACTAAAAAAAAAAAAAAAAAGATAAACTTCAGGTTTCTTTTTCTCTGGTAAAAAGGGAGGGCCAAAATTTTTATGCAGATTTTCCAGATTGTGGATATAAGTCCCCATGATGTGAAAGGTATAAATGTACTAATTTTAGGTCTCTTGCTTTACTAGGGCAGCTGTGTAACACAGTGGATATAGTACTTGTCCTGGATTCAAGGAGATCTGAGTTCAAATCCAGCCTGACAAACTATGTGACCTGGGCAAGTCAATTGATCTCTCCAGTTTATTCATTTGTAAAAGGAGGATAATAGTAATACCTATTTCCCAGGGTTGTGGTAAGGATCAATTGAGATAAAAATTGTAGAGAAGTTTGAACGGTGCCTGATGCACAGTAAATGTTATGTAAATATTAGTTATTGTTATCCTAGGTCATGAAATTAGTCTCTTGCTTCTGCTATCCCTACCACCGAGGTCACATGTATGACCTTTTTCTCTTGCCAAGAGTCATGCTAGTCAATAAATTCCCTTTCTTTTGATTAAAGCCTGCATCCCTAGAATGTTAAAATTGATATTGCTCATAAAGACAATCCCCAAGGTTGATTCCACATAGGAAATCCATGTACCCCTTTATCATACAACTTAAGTGTTTAAAGGGATTTCAGTGAACATCTTATGCTTATATTAAGGAATCCCCACTATGATACAGCCAATGAAAGATTACCCATCATCTTCTTGAAGGTGTCCCAGGCAGTGGAGTTTAACCTCTCCCCTGCAACACATTCTGCTTTCTGGAAGCTCTAACCATAAAGAAGCCTTTTTGATTTCAGGCCCATATTAGCCTTTGCAATTTCATTCATTGTTCTTGCTTCTACCCTCTGGGACTAAACAGAATGTGTCTAATCTCTCCTCTATGTAACAATCTTTGAAAAAATTGAATATAGCTGTCTTGCTCTCCCAGGCTCCTTTCTTCTTCAGAGTAAGCACACCAAGTTCTTTCATTTGATCCTCTTATGTCATGGACTCAGGCTTTTCACTATCTTGGTTGTCCTCCTATTGATCTTCTAACATTTGACATTTTTTGGGTCATGTCTGGCTCTTTGTGATCCCATTCGGAGTTTTCTTTGCAAAGACACTGGAGTAGTTTTCCATTTCCTTTTCCAATTTATTTTACAGATGAGGAAATTGAGACAAATAAGTTATTTACTCAGGGTCACAGACGAATCAACAGAGGTAAACAGGGTTATACTTGTCCAGGGTCACACAACTAATAAGTGTCTGAGATTGGATCTGAACTCAGGCCTTCCTAATTCCAGGCCTAGAACTCTATCTGCTATACCATTTAGCTGCTCCTTATTTGAGCCTTTTTGTATTCCAGGAGATAGATGTTATTATTATAGTTGAGCAAATTGAGGCAATCAGAGATTAAAAGATTTGCCCAATGTTATATAGCTAGTGAAGTCTGAGGCCAAATTTAAACTTGGGCCTTCCTATCTCTAGATTCAAGGTTCTATCCATTGAATCATTTATATTCCTTTTAAAATATGGTGTCAAGAAATGAATACAGTACTCCAAATGAGGTATGATGAGGGTAGTATAGAGATTATTTGATACAGCAAGTGATGTGTCTGCTAATGAATCCCACTGTGATTGCCATCACCTCTGCCATATTATATCTTTGCTTACAATCCACCAAAGCAATAAAATTTCCTTTAAAACAATTGTTATATATTTATTCTTCCTCATTTGCATTATTTTTCTACCCAAGCAAAAAATTTTACATTTTTACCTTTTAAAGTAATTTAAATACCAACACACAAAATAGAATATATCTATATTGAATTTCTTCTTAATGGCTTCATCCCATTGTCCTGCCATGAGCCTGTAAATCTCTTTTTAGATCCTGATCTATCATTTTGTATATTAGGTATTCTTCTAATTTTGTGTCATCTGAAAAAACCAATGAAGATATCACCCAGGCCTTTATTTGAGGGATTGGTAAACTTTTAAAATAAATATAGGTCTAACAACTTAGGTATCGTTCACTATCAGCTTTTTGTCACAATGTCTACATCGACATTAAAATTTTAAAAATATTCTTTGAGTTTGGCTATCCAGCCACTCCTGAATCCATGGACATATGACTCTCTAACCCGTGTCTTTCCATATTCTTCAAAAGACCAGTACAAGATATTTTACTTTTCTAAAACCTAGATAAGCTAGAAAGCCCCTTCAGCTGTCAAAAATGAAATTAAGTTAGTTTGGCATGTCTCATTCTTAATGAAGCCATGTTGGTTCTTTGTAATCACTCTAATTAGGATAGGGTTCACTAAAAAACATTTTCTAGGAGCTGTCCTCCAGGGCTATATGGATAAGCACATGCCCGACTCTGCCATGTGCCTCAAAGATAGTTATTACAGGCAATTGATAGCATGCCTTCCACTCTTACCATACTTTCAGGATGTCAGTCAAAAAAAAGGCAAAAGGGTAAGAGAAACCCCTACCTCCTCCACCAAACTCCTAAATGTGAATCTCATAGAAGTATCAATCTTAGAAGAAATCTTAAGAAATCATCTTTTGTAGTCTTTTGCCTTTGGAAAAATAAGATGAATTCCATTTTTACAGATGAGGCATTTGAGGTTTAGAAAGGTCAAATGATTGCCCAGGGTGATGGTTTTAATGGATTCATGTCTCTAAATTTCCTGTAGCATTAAATATTCAATCTTTAATAAGACAGATATCCTAATTAGTCAAGCTCTGATTGTTTCCATGTCACTATTCCAACTAAGTTATCTCTCTCCCCCCAGATATATTTCTCTTATTATTGCTTTCCTAGATATAAATATCTATTTCGATAGAATCTAATCTTTTTAGAATCTTGTCTTTTTTTTTTAATGTGAGTTCTAATTAAGGCTAAATAAAGAACATGATTAGTCTAACTTTTCTTTCTCTTCTTCCCACTCCTCATTTTGCATCTGCTCAAATCAATGAGCTAGCAGTGGTTGAATCAATAGTTGTGTTAGAAGAATTAATATGAGTGAGTTGGATTAGATGAATCCCTTTTTGCTTGAAATCCTGTGATTCTGTGTTAGATTGATAGGTAAAGAAATCCTTATTCCCACTGGAGGATTTGTGATGTTAGCATGTGTATATGACCCTACCTAAGGACTTTGGTCTGACATGCTTTTGAAAGCAATTATTGGCCTAGAATTCCTTCTGAGTGACCCAAATTAGGATGGGATTATAATACAAAAGGACACTATTGCAAAGGACATTGATTCAGAGGAAGAATGTCTGAATTTGAATCCTGGTTTACCATCTGTGTGAGCCTGGACAAACCCTTTAATTTCTAGAAATTTCAGTTTTTTCTTTTGTGAATTGAGATAGTTGATTAGATAATGTCTGAAATCTTTTCCAACTCTATTACTTCTCAAAGAAAAAAAAAATTACCCAAAGTAATTATTCTTTGAAATCAGAAGAAATCAGAGTAACTATGACACCTTTGGAGAGGATTGCAAAGGAATTTTTATCTTAATTCTAAAATAATAAGACAACCACTCACACTTACATAGCACTATAAAGTTTTGTTAAGTGTTTTCCTTGGAACAGCCTTGTGAGGTAAGGAGTGCAAGCATTGTTATCATTCTATTGAACCAGAGGCCCTAAAGATTAGGAAGGTCACATAAAATTAGCAATGGTTGGAGCATAAGCTTTCTTATTATTACAAGTCTTGCGTCCTTTTTCTATGCTGCACTGCCACATAAATCCAAACAAATTAAATCCAAATCAGATTAATCAGATATAGAGATGTATGAATTGATGGACCTTATGGTCTTCCTATCTATCTACTAGTAGCATTATGCATTTTCATTTTGTTTTTGTAGTATAAATGATTAGAGCAGTATTTTTATTTTTTATTTTTATCAAAGTAAATTTCTTAAAGAAGTCATTAAAGTGTTTTGGTTGCAATTGGGACAGTCATCTCTGAATACTAGTTGGAAAACATTCATAACAACAGGGGATTCTTTTGTGTGGACTGTGTTTAGGATATCTTCCATTCTTGTCAAGCATGATAGGTATGCACACATCTCCTTGTTTTAGACCTTGTTTGATGTAGTTACTCAATGAGTCCTTAAAAAAGTGACTTGTCATAAAGTCTATTATGTCTGGCTTCTCAAACAAGCACACTCTTTGGGTGATTAGACAGAGTATCAAAATGAGTACTGTATCAGAAGTGCAGCTGGTGCTGTATCTGAAAGGCCTTCTTATCACATTTAGCCTTAAACTGATCTCTAGACACCAAGGCAGAGTACCAAGTCATTCTACAGAACTCCAGACATCTGAGGGATTGATACACAGACACACATTCTTTTCTTGTTGACTGACTGCCAGTTGGTTTATTAGTGAAGGGACATGCTTTTCTCAAATCTGAAAGGCTCGTCTAGATCTTATTCTTTTTCTCTGAATAATCTAAATTGTCTAAAAGCACAAAAAGTTGCTAGTCTAACTAAATACACCAGTAACCAATAAGAAAATATTCTTCCTCACAGATCCTGCTCAACACAGTCACCAACTCATCTCTCCCTGTGGCAAAACCTTGAATTCTGCTTGCAGGATATCAAACTGTGAGAGGTTAACTTTTGTTTTATTTTTCCCCAAACAAGGCTTCTACAACACTTCCTTCCTTCCCTAGTCTCTCTCTCTCTCTCTCTCTCTCTCTCTCTCTCTCTCTCTCTCTCTCTCTCTCTCTCTCTCTCTCTCTCTTTCTCCTGACCAGATTATTCCCCCCTGACCATGGTGCTGCCAGCTTCTCTCACAACAGTGCTAAACAAAAGCTAATATAACTTTAACATACATGAAAAATACATCTGAAGAGAGGACTGAAGCCTGTATTTTGTTTGACTTGATAGGGAGAACCCTGAAACTGTCCTCTGACTTTGCAGGGGAACCATGGGTGAACTTTGAAATTCTCCTTGAACTCTTGAGAAATCTCTGGGAGAGGCTTGCCTCAGGGAATCAAGATAAAGTGGTTTCATTCTGTTATTTTGTTAGGACTAGCTGCACCCTCGATTGAGTTGAAAATTAGTCCAGGACCACTCCTACTTAGTTTAATTGAATATCAACTGGAAATCATTGCCTGGGAGCAGTGACAACATTGAAGGAATTTCATTCAATTGATCTCTTATAAAAAAGGGCAATTTTAAACCCATAATTTGCAGAGGCCCAAAGCAGGACCATGTCTTGTCAAGGAACCTCTCTCTTTCCTTGGTATAGCTTCTTTGTCAGGACTCCTGCCTGCTGTGAAGACATTCTCTTCTCAGTGTTAACACCTCTGTTTATCTCTCTGCCAGGATTTCTCTGCTAGGACCTTTATCTCTCTGCCAGGACTGACTTCTCAGTGCCAATAAAACTTCCCTTTTACCAATCGAACATTTCAGGTTTGTGAATTCTTTCGCGTTTAACCCGCGCCAACCAGAAAGGGATCCTCACACTTCAACTCTGCACTCCCACTAACTGCATCATTTGGTTCCCTAACTGCATCAGACTCAATAACTACTTTTACAAAGCCAACAAATAAATAGAATCTGATCTTATAGTAATAGAATGGGAAAAAAAAAAAAAAAACTCCCACAAACACTGGACTGGGCATCAATAGTCTGCATCTAAATAACTCTTCTACTGACTGTATCACTGAATAATTTCCTTAACCTTTGTGGACATCAGTTTTTTAATTTGTAAAATGAAGGAGTTTGACTTAGTGATCACTAAGGTCTTTTTCAGTTTTAAATATGTGACCATATCATTGTATTGTCTTGTCTTTATTATTATTATATAAAGATATGATTTACTGTAATAATAACAGTTATCATTTATATAGTACCGTGAGATCTTCAAAGTTCTTTAAAATATTATTGCCCTTTATTCTCACAGCGATCCTGGGAGGTAGGTGTTATTCTTACCCCTATTTTAGAAATGAAAAAATTAGGTAAGTAGAGGTTAAGTGATTTGTCTAAGTCATACAGCTAGTAAAAGTCTGAGATTTATTGTAGGTGTGGAAGCTTGCCTATTTTCTCCTCATACATTCATAAAGAATATCTTGGATGCATGCATAACCCAGTCTCATAAAGATTTTATAAAGAGGAGAAAGACAACATGTACGTCAATAGTTGTTGAGATCTCTATCCCATTTGGGGACATATATTGGACAGATATTACTGGTGAATAATGAATTCGCCACAAAATAAATAAATAAGTAAAACAAATATAATATATAAAATGACATAAATATAAAAATAAATTAAATATAAATTAAACAACAAATAAAAAATAAAACAATAGACATAGGAATGTTGATTTAGTTGGCTTTATAAACTGTCTATCCAACTTCTTAATTTTAGTAATGAAACAGTGGTTGAGGGAATTAAAAAAAATAGGAAGACATTGGGCTGGATTACATTAGGGAAAATACACAGAGATATCAATGAACCTAAGATATTTTCTCTAGATATGCTCATCCCTTTTATGCCACTATTGCTCCAGTAGTTTTAGGAGAATCAGTATGACATCTTAAATAGAGAACTACTTTAGGAGTTAGGCAAAGGAAAAGGAAAAGTTTAGGAGTTAGGAGTTGGATTCAAATCCTGTCCTTAACACCTACTGGCTGAGTAACTGTGCAAGTCACTTAACTTTCAGACTTTTAGGCAACTCTCCAAGATACGGAAATGGTACTACATTTCATTTGCAGAGGACTTTCATCAATGACATCTCAGGTTCATTTTCTAACTCTAATAATCAAATAACTAACTCAAAGGACAATAGAAAGATGCCTGGTAAAACAAAGTAGGCTATACTAAGTTACCATTAGTGACTTTCTATATAGAAATGGGTATAAACCATAATGAAGAACATGGAATTTCTGAGAGTTGTGTCACTTGTATTCAGTTTTGCTTGCCACATTTCAGCAATTCCATTGATAAACTGGACTATGTCTAGAGCAAGTTAACCAGGGTAGTAAGTGCTTTTACAGCCACTCCATAGAAGAATTAGTTAAATGAGGTGGAGTATGATTATGCTGGATAATAGATGAGTTAGGGGAAAATGTTGGCTAGATTCAAATATCTGAAGTTTTAGCCTGTGGAAAAGGGATATGCCTTATTCAGTTTGGGTTTAAAGAATAAAACCTGGCCAAGTGAATATAAGTACCAAGATGGTCAACTATGACTAATTATAAGGAGAAACTCACAATAACTAAGAAATTCTCTATAGTAATTATAAATCATTTAAAAGTTGTAAATTAATAGTTATTCACCATTAATTCTTAAATTCAAATCTGACTCATTACTTCTTAAGATTGTTGTAGGAAGAGTTCATCTTATTGCTATGAGCTGGGTTAGATGAAATCCATAATTCCTTCTAACTCTGAGATTCTATGATTCTATGGAAGACAGGTAAATTAGTTACATAAAAAGAATTAGACAAAAATAATTGGTGTGGATATTACAGTCAAGGATCCATGACAATACTGAAGTATTGGTGTTGGGCAATTCTGGGAAAAAGTAAGAGAAAAATTATAACTAGAACAGTTGTAAACTAGAACTAGAATTAGATATGATTTTTGCCCTTGTATCTACAGCACTTAGGGCAGTGTCTTGCATAAAGTAGGACTTAAATGCTTTCTTTTTCTTTGATTTTTTTTGGGATTAAAATCTATCAGTGGTCTAGCCTGGACAAAGGATGTGCACTATTAAATAACTTCTTGTGCATCATTCTATGTTGATTTCCACATTGGTTGGATCAATTCACAACTCCACAAATACTGCATCCATGTACCTGTTTTCATCAGGCCCTAAAACATTTATCATTTTTTTTTTTTTTGGCCGGGGTGGTGGTGGTGGGGGGAGTCAGGGTTACATGACTTACTCAGGTTCATACAACTAGTCAGTGTTTCAGGTCAAATTTGGACTCAGGTTCTCCCAACTCTAGCTCTGATGCTCTATACATTATACCAGATGTCATTTTCTTTCTTTATCATTTTTGCCCATCACACATAAGTATGAGGTACAATCTCAGATTTGCTTTAATCTGCATTTCTTTAATTAGTGATTTAGAACATTTTTTCTTATGGATATAAATTCCAATTCTTCTTGAAGACAATATTCATGTCTTCTCTCTCCCAACCATTATCAATCTTTTCTTTTTCACTAATCATCTCCAGTTTATTCATTGATCCTCATCTGGCACAAATGTAAATTACTTCTCTATCTTGGCTATAATTTTCCACATACCCTCTAACCTATAACTGTTTGCTTCTCACGTGTATGTCTATCAATAAAATGAGACTATTTGTTTCTTAGTCCCAGACATACCCTTTTCTTAAACATATCTTATTCCTTAATACAATCCCTAAGATATCATTGGTATTTTTGGCTGTCATCTTGCCAGGTTTAGTGATGTATTCACTACTAAGGCTGCCAAGACTGATGCATTTCTTGAAGTAGAGCAGGGCTAAAGGTGCTTGGATATATGCACCAAGCTACAGACTAATATGTTAACATCTGGGAGTGAAGGACCACCAGGGTACCTTAAAAGGAGTGAACAACTTCAGGTTAGAAGTGAAGCATACCAAAACATCTGGATTACTCAATAGCAGGATCAGAACTGAGATTGGTCACCATATTCTGGTCTAGATAAAATAGGGAGACCCAATGTAAAAAAAAAAAAAAATTGCCTGCTATCTCATGTTGTGTTATCAAATAGAATTTTCAATTTATCAAGTCAGGGAGAGTGTTTATATTGTGTTGTCTCATGTGTTTTCAAGCCTTCTCTGGATTAGAAGAGGAGTTGTAGTAATTAAGTATTTAGGTCTATAAAGAACTGGAGGGGTGTGGAATTTTTTTTTTTTTTTTTGAAAAATGGTAAATTGTTCTATATAAGATTTTATTTTTTCCTTCTCTACTTAATTATTTCCCCAAACTTTTGAGTATAATAAGATTGCCTATGGCTAAAATAAAATTTTAAGAATTGCTTTTTAAATAATTAACATTAATTTTACTTATGTTCCTTTTAATGCATGACCTTTATCTAACAATCAATGAATTGACTCATTACTAGAGGAAAAGAATTATATCCTATTGACATTCTTATGATAAATGAAGCCAGAAGCTATAAGGATATTTTCCTTCAAGAAGTCAAGAAGTGACATATGTTTTATGGTTCACCTGAAGGCAGAAAAAAGCACAATTTTGTAGTACTCTGGGTCATTCAACCTTGCAGTGGTCTGATAAACATAAACTAATAGACCATCATGAAGATACTTTCAGATTATGTATCACAGAAGCTGGTGGAGAAGGTAGTACAAAAGATAGAATGCTGATTTTTAATTAGAGAAGACTCAGATTTAAATCCCACTTAAGATATTTACTACCACCATAGTCAAGTCATTTAATCTCTGTTAATCTTGGTTCCTTATCTGAAAAATGGAAGAATTGGATTCCCAATCACTAATGAACCTGAGTGGTACAATGGATAAAGTTGATCCGGGAGTCAGATTTAAATCTGGTTTCAGGCATTTGCTGTCTGTGTGATCCTGCAAGTCATTTAACCTCTTCCTTCCATGGTTTCTTCAGTAGTAAAATGGAGATAATAATAAGATTGTGAGGATTAAATGAAATAATATTTGTAAAGTGGGAATAATAATAGCACTCTGCCTTCTAGGCAGAGTTATAAAGAGCAAATGAAATAATAATGGTAAAGCACTTAGTAACTGGCACAAGGTAAATGCTATAAAAATGCTGTGTGTTCTTGCTATTATTACTGACTCATAGCTGTTTTTTGTTCTTAGGAATATTTGCATGAACTTGGTCAAGATGTATTGATGAGAAATTTGAATGTATTCTTGATGAAAATAAGATAAAACAATAGGTTTTCATAGACAATATTCCATACAAGCTACATCGTTGAAGTACAATGACTAAATATATCTTCTCTTTGGCATTCAAAACTTCTCACAATTTGGATCTCTTTTATCTTTCCAATCTTCTTACATCTTACTAACTCCCTTCTTTCTCTCTCCACACACTCTGCAATCCAATGACATTAACCTCCTTGGTATACCTCTTAAATGACAGACATTCTACCTCCAGACTTAAGACAGTTTCAGTGTCTGCTACCCAAAATTTTCTTCCTTCTCATTTTTTCCCTCCTGCCTCCCTGACTTCTTTCAAGTTCTACTAAAATACCACCATCCACAAGAAACCTTTCCCAATCCTTCTTAATGCTACAATAAGAGATAACTGTATTACCTTAATGCCACAGATAATGAAATCAGAAAGCACTAGTGGTAGAGGGGGAAATCTAATGAGCTCAATTTTAGTTGTACTAAGTATGAGATGCTTTGGAGACATTCAGATGCAGTTATAATATAAGTAGTTGGAGATGTGAATCTGGAGTTTAAAAGAGAGATCAGGACTAGATTTCCAAGTATGGGTGTTATATATATATAAAATACACGATGTGGTCAAAGATAATGTAGAGAGAGAAGACAAAGTTCCTCTAGGAAACATCCACATAAAAGAAGGAGGATAAGGCACTGGAGGGAAAGTCAGAAGATGAAAGAGGTAGAAATATAACCAGGAGAAACTAATAGGAGCAGATGGTCAGCCTTGTGCAATGTGGCAAAGAGGTCAAGGAAGTTGAGGACTGGCAAATGGTCATTGCCTTTCTTAATTAGGTCTTAATTATTATATAGAGAAGTTTTGATAAAATAATGGAGGTAGAAGTCACATTGGGAGGAGTTGAGGAGAGTTGGGGATTAAAGAAGCTGGAGCAGCAGTTATCGACAACTTTTTCAATAAGTTGAATATTGAGGGTGATTGAAGCCATCATTTATTTATATCTCTTATAGAGATAGGAGTTATTACCTCCCCCTACATACCATAATACATTGCTTTATTTAATATGCTTTCATTGAACCAACCAGTAACATTAGCCAAATCTTTTCCCTTTCCCTCTCCCCCAAAATACATTGCTTTATACACACAATCACACACACACACACACACACACACACACACACACGTGCGCATGTATGTGTATGTGTGTGATGTGGATAGTATCTGCACACATTATCTCTCTATCCCCCATAGTATGTAACATCTATGGAGGGTTGTATAATGTCCAGGCTAGCTTTCTGGAGGACCTTGGCACCAGCTTTGATCTTAATGCAGGGAGAGCCACCACAGGATGGTCAAAGATAGAATGTTTATTTTCCAGTCCTTCTTAGCCCTTATATACCTTATTGTAATTACATCATTACAGCATACTTGCTTATCTACTTTTATGATATTAGATCCAATTACTTTGAGAAATGAGTCTGGGTCTCTTGGTTATTCCTACTGTTGAACCTGTTATCCCACTGCAGAAGAGACCTTGGAGAACCATTAGTTTAACCCTTTGATTTTACAAGTGAAAAAGCTGATGCTCACTAATGTTATATAACTTCTGCAAGATCAGTCATGTAAGTAGTAAGTATCAAAACTGTGATTTGAACTTAGGTTTTCTGACTTTATGTTTAGTTCTGATGATTAAAGTAAAAGTTGCTGGCCATAATGCTGGTTCCCACATCTATTTGTCAAGTCATCTAGGGATATTCTCTTAAGGCATTTCCAAGTCATATGATCATGTCCGTTTCATGGTACCTTTGGATGGGGGAATATGATTTCATTCTAATACTCTGTTGATATTTTTGTAATAGGAATTCTGCAGAGGAAGCAAGGTATAATGGAAAGGGTACTAGATTTAGAGGCAGGAGAGACTTTCCTCTAATACTTAACCTATCTTGTGAGACTGTTGAAGGATGAGACACCCTAATAGCGTTTGGGTCCCCAGGCTGGTGTCACATGTTTTGCAAAAGAATTCTCAGTCCCAGTCTCCAAGTTGAGATTTGGCAAAAAGGCTTATTGACACTGAGTGGTTCTCAGTGGACTAGATCCTGATTAGGAAAGTAATAGTGCATTGGGAAACAGAATTCAATTTTATTTAGTCTTCTCTGACCCTGGGCTAAGAAGCAATGTCTGGATGAATTAAGGGTGGTGGTCTAGAGCAATCTTCAGATGAATTAAGGGTGGAAGGTGATAACTTGAAGAGTAATCTCCAAGTGAATTAAGGTGGTGATTATTTTAGGAGTAGAAGCTAAAAAGTGATCTTCCAGTAAATTGAAGGTGGGGGTTGGCCAGAAGATTCAGGGTTTTCTGACCCAGGTCCCCCATAGAGATAGGGGGCAAAAGAGTCCTATTACATCAAGATCATGGGCTTGCGATTTAACCTTTAGAACCCTCGATTTCCTTATATGTGAAATAGGGATTATAACAGTCATAGAATCAACTCATAGGATTTTTATGATAATAATCTGAGGTAATAGATATAAAGTGCTTTTATCTATCCATAATAGGATGGATATTAATAATAGCTAACCAATAGAGAAGTTGGGAGATTAATAATGAAACATTTTACATTTTCCCTTTCTCCTAAGCTAGCATTGTTACATTCCATGAATGAAGTAACTTTCAGTCCTTTGGTTTTGAAGATTAGTCTGTATTGGATTTATAAATTAAAAAAAAAATTATCTGAAGGGTCCTTTACCAGGGTCCTATGTCCTAAACTGGTTCTATTTTGTTCCTGGCACACTGAGATACTTAATATAGGAATAATACTGATGCCCTTATGACCCAGCGTCAGCATCGCCTAGCACTGACCACATCATGGGCTTGCTGCTTGATAACAAATATTCAGTTCCCGGTTTCACTACTTTCTGATTATAAGCCAAGGATTATCCCTACCTGACCCCACTGAGGCTCTGACAGTGAATGTTTCACATGTGCAGAGCATTTGTATTAAGCTGATGAATAGACACAGACTCTGTGTCAGTGTACAGACATCAGCCATTGTCCATCTTCTGTCTGGTCATGACAATGTGTGTGTGTGAAAGAGTGTGGGAGTGTGCTCTCTCACTGGAATATGAAGAGAGCTGAGAGAAAATGAAATAAATTCTTGAGGGAAATGATGCTCCCTCTTCTCCTGGAGGCCTTTTAAAACTGGAGAGAGACACCCATCTGTTCAAGACAGTTGAGGGCCTAGTTCTATGAAGGGACTGTATGATCTTTGGATAGCCTTCTAGCTTCATCATTTCATTGCTTTACTGGGGAAACCAGGACACAGATGCCTTGCCTGAGGTCATAGAATGAATGAACATTTGCTTAGATGATGATTCCTGGGCCCAGAGCTTGGTTCTCAGAGGTATAGTGCATAAAGCATGAGGGAAACCATTACAATTCAGAATCACTTTTTAAAAAAGGTTGGAGAAAAAAAAGCTTTGGAAATCTCCTCCCCATCATTACTACTATTGATTTTCTCCAATTGATAGATTAAAAAATCCATTTGCATGTAAATGGGACAGAAAGGTTGTCTATTTGCATTTATATTAGTGAAGTTCTCTTGCTCATTAATTATTTATTCACTCTAGGCCTTCTGAAAAGCTAGAAACTGTGGTCTCTGATTTACAATGAAAGAAACAAAGTCATTTTTGGAAGGCTGAACATTTTCCAAACCAAGGTAGCCTGAAACTTGATACTTTATAATGTTTCACTTTGTGCTACTTTTTTTTAAGGCAGTGAAAATAGTAACAATAATCTGTAACTCCCATGAGCTGCGCATGAAACCTCTTTTAAATGTTTTCCGCAATTTTTAAAGAATATTTCCTGTAGCAGTACACTGGATTGGGAATAAAAAAATCTGGGCTCTATACCTGTCTCTGCAATTAGCTAGTATAAATTTAACTTAAGCCTCTTAACCTCTAGGTCTCAGTTTTAAATCAGCAAAATTGCATCTACAAAATATAAGCCACTCTTTTTGGTAGACATAGATCCCTAAGTAAGGTGATAGAAGCTTAATGTGCCTTTTCAAGTGGAATGTTTCCTCATTTGTAATATGAGACAATTAGTCAATAACTATGATGTGGGGCTTGTCACCAAATGATGGCAAGCACCAAAAGCTGGGGTTCGGTCATGTGAAGAATTCATAATGGCCATTCTCTCTGATAAAAGGTAGATTTATTTAGGGAAGAAGGTACAGACAAAAATGGAGGGATAGAGTAGTCACTGGGATTGGTAATTATGAAATAGAGTGAGAGAGCATGTGAAAGACACTTCCTCACTGGAACTCACAATTACTCAGTAGAAAGGGAGCACCCCATAAGGTTAGGGCATTCCCTTAGCTGGCAGGCTCAATCCTGAAAAAGACTTAGCACCCTAAAAAAGTTAGCTGTAAGGAGAACAAGTGGGGTTAAGAAGCTTGGTCGAATTAGGGGAGATATCATGTGGCATGGCGGGGCGGGGGTAAGAGGAAAGGCACCAAGAGGCAGAGTGCTAGGGTAGAACTGACCCAAAGGAAGATAGCAACAAAGCCATGAGACATAAGTTGTTTTATAAGGAAAGTTTAGACTCAGGATCTCAATATAACTTGGATTTCTAACTGGATTACTTTAGATGGGGAGACTAGGGAACTAAATTGATCTCCATTATCAGAGCCTTCTTCCTGCTTACCTACGGGATTAATTTTTATCAGTCCCTCTGCTAACTATCTAACGTTGAAGACCCCATCATTTATTAAGTGCCTACTATGGGCAGACAACTAGATCTTGAAGGTCCCTTCAAAGTCAATGGCTTCTCGTAATGATTCTGAAATAGCTGACATTTTCTCAAACATTTTACGTTGTTGTGAAGTCATTTTTCAATTGTCATATGCTCCATGACCTAATTCTGGATTTTCTTGATAATGGAGGGGTTTTCTTTTCCTTTTCCAGATCATTTTATAGATGAGGAAACCAAGAGTAAGTGATTTGATTACAGTCACACAGCTAGTAAAAGTCTAAGACCAAATTTGAACTCAGGAAGTTGAATCTTCTTGACCTCAGGCCTGGCACTTTATCCACCATATTTATGCACCACTTAGTTTCCCCTTTGCTTAAACTTAAATTGAAATTTGTCCTTAATTGTTAAGAGCACACATGCCTGCAGCAATGCAGTGTAGTGGATAGAGTGTTGGACATGGAATCCAGAAAACATGGCTATAAACCATGTCTCAGAAACATATTAGCTGTGTGACCTTGGCAGTCAATTAACTCTGCTTAGGTCTTCTTATCTGTGAAATGAAATCATTATATTTAGTGACTTCAAATGTCCTCATATAATTCTAGTTTATGATATTATGATCTTATTCATCCTAGGTAGTAGTTGAGGCCAGAGAAACAACCTAATTATCACTTTGAATAACTAGGTAACAGAGGGGAAAAGAGGATTGTCCCTTCTTTATATTCAAGATCAGGCCACTAGACCAAACTATTTATAACAACTATTATTAATTATTCCCCACCTCCCACTGAAATCATCCTTTCTTGTCCTAAAAGAATCAGCCAGTCATCAAATGACTCAAAACTTTGAACTTAAGTACTGGTATTTAGCCCTCTAGGAAATATTCTAAAGTTATACAAGTTATACTCACCATCTGCTTTGGGACAGAAATTGGTCTTGGACATAAGCTGCCCCAACATACTTGCTAATCTGCATCGTTGATAAACTCTGTTTTGACCTAAGTTTATGGAATAGGGTGATTTTCCTGTCCCTGTTACTTTTTGTAAAGCCATGCCTTACTTCTGCTCCATTAATCTCTTAAAACTAGTTTTAGCCTCTTAACAGCAACTAGCTCACAGACTTGGGGTTGTCTCTGTACACCTCCCACTATAATTACTTCAATTGCTAATATTACCAGTGTAAGAAGGAACTCAGATTTAGAGGGACTAATTTTTTTTAAAACCTTAAATGGGCAACATACGCTACAAAATGATTCTCCTCTAGAGGAATATAGCCATAACTTATTGAGATTTCTTAGCTCAGTTTTCATTATAGCCTCGGGTTGGGAGGTTTTACAAATTCTTTCACAGATTATCTAGGGATTTGTTTATAGAATGCAATCTGTGCAGTGTTTGTGAACTCCATTTTACCAAGCTTATAGAGTGATAGGAATTAGAGGCAGCATGGCTAATAAAGAATTGAAAGAGCTAATGCACTTTGGAGTCAGGGAACCTGAGAGTGAACGTCTTGCTGTGCAACAAGCTACCTATGTGACTCTGGGCACTTTCTTCCAGTTCTCTGAAAATGATCAAATCTAGGCTTGAGCTACATATTTTCCAAAATCCTTTCTAATTCTGAAATCTGAAACAATAGCAGCAGTAGCAATAGCAACAGTAACAACACCATCAAATAAGAGAAGACATTGAACAGATGAAAATGTGTGAAGCAATCCATTCCAGACATGGCTAATGATTTATTCAGTCACAAGGATAGAAATCAAGTAGGAAATCAGGGAATGGTAAATATAATATATGAGTAAGAGTCGAATGAAAAAAGAAATTTTGAAAGAAATGTTAGAACCAGATGGAAGAGATCTGTGAATGCTAGGTTAAAGGATATGCATGTTTTTTGGTAAGTAATATGGAGCCCATGACGATGTTAAAAAAAAAAAGGTGAATCATAGGATCTATTATAGGTGCTAAGAAAGCGATCATAATAATGAGCTAAAGTGGGATAAAGATCATAATAGAGAAAAGAAAGACTATAAACCAAGAGATCTTTAAGGAGCCCATTTAGTTCAACTTAGATTTAACAGGGCCCTGATTTAGGATGAGAGAAGTGGAAATAGAAAAGAGGAGACAGATGTGAAAAATGTCATAAATGTAGAAGTAACAGGATTTATTAAATGATTGGAAGTAGGAGGATGAGGAAGAAGAGGGAGTAGCTGATGAGCTTGGACAACTAAGAGCTACTAATAGTAATAGGGATAGATTGCATGGTATATTAGCAGGGATTTCTCCTGAAATCAAAAAGATATGAGTTCAATTCCTGCTTCAAAGACTAACTTTGTGAAATCCTGGACAAATCATTTAGTGTATCTATGACTCAATTTCCTCATTTGTTAAAATAATGGGATTGAACTCTGACACACCTTCCAACTTTTGCTCTTTCTTTTTTGTCCCTAACATTACATTTTTTTCTTTCCTTATTTCTAGTTTTGTCTTTTCTGTTTTATTCTTCCCTTGCTCTCTCAATTTTTTCCTAGCTATACTTTCTCCTTTTTGTGTGGGTTTCTCCCCTCTCCCTCCCCCGATGTAATCACTCAAGGGAATTCCTCTTCATTGAGTCATTGAGAAAAATGTGAGATATCTTTTTCTAAATCCCTGGCCACTCAGACTCTTCTCAGAGCTCCTTTCTGTGCCTGGAAGACATTGCCTCTATACCTTTGCCTCTTGTATTCCTGGTTCTCTTCAAGGCTCAGCTCAAGTTTCACCTTCTCCATGAAATCTTTCCTGGTCTTTTGGGTTCTATCTGGGTCTAATATCTAGAAAGATTGTGAATACACCGGATTTGTTGTGAGAGGAAGTCAGATGACTTGGGTATGCTACTTATTATCTGAGTGATTTTAGTCAAGTTAGAAACTTTTTGGGCCTCAGTTCCTCCTCTGTAAAATTTAAAATTTGGAATAGATGTTCTTGAAGGACACTGATAGTTCTTAATTTAGGATTCTATGATACTTTTGCTCACATACCAATGAACGTACATACTCGCTCTGTCTAGATATGTTTATTTCCAGTGCCCAAAACAGTGCCCGAAACATAGTAGATGCTTAATAATAACTATTTGTTAATTGGTTAATTTTCTTATTGTTTCAGGTTCATTTTACTACACATCTGCATACCTCTTCTCTCTTGTTCAATTTAGGATTGAAATTGGTAAAAATGAAAAGATGGTAACATAGAACTCTGATTCTGTTGCTATGGAATTGGAAATGCAGTCTTCATTGAGGATTCTAGAAATGTTCCATTAGTAAGAGACAATCAATCAATATTTATTGAATGTCTACTAGGTGCCTAGCCAGAACTGTGCTGGGTGTTGAGGGGAATACAAGAAGAGTTTAAATGCTATTCTTTGTCCTTGAAAAACTTAATGGAGAAAACATTGTCTTAAGCCAAGGCTGGTAAAAACAAATTTTAGCGGTGCTTTAAACTCCCCTCTTATTTGTAACCACTAGATTCCTTATTTTAATATAATTCTGCCCTAAAGTATTCCAGTTCCTGTATTGAATTTTAGATCTTTATTTAATATAATTTAATGGAAAAACAAAGAGATCCCTCTACTTTGGCTTACCAGTCATTTCTTTGCATTTATGAAGACTGATTTGGATTTTCTATGCCTGATGAGAACTTGAACCAGACACCTTTGTTTCTGTGGCTACATGAATTTTTTTCTGACCAAAAAAAAATGTATTCTTGATGTTTGAAGTACTAATGATTTTTTTTCCCCAATAAAAGTATTTATTGGCCCCAAAAGTTAGATTGACAAAAGATGTTTATTATGGGATTTGGAAGTAAGGTTAAAGCATAGTTAAGCAAATAGGTGAAGATAGAGATAAAAGGACACTGGACACAGAGTTCCAGTGGACAGAAGGTCCTGACCTGCCAGGCATAATGCTAGCATGTTTGGGACCTCTGCCTGAAGTACTAATGATTGCTTCTTCAACTTCACTCACTAGCAAAGGAGAAATCCAATAGTCAAACTGAGATATGTAGGATCAGGTGAGCCAAGAAATAAGAGTAGGTAAACTCTGATGCCCCTGGACTTTTTCAGTGGTTCCCTAATCAGAGGATAAAAATGAACACAACAGGCATTTATCTAACACTTGGCCATTGATTAAAATATTAGAAAAGGAAAGAGTGAGTGATATGAGGAAACAAGGAAAAAATTGAAAGAGAAAGGAAAGAACAGAACAAGGAAAATGAAGCCAGAAAAAAAAGAATGGAAAAAAAAATAAAGGTGTGTTGGACTGCAATTGGATTAGGTGACTGAGAAGGAAATAAACGTGTATGAAATACCTTATACTTACTGTATGTCAGGCAACATGCAAAGTGATTTTTATAACTATTTTCCTCATTTAATCCTCCCAATAACTCTGGAAGATAGCTGCTATTACTAATTCCATTTATAGGTGAAAAAACTGAGGCAAATGGAATGATAACTTGTCCAGGCTCACATAGCTAGTAAGTGTCTGAAATTAGATTTGAACTTAAATCTTCCTCACTTCAGACCCAGTGTTCTATATACTGACTCACTGACTAGTGTTTTGACAGAGTCAAATCTGTGTTCTTCAAAGACAGACAATTTGATTTCTACATACCACAGTTTATTTCAATTCAAGAAAAGATAATTTTCAACATTCACCCTCGCAGAACCTTGTATTCCAAATTTTTATCTCTTTCTTCCTTCACCCCCTCCCCAAGGTAGCAAGTAATCCAATATATATTAAACACGTACAATTCTTCTACAATTTCCACAATTACCATGCTGCACAGAAAAATCAGCTCAAAAAGGAAAAAAAAATGAGAAAGAAAACAAAAAGCAAACAAACAACAACAAAAGATGAAAATACTATGTTGTGATCCATATTCAATTCCCACATTTCTCTCTTTGGGTGCAGATGGCTCTCTTCATCTCATGTCAATTGGAATTGGCCTGAATCACATCAGTGTTGAAAAGAGCCATGTCTATCACAATTGATCATCACTTAATCTTATTGTTGTTGTATACAATGTTGTCTTCCTACTCACTTCATTTATCATCAGTTCATGGAAGTCTCTTCAGACCTTTCTAAAATAAGCCTGCTGACTGTTTCTTATAGAACAATAATATTCCATAACATTTATATACCATAACTTATTCAGCCATTCCCCAACTGATAGACATCCACTCAGTTTCCAATTTCTTGCCACTGTAGAATTGCTACAAACATTTCTTGTACATTTGGGTCCTTTTCCTTTTTAATATTTTTAAAATATTTTTCCAGTTGGTTAGATATGACTTTATTTGTGTAGAAAGTGTTTTGTAATTGTGTTCATATAGTTATTGACTTTGTCTTGGTAGGTGGACTCCTAAATATTTTATATTATTTATTTTAAATGGATTTCTTTTTGTATCTCTTGCTGCTGGACTTTGTTGGTAACAGAGAAATACTGATGATTTATATGGATTTATTTTTTATCTTGCAACATTGCTAATGTTAATTGTTTCTAGTAGTTTTTTTTTAGTAGATTCTCTAGGGTTCTCTAAGTATACCATCTTATCATCTGCAAAGAGTGATAGTTTTATTTCTTCATTACTTTCTTTAATTCCTTGAATTTCTTTTTCTTTTTTCATTACTAAAGCTAACATTTCTAATACAATATTGAATAGTAATGGTGATAGTGAGCAACCTTGTTTCACCTCTGATATTATTGCAAATGATTCTAATTTTACATATGTTGCTAGCTTAACATTTTAAATAGATGCTACTGATCATTTTAAGGAAAACTCCATTTATTCCTATGCTCTCTAGGATCACCATATTTCCAAAGTATTCATTATCTAAAATACTATTCAACTCCAAACAAAGAACAGATGGATGTGGCATCTTTTTATTTTTTTCTAATTTTTTTCTTATAGGAACACGTTTAACAAGGAAATTTGTTTTGCATTGTCATATTTGTCATGGGTTGCATGTCTTCTGTTCTCAATGACTGGGGGAGGGAGAAAGGAGAGGGAGCAATCTGTATGTGAAAATCAAATAAAATTGGATGGAAAATCCTTTAAAATTCTTTATTATGAAAACATATTGTTTTAGAATGGAAAAGAATCAGAAATAATTGAGCCCATATATTGAAACAAAATATTTATCCCTGTAACTGTCACCCATTTGTTCTCAATCAACAAAGATTCTCTATTTCTATCTTTGTTTGACTGTCTTTGACACTTTTTGTAGACAGATATTGTTCCATCTCTAAGACATCTTTTTTTCTGGACTAAAACCTCTTTACTTTCTTCATATGACATGACTTCTAGTCTAAACTCCTCAATATACAGGTGCCCTCTTTTGAATGTTTTCTGATTTGGCATTGATCCTCCTAAACTAATTACAACTGAGCCCAAGCTGGATAAGGAATCAGGTAGTTTTTTTTTTTTTTTCTATTCCCAGTGTGCTGCTGGCTCATTGTATAATTTTGATCAAATAATGTCCCCTTCTTTGTGTGTCAGTTTTCTCATTTCAAAATGGATGGAGTTGGATTGGGTCATGCAGATAAGATTCTTTCTAGCTACAAAATGCCAGTTCTACTTCCATTTCTTATTTCCTTGTCCAGATTTGGTTTTACAGTGCAGAAGTTAGAATCTCTCTTACTTTTCTTTCTATGATCATATTTTGGGATTGTATTCACTTCTTTTGCAGCCATATATCAAACATTTAGGGAGTTAGAGCATCCAAATGATTTTTCATATGAATTATAATCATTGGGTCATCTTTAAGTATGCTTCTTATCCTTATCTCTTCTTAAACTTGTCTAATAGAGATCCTTTACTTGATAAGGGGATAGAGCACTGTTTCATGTTCACAAATTTAGCTGTATTTCTAGTCTATGTAGGCACATAAACTTGTAAGTGTATGTAAAGGAGATTATAGATAGATGATTGATTACACATCATAGAATTTAAAGCTTGAAAAGCTTGAAAGCTCCTTCTTTGTTCATTTAGTCAGGATATTTATTATGCTTATGGCAGCTTCCTTCAAAATGTCAATGTGTCACAATAGATATAATGTTTGATTTTGTCATCAAGAGGACTTAATTTACAGGATTACTCTGGACATGCTTCAACCTTTCTGATCCTCAATTTACTCATTACAAAGTGTAAATAAAATACTTGGCATATATACCCCATGGAGTTGTTAAGGGGCTCAAATTAGATCATGTGCTTAAAGCCTTTTGAACATCTATGTGTGAACTAATATTATAAAATGTCAGCTATCATCATCATCACCACCATTATTGGTATTTACTCCAAACAAGGTCCAAGTAGTTAACTTAGAGCCATGCCTTAAACTAATATCTTATCAGCTATTAATTTGGGGACATGATATGTGGGCAAATTATTTTATGTATTTACCACTTATGAATATTTCCCAACAACTGCAAAGGACTTCAATTATTATAAGAAAATGGTCCTCTAGATTAGATATTTTACAAAAATATTCCCAATTTCATATGGTCTGTATTGCATTTAAAAGAGCCTGATAAGACAAGAACATATAATCTGTGTTGAGTGATTGGGATGATCTAGGGTGGTGTAGTTATAAGGCCCATTAAACAATGACTGCTATGATTCATTTCATAGTGGTTGATTTGTGTTTTCTATAGCCCTTATTATTATGTGTATGAGGATATGTTTGCTTCTTAGAATTTTGTAACTGCGAGTGCTATATTTCCTTTGGGGCATGTAAACAAATTGATATTGCTCACTAGAAAATAGATCTATGTATATGCTCATTTATACATAGCTATATTAATAATTAAGGCCTCTTTCCTCTTGTTAGGACCTTTGTGAAAGTAGTTAACATTTATATAGTGCTTTTAAAAATTTCAAAATGTTGTACAGATATTATCTCATTTGAATCGGTAGCTTATTCTTCTTCCTCTATTGAAGTTGAGTTGATATTAATGTGTAGAATTCCAGAGGAAAGAAACATTCATAAGCACCCCCATAAAGCCTTTGATACTTAAAGAGAATATCTCAAAGCCATTATGACCCTGGCCAGTGAAATGTATAACTATGTAGTTTTAACCATTTCTTGTAAATGTTCAGTCATTTGAATCATGTCTGACTCTTTGTGACCTCATTTGTGTGTGTGTGTGTGTGTGTGTGTGTGTGTGTGTAAATGTCTCAACAAATATATGTAGAGCTCTGTAGTAGACTTAGGGGAGATACAGAAACTGAGGGGAAAAAAGGAGTCTCTGGTCTCCAAGAGTATATGAAAAATTACTTGTTCAGAGGAACATTATTTGACAGAGGAAGAAACTGTATTCTAGAAGTACCTTCCCAAAGGTCACAAAAGCAGTATGTGTGAAAGGATATCTGAATTCACAACTTTGAATTCCATATCCTGTTCTTTTTTTTTGCTCTCCCACGTTGTCTCTTTATGATAATTTGTTTCCTTACATATCATATCAGCTGCTTGAGGGCTGGAATTATTTCATGTTTGTCTTTGTAACCCTGGTGCTTGACACTATACCTGGAATAGATTAGATACTGAATAAATGCTTGATCATTGACCGATAATTTACACAATTACAATAGTTACAAAACAGTGCCAGATGAAATTGTCATGATTGATGTGCTAGGAAAATTCATTGATTTGCAGTGAACCTAGGGATGGGCATCTCTAAAATTAGGCAGACCAAACTTCAGATAATATATATTTATCAAACATTTACTGAATTCCAGACCCATGCTAAGCACAACTGGGGTTATGATGCAAAAGAAAAAAGAGCTCCTGACCTTCAGGAATTTATATTCCAATCAGGAAGGCAACATGTAAATAACTAACTGCAAGTTACATATCATGTAAATGTGAGATAGTCTTCAAGGAAAAGGAAAGGAAGTAGAGAGGAGGGAGAGAAATTTTTGCAACCCTTTTGGCTCACTAGAAAATCTTAGAACTTGTTTTCTACTGACAGGAGACTTTTTGAAGTTAGGCTTACCTGGAAAGAGAATGAAGCATTGGAGAAAGATATTATGGAAGAAAATTCATACAAAGCAATTACATATTCCAACCAGCTATAACAGCTGACTTTATACTGTATTTCTCTTTTAATGTGTTTTTTTTTTTTTTGATTGTGCAAAGAGAAATTCACACCATCAAATGTCTGTTTCTTCTTGGTGTGTGTGTGTGTGTGTGTGTGGGTGTGTGTGGGTGTGTTTGTACTCCATACCCCTTGCAAACTAAACTTGAAAGCAAGATCCAGGGCCACAAATTTCACAATTGGTAAATGTAGCAGTTAT
This sequence comes from Antechinus flavipes, assembly GCF_016432865.1. NCBI lineage: Eukaryota > Metazoa > Chordata > Mammalia > Dasyuromorphia > Dasyuridae > Antechinus > Antechinus flavipes. The sequence goes on from NC_067400.1 coordinate 55,557,466, forward strand.
AACCACTTCTCTGGATAAATAAACATTACTTATTGGACAGTTGTATGAACATTTGAACCCCAGGCAGGTTCTAGCAGATCAGAGGTTTGCTGTACTGAACTATTTATTTTATATCTAATTTTCCTGTGGCTGCAGTGTTTGATTACCATAAGGAGAAGAGAAAGGCATTTAAATCATAGAAGCCAGCAGCATTTCTAGCTAGAGCTTAATTTTATTTAAAACCTCATATCATTATAATTCCTGGGAGATTCAATGATGTCCTAGAGGAATTGTAAACAATTATAAAGAGATGGCGTTCAATCTTGCCATTCGAGTAATCCTATCATTTGGTTTCCTTCTTTTCCTAAGTAAAGAATTCAGTAATGCTATTTTCCAAGATAATTTCTTGCAAGGAGTTTTTCATTTTAATTTGCCTTGGTGATTTATACCCTCTTAAAAAATAATATGTTCATGTGAGTTGCTATAGACACTGATAATCAGTAAGAGGTGTTGGTGTTTTTCATGGGATAACAAACATTGGATCCCATGATGTGATAATAGAATTCATTATGAATAGAATGAGAGTGTAGCATAATGAATCCATAATTAAATTGAAATTCAAGGGTTTGGGGTTCATGTCTTGGCTCAGGCACTTATTTTATATGTCACAAAGCAATTCTCCTTTATAGGTCTCAGTTTTATCAAATGTATTTGAGTAATTTCAGATTAGATGATCTCCAAGGTACTTCCCCATTGCTTATTCTGCGATTCTTTGATTCTTACATCAGATAACTGGGTGCTTTAAAAGCATAATTCTATTGTTTTATAGGTAATTGGGTGTTGGGAGCTGCTAGCAAGAGGAGAGTTCTATTAGAGATTTGAGAGAATTATATCTATGTGGCAGGGCAGTGAAGTAGATCAGAGCACTCAATTTATGAAACATCTTTCAGATAGATCTACATCCCAAGCCAATGGCACACCGTAACTATCACCCTCAAAGATCCCCCAGTTTGATGATCATGACAATCAGAGAAAAGGAGATGCTGAGTCAGCAACTGGTACCCTAGCTCAGATTGTAAGCATTTGAGTGGATCAACCAAAGCTGTTCATTCAGCTGTGCAGAGGGAGAGTATAAACAGTGCATAGTTGGGAGGATAGAAGCTACTTTCTGAATACACAGTCATTGATTTTTGTCAGTATTTTGTTCTTATGAGTGAGTTGCATGTTCAGAAATGATGATCAATACAGATGTGGTCAATGATATGAATAAACTATTTTCCAAAGAATAATTGTAAACCATAAACGACCATATGAAAGCATTTTTCAAATAAATAGTTGCTAGAGAAATGCAGCTTAGAGCAACTCTGAGGTTTTGCCTAACATCTTGAATATTGGCAACGATGACAAAAAACAGGAATAGTCAATGTTGGCAGGATTGTGGAAATATAAGAACACAATAATGTATTGTTGGTAAAGCTGTGGAGGGGTCCAGTTATGATGGATCTCAACTGGGAATTATATAAGACAAATGATTAATCTTTTCATAATCTGTGTTTTATAACTATTCCCACTTCTTCATGGCAAACCCTTGGAAAACATTTTTTTCCTATTGAATTATGATGAGTCCCTGGGAGTTGGGGATTCCATGTTGGTTAAATAGGGGTGTATTGGCTTAGGACAGAAATGGAGCAAGTCAAAGCTTCCAGCCTGGTAAGTATTAGAATCAGAACTATGAGTAGCCCCTATACATTTAGCTTGGACAAAATGAGGAAATGGGGTAATCCAGTCTTTAAAAAAAAGGAGAAGAAGAAATAAAGCAATCTTTCCTACATTGTCGTACTCTCTATTTCTCTTCTTAGATTTATTCATCCTTCTAGAGCAATAGACAAGGTACAACTAATAAATTAGGAATATAACCTTTCACTTGCTGCCTCAAAGAATGCATTTTCTTTTGGGAGAGCCTGATCTCTTGCTCAAGATCACAATTATGTGATCTTGAATAGCAGGATTTTCAGTGGTATTGGAGAAAACTAAAATGTAAAGGTGAAGGGAAATATAAATATAATAAAATAATAAATATGGTATAAGGGTAGGGCAGTTAGATGGTATTAGGTTAGTTAGGACAACTGGATAGATCCGAAGTCTGAAGTTAATTCTCTTCCTGAGTTCAAATCTTGTCTCAGATACTTATTAGCCGTGTGCCCCAGGCTAGTCACTTAATCCTGTTTGTCTCAGTTTCCTCACCTGCAAAATGAGCTGGAAAAGAAAATTACAAACCACTCCAGCATTTTTGCCAAGTAAATCCCAAAAGGGATCATGGAAAGATAGATCCAACTGAAATTACTGAACAATCACAATAAGAATATTAGGGGTGTGTGTGTGTGTGTGTGTGTGTGTGTGTATGTGTGTGTGTATCATGCATATACATATGTGTGCATGCATGTATTGAGGGATCCATGCTCTATCCTTTGGCTATATATGGTAGGATATTTAGTATATTGAAGAGAGAGAGCAGCTAGGATAAGAAAAGAAATTCTTCCTTTTTGTTGAAAATATCACTTCTTTTGCTTTTTCCTGCTAAAACCTTGGAAAATGGCCAATCCTGAAGACAAGCCCTTTCATTAAGAGTCAGTCACCGATATTGAGAATAGCCAATCATTTGATGATAAAAGAATAGAAAGATTTCCAAAAGATCACTACCTGTCAGCTAACCACACAAACAAAGATCAATAAACAGGAAAGACATAAATGAAATGAGCTCCAATTGTCTTTCCTTTGGGTGGGAGAGTGCACATACAAGTAATCTGGAGCTTTTATTTCCCTTTTCTTTTTCTATAGTCTGCAGAAGTGATATCTGCTGAATACCAGGAAAGATCATGGAAGCATAAAACTTCAGTATCAATCATCTTTAAAAAACAAATTGAAGACTAATTCTACTAAGCAGGATGTTTTTTAAACTTCTCCAAAGAAGTGTGCATCCAGGGAAAAATCAACTAAAAAGAGACATTAAAGTTAAAATCAGGACCTTTACTTCTACCTTGGCTGCAAGGGATTTCTGTTTAGCCTTTTCTTTTTAAAGAAATGATTCACTCCCTGATTAGTTTTCTTTCTAGACTTTACTATGAGTGAAATTCTTTCTAGGAAGAATTAGTAACCAAAGTTACTAATACAGGGACACTATATTTTAACAGTTCAGTGGCTGTGGCCAGTTGAGAATGACCTTGGAAATGGAGAGATGAAGCAATATTTACCATGGCATTTATGTGAGTACATTCACCTTGCGGTAGAATGATGTGGCAATGTGCATGTTTCTATACGATCAGAGCTGCTGAAAGTCTTCTAAAGCCAAGAACTGCATGACTTTTCTCCAGGCCATTTTATCAAGGAAGTAAGAATGATAATGAGAAACTTTTTTTTTTTTTTCTGGGAAGGAATTTTAATGCGGGACTTTTTAAGCTCTAATGAATTCACATCAATAGAACTAATAAACTCGCCATCATTAGGCTAGCGTGTCTATTAAGTGAAAGTAATTTCACTTAATCTTAATTAATTTTCCATTTCTATTTCCCCCCTCCATGCCTGCATTACACTTTCAATTACTGCACACTCTCAGAATCCAAAGGTTTGGCCAAACTATAAATAGAAGTGAAATGAAGAAGGAAAACCAAATCCAAATCTGTCTGTGAGGCTGGATCCTCTTGCATCTTACCAAAGCAAACAGGCTCAATTTTTTTTTTCCTATAGCATCTCATTTCCATGGAAACTGTTGATCTATAGATTGATGTGAATCTTCTGGTTCTTGACTAAACTGTGAAAATCTGGAATTTCCTTATGCTTCTTTTCTGTTTGAGATTGGATTAGTTTTCAACTGGAAATGGGGTATGTTAGTGAGGTCTCTAGAGCATCCAAATCATTGAGATATAGTAGATAAAACACTGGAATTGGAATGGAATGATAGAGATTCAAAGCTGACTTCTTTTTGTGTAAAATAAGGATATTGGACTATGTGGTTTCTAAGATCACTTCTATGTCTAAATCCACAAGTCTATCATCCCAAATTGTTCATTTGCTTGTTGTGTGATCTTGGGTCAAGCACTTGACTTTGCTGAATCTCAGTCTCTTGCTTTCTTTTTCAGTCACTTTTCAGTAATGTACAACTCTTCATGATGCCATTTGAACTTTTCTGGCAAAGATACTAGAGTGGTTTGTCATTTCCTTATGCTTATTTTATAATTAAGGAAACTGAGACAAATAGGATTAAGTCACTTGCCCTGATGCACATGTCTAGTAAGTGTCTGAGACCAGATCTGAACTCATGAAGATGAGTCTTCCTGACTAAAAGCCCTGGAAACTCCAAAAACTCTGGAGGAGAGAGAGAGCAAACTCTAGAGGAGAGAGAGATGATTTTGCATGGCTCTCCCTCACTCAAATCTAATTCACCTGAAAGTCAAGACAGCACCTTCATGATGTCATTATCCCTCTTTTCCAGCAAAGAAGCAACAGCAACATCTACTATGCCATTAAATTACTTTTCCCTTCCCCCCCCACCAACTTTGGGGTTTTTATAAAGGTCAAATATGTAAAGGATAATATAAATCATAAAATGTGACCAAAATGTCATGACTGCTCACAAATCCCCAGATAAAGTCCATTGTTTATGCTGCACAAACTGAGTTTAATTTATTTTAATTTAATTTAAGCTGTAGATTCATAGAGTCTGAAATAAAGGGTTTTTTTGGTGGGGAAAGGGAAGGAGATAGTTCATGGAAGATTTCAGCAGAATCATAAGGGTGGGGAATTCTTCCTTTAATGTTTTCTGGCATATGGTCACACAATATCCTGGGGGCACTGAGATATTGGTTGACTTGTTTGGAATCATATGGATAGGATGTATCTGTAGTGGGCCTTGAACCCAGGAAGGTCATTCATGATTCCAGTGTGAGTTCTCGATTTACAATGCTACATTGCTTTTTGAGAAAATAGAATGTGGCTGTCTTCCTAGGGTCCTGCTACTTATACACATTGTGTTAAGAATGGTATCTAATGATATTGGCTGGGTTGGTTTCCCCTTAAGGATGTAGAGGAGGCATTCTCAAAATCTGACTAGTTTGAATGATAAATAAATTGCTCAGCAATCCATAAAATATTTATTTGTTTTGTTTTGCTGAAGTGATTGGGGTTAAATGACTTGCTCAGGGTCACACAGCTAGGAGATATTAAGTGTCTGAGGTCAAATTTGAACTCGGGTCTTCTTGACTTCAGGAGTTGGGGCTCTATCCACTGCACTACCTAGTTGCCCCTAAAATATTTATTTGGCACATATTATATAACAGGAACTGTATCAGGTGCTGAGGATGCAAGTACAAAGAATTAAAATAACTCCTATGCCCAAAGAGCAAACATCCTAATGGGGGAAATAAGAAATCATATAAAATATATAATAAACATAGAGTTAGTAAATGTAAATATAAAAAATAAATAGTTTTTAAGGAGCTATTGTTAGTTGAGAGAATGAGGAAGGGTTTCATGCAAAAGATGTGCTAGACATATCTAACTAACTAACTAATTATATATATATAGTTACCTATCTATCTAGTTACACATCTATAAGGATAGAAGATGGCCAGAGATAGAGTATGTGAGGAATAGAGAGAAAGCCATTTTGGTTAAATCAGGATTTATCATTGATTTTCTTGACACCTGAGGTATAAGAACCCAACTTATGCTGGAAGAACAAAATTCCCACTAACCCACGTGGAAGCTTTTCTGATCTATCATGGTTATTGCTATGATAAAGGAATTTAGGAAGGAAGCCAGCATTTTATCAATTGCCTACTATGTGCCAGGAATGCTAAGTACTTTGAAATAATTATCTCATTTGATCTTTACAACAACCATGGGAGATAGGAACTATTGTGCAGCGGAGGAAACTGAGGCAAACAGAGGTTCAGTAATTTACCTAGAGTTACATAGTAACAAAATGATTGAAGATGGATTTGAATTCATGTTTTCTTGACTCTAATCCCAATATGCCACCTAGATTAATAAGAAGAGACAGGGCAGTAGCATTTTATTTGAATTAGTTAATTAGGAATTTTAGTCTTTTAAAATATTATCATAAGCGGTTTAATGCATTTTATGGTTCATAAATATTTCATTGAATTCCCAATTCTGCTGAATTACTGAATTGAGCTGAGTTAGACCTGACTAAAAATAGACACAGCCTAAACTAAGAACAGGATTAGTCAGTGATGAAAGGTATTCCCCAGGACACTTATGAAACTTCAAAGAACATGAAGCCATGTGACCATATGTAAGCAACAGTTCATTTATTGTTAACTCATTCTACTGGTTCATGTGATATTTCCAGTTTTTGGGTCTTTATCATTTGCCATGTCATTCTCAATATGTATTGTTATTGGCCAATGTGTCAGACATTTGTGTCCAATAATAGTGAGGATATCAGAATAGGAAAGGGCTCTTAACAATAGCAATCTTGCGAAGGAAACCCAGAATAATCTGAGTCTAGCAGGAACAGATATAGGAATTAGAACCATAGATCTTTTCTTTGTACTGTATTTTCATTGGGTTTTATTTGCCCCTTCATGTTTAGGAAGATACTTTTCCTTTCCCTGAATATTATGGTAAGGTAAAGATTATGCCTAGTTTTTGAGGAGAATATCCTGTTTTTTTTTTAACAGTCATGATGGTCATGAAAGTCTGATAAATAAATTTGAGGGAGTCAGTATTGACACAATGGAAAGAACAATGGATCAGGAGTTAGAGAGAACTGGGGCTCAGACTTTACTCTTGATTCCTGTTACTCATAGGCAGCTATTAGCTCAGTGGATAAAACACTAGACTCAAAGTCAGGAACATCTGAGTTTAAATCCAGTTTCAGAAATTTATTAGCTATTTGATTCTAGGTAAGTCATTAACTATGTTTACCTCAGTTTTCTCATTTGTAAAATGAGATAAAGAAGGAAATGGCAACTCCTGAATCTCTGTCAAAACAAATGAACCCCAAAGGGGTCTGGAGAATCAGACATAACTGGAATGACTTTACAACAAAAGGAAATGCCAGCTGAACTACAGAGAAGCTAGAGATTCTGTGAAGTGGAAGAGAAGAGGGAAGGCATTTCAGACTTGGTTCACTATTTTTGAAGAGAAATAGATGTGGAAAATAGAAGACTATATATTATTATTCAGTCATGTCTGTGACTAATCATATATATTTTATGATACCTTTTAGGGTTTTCCTGGCAGATATTGGAGTGGTTTACAATTTTCTTTTCCAACTCATTTTACAGATGAGGAAATTGAGGCAGACAGGGCTAAGTGACTTCACAGATTTGAACTCAGGAAGATGAATTTTCCTGACTCCAGGGCTGGCACTCTATCCACTTTATCACCTAGCTGCCCAGATTGTGGGGTTCAACTATTGGATTAGTTTGATCAGAGGAAAGAATATGTGAAGGGAATGATATGCAATGATTGGAAATATAGGTCAGGAGGACTCAGGTTGTGAAGGACAATAAACACCAGATGGAAGATTTTTATTTTATCTTTGGGACAACAGGGATCCATTAATGGTTTTTGAGTAGAGGTTACTTTATGTAGATGAAAGAATTGATGGTTGAAAGGACCTAATAGATTATAGATTTAGAACCTCTCAATAGATCTAGCCCAATAACCTAATTTATACATGAGGAAAAGAAGCTGAGGGAAGTTAATACTTTTACCCAAGGTTTTACACATAGTAAGCATCAGAGAAAGGACTTGAACCTAGAGTGTCCGCCTTTAAAATAAGTGATTTTAATAAAAATATTATTTCCCCCCTTTTACATGTAAAACATTTTAACATTCATCAAAAATTTTTAATTTCAAATTCTCTCCCTCCCTCCCTTCCTTTCCACCCTCACCAAGAAAATAAGCAGTTTGATATGGGTTATACTTATGCAGTCATACAAAATATATGTCTATGTTAGTCATTTTGTGAAAGAAAATCCAGACAAAAATTACTCAAGAAAAATAAAGAAAGCAAAGGAAATGTATGCTTCAACCCATATTCAGATTCCATTATAAATTCTTTAAAGTTGTCTTGAATCGTATTGTTGAAAATAACTAAGTCATTTACAGTTGATCATAATACACAATTGCTGTTAAGGTATACAATATTCTTATGATTCTGCTAATTTTATTTTGGATCAGTTCGTGTAAGTCTTTCCAGGTTTTTGAGAACATCATGTAAATATGTGGTTTTTCTGCTGGTCCATGCTGTATAATATGGCAAATTTACATTGTGGTCCATTCATGATCTTCCTTGAATCTATCTTTAACTAGTGATGATTATATATTGATATATCGAGTGGCATGAAGAAAATACTTTCTAAATCTTAAAGTATTATTTAATAGAGTTATTATTATTTTTTGTCCAAACCTGTGATCTCTCTGGTATAGACAATTCCAGGTGAAGAAACATCTTCTACACTAAAGCACTCAGGGAATTAGTCAGCCACTAAAATTTTCAGAGGATTGCCAATATTCTTAATAAGTTTGATGTCTTTAGGACAGCTAGATGGCACAGTGGATGCAGCACTGGCCCTGAAATCAGGAGGACCTAAGTTCAAATCCGGCCTCAGACACTTAATACTTCCTAGCTGTGTGATCCTGGGCAAGTCACTTAGCCCTAATTGCCTTAGGAGGAAAAAAAGTTAAATATCTTGCTCAAGTTCACTTTGCTTATGTGTATTAGAGATAGGTCTTTTTTTTCCTTTCTTTTTTTTAATTATAACTTTTTATTGACAGAACCCATGCCTGGGTAATTTTTTTACAACATTATCCCTTGCACTTACTTCTGTTCCAACTTTTCCCCTCCCTCCCTTCACTCTCTCCCCTAGATGACAAGCAGTCCTATACATGTTAAATATGTCACAGTATATCCTAGATACAATATATGTGTGCAGAACTGAACAGTTCTCTTGTTGCATAGAAAGAATTGGATTCAGAAGGTAAAAATAACCCGGGAAGAAAAACAAAAATGCAAACAGTTGACATTCATTTCCCAGTGTTCTTTCTTTGGGTGTAGCTGCTCCTTTCCCATTATTGATCAATTGAAACTGAGTTAGATCTCTTTGTCAAAGAAATCCACTGCCATCAGAATACATCCTCATACACTATCATTGTTGAAGTATATAATGATCTCCTGGTTCTGCTCATTTCACTCAGCATCAGTTCATGTAAGTCTCTCCAATCCTCTCTGTATTCATCCTGCTGGTCATTTCTTACTGAACAATAATATCCCATAACATTCATATACCACAATTTACCCAACCATTCTTCAATTGGTGGGCATCCATTCATTTTCCAGTTTCTAGCCACTACAAACAGGGCTGCCACAAACATTTTGGCACATACAGGTCCCTTTTTCTTCTTTAATATCTGTTTGGGGTATAAGCCCAGTAGTAGCACTGTTGGATCAAAGGGTATGCATAGTTTGATAACTTTTTGGGCATAATTCCAGATTGCTTAGAGATAGGTCTTAAAAGTAGTTTACTGAGGATAGCTCTCTATTTTGTACAAGGCCTCTTGATTTATCATTTTTATTATATGTTATTACACAGCTATTTTAAATGTTTAGGGAAGGAAATCTCATCCCTAATGAAGTTATAAATAGCTGAAATTCTATGTAATTCAAGGTTTGGAAAAGCATTACCTCATGTCAACCTAATTTCTTTTCTCCATAGTATAGACATTATGATACCCATTTTAGAGATTAGAAAAATAATCAGTCAGTAAGAGACTTTCTTGAGGTCACAGAATTAGTAAGTGACCAGAAGCAGGATTCATGTTTTCCTAAATGCAAGTGAAACTCTTGAACTATTGTCACTCTGCTATCTTCCACTAAAAGGTGTGAACCATGTAATAAGCTCCATTCTTCAATAGCTAAAATGCAGATTCAAATTGATTATAATTTTTGAATAATTTTATTCTGTCTTTTTTTTTTTTTGAATCTTGGGAGAGACAGATCTTGCAACTATTCACAAAGGTTACCCCTACTTCTTGTCATAAAGTAATATATCATGCTAAGAAAACCTCCATAATTTTGCTGGCTAAATCCTAGGCCATCTAAGTCACGCCAATAATAGAGTATTTCATGTTGTGAGAAAACTAGATGTAACCATGGAGCTGCACTGTCTCTCAAGGCATGTTTAGAGATGTATTTTGCTTTACCAAACTATTTGCACATTATCTCACTTCATCTGAATTTTATTTTTCATTCAGTGACACCATCCAGGGTAGCTCTCCTGCAGCCATTTTGTAATCAACCTCTCCATATGGTTTTAATTTTTCTGAATCTGAGCATTTTTTTTGGGGGGAAGGTTTGAAATGTGTCCCATGAATTTTTCAAAGGGCTATAATTTAGCACCTGACTGATGATCCTAGAATACTTATTTATTTGTGCTTTATTAAAGACAACTTTTCAGATGAGTGAGCTGAGAAAAATATTTATAAATAGCTCACATGGTAAATCCCTGGAAGGCACATCAAAAGTATCAAAATAAACAACTTATTTATGCTTCTGCGTGGTTTCTGTGGTATCAGTTTTCCCAAAAGACAAATGTGGAGGTGGAAGACAATCTTGTCACTTGGAATCTTATTTTCTAAGAAAATGTGCTCTATGAATTTTTTCTGTTGAATTAGTAAAAATCAGAGACATACCTTTCTTTTTGCTGAAGTGGTAAAGAAGAGTTGAATTTTAGAACAATATTGTCAAATTATTCAAAAACATCATCCAGAGCAGTTTAGAAGAGTATTGGAGCAAATGACTGGGAAGAAATATATGAAAAAAAACACCCAGCTTTCCTCAGTGAAGAAATGATACTCAGGCATTTTCAAAAAGCTTCCAATCTCCCTCTATATGTTCATTAGTAGAGTGATTGGAAGTTGGGAAAGTACTGTGACAGCCAACATTTAGAAGCTACAGTTATTCTCTGTGTTGCCCAGCTATTTAAAAATGTTATTTTGTGTTTTTGGTATATGTTATCACACATTTAGCACCAAGTGAAGCCTTGACATCTTCTCCAAGTTGTGAAATGAGATCTGCTTTTTCCGATGGATATACACTTACAACCCAAATGGTTTTGTTTTTGAGGTAGGCAATTGTACATGTGGCAACAGATCCAGCTTCTAATTGGAATGAACATTCACGACAAAGCCAGAGAAATTGCTTTTTCTGGAAGAATGCTGATTGAGTTGAATTCAATACTGTGCTGGGGAGAAGGCACCCTTTCCACACCCTTTACTTCGACATATCTGTTCTTGCTTGGGTGCACATGGCTAAGGTAACTGTTTTACTGTCCCGTCCTGTATCATAGGCAGGGATCTGAGTCACTGACTTCCTTTCAGAAGTTCTAACATGTCTCACGCTGGGAGTGAATAACTAAATGCTTAAAACACTTTCCAAAATCCCTTTCTTAGAGAGCCTGGAGGAGTGCCTTATACGTACTGGAATGTGCTTTAAGAGATGAGCTTTAAGGAAGAAAAATAGTGTCTTTTTTTTTTTTAATCCATTTAAAAAAATCTTTTTTTTTTTTTTTTTTTTTTTGGTATTGTCATGGCTAAAGAATTTAAGATCCAGGCTTCCGAGACCAGAAGACAAAGTCTTCTGTCAGAGAAATAATTGAACTCATAGGTATATAGATTTTGAACTGGAAGAGTATTTAGAGTTCATAAAATACAATTCCTTCATTTTATATACTCAGGGAAGTTGTGACCTTCTCAAGGTGACACAGGCAATGAAGATTCCAACTATAGTTCCCTGGCCCTAAATCCAATGCCATTATTGGAAGAGAACAAGAGAACGTTAAAGTAGGATAATTTAAACCTAAGAATGAACAAATCATTTAACTGGTTTGGGGAATCTAACTTTGTTTCTCTTTGTCAGGGAGTTTACTATAGGATTTATTTATCCATGACCCTGAATCATCTTTATACCAAGATGACTTCCCCAGAATTTATTGCAACTAGTTTACCAGATGAAGGAAGTATAATGTTCCCAGGGAGTACATTGGCATAAGGTACCTGAATTTTATAGAGCTGCTTATGTATGATTTGCTTAATTAAAATAATCATTTTATAGCATATAGACAAGTATCTGTGATGGGAGGAGGGGTAAGTGAAAATGAAGGATGGTTGTAGCAGATTTTACCATATACTGAGTTACCTGAATGAGACAGTCGGGTGTAGTAATGGAAAAAATCACTGGGATGAAGGATCATAGAATAGGGTAAGTTCTAACCTTTGCTCCATAACAAACTGTGATTTTGAACAAGACATGTCTACAGGCCCTTCCTTTAAAAACACGAGAAAACTGGATTAGGCGATCTCCAAAGTCTCTTTCAGTTTTTTGATTCTGTGAGTTTAATTCCCTTCCTTGATATTTCAGTCTGATGGAATGTTTCAAGATTTAGTACTTTGTTACCCATTAATTTTAAACATTAGTCTATCTTATATAGTAACAAACCTTTGAGAACAGCATATTTAATTAATTTTTGTAACAAAAACATATTTTATAAATAGATTTTGATTATATAGTAAATTTTTCCTTTTTTTCCCTCCTTTTCTCTTTTTCTTATTTTCTTCCCCATTTCTTCTTCTTTTCCTCTCCCACTTCCTCTTCTTCCTCTTTATCCTCATCTTTGTCCTGTTCTTCCTTCTCTCTCTTTTTTTTTTCTTTCTCACGGTCACCTACAGAGGCCTTAATTTTCCAGGTACCTCTTTAAGACTACAAACTACAGGAAAGGTACATATCTTCATTGGAAAATTGAGCTTTTTCATCTTGGAGTTCTCTATGCTAATAATATTGTAGATCCAGAACCAATCCCTTTAAATAGGGATACAGATGTTACAAAATGTACCAAATAATAATAATAATAAAAAAGATTATCTGTACAGAACACTAATACATTGCCTTAGTCATTTTGATTTGTTAATAACTAATGGGAAAGAAAGCTGTCATATTTGATCTTCACCACTATTTACATCTCTCACATTCATCCACTTCCCTTTGTTCATGGGGCTGTCATCGTAGTTTGCTCCCAACCCACCTTTTGTCTAGACTAATGTAACAATGTTCTAGTTGGTCTTTCTACTTCCAATCTGTCCTTTTATTCAGACCATCCTTCACATTGCTACTCAAATAACCTTCTCAGAGCATGGGTCTGTTCATATTGCTTTCTTGCTTAGAAATCTCTGTTCTTTCCTTATTCCCTTTAGGACAGAGTGCTGTTTATCTCTTAACTTGGCATTTAAAATTTCTCATGTGGTTTCCCCAGACTATTTTTATAGATCTTTTTCCTTGATCCAGGGAAAGTAATCTTCTGGTAGTTCCCCAAATTTAACGTTCTTATTCCATCTTGTATCTCTATGCCTTTGTACAAACTATCCCATGTTTTGAATGCACAGCCTTTTTGTCTCCACCTCTTAGAATCCTGAAATTACTTCAAGTATCTATCAAGATGACACCTATGGAAAGCCTTTTCTAATTGCTATGGGGTTCTTTCTTGAATCATTTTGTATTTACTTATCTATGTTATATCCTTTAGTAGAAAATCAGTTTCTTCAAGGCAAGAATTGTTTTCTAGTTATTCGCTTCCTAGTTCTAGTCCCTAACCTTATATAAAGAGAGTGATTGATAGGTGGTTGTTAAGTTGACTTTTTTCTTTAGAAAGCGCTTGCTTTAAGAACTGCTCTTAGAGAGTGTGCTCCAGAGTTTTGTAGGATCTTTGCCCAGCTGTTCATATCCTCTGATTAAAAGGAGGATGCTTCTTTTAAGTAGATCAAAGACATATAGTTTGGAATTTGGAATGCAAGTACCAAGAGGGAGTGAATGATGAGATACTTTAACTTCTAAGTGGGGAAAAATATACTTCCAACAATATCTCCTTTCTTAGAAAGAAGTACTGTTAAAAAAAAATCATTCATCACATAAATATGTATGGAGTAGGTGTTTGTTGTGAAAATTTTCCCCAACACAGTAACATTTCTAGCATTTGATTCTATACTACAAAATGTTGACTATTTGGAGGGACTTGAATTAATATATTTTGGACTTTCATCAGAGAGACTAAAGCGCAGCTGTTAATAGACAGTTGTCATAGCCTTTTGGACCATGTGACCTTTGACAATGGTTAAAGCATTTCTATCCATTAGTTCCCTTCTAGACACAGAAGTCCCTGCCCAGACTGGACACTAGCACTTTAATAGTTCTCACGAATATATTTTAGAATTTCTTAGCTCCTTAATCTTTCCTATGACTATTTCAATAATCCTCAACTATCCATCATCTTTGACAATAATGCACACACAGCCTTATTTTTCTTTTTCTATCCCTTTAGAAAATCAAAGACACTTTGTTTGAAGTTAGAGGTGCTGGATTCAAAACCCGATTCTGACAATGAGTAGCTGTCTGATTGTGGGAAAATCCTATCTCTCCTGTTGTTTACTTGCTAACATGAGCTTGGGCAAATGATTTCACTTTTCTTAGTTACATTTTCTTCATGTATAAAATGGGAATATTGGAGATGGCCCATAAGCTTTCTCTCAGCTTTAAATAAGACCTTAAGTTACTTAAATCACTTATTTTCAATCTTTCTTTATCTATGGGCTCATTTCCTACTTACAAACACACACATGTCTCTTCTATTCTAAAAATCCCTCATTTGATCCTTCCATTCCTGATAATTTTCACCCCATTTCTCTTCTGTTAAACTCCTTAAGAAGCTGGTTGTTTACTCCACTTTGTCTCTTTTGACTGTCTTCTCTTACAATCTGGCTTTTGACCTTATCTTTCCATTAAAATGACTGTCTCAAAAGTTACTAATGATCTTTTAGTTGCCAAATCCATTGATCTGTTCTCAATTTTAATCATACATTATTGAACTCTCTACAGCTTTTGACATTGTTGGTCTACTTTTATATTGTCTTCTTTCTGGGTTTTGGTGATACCATTCTTTCCTGCTTTTTTCATTTATCTAACCATTTTTTTTCTCCTCTATTTTCTCCTCCAGATCATATCCTCTACAGAGAATATGACAGTATTCTGTCCTAAGCCCTCTTCTCTTTTCCCTTTATTTTATTATTTTTATTTTATTCTTACTTTATTTGATGATCTCACAGCTCCCATATATTTAATTACGAGCTCTAAGTTTACCCATCCTGCCCCAATCTCTCTGCTTACCTCCACTCTCACATCTCTAACTCTTTTTCAGTTATTTAGATATCTTAATCTCAATTTGTCCAAAGTGGAGTTGGTTATTTTTCCCCTCAACCCTCCCATGGCTACATCCTTCTTCTAGTCCCATAGACTCACAACATAAAACTCATCCTGGATTCTTTTTACTCCCCATGTCTCATCTGTTGCCAAGATCTGTCATTTATCCTGACAACATCTCTTATATATGCCCCTTTCTCTTTTCTGAGATTGTCACCATTGTAGTGCAAACCCTCATCACCTCTTGCCTGCATTATTGCAATAGCTTGTTGATGAATCTACCTTACACACATCTCTCTCCACTATAATCTATCCTCAATTCATTCACCAAAATAATTTTCCTAAAACGTGGGTATCATCATGACATTTTCTCCCCCCAACTCAATGGTTTCCTGTAAACTCCAGGAACAAATACAAAATGCTCTGTTTGGCATTCAAAGCCCTATATAACCTAAATTATGATTGCCTTTTTCTTTTGAGGTAAAATATTTTATTTTTTCCAATTACATATAAAAAACTTTTAACATTCATTTTTCAAAACTTTGAGTTCCAAATCTTCTACTTCTTTCCTTTCTCTTCCCCCTTTCATTAAGAAGGAAAATGATTTGAGATAGATTATACATATATGGTCATGCAAAACATATCTCTGTATTAGTCATATTGTGAAAGAAAACACAGATAAATCATTTGGAATTCTCAGAAATTGTCTCTCACAGTTGATTATTATGCAATATTGCTGTTTCTGTGTATAATGTTCTCCTGATTCTGCTCATTTCACTTTGCATCAATTCATGAAAGTCTTTCCAGGTTTTATTTTTTATTTTTTATTTAAAGCTTTTTATTTTCAAAACATATGCATAGATAGTTTTTGCAGTCACCCTTGCAAAACCTTATGTTCCAATTTTTCCCCCTTCTGTCTCTCCACCTCCTCCCCAGATGACAAATAATCCATATATGTTAAACATATGCAATTATTTTATACATATTTCCACATTTATCATGTTGCATGAGAAAAATCAGATCAAAAAGAAAAAAAATGAGAGGAAACAAAATGCAAGCAAACACAGCAACAAAGTGAAAATACTATGTTGTGATCCCCACTCACTCTCCTTTCTCTGAGTGCAGATGGCTCTCTGCATCACAAGATCATTGGAACTGACCTGAATCACCTCATTGTTGAAAACAGCCATGTCTGTCATAATTGATCATTGTATAATCTTGTTGCCATGTACAATATTCTCCTGGTTCTACTCACTTCACTCAGCATCAGTTCATGTTAGTCTCTTCAGGTCTCTCTGAAATCATCCTGCTGATCCTTTCTTATGAGACAATAATATTCATAACATTCATATACCATAACTTATTCAGCTAGTCTCCACTTGATGGATATCTACTTAGTTTCCAGTTCCTCGCCACTACAAAAAGAGCTGCTACAAATGTTTTTTCCTTTTTTAATGATCTCTTTGGGATACAGGCCCAGTAGAGACACTGCTTTCCAAGTTTTTTTGAAAGCATTCTGCTCATCATTTCATATAGCACAATGGTATATATACAATCACAATGACATAACATCATTACAACTTGTTTAGTTATTTCCCAAGTGATGGGCATTCCCTTCAATTCCAAATTCTTTGTTACCACAAAAAAAGAGATGCTATAAATAATTTTGTACATTTTTCTTTTCATCTTTTTTTATTGGCAGGAGGGAATTGCTTTGTGTAAAAGACCTAATAGTGGTATTTCTGGATCAAAGAGTATGCACAATTTTATAGCCCTTTGGACATAGTTCCAAATTGCTTTTCAGAATGGTTGAATCAATTCACAACTTCACCAGCATTGCATTAGGATCCCAGTTTTTCCATGTCCCCTTCAACATTTGTCATTTTCCTTTTCTGTCATATTGGCCAATTTAATAGGTGTAAGCTGGTACTTTCATAATTGTTTTAATTTTCACTTTTCTGATCAATAATAATTTAGAATGGTGATTTTCCATATGACTATAGATGGGTTTGATTTCTTCTTCTGAAAATTTCCTATTCATATCTTTTAACCATTTATCAATTGGAAAATGACTTGTAATCTTTTAAATTTTACTCTGTTCTCTATATATTTGAGAAATGGGATCTTTATCAGAGCAACTTGATATAATCTACCCCCAGCTCCTATCTAGCTTTCTTTCCTTTTAATCTTATCTGCATTGTCTTTATTTGCATAAAACATATTTTAACTCAATGTGATTTGGAATGCTATACTATTTATTGCTTATATGTTTAGTTTTGATAATTCTTTTATCTATGGTAACTTTTAGCAAAATATAGTTTCTCTGCTTATTTCTTTTAATTACACCTATTTTTGTTTTTGCTTTGTGTGAGATCATGATTGCTATTCCTTTTTTTTTTTTTTTTCTTTTTACTTCAGCTGAAACATAATATATCCTGCTCCAGGCCCTTACATTTACTCTGTGTGTATTTTTCTACTTCAAATGTGTTTCTTGTAAAAATATATTATAAGATTCTGTTTTTAAAAATCTACTCTGATATCTGCTTCCATTTTATGGGTGAGTTTATTTCAGTCATATTCACAGTTATGGTTATGCATTTTCCTCCCATCTATTTTTTCCCTCCTGTTTATCCTTCTTTCTTTTTTCTTCTTTCATTCCATTCCTCCTTAAAAATATTTTGCTTTTGACATCATCTTCCCCTAATCCATCCCTTCATCTATCAGTCCTCCCCCATTCTTATCCCCCATTCTCTTATACCTCTTTATAAGTTAAGAAAGATTTCTATGCCCAAATGAATTTGTTTTCATTCTCTCTTTGAGCTGGTCTGATAAGAGGAAGATACAAATGTTATCTGCCACCTTCTCATCTTCTTCTCTTCTATAAAAGCTCTTCTGTACCTCTTTTATGAAATAATTTATATCACTTTACATTTCTCTTACCATGCTCCCTTCCTTCTCAACCCTTAATTTTTTTTTTTGGTCTATTTTCCCATCATAGTCAACTCACATATGTGTCCTCTGTCTATGTTAACTCCTAACTATCATAATAATGATAAAATTTCTGAGAATTAAATATCCATTTTTTTCTCCCTGAAGGATTATTCTCAGTTTTGCTGAATAGGTGATTCTTAGTTGGTTCTTTGCTTTCTAGAATATTATATTAAACTGCTAAATACTGTGTGGTCCTAACTGTGACTTCCTGATGTTTGAATTGTTTGTTTCTGTTTGCTTGCAATACCTTCTGCTTGACCTGAAAATGCTGAAATTTGGAAGTAATATTCCCTGGGGCTTTGATTTTGAGATCTCTTTAAGGAAATGATTGATGGATTCTTTCAATTTCTTTTTTAACCTTTTTTTCTAAGATGTCAGGGCTAGTCTTCCTTGATGTTTTCTTGAAAGATAATGTCTAGGTTTTTTCTTTATTATTATTATGGCTTTTTCAAGTAGTACAATAATGTAAAACTTATCTCTTCTGTATCTCTTTTTCATGTTAGTTGCTTTCTCAATGAGATATTTCACATTTTCTTCTATTTTCATCCTTTTTATTTTTTAAATTGTTTCTTGATATCTTATAGAATTATTAACACCCAATTGCTGAATTTTAATTTTTAAGGATTTCATAACAGAAAAGAATTCCTTAATAAAAGAATTGGCCAAATGCAAAAGATGTACAAAAGCTCATTAAAGAAATGGATTCCTAAAAAACAAGAAAATAGATCCAGGAGAGATAATTCAATTCTTTTTTTTTTTTTAATTTTTTATTTAATAATTACATTATATTGACACTCGTTTATGTTCCGATTTTTTTCCCCCTCCCTCCCTCCACCCCCTCCCCTAGATGGCAAGCAGTCCTTTATATGTTGGATATGTTGCAGTATATCCTAGATATAATATATGTTTGCAGAACCGAACAGTTCTCTTGTTGCGTAGGGAGAATTGGATTCAGAAGGTATAAATAATCCGGGAAGAAAAACAAAAATGCAGATAGTTTACATTCGTTTCCCAGTGTTCTTTCTTTGGGTGTAGCTGCTTTTGTCCGTCATTTATCAATTGAAACTCAGGTCTCTTTGTCAAAGAAATCCACTTCCATCAAAATATGTCCTCATACAATATCGTTGTCGAAGTGTATAATGATCTCCTGGTTCTGCTCATTTCGCTTAGCATCAGTTCATGTAAGTCTCGCCAGTCCTCTCTGTATTCATCCTCTTGGTCATTTCTTACAGAACAATAATATTCCATAAAATTCATATACCACAATTTACCCAGCCATTCTCCAATTGATGGGCATCCATTCATTTTCCAGTTTCTAGCCACTACAAACAGGGCTGCTACAAACATTTTGGCACATACAGGTCCCTTTCCCTTCTTTAGTATTTCTTTGGGATATAAGCCCAATAGAAACACTGCTGGATCAAAGGGTATGCACAATTTGATAATTTTTTGGGCATAATTCCAGATTGCTCTCCAGAATGGTTGGATTCGTTCACAACTCCACCAACAATGCATTAGTGTCCCAGTTTTCCCGCATCCCCTCCAACATTCATCATTATTTTTTCCTGTCATCTTAGCCAATCTGACAGGTGTGTAGTGGTATCTCAGAGTTGTCTTAATTTGCATTTCTCTGATCAATAATGATTTGGAACACTCTTTCATATGAGTGGTAATAGTTTCAATCTCATCCTCTGAAAATTGTCTGTTCATATCCTTTGACCATTTATCAATTGGAGAATGGCTTGATTTCTTATAAATTTGAGTCAGTTCTCTATATATTTTGGAAATGAGGCCTTTATCAGAACCTTTAACTGTGAAAATGTTTTCCCAGTTTGTTGCTTCCCTTCTAATCTTGTTTGCATTAGTTTTATTTGTACAAAAGCTTTTTAATTTGATGTAATCGAAATTTTCTATTCTGTGATCAGTAATGGTCTCTAGTTCAACTTTGGTCACAAATTTCTTTCTCCTCCACAAGTCTGAGAGATAAACTATTCTATGTTCCTCTAATTTATTTATAGTCTTGTTCTTTATGCCTAGGTCATAGACCCATTTTGATCTTATCTTGGTATATGGTGTTAAGTGTGGGTCCATGCCTAATTTCTGCCATACTAATTTCCAATTATCCCAGCAGTTTTTATCAAATAATGAATTCTTTTCCCAGAAGTTAGGGGCTTTGGGTTTGTCAAACACTAGATTGCTATAATTGACTATTCTGTCTTGTGAGCCTAGCCTTTTCCACTGATCCACTAATCTATTTCTTAGCCAATACCAAATGGTTTTGGTGACTGCTGCTTTATAATATAATTTTAGATCAGGTACAGCTAGGCCACCTTCATTTGATTTTTTTTTCATTAATTCCCTTGAGATTCTCGACTTTTTATTGTTCCATATGAATTTTGTTGTTATTTTTTCTAGATCAATAAAATATTTTCTTGGAAGTCTGATTGGTATAGCACTAAATAAATAGATTAGTTTAGGGAGTATTGTCATCTTTATTATGTTCGCTCGGCCGATCCAAGAGCACTTAATATTTTTCCAATTATTTAAGTCTGACTTTATTTGTGTGGAGACTTTTTTATAATTTTGCTCATATAATTCCTGACTTTCCTTTGGTAGATAGATTCCCAAATATTTTATGGTATCAACAGTTATTCTGAATGGAATTTCTCTTTGTATCTCTTGCTGTTGGGTTTTGTTGGTGATGTATAAAAATGCTGAGGATTTATGGGGATTTATTTTGTAGCCAGCTACTTTGCTAAAATTATGAATTATTTCCAATAGCTTTTTGGTAGAATCTCTGGGGTTCTCTAGGTATACCATCATATCATCTGCAAAGAGTGATAGTTTGGTTTCCTCATTGCCTACTCTAATTCCTTTTATATCTTTCTCGACTCTTATTGCCGAGGCTAGTGTTTCTAATACGATATTAAATAATAATGGTGATAGTGGGCAACCTTGCTTCACTCCAGATCTTACTGGGAAAGGTTCCAGTTTTTCCCCATTGCATATGATGCTTACTGATGGTTTTAAATATGTGCTCCTGACTACTTTAAGGAAAAGTCCATTTATTCCTATGCTCTCAAGTGTTTTTATTAGGAATGGATGTTGGATTTTATCAAATGCTTTTTCTGCATCTATTGAGATGATCATGTGGTTTTTGTTTGTTTGGTTATTGATATAGTCAATTATGCTAATAGTTTTCCTAATATTGAACCAGCCCTGCATTCCTGGTATAAATCCTACTTGGTCATAGTGTATTATCCTGGTGACAATTTTCTGCAATCTTTTTGCTAATATTTTATTTAAGATTTTAGCATCAATATTCATTAGGGAGATTGGTCTATAATTTTCTTTCTCTGTTTTCAGCCTACCTGGTTTAGGTATCAGTACCATATCTGTGTCATAAAAGGAGTTTGGTAGGACTCCTTCAATCCCTATTTTTTCAAATAGTTTATATAACATTGGAGTTAATTGTTCTTTAAATGTTTGGTAGAATTCACATGTAAATCCATCTGGTCCTGGGGATTTTTTCTTAGGGAGTTGATTGATAGTTTGTTCTATTTCTTTTTCTGAGATGGGACTGTTTAGGATATTTACTTCTTCCTCTGTTAGTTTGGGCAAGCTGTATTTTTGGAGGTATTTTTCTATTTCATTTAAGTTGTCGAATTTATTGGCATAAAGTTGGGCAAAGTAACTCCTAATTATTGCTCTAATTTCCTCTTCGTTAGTGGTGAGTTCTCCCTTTTCATTTTTAAGACTAACAATTTGATTTTCCTCTTTCCTTTTTTAATCAGATTTACTAAGGGTTTGTCTATTTTGTTGGTTTTTTCATAGAACCAACTCTTAGTTTTATTAATCAATTCAATAGTTTTTTTACTTTCAATTTTATTGATCTCACCTTTTACTTTTAGAATTTCAAGTTTAGTGTTTGACTGGGGGTTTTTAATTTGTTCCTTTTCTAGCATTTTTAATTGCAAACCCAATTCATTGACCTTCTCTTTCTCTATTTTATACAAATAGGCCTCTAGAGATATGAAATTTCCCCTTATTACCGCTTTGGCTGCATCCCATACATTTTGGTATGATGTCTCATTATTATCGTTTTCTTGGGTGAAGTTATTAATTATGTCTATGATTTGCTGTTTCACCCAATCATTCTTTAGTATGAGATTATTTAGTTTCCAATTATTTTTTGGTCTACTTCCCCCTGCTTTTTTGTTGAATGTAATTTTCATTGCATCGTGGTCTGAAAAGGATGCATTTACTATTTCTGCCTTACTACATTTGAGTTTGAGGTTTTTATGTCCTAATATATGGTCAATTTTTGTATAGGTTCCATGAACTGCTGAAAAGAAAGTGTATTCCTTTCTGTCTCCATTACATTTTCTCCAGAGATCTATCATATCTAACTTTTCTAGTATTCTATTTACCTCTTTGACTTCTTTCTTATTTATTTTGTGGTTTGATTTATCTAATTCTGAGAGTGCAAGGTTAAGATCTCCCACTATTATAGTTTTACTGTCTATTTCTTCTTGCAGCTCTCTTAGTTTTTCTTTTAAGAATTTAGATGCTACCCCACTTGGTGCATATATGTTTAATATAGATAGTGCTTCATTATCCATGCTACCCTTTAGCAAGATATAGTGTCCTTCCTTATCTCTTTTAATTAGGTCAATTTTTGCTTTAGCTTGATCTGAGATCAGGATGGCTACCCCTGCTTTTTTGACTTCACCTGAAGCATAGTAGATTTTGCTCCAACCTTTTACCTTTAACCTGCATGTATCTCCCCGCTTCAGGTGTGTTTCCTGTAAACAACATATTGTAGGATTCTGGCTTTTAATCCATTCTGCTAACCGCTTCCTCTTTATGGGGGAGTTTACCCCGTTCACGTTTATGGTTAGAATGACCAATTCTGTATTACTTGCCATCTTGTTAACCCCGGTTTATGCTTTCCTCCCTTCTTTCCCCTTTCCCCCCCTTCCAAGTATTAAGCTTGTGAGCACCCCTTGCTTCTCACAGCCCTCCCTTTTTAGTGTCCCTCCCCCCGCCTTAGAGTTCCTCCCCCTATCTTACCCCTTTCCCTCCCAGTTCCTGTATTCCCTTCCGCTTAGCTTATTCCTTCCCTTTCCACTTTTCCCTTCTCACTTTTCAATGAGATGGGAGAAGTTTCACCATAGATTGAATATGTCTTAAGATTTTTCCCTTAAAGCCAATTCTGAAGGCAGTAAGATACCCACTATATTCATCCCCCTCCATTCTTTCTCTCAGATATAATAGGTTTCCTATGCCTCTTCATGAGATGTACTACCCCCACTTTACCCTTTTTCTGGTACAATGTCCTTTCCACATCAATTTCTAGAACAAGGTATACATGTATTCTTTATACATCTATATAGTCAAAATATAGTTCCCAAGATTAATCTTTACCTTTTTAGATTTCTCTTGAGTTCTATATTTGTAGATCAAACTTTTTGTTAAGTTCTGGTTTTTTCATCAGAAATAGATGAAATTCGCTTACTTCATTGAATGTCCATCTTCTTCCCTGGAAAAAGATGCTCATTCTCGCTGGGTAAGTTATTTTTGGTTGCATACCAAGTTCCTTAGCCTTTCGGAATATCATATTCCAGGCCCTTCGATCTTTTAATGTGGATGCTGCCAGATCCTGGGTGATCCTTATTGTGGCTCCTTGATACTTGAATTGGGTTTTTTCTAGCCGCTTGCAATATTTTTTCTTTCATCTGAGGGTTCTGGCATTTGGCCACTATATTCCTTGGTGTTTTGATTTTAGGATCCCTTTCAGTGGGTGATTGATGAATCCTTTCAATGTTTATTTTTTCCTCTGTTCCTATGACTTCTGGGCAGTTCTCTTTGATAATTTCCTGGAAGACAGTGTCCAGGCTCTTTTTTTCATCATGTTTTTCTGGGAGTCCAATGATTCTCAGATTGTCTCTCCTGGATCTGTTTTCCAGGTCTGTTGTCTTCCCCAGAAGGTATTTCACATTTTTCTCCATTGTTTGATTTTTTTGGATTTGCTTGACTGATTCTTCTTGTCTCCTCGAGTCATTCAATTCCACTTGTTCAATTCTGATTTTCAGTGAAGTATTCTCTTCACTCACTTTTTAAAAATCTTTCTCTAATTGTCCAATTGAGTTCTTTTGTTCTGTGGAATTTTTTTCCATTTCGCCAATTTTGTTTTTTAGAGAGCTGTTTTCTGTTTCCAGTTCACTAATCCTATTTTTCAAGGATTTTACTTCTTTATCCACTCTCTCTTTAACTGACTTCTCCAGGCTCTTTTGCCAAGCCTCCCTCTCCTTTTCCCAAGCCTCACTCTGCTTTCCCCATTTTTCTTCTAGCTCCCTTGTGAGAGCCTTTTTAATCACTTCTATGAGGTTCATCTGTGCTGAGGAACAGACAATCTCCTCCTTTGGGGATTCACCTGGGGACTGCCTGTTTTTAGTCTCCTCAGGATTTAGAGTCTGCTCTCTATCTGTGTAGAAGCTGTCAAGGGTTAAAGTCCTCTTCAGCTTCTTGCTCATTCTGTCTATTAATCAGAGACAAACTACCAAAGAAAAACAGAAAAAACTGGAGTCTTTCTTTGGGGGGGGGGGCTGGGTGTGTTATCGAGCTTCCTCTACAGACTGCAGGGGGCAGCAGTGAGGCACTAGCAGGACTGTGCTGCGCCTGCGCTCTGAGATCCCAAAGCGTGCTGAGTCACTGAGGGGGGGGAAGGGGGGGCGGCCAGGTCCTGAGAGACTCCAGCTGTTTGGGGTTGTATTCTTCAGCTCCGGTGTTTTTAGCTTCTCTGCTGGGCTGTTGACTTGCTGCCGGAGGAAAGTATCCAAACCTGTAGCGAAGCTCTCCCCGCAGAAACGGCTACGATCACTCCCCACCCCCTCTCCAGTCTGCTCCTGTGCCCTCACTGCCGCTGCCTGCCGCCTGCGCCCGATCTAAAACCGCCCCAGCCCTCCAGTAAAGACAGACCTTTCTTGGCGGATCTCAAGGATGGCTTCTCTTGGTAACTATTTGTGGGTTTTTTTCAGTCAAGCATTGATTCAGAGGCTTGTAATGAAATGGATAGTGAGAGAAAGCGTGGAGCTTATGCAGCTGTGAGCCTCCTCTCCACCATCTTAACCGGAAGTCCCAGATAATTCAATTCTAATTTTTAAGGGATTATTTTCTTCAGTAAGCTTTTGTACCTCTCTTTTCATGTGGCAAATTCTGCATTATAAGGAGTTCCTTTCTTTTGTAAATTTTTTGTTCAATTTTGTCTATGTGTTTAATCTGGTTTTTTAAGTAATTTTCTTTGAATTTTTCAAATTTTTGAATTTTTTTTTAGCCATTTGGCCTATTCTGTCTCTTAACTTTCCAACTCTCTCAAAATTCCTCATTTCCTTATCATATATCAATTTATTACTTTCTTACTTGTATTGCCAATATTTTAATTGGTTTCTTTCTATCTATAAACATGATAAAACATTTTCAAACTAAAATGTCTTTTCTTTACCTATCTTAATCCTTCAGTCCTCTTGGATATTCCCATTTTCCCCTCATGAATATAAGTCCTTAATTCCTTCCTATTATTTCAGTTTATCATCTATTTTTGTGTTTACTTGCTTTCTCATACCACATGGATCCATGTTCTTTCATTTCAATGTTGACACCCTAGAATTTTTCAGTAAATTGTATTCTCCTTTTCTTGGCAAATTGTCTTGATCCGACTGCCCGCTTCTTCTCCTTTTAAGTTGATGATTGTTGTTTGAGAAAAATGACAATATTTGGAATAAATCTTCTCAGCATTTAATTGAGAATATTTGTAGTATTACTATAGAGTGTCCTTCCCATATTTCTTTTGGTTTGGCTTGTCCCAGAAAGAACTTCTATTAAAGTACATTTTGAAAGTGTGTCCAGAAGCAGATTTTAGGTTCTCGATGAAAATCTGTATAAACTTCCTCTTTTTAGTGGAAACTTTTGATCTAGGGGATACTTCTGGAGTGAAGTCAGTTGATGAGACTGGTCCTTCATGTATGAAAGAATTGATTCTTTTGCCCTGCGATTGGTTGGCATTTGTTTAAAGACAGTAATTATGCCAACTATTCCACAAGTGTTCTGAGTCTATTGGCTAAAAATATTTATGACATTCCTATTAGTCAGGAAACTATTTTTAATCTTTAAAATTTTTAAAAGATAAAATTTCTATAATTGTCCAGTCCATAGTCAATGTAGTTACTTTCTATTATAATATTTGGGCAGCTAAGAATCCAACTTTTTAAGAAACCATCATTTTATTGATTAAATATTTAAGTAAATCCACCATTGGCAACATATTCATCAGGAAAAGTGGAAAGTCATGTCCTTCTAGAATGTTTTTTTTTTCTAAGTTAATCATGCCTACTTTCTACAACAGATCCTTAGATGTTATGAACTCAAGGCTCTTTCCAACTAGTTTGCCCTTCTCTGGATACTTTTCAATTTATCAATGTACTTAGTGGAGAATGTTTACAATATTCCAATGAGGTCTGACAATGGCAGAGTTCAGTGAGATAATCACCTCCTTGTTTCCATGAATCTATGCCCTTCTTTATTCAGCCCAAGATCTCATTAACTTTTTGGGCTTCCATTCCATACTGCTGACTTATATGGCGCTTGCAATCCATTAGAAATCTTAATTTTTTCAGACACAGTGCCATCTAATGTTTGGTACAGATCCTGAATTTTCCACCCATTGTTCCATGACCTAGAAGTATAGAGATGGCAAAAAAAAAAAAAATACCAAGTAGATCATTAGGATAAGAAAATAGTGCTGGTATACTAAGAGGGAGGGGAAGCAGAGAAGTCTTGACTACAGGGATTAATTTCCTTTTTGTACCCACTCTCAACTGCTCTAGCCTTTAGAGAACCAACCCTTTTTCTAAACAAGGAATCAAGCTTGCTAGTTTCCATTACCTATATTATTACAATATCCCAGAAGCTGTTTATCTTGGGGACCTTATGTGATTTTAAGTAATACTTCCTAATCCTACCTCCAATTTATATTCTTTACCCTGGAGTTTTAAGGACCATCAAAATCTCATAGCACTCTATTCAAACTTCCCTGGATCCACAGTGCTTTCCAACATATAGCCTTCTCTCACAGGACAAATCCATTAATTAATGTCCAACTCTTCATAAAGAAAAGAAAATTTACTTTGCCCCAAAGATCGGTTGCAATCATTTTGCCTCCATTTAGAAGTTCTCATTCCCTTGCTCATTATCCACTCACTATATTAATGAAGGTAAGTTAGGTTTATTGGAGACTGACCTTCTCTTAGCCCAGTGGTATGCATTTACAAAATCTGGGTTCTTTTACATAAGAGGTAATATGGTTTAATGAAGAGAGGACCAACCAGAGCTAAGGAATCCTGGGAGGTACATGTTGGCTGTGTGATTTGCTTTATCACTTAGGGTTCTAGGCAATCTTCCAAAATTATACATTTCAAAGAAGAAATTGGTTTACATTGATAGAGAGACTTTCCTAGACTAGTGAAGTTACAGGTTAAGTCTCAATTCCTAGGTTCCTTAGTGTATTCTTACACCATGTAGGTCCTTTCAAGAGAAAAGCTTGTGCTTCCTTGATTGTGGTGGAGATAGTATGTATGAATACAAATCTGTTTGTGTGAAAATAGGTTAGGACTACACATATCCTAAACATCAACAAATATTATTGCTTAAGTTTGCATGACACCAATTATTTTGACTTTTGGTGTGTGTGTGTGTGTGTGTGTGTGTGTGTGTGTGTGTGTGTGTGTGTATGTGTGTGTATGAAAACTGGTGAATTATTTAACTCATTTACTGAAAGGTTACTTGAAAATTCTGTCAAAGAAGTCAGACTGGTTGTTTGTACAAAAACAGCCTTTATTTTCACTCTGGGTGGTTGGTTCAGCCTTTTGTAATTTTTAGATGAAGAATGAGGAAAACAGACCATGTATAAAGAGTAATCATACTGTAGAAATAGTAATGATACAGGAAAGAAAATCCTAATTTCAAAAATACAAGGATTCTGTTACTAATTAATAATTTTGTGTTCGTGTCTTAAAGAAAAGTTTAGATGTTTATTTTCAAAACTCAGGGTTGTACTATGACAAATCATACTTAAAAAAAAAAAAAAACCTCTTATAGTATTTTATGAGACCCAACACTATGTAATGACTAGAGAGCTAAGCATAGAATCACAAGGACCCAGGCTCAGGTCCCATATGTAGCACAGTACTGGGCACATTGAAGGTGCTTAATTTTAAATGTTTGGTGATTAAATTGGATAGACAGGCTGTGTGATCCTAGGCAAGTTACTTCATTTCTCTTTTTCTCAAGTAATACTGTAAGTTGAAGAATTATTGTTAGTTGGCAGCATTAGAGGAAATTTCCTTACTTCCAGCTTCCAACACTGATGGATCAAATCCCATGTTGGGTCTTGTTCCATCCCCTCTCCCTTTAAAATGTATTATATAAAACATTTCTCATGAGTACATGAAAATAGAACTTTATAAACTTATTTCTTAAAATCTATATAATATAATGATATATTATATATTATGTCATGTAATAATATATAATATATAATGTATTCTAAATAGAACATACACAATTCTATATAATAATATAATAACTTCATTAATCAACAAAACACTGAATATCTATACTCTTGAATGTAAATACAAAATTCAAACCAAATTATGAACAAGGAACAAGGAAACAGAAAAAAGGAAAAGAGACTAAAATTCAGGATATAAGGCGGGGAAAAATGTACAACTTTTAAAATTAAAATTGATTAGATTTTATTTCTTCTCTAACATTTTCATGTTTGTTATCACAACATTGGTGTTTCATAACATAATGGTGTAGACTTAAAATATTGCAAGATTATAAAACAGCAAAAGAAAATGTTGTGAATCCATTCAAATGACTCAATTTTGAAAATTCACCTTTGTGACTTTACAAATGAAGCATGGGCCTTCAAAATCTATATATCAGAAGAGGAACAGAATTTTAGGAAGTTCTAAGGTCACATTGTTCTTGGAGAAAATTGTTACAAACAGAAGCTCAGCTGCTAAATTCTATAAATATTTATCAGATAAGTCTTCTACCCATGGGAGATTAAAGTGCTGTGGGATTTGGATCCCATAACAATCTGATTTTTACTGAACTAATTAACAACAACAACAAAAATCTCCTGTCTTAAAAGTTTCACTAGTGCCAAAAACAGTGTCATATTTTGGGAATCAGTGAAAGTTAATAAAAGTTGTGTCCATTCCTCACAAAACTATTAGATTTTGACATTATAATAATTTTCAGTGTTGTAATCATTTAATAAATTAAATTCTGCTTCCATCCACACTTTGATCGATTGAAAGGAAACCAAGTGGGACATGCAGGATACATAACATGATAACTTCATAGATTTCAATATAAGGAATATTTTAACCCACTTACTTCCCCTTTTAAGCTCTGAGTACATTGCATGAAACATCTCATTTTCAAAGTCACCTTAATTTAAATGATTTATTATCTATTTTAGTTATCAATTTGTTATATTTTTATTTTCATGAGTTTCTTTTTTTTAATCAAATGAGAGTTCAATTTGTTAAACACTTTTCAAAATCATGATTTTTCTGACCTTCACAATGAGAAAAGATGAAACACTTTTAAAAAAAAAATTTAAATATGATAATGCAAGATCCTGTCCAAGAAACTCAGGAGAGTTTCAAAGGATGAAAGAGAAGGTTAATGGTCTTATTTTGGTGGGTTTTACCCTTTTTCTGTAAATGTGGTACTCTATTTTTTATTTCATTGAATGCACCTTACTCCCAAAATTGCTCTTGGCAATTATATATATATATAATGATTATTTTGAATTTTGATTAACTTTCCACTTAAGATATAGACATTAAGACATCTGAGAGCTATAGAAAGTTAATATACTTGAGTAGCTAGAAATCTGGCCTTGAAGTTAGAAAGATCTGCCTTTAAGTCCCAGTTTTCAATTTATAAGATACATATTGGCCATGTGACCCCAGGCAAGTCATAGCATTTTTTGATGCTGCAGATAACTCTTTCAAACTATAATTTTCAGAAAAGAAAATTCTCTTTGTCTCCAAAAGTCTGTTCTAATAATTTTGTCTCAATCCATAAGATTGTTCCCCTGATCATTATCCACTCATTTAAATGAAGAAAAATGACATGAAGATAGTAATGTTCAGTTCTGATCTGTGTTGGTAGAAGAAATTTTCACACTGGCTAGCTCAGGGATGGTATCTATTAAATTCTCAAGGATTTGAATTTGTAGTGTTGGATTTTTTTACTAGGTTTTTTTTTTTTTTGATGGATTTTGAGCTTGTGGTAAATTTATCTGGTAAATATCTGGTAGATACTTTGCAGTAGTTGTTTGCCATTGTTGTTATGGGGATGCTAAGGTTTTCCAGAGGCTCCCATTTAAAGATAACATTGCATTGAATTGCATTAAGCCCTAAGGCAATACAGAGTCTCCTAGAAGGGATCTGTGATCACTCAAGGGGGGCTGACTTGTTCATCCATATAGAAAAGACAATTGCCAAACCTTTTGTTCCAATTTTTCCCCTCCTTCCCCCTTCCCCTCCTCCCGATGGCAGGTTGACCAATACATGTTAAGTATGTTAAAGCATACATGTCCTAACAGTTATTTTGCTGTACAAAAAGAATCAGTTTGAAATAGTGTACTATTAGCCTGTGAAGGAAATCAAAAATGCAGGTGGACAAAAATAGAGGGATTGGGAATTCTATGTAATGGTTCTTAGTCATCTCCCAGAGTTCTTTTGCTGGGTGTAGCTGGTTCAGTTCATTACTGCTCTATTGGAATTGATTTGGTTCATCTCATTACTGAAGATGGCCATGTCCATCAGAATTGATCATCATATAGTATTGTTGTTGAAGTATATAATGATCTTCTGGTCCTGCTTATTTCACTCATCATCAGTTCATGTAAGTCTCTCCAGACCTTTCTGAAGTCCTCCTGCTAGTCATTTCTTACCAAACAATAATATTCCATATTATTCATATACCACAATTTATTCAGCCATTCTCCAATTGATGGGCATCTACTCAGTTTCCAGTTTCTGGCCATTACAAAGAGACCTGCCACAAACATTTGTGCACATACAGGTCCCTTTCCCTTCTTTATGATCTCTTTGGGATATAAGCCCAGTAGAAACACTGCTGGACCAAAGGGTATGCACACTTGGTAAGGGTATGATAACTTTTTGAGCATAGTTCCAAATTTCTCTTCAGAATGGCTGGATGTATTCACAATTCCACCAACAATGTATTAGTGTCCCTGTTTTCCCACATCCCCTCCAACATTCCACATTATCTTTCCCTGTCATTCTAGCCAATCTGACAGGTGTGTAGTGGTATCTCAGAGTTATCTTAATTTGAATTTCTCTGTCAATACTGCTTTTTTAAGACAATCTTCTCCTCGTTGGGTTTTTGTATCCATTGATTTGGCCTATTCTGTTTTTAAAATATTGTTTTCTTCAGTATTTTTTTTTTTTTGGTGCCTCCTTATCAAGTTGTTGATTCTTTTGTGTTGCTCTGATTTCTTTTCTTAATTTTTCTCTACCTGTCTTACTTGATTTTTAAAATCCTTTCTGATTTCTTCCATGTTTTGGGGCCAATTCATATTTTTATTTAAGGTTTTGAATATAAACTTTATTGTCTTCTTCTAAATTGTATTTTGCTTTTCCCTCTTGCCAAAGTAACTTTTTGTAGTCAGGATCTTTTCTCTCCTATTTGATCATTTTCCAGTTTATTACTTGACTTTTAACTCTAAAAGGGCTCTGAATCTAGAGTAGAGGGTTCACTTTCCCAAGCTTTAGGTTTTTTGTGCAGCTGTTTATCTTTTTGTTTGTTTTTATTTTCTCTAGTTACATATAGAAGCAACATTTCTTTTGGTTTTTTAAATATTTCCTTATGAATCAATTGGGAAAGAAAAATCAGAACAAAAGGGAAAAACCACGAGAGGAAAAAAAATAGAATAAAAAGGAAAAAAAACTGTACATAGCATTTGTTGATTTATATTCAGTCTCTATAGTTTTCTTTGTGTATTTGGATGGCATTTTCCATTCAAAGTTTATTGGGGTTGTCTTGGATCGCTGAACTGCTGAGAAGAAGCAGATCCATCATAGTTGATCATTGGATATTCTACAATGTGTTCCTGGTTCTGCTTGTTTTGCTCAGCATTAATTCATATAAAATTTTCCAGGCTTTTCTAAAATCAGCCTATTCATCATTTTTATATAACAATAAAATTCCATTACTTTCATATACCATAATCTATCCAGCTATTCCCCAATTGATGGGCATCTACTTATTTTCCAATTCTTTGCTACCACAAAAAGATCTGTGCAACTATTTCAAAGGTAATTCTAAGGACTGGAATTTTTCGGTTCTTCCAAAGTGGTATGATCTCTGGAGAGGTATGTTTACTCATCTCCTGGCCTATGTTCTTGTCTGTGAATTACTACAAGTATTCTTTCCCACCCTGGAATTATGACCATGATTCTAAGCTCCAGTGTGTTAGTACACTCCTACATCTTGGGACCGAGACCCAGAACTGTGACCCAGATTCAAACATGGGCAATGTAACAGAGTTCTGCTCCCAGTGCCATGAAAGAGACCCCTGTAATATCCTGTGATCAGTTGCCCAACCCCATTACCATCAGTGGATTGAGAGGTTTGGAAATTGTGGTCACTGATCGTTACCCCCAGAGTTTATTGCTGGTTTGCTAGGGCATGTCTTCTCTTAAACTAGGCTTTAACTCTCTTTCAGATGCAATGGGTCTTTCCTGTAGACTTTCTAAGTTCTCATGGACTGGAAAATTGTTTTTACTAATCCTTTTGTGGATTCTGATACTTGAGAATTTATTTTGAAGCATTTTAAAATGTTTTTTGGATGAGTTTTGGGGAGAGCTCAGGTGAGTCTCTGTCTTTTCTCTGCCATATTGGCAGCTTGCTAGAACTGTAAGAGCAAATTCATTTAGCTATTTCAGGGTTGTGAATTAATGACATGACCTCATCTTACAAAAGTGTACTGTTGATGCAAGAGGCAAGAAAACACGATGGAGGATGGATCAGTGCAAACCTGTTTACCATCCTAGAATAACAACTCAATGGGTCATGTCCTTTCTCACATGGACATGTTAGGTTAGATGAGATAACATGCTGGAAATTTTAGTATGCCATGAAAATATTAGCAATTCTTATTATAGTCTATCAACATCAGGCCATTATCATCATCTCCATATGTAAATTTAAAAAAATGGCAAGAGAACAAGGGAAATGTACTTATGTATTTTGGTATTGGTGAAGTTTATTTTAAAAAAATGGCATTTGGTGAACAGGATTGCAATCATATAAGAACTAAATTGTGTCTTATAGGCCATGACATGTAGGAACTTGTTTGGAAATGTTTCTATTTTTTGCTGAGTTGTAGAAGATACCCATTTCACTTTGACTTCATCTGCCCCCTTTGAATTCCAAGCACAATCATTTTGATGAATAGGTGAAACTTAAAAGGCTCCCCATGGTGAAGCTGGAAGTCTACAAATACAAAGCTGGTTGAGTATATTTGTTTCAGTCATTTTTGATCATGTTTGGCATCTACAGATCCCAACTGCCCATTTTGTGTATTTTTCCCCTAGTCTTGATGTTCAGTTTTTTTCTAGTTTACTGCTTTCATCATGTTCATTTATTTAAAATAATTCCCTTTTCATTATGAATTTGACAGGCA
This sequence comes from Antechinus flavipes, assembly GCF_016432865.1. Lineage (NCBI taxonomy): Eukaryota > Metazoa > Chordata > Mammalia > Dasyuromorphia > Dasyuridae > Antechinus > Antechinus flavipes. The sequence continues at coordinate 55,591,506 of NC_067400.1, forward strand.
TTCACAAACATGAGCATTTCCATGTACAAAGTTCAGAAAAAAGGATATCTATGAAATCATGACTCTCTACTTCATAGTTTTTTTATATAGTATATATTACATTTACTTTTACAGTACCACCATGATCCTGATTGTATGTTCTTTTCTAAACTTCCTTTTGCTTTCTTCTATGTATTTATAAAGGTGTCTTAGATACTTATATTCTTAGAGTGGAGTAGGGGAAAAGAGAAAGGAAAAGAGGGGAGGAAAGGGGGAAAAAGTCATTTTAGTTGTGTCTGCCAAGAAAAACCCTAATGGAGTCATGAAGAGTCAAAGATACTGGATTGATTTGTCATTTGCTTCTACAATTCATTTTATACATAAAGAAACTGAAGCAAGCAGGATTAATGACCTAACTAAACATAGCTAGAGAATATCTGAGGCCATATTTGAACTCAGGAAAATGAGTCTGTCTATTATGCTATCTATCTGGCACATATTAAGCATTTAAATAACTGTTGACTGAGTGAGTGCTTGGGGTGAAGGGCTGCCAACTTCCTCAAAGAAAAGTAACCTCATAGATATATATTTGAACTATTTTTAAAAATAATACACATATATATATATTTCCAATTAGCCTTTATCACATGAAGCATCAAGAAATATCAAACCAGGTTGTGTTTGTATTTTGTTAGTCTTGTCATATTAAATCTCAGCACAGTATCAGACTTTAGGATGAATAATAGTAGCTAACACTTTTATAGGGCAGGTAGAATGTTGGGTCTGAAGTCAGAAAGACTCATCTTCCTGACTTCAAATATGGTCTAAGATGTTTACTAAGTAAGTTACCCTGGACAAGTCACTTAATCTTATTTATTTCAGCTCCTCATTTGTAAAATGAGCTAGAGAAGAAAATGGCCAATTATTCTAGTATCTTTGCCAAGAAAACCCCAAATGGGGTCACTACTAAAATGATTGAGCAACAACAAAATACATTTACATAATGTTTTAAAGTTTACAAAATGCTTTAAACAAATTATTTCATTCTTACAACAATCCTTGTGAGGTTTATGCTATAAGCAAGATTTTCCTCCTTGTACAAATGAAGAAACTGAGAAAACTCAGGAAATAGAAGTTATTTCCCTTGGGTCACATAAACTCTCACAGATAATTCACATTTATATAACAGCTTAAGTTTACACAATATTTTCTTGATAACAACCTTTTGAGGTAGATAGTATTAAGAATTAATATCTTCCTTGTCTTTTTATATATAAAGAAACTGACAGGGCCACAATTATGACAATTCCATGGGGTTCCAAGAGATAGCCAATTAATCCAGCTCCCTCAACTTACTGATGAAAAAAATGAGACTTGGACAGGTTAAGTTCACAGGTAAATGACTCCTGTCCAGTTGCAATAAGCTTGACAGTCTTTCTACAGTATCTACAATTTAGCTAATAAATAGCTGGGGTGGGATTTAAACCAAAAGATTACTGATTCCTAGACCAGGCTTCTTTCCACTATATCATGCAGTTACACCCAAGAAAAAGTTAACAGTCAGCTTGTTTTCAGCATTTGAGTTTAGTGTTCAGGATTGCTTTTATTTTGGGAGTTTGCTTTATAAAAACCAGTCCTATGGTCACATCATTGGTGGCACTTTTCATGGAAGCATCCATGTAGGGCTGTGGCTAGGTAGCAGTGTGGGATATAATCCTTCCTAATTTAGGAAAAAAATTTAGGAGGCAATAAATAGGAGGATGGAGCCCCAAGAAGGGAGATTTGGTGAAGTCTGATGGTATATTGCTCTATTCAATGGACCCATGGAGCTCACAAACACCTATAAAGGAAAAATCGTTGACCATATATTTTCCTTGCCTTTGTACAAATCTATTACTTTATATAGTGAGCTTTACAACACTGCTAATGCTACTTCATGATATAGGTGTATTTTTTTTGGCTGCATTTAAAGACCGGCACTTTTAACCACATAAATCCAACCAGAGCTCACATTAACTCACACCTTAATTTTAATTCTCCCAGATGTTTTTTATTTATGCAAAATTAGATGCCATTTTGAAAGCTTGCATTCTTAATGAGGGTGTCTTTTTTTTAAAGATTCATGGCTGAAATCTCAGAAAGGGTTTCTGTTTTGAAGACATTATTGTTTTTCCCTTTCAACAGTGTCTTTACAAAGCTGGTTAAATAAACAGAAAGAAGGACTATGTTCTTTAATGTGTGTTTTTCAGAATCTCCCCAAACCTGTAAACTCGATTTTTATTTTTAACTCAATGGAATTGTGCTGCTAATTGTAGAAATGCATAATAGCTGTCTTATCCAAGATAAAAAGGTTACTTAGTTTATTCTGTGCTGACTGAATTTACTTATTCATGAAAACTAAAAGGATAGCCTTGCTTAGTTATTCTTTATAATTTTAAATGACAACTTGTCTTTTAGTCAGAAATAGAAATTGGATATCCAATGGGTCATTGCTCACTGCAGGGTTCCCCAAGCTGGTGACTACTAAGGTGGCAAATGATGCCTTTAGGGAAGGTATAAATGTTTTTATATTGAAGCATCTTAAGGGATAGAAAGTTTACTTTTTTCCCCTCCTGACAACAAGAACATTTTGAAAACATTTACACCAGAAAACTTTATTCAGTGTATCTACAGCTTGCTAAAAAAGCAAATTTTATTTCTTTGGCCCACTTGAAGTTTCCATTTCATTCTAAGCCAGAGAACAAGACATTTATTTTGGACACCTCTGCTTGGCCAGTTAAGATGCTGTAAAAGAGAAACCTTGGATTAAAGAAAAAGACAGAAAAAAGAATCCTCCATTTTATTTGTAACCAATCAACCATCACTTAATAATTTTTAACTAAGGGATCCCTATTATGCTATGTACTGGGGTTACTTAACCTCTTGCCGAGTCTAGACAACTCAGTAAGACTGTAATAAAGACTTTGGTATGCTTTGATAGCGGGAATTTCTTCTTTTGGGAGTTTGCTATGCTATCTTCACTTATTAGAATATTAGTAAGTGGATGGGATCATTTAAGTTGTGGCTGTATTCTCAGTGGGGTACCTCATTTGTGTTTGTATAAGTCAGAAATGTGGCTGTTTCAAACAAATTTTAAATGTAGTATTAAAATCTTAGTTCCAGAGGGGCAGGTAAAAACCATGTGCTGTGCACATGTGTACATTTAGCAAATAAGGTTTATGTGGCTCAGGAATGATATGATGTAAACTTAGCCATACTCTGGTTTAGGGCAACTGGAGCTGGAGTAAAGAGAGTACTTAGTGAAGAAGGGAAGAAGGAAAGGCCAGATTTATTTTGTTTATATATAATTGTTTGCATACAAGTGTGAATTTTATAAGTGTGAATAGAGTGACACAACTTAGTGGGTAGTGACAGAGATGCTCCTTAAAATAAAAATTGCTGAAACTAGAAATCATAATGAAACATCAAAAATATAGAAAAGAAGAAAAAAAGACATTCAGAAGGGGACACAGGGAAGCAAAATAATGTTGTTGCTACTTAAAAATTTTAACATACAATGAAAAGATCCAACTATATGAAAGTTTATGGTTTTATGCACAATCTTTATTCATATATTAACATGTTCATGTATATTATTCATAATAAAAAATAAGATACAACTCAAGAGAGAAAAAAGAAGGAAGCAACATTCTCTCCTTTTTCTCAATACTTCTCTCTTTAATATAAAATAGTAAAGCAAGTTAATGACCTTAACTATTTTTTTATTAACAAGATGTCTCCTATACATGTCTTGTGATCATCTAAAATTGCTAGGTGGATACAACTACAGAGAGTTTTGTTCAGTGATCCTTTGATTATCAATATCAAGGAAGGCATAATAAGAGGGAAATAATACACAAGATTGTATTTGGAAAGTAATGTTTTAAAACTGATCTCAAGTTTGTCCCTGCTTTTCTATTTTTGTTACTGTCTTTAGCATAGAGCCTGGCATGTAATAGTTATTTAGTACTTCCTATGGACTGACTGATATAAAATACATCTTTTTAAATAACAAATGATCTTTGAAAGATTCCTTGTGAGTGTGAAGCCCCCAAATTATGATTTCTGCAGAATCAAAATTTCAGCTAACCAAAAGGACAATAGAGAGCCACATCATGTGGTGGTTGTAATTAGTTTTTATTTTATTTCTTGCTCTGATTTTCACATAAGAAGTGATGTAAAAGACAAGCAATAGGAACCATGATCAGAAAAAAGAATTAGTCAAATTAAGTAGCAGGAGGCAGGTATAATGGATGGGCAGTCTGACTGTGGGTTTTGGTGCTCATAGAATGTTAAAAGACCAAAGAATGGCTTTCAGCATTTCAGAGGGCTCCTGTTTCTGTGACCTTGGACAAGTGCTTCATTCCAAAGGTCTCAGTTTTCCTCTTTGGAAATGAAAGAATAGGGCAAGTTCTTGATAATCTCTATGATATTTTTCAGTCCTAATATTCTGAATCACTTGGAAGGGTTTAGTGGAGTCACTAGCTACAGATTCTCTCTCAGTACAATTCCCAAAAGAAGCTCTATTCTGTTACCATGTCATTTTTCCTTCTCTCATCTCCCTTCTCTTTCTCTAATCTCTCCCTTCCCTCAGCCTCAGGAGTCAGGCCAGTTGGATTCTAAGCTTGAGGAAATAACTGAGCATAGCACCCAGTTATCAGAAATAATTAGTTTAAATGTTCTTCCAGAGATTGGCTACCCCAGAACCAGTAGCCTCATTGTATTCCAGGTCAACCTCCCCACTCCTTTCCCGAGGTTTTATCCATGAGTCTTTGTCCATTCTTGTAGATAGTGTTTATTCTGAGTGATAGTCAAAATAGTACTGGCTTTGCATGCATAAGATTTGCTCCTGATGCTTACTACCTCTTACTGTGGCTAAGTAATTTAACCTCCTTGGACCTAGCTTTTTTTTTTTTTTTTCTCTATGAAATGAAGGGTTTGGATTAAATGGCCTCTCAGGTTCTTGCTGGCTCTGAATTTCTGACTCTATCATCCTTTTGCTAATGGAGGGGTGCCTTTTTGTACCTTCTCCTAAACTGGCATGTACTACCTGTCTTGGACATGGAAATCTCTAGTTCTGGCTCTGCTTTTCACTTTGGTAGGATTTGGTGGAACTTGTGTTCCGTTGATATGACCCTTAAGACCTCATGGGCAGCTCTCTCTTTACACACACACACACACAGACACACACACACAGACACACACATGTATATGTATGTGTATATGTATATGTATATATGTTGTGTATGTATGTATGTGTATATATATATATATGTTATATGTGTATGTATGTGCTTTATTGATATAATTTATGGGGAGATCTTTTTGATCTGGCCAGATAGAATTGATATCATCCTCCTCCTCCAATCTCTCATAATGCTTTACTTGGACTTCTCCTATGTCTATACTAGTCTAACCCAGCTGCCAAAGTGACTTTTCCAAAAGCACAGGTTGGATCACATCACTTTAGTATTCGATAAACTTCAGTGGCTCCCTATTGAGGCTAAGTTCAAACAAACAAACAAAAAATCCTCTGTTTGGCATTTGAAATCCTTCACAATTTGATTCCTTTCTAGCTTTCTAGTTTTAGTCTTGACTCCTTCCTCCATACTCCACCATTCAGTAACACTGCCTTTCTTCCTGTTTTTACACACAATGTTTGATCTTCTGTCATATCCACTATGCCTACCATGCCCTTCATCCTCACCCTATATTCTAGCTTCCCTGGACTCCTTTGAAACTCACATGAAATTCCTTTATGCAAAAAACCTTTATGACCTGCCTTTCCATATTCCAATTGCTGTCTCAGATTACCCGTCTACTCTGTATAGATTGTGTGTAAGTAGTTATGTTCTTATTGCCTCCTCCATTAGAATGAGTTCCTGTGAGCAGGGACTGGATTTTTAAAAAAATTTATTTTATTTTTTTTTGTTTCTGTATTCTCAGTTCTTTGTTCAATGACTGGAAAATATATCCTTCAATACAAAGGTTTCAAACTCAAAGGCTGCAAATATCCATAAAACTCCAGAGGCCCAAACAAGCTGAACATTTTAATTGAGAAAATGTTTAACAAAAATAAAATTACAAAGTAACATAGATGATGTTAATTTGTGGTTTTCTAAGTCAAACTGCAGCCTTTAGGGATAATTTGTATGAGTTTGACAGCACTACTTATTCACTGCCATTGTATTCTAATGTCCATTGTTTTGCAAGACCTCCCAAATATTTTGAGGGCTGTCCCCTGTTTATTGCATGGGGGCATACATAGGGTATTACTTTAGATAGACAATGCTAACCTCTTTTCCCCACAACTTTCTCCAAGGGACACTTTAATTCCTGTTTAGAGGAGAAATTAGAGATTGGGTCCAGAAGGTACTACTCTACTCTGGTCAGAGATAGAAGATACTGGACTAGAATCATATCTACCTTCTCATTTAAATATTATTAGCCGAGGGATATGAATTTAGGATTCAAGTTACTTTTTGATTGATTATCATTATTGGGGGAAATAACCTTAAACTTATATTCAAGACTTGGCTCCCTTTCCACCAAATGAATTCTACAATAGACACATATAGCTACTAGCAAAGATGCTATTTATCCAATTCAATAGCAAAACAAAATTCAGAGACAGTATACAAAGATAGCATGCATCAGATAATACAGAGTAAGATGCTGTCCAATTAAGGAATTTTGTGACAGCACAACCAAGAGAAAATCCCACAGTAGTATCTCTCCACAGTTAGTATATAATGATTGGAGAGGGTTGAGAGTGATTTAAACAATATTTAATGAATGAATCAACGAATTATACCTAAGTCTCTCTGTTACTCCCCCCTTCCCCCAGTATCTAGTTCTTCTTAATGATATTGCCAACCATGGTCTTGATAATTTGGTAAATGAAATCTTGATAAGTTTTTCAGGCTGATTATATCACTACTACTATACGATTAGTTTTGTTCCCTGGCTCATCCAGGATAAAGGGCAAATCATCATGTTCAGAATTGCTTTTTAATATGATAAGGGTTCCTTGAGAGCAAGGGATTTTTTGATTTTGTATTCTCAGTATATAGCACAGTGCATGGCACACACTAGATGCTTAATAAATCATTTTTGCTTGCTTGATTTAAGAAACAGAATGGAATTTTGGACAGATTATGAAGTTTGGTATTCCTTTTCTTCCCTATTACTCCATCAAAAACTTCCTGTTTGGTTATCATATTGATTCTGTCTTCTCTGACCTAATTTTACTTATATTTTCTTTCATCACCTCCATTTTCTCCCATCACTAAATTTGGCTGATCTTGCTTCTCATCCTTCTAGTCTAAGGTGTCAGTGAACTAATCTCTGAAACAAATTCTTGCAATTCACATTTGTCTTCTAGACTCATTCAGTCATCTCAATATATCTTTGAACTACCTTAGTAGTTCACAAGGTATAGAATTTCAGGACATTGGGAGAAATAATTTCTGGGCTTTTTTGGTCCCTCAAATCCTATGACATAAGGAGTTGCACATTTTGTTTCTGCTCAAGACCAAGGCAAAACATGCAAGTATGTTACTCTTTACATTCCAGAGAAAGATTTTTTAAAATAGTATTTTATTTTTCCAAATTCATGCAAAGATAGTTTTCAACATTCATCTTTACAAAACCTCATGTTCCAAATTTTTCTCCCTCTTCTACTCCCACCTTTCCCAAGACAGCAAGCAATCTGATATTGTTGAAACATGTGCAATTCTTCTAAACATATTTCCACATTCATCATGCTGTGCAAGGAAAATCTGATCAAAAGGGAAAAACCATGAGAAAGAAAAAAAAAAGAAGCAAACAATAACAATAAAAAATGAAAATATTATGCTTTGGTCCACAATCAGTCTCTATAGTTTTTTCTCTGGATATGGATGGCTCTTTCCTTTACAAGTCTATTGGAAGTGCCTTGAATTACTAGGGAGAGATTTTGAATTTCAGTTCTTTGGCAAAGCAGAATATGCGATGCATTAGGAGGAGTAAAGACACACTTAAAATTCATCTACTTGCTTCTATAATTGTCTGCCTATACTTTCCTTCCTCTGACAATGATCTTATCACAGCATCAACTCATTAGTGGCTTAATACAAGATAAGCAGATTATAGATGATCTGAATGCTGAATATCCTTATATGAGAACAACCAAATTATCCTCTTTTGAGGATTTGTCTCTTGGATATATCTTTGCAACTGATCTAGTTAGCCATCTGTAGTTTCTCTTAAGTTTGCATGGGCTCAGGTTTGAAATAAGAAAGATCTATAAATGCTATATTTTGCTGGATCAAAATCCTAGGATATTAGAGTTGAAAATGATCTTAGAGACCATCCATTTCAAACTGTAGTGATCTACACAATGCATCTCACCATGGTCATCCTGTCTTTGCTTGAAGACCTCCAGTGAAGGGAAATTTGGTAACCTCAGAGACCTCCTATTCCATAGTGCTAATTATTAGGAATACTGTTTCTTGTCTCTCTTCTCTTGCTAGAAAATCAATTAAATGACTTATCCAGGGTCACCCAGCTAGTAAGTGTCAGGTGATTGATGTCAAATTTGAACTTAGATTCTAGTGTTAGTGCTCTATCCACTGTGCCATCTGGGGGTGGGGGAGAGGGAGGGAGAGAGGGACAGAGAGGGGGGGGCAGAGAGAGGAGGAGGAGGAGGGAGGGAGGAGGGAAGGAGGAAGTGAGAGAAAGAGAGAGAGACAGACAGAGAGAGAGAGAGAGGAGAGAGAAAGACAGAGACAGAGACAGAGACAGAGAGAGACACACACACAGAGAGAGAGAGAGAGAGAGAGAGAGAGAGAGAGAGAGAGAGAGAGAGAGAAAGAAGAAGAAGAAGAAGAAGAAGAAGAAGAAGAGAGAGAGAGAGAGAGAGAGAGAGAGAGAGAGAGAGAGAGAGAGAGAGAGAGAGAATATTTAATATCAAGCCAATGTTCACCACTTTGTAACTTCCACTTTGTGCTATCATTTCTGCTCTCTAGAGCCAGGCTGGACAAACATTAATCCTTTTTTAAACACCTGAATATAGGGATCATTCCTCATTCCTCATTCTACTCCAAGTCATTTTTTAAAGACTCAATATCCATAATGCCATGTGATATGAACTTGAGCTCCTTACTATCCTAGTCACCTTTTTCTGGACACCTTTTGTGAAGAGATGTACTAAAGCCACTCTCATAGAGGTTCTGAAGAGTGGATTGTTAAATCTTCACTTGAGCATTTACACTTTAGAGATTGGCTCTACAAATAAGGGCTTGACTTATTGTTATGTTGATATTTAAACTTAAAAAAGTGAAGAGAAAATATTAATTTGGATTATGCTTAGCATGTGTCCTACAAAGCAGTTTTTTGAAGAAAAAATATCAGTTGTTAAAGACTTTTTGTTAAAGACTCATTGGAACATTTTTATGTTTGACCTGAAATGTTACACCCCAAACTGAAAACAATGCTCTATTTGTAGTCTGACCAATGTCAAATACAGAAGTACTATCACCTCTCCTTTATTAATTTACCCCAAGAGTGCAGTAGCTTTCTTTCCAGAAATATAAGGCCAAGAAAAGTAATAGAGTCAAAAAAGAAAAGCATGAATGCTCAATAGATTGCTGTTTAGTTCTCAAAGAAGAAAAAATAATTTTAAACTCCTAAGGAATTGGGGGCTAGTTGAAGTTTAAAGATGAGAAAATGTTTGATAATGTCACCAAAGGGCAGAGCCTGTAATGAATGGTTGGAAATAGAAGCTGAAGAAGAGGTCAAGAAGATTCACATTGAGCACCTGGAGGTGGGGGTGGGATGCACAGAGAAGGAATATGAAACCAGTACTAATCGTTTTCTTTCAGTCTGTCTTTATGGCGCCAAAACATCTGGTCAGCGCAGTCAAAAATTCAATCAATCATCCTTCTGTTTGGTTTATATGATGCCAAACATCTGGATTGCTCAGAATTTTTTTTTCTTTAACTCATTTGGCCGGATGTTTTGGCTTCCTGTAGCCTCAGTCTGAGTCTGAGTCACACACCTGATCCTGTTATTTCCCACCTTCCTTTGTTGTTCGTTTTTTATTTTAATTTTAATTTTTAACAGCCGAGCTGCAATCTTTTTTTGACCAATGTCCTGTAGCCTCTAACAATCTGACATTGAACATTGTTTAAAAGAGCAAGAGAAATTATTGATAACAGAAAAAAGCTCATTTATCTTTTGTCATTGTATTAATCCTTTCCCCTTCTTCCCATCCCCAAACCAATCTCCCTTGGCCAATGAAAGGTACTTAACAAAGAAGAGTGGTAAATAATTGCAAAGCCAATTTTCGGCAGAAGTGAAAGTATTTTCTCTCTCTTTTATGTAAAGCCAGCTGTTCCTGCCTGCAATTTTAACTACTATGGAAGGAGAACACACAATTTCTATAATTTGTGCATTCCTAAATTGTCTCTTGCATAGGAATTTGGTATGGCTTTGTGTTTTCAAAATATCCATTGGGTTTCTTTCTCAGGAAAGGTTTCTGGGCAACTTAATGAGTGGTAGAAGTTTAGGGAGAATTAAAAAGAGACTCTGAATCTTGGTTTAATAAAATGTTTCATCTTTTAAGATTTAAAAGAAAATAAAAGCAATTCATCAAAATAGATAAAAATTCACCTCTACTCATCTTTAGGAAATCTACTGTACCAAAATATGTCAATAATTCTCTCAGCTGATGCCTTACTTTTTGTTTTTTGGTAGCGGGATTATGGGGTATTCTTTTTATGTAGTCATCCACTTGTTTGCTCGTTCATTTATTCAACAGACATTAAGAATCTATTTTGTGAATGATTGTGTCATAGATCCTATAATAACTAGACAACAACCAAAATATTAGTGCTGTTCCTTGTGATGAACTCTTTTGGATTGGGAAAAAATGAGGATTAATTCACAAGATTGTAGAATCATATATTTAGATTTAGAAGAGGTCCATGTGGTCCAGCCTCCTCATTTATTATAGTAAGAGAAACTGATGTCTTTGAGATGAAATGGTTTGTTAATGGTCACTTAGTTATTTGAATATTGATGACAGTCTTTTTGGATTCAGATTTATTTTTTATAATGAGATGTGTTATAATTTTAAAATTTACTTTAACGCAAAATGGTTCTATGGACCAAATGCAATAATGTATTATTGAGTTAGGATGCTCCTATTCTGGTTGCAATTATCTAGAACTGCTACTTAGAATGCTGAATTGTTCTATCAAAAGATAGAGCTTAATTTCTACAAGCCGTCTAAAATCTATGAAGCCACCACATATGTTGGGATAAAAAGGAATTTTAATTGGAAGTTTGGAGAAGTGGAAAATGAAATGGATTTAGGATCAAATCCTTGAATTCAGGTATGCTCTCAGTCAGTTTACAAATTATGTGTCCCTGGACATGTCATTTCTTAAATGCTCAGGTGAATTACCTACAAAACGAGGGAGTGGATTAGATGAATTCAATCTTCATTTGTGTTCTTATGATGTTTGTCAGGTTTCCACATTTGATTTAGCTCCTCTGTCAGAGCTAGGTGCTTGCTTATTTTTCCTGAGCTGATTTCTGCAAATGTTTCTGCTAACAGGAGCAGCTCTATCAATAAATTCCACTACTTTATTAGTTTTATCAAGTAGCAGAATGTCTAGTCTGTTGGCTATGATTTATTGGTCAATTATAATTGTATCTTTTGGAATTCAATGAAGGGACTGCAGCCTCCAGATAGGGAGCACCCCAGAATTTGGGGATGAGGTCAGGAGATATCAATTCCATGAAACTGAAGCTACACAAATCCATCCCCAAAAGGGATAAGATTAACCAGTTTCAAAAACACAACATCCTTTTATAAAGAGTGTTGCTGATGAAACAAAGTTCTTTCTAAAATCCTATCCAGGATCCTTCTGCTTGAAAGATAAGCAGAATTATAGTTGGTATAATGGACAGAGAATTGGTCTTTTGGTCAGAAAGACCTGAATTCAAATTTTACTTCTAAAAGCTGATTGATTGTTGTCCTTTGTTCCTGAAGAGTACCAAAATGGCATCATTTTGTTGGAGTCAAAGTATAATGTGTCCGTTTGTGGCTGCTCAGACAATATGAAAGGTGCTATCACAAGTCTGACAAAAATGGTCCATGCTTCTGAAAACTAAACATCTGTATGATTATAGAAATTCAATTAGTCTTTGTGTCCGAGGAAAGAGCATAAAGTATAATGAATTAATGAACTGAATTGGTGAAAGGAGCTTCCACACAGGGATGAAAATCCCTACAGTGATGAAATAACATGCCCATATTCCTCCCTTCCTCATTCCCTGTCCTAAAATGCCACATTCTGAAACTCTTCAGGATGCCTCTGTTAGATATTATTTCAAGGAGATTAAAATGTAACTAGAGATAATATTAAGTATGAGATTAAGTATAGGTAATTGTAACATAATCAAGTCATCAAAATCTGTCTGTTTAAAAGAAACACCTCTCAGGTGCAATTAAAGAATTTTCAAAATAAAATAGAATATAAACTGTCTGAAAGCAGAAGCTATTTTTGTTTTGCATTTTGTACCCCTAGTACCAAACACAAAGTAATTGCTAAAAATAAAAATGTTTAAAATTATCTTAACATGTAATTGGAAGAAATTAAATTATTATAAAATAGATTATAGATTATAATTTAAAATTAAGTATATATTACATATAACATATATTTTGTATATTATATGATTATATAATAAATAAAAATAAATATTTAAAAACCAAAGAAATTTCTCAATAAATTGTTTTAACATGTATTTGGAAGAAATTAAAATGTTATTAAATACATTATAGATTATAATTTAAAAATAATTATCTATATTGTGTATAATATAGTTTGTATATTATATAATAATAGAAATAAATAGAAATAAATATTACATAAAAACCAAAGAAATTTCTCAATAAATTGTTTTAACATGTATTTGGAAGAAATTAAACTGTTATTAAATAGATTATAGATTATAATTTAAAAATAATTATCTATATTGCATATAATATAGTTTGTATATTACATAATAATATAAATAAATAAAAATAAATATTACATAAAAACCAAACCAATTTCTCAATAAATATATTATAATATAATATAATAATGTAAAATAAATATTATATAAAAAACCCAAAAAAAGTCATCAATAAATTCTTGTGTATTGAAAGAAACCATGGAAAGAGATCCTTCTTTCTACAGATAAGGAAATTGAAGATCAGGGACTTGGCTTTTTCAAGATCATGCAACTAAATAGACAGAACTGGGATTAGAATTCAGATCTCCTGCCTCAGAAGGGGTGAAAAGCCCTGAAGCAATCTATAATTATTTGATAGAAATGCTTCTTAAAATACTTGATTTCCTTTTCACTGGTTCTTGGGATACTAAATAGATCACAGAATCCTGAATCCAGAGCTGGAGGAGACCCAAGAAATCATCTAATTTAACACCCTCATTATAAATGAGGATATTCTAGCCCAGAGATTTTAAATAATTTTCTTGACGTCACAACAGGGAATAAGCATCACAGGTGGGATTTGAGTCTAGTTCCTCCATCTATTTCCACTCTATCACTCTAGTTCAGAGCTCGCCAAACAACCTTCTTATCCGTAATTTAGATTCCTGAGTGAACCTGCCCACTCAAGCATTTCTCTGTGCATATGGCAGGAATTGGGTTATCCCACCAGACAGACCTCCTGTTTTGAATTAATTAGTTGGCATCTGGGTATATAATTCAGCCTCTTGTGAGTTTGGATAGTGTGACTAAATTCCCCAAAGCCTACTTGCCTCTGGCTAAATTGATCAGATTGAGTTTCCTAAACATCAAAGCTGAAGACCAGCCTTAAGTCCTGTGGTGAGCCCACCAGAGTGCCATCATCTTGTGGGGCCTGGGAGGAGAATCTAGGGCTGCTCTTCATTGCTCTCTTAAAGGCCACATCTCCACACATCTTGGGGTGGTAATTGCATTGCTCCTTCCCCCTGCCTCCCAGATCCAACAAAACAAAACAAAAATCCCTTAGGTCCATTTTTCAGTTAAAGCATTAATTCCTTTGTCTTCCCTTGTTAGAAAGATAATTGCTAATGCTAAATCTAAGCCACATTATTTTATTCATTGGCATATTTCACAGGAGCCAAGGTGGCCTCTGATTCTAGTTCCATTTATTTTGCTGGTTGCCAAGTATCTGCTGCATCTCTCATTAAATAGGTTTTCTTCTACTGCATAATTGCAATAATTTTTCATGCCGATCACTCCCGCTAGTAGGCCCACAAAACATGCTCTTGTCTTTCTGAGTAAATAAGTGACTCGTATTAGCCATAAACACAGACACAGCTTTGCAGGTTGTCTTCTATTAGGCTTTGAAGAAGCTATACTTATGTGAGGGATCTTCCATATAAAGGGATTCAGCAGGTGAATAATTATAGAATGTATAGCTGGAAGGGACCCAAAAGGTTATCTGATTCAGCCCTGTTGTTAGATAATTTATTGATTATAAGTTTAATTTTATTTTTTAACATCATAGACACTTCTAAATTTACCTTCCATCCATCCATCTCCCCAAACAAACAAAAAGTTGGGAAAAACCAATTTAAATAACAGGACCAGCAAAATTCTCCATACATAGACCTTTGATCTTCCAGTAAAAAAAAAAAAAAAAGATGGGGATACATTTCCTCATTTCTCATTCAGGGTTAAATTTCAACCCCATCATTTTATGAAAGGACTAAATTGAAACTCAGAGAGGAGAAATGCATCACCAAAACATTAATAATTGGCATTACCAGGCTAGAATCCCAGTGGTACAATGAATAGAATGTTGGACTTGTAGTCAAAAAGGATCTAGGTTCTATTTACTAGCTGTGTGATACTGGACAAGTCATTCAATCTCTGTTTTCCTCAGTTTCCTCATTTAAAAATGGAAATGATAACACCCATTTCTCAAGGTTCTTTTTAGATTCAAATAAGATAATATATGTAAAGAACCATACAAACCGTAAGCTGTTACATAAATACTAGCCATTTTTAATTATTATTTTTTATTTTCTAACATCTCAGTATTTATTTTGCTACATTTTGTCTTTTTTAAATGGATGTTTTATTCAATTATTTGTATATCTTCTGTTATATTACATTCTCTTTCCCCCAAGTTTTAATGATGTAAAACTGTGGTTATTATTGTTGCTACTAATACCACCAATAATTATTATTTTATATTTATGTAGCATCTTCCTTCTGAAGAGAGTTGGCTTTTTAAAAAGGTTTCTATTTGCCAAATGGACATTTATGTTCACATTAAGCCATAAAAGGGAATTCAGGGTGCATAAATAAAAGGATTCTGCCCACCACATTCCCTCACCAATTAAAACCTTATGTACAAAACATAAACTAATAAGAAAGTATTAAGCAATATTTTTGTCTAAGTACAATCTTCACAAGAGACAGTGTAGGATAGTGAATAACAGGCTGGTTTTGGAGTCAGAAAGTCCTGAGCTTGGGCCTAGACTCTGACCCATATTGGTTGACTTTATAGAACCTCTCAGAGCCATGACTTCTCACCAGATGCCCATTCTGTGATCTGCCTCTCTGAAGGCAGTTAGTTTCTTACACAGATGAAATCACCCATCTGAATCTAAATAGAGAAAATACTAATAACTCACTGCCGACATAGACATCATTTCCTTTCTATATAAAATCTTTATGAGAATAATTTGCACATATATCTAGAGCATCTTTGCTGAAGGCATGAGAAAGAAACAGGCAGACTTTCCCAAGTAAACTTCCAGAATTTTGCTTACATAACTGACTGAAAAGTACAAAGAATACAAATATCCCATTGCTGATTGTTTCTTAGAATTTTTTTTTTGAGTTAATGGGGAAAAGAGCCTTTAAGGCTATACTTATCCCTAAGGTATCCCCCATATATGCATTATGTCCTTGAAAAGCTCAAAAACAGAGATAACTTTGATGACCCTGTGCTTATTACTTTCAAACAAGACGTAAAACTGGGAACCATATGGCATAAAATATGTTTAGATGTAGACATATTAAGTCTCTATGTTTTGCAACCAATTAGGGTCTTAGAAGAACAGGTGTAAAAGATTTCATAAAATATTGTTTGTCCTTCATTCTCAAAGAGGACTGTGACTTCTGGAAGTTCAAGTGAATTGGATTGAAATTAGGAAGGGCTGTGTAAAGTCACCAATCCTATTTTCTTTTCTAGAGCCATCTGGGTCCAATGGCAAACTATAGACCAGAATGATTGGAGATGACCCTGGATCCATGTCATGAAGGTAACATAGAATAAGAAGAAGAGATGGGATGATCACATGATGAGAAACAAGTGGATTGCTAAAGTGATCCACTGGAATTCTTAGGATATAAGGAGAAAGTTAAGGTCTCCAACCATCTGGGTGGACCTTCTATGCTTGAACTTATGAGAGCACATAAATAAATTTCACATAATATGGATAATGGATAGATTAGCCATGGTTGAGTAATGACTATGTCATCGCAAGGACATTTCAAATTGTTGGGCTGAGAGATCCTAGATTATTTAGTAGACAATGAAATAATGTAAATAGAGTGGAGACACATTTGTTAAGTCCTTATTGCATGAGAAACACTATGCTAAGTGCTGAGAATACAGATGTGAGGTAGCCTGTGGTCTCACAGAACTCCCATTCTAATTGAGGGGGCCATACACAAAAGAAGGTTCCTCTTCATTTTCATTTCATGACAGATGAAAAGGCCAGGGTCTACTTAGATTGGAAAATAGCAGAGCAAATAAAGAGACCCCATGGACCTTTTGGAATCATCACCAACCATGAAAATAATGGGTCCAAGGATTAAAGAAGAGTGGGACTCTAGGCTATCTCTAGAAGAACATGTTAGGGAGGGAGTCACCATCCAGTAGGTATCCTGCCCATGGTGGGAACTGCATGAGGGGGGCTGTAATCACTGGTTAGAGTAGAAGAAAATCTATGACTGCCCTCAATGGCAGCACAAAGTAACTGTCTCTCAATCATCCAAAGTTGTCCTTGGGGTAGGGAGAGAAAGGAACATCCTTATTTTTCTTGTTAGCCAGTGAAGATGGTTTGGTCCAGTCATGAGGCTGCCCACTGAAACTATATAATACAATACCACTGCTTGATTTAAGGAAATTTCATAGACTATTTCTTTTTTGATACTTATCATGCTCATTTCATAGATGAGGAAACTGAGGCTGAAAGAAGTAAAATAACTTCTTTGTGATTCTACAGCTACGAAGAGCCAAAATTTGAATCTAATTTCTTGTAATGCCAAGGTCAGGTTTGTATCCCTAACACTATCTAAGCTCTCTTCCTCCAGTAATTACAATAAGGCTATATAACATAAAGTTTCCAAGACATTCAAAAATATTTAAAACCTGTAGTTCTAATAACAAATAATAAAATCTAACATTTATATAATGCTGAAAAAATTGTCTTAAGTGCTTTACAAATTTTATCTCATTTGATCCCCGCACCCACTCTGTGAGTGGGTGCTATTATTATCTTCATTTTACAATCAAGGAAACTGAGGCAGACAGAGCTTAAGTAACTTACCTGAGGTGCCCCAGTTAATGTCTGAATGATATGGTATCTGCCATGATGACCTTCTTGAAATGTTGGATTTCTAATTTATAGATTAAAAACAAAAAGAGAAATCTGCAGAATGGTAGACCATGCTTACTTCAGAAATATCTATGAACTCTATTTGCTTGTGTCATATATCAGTAGACAAGAAGTCGGGAGACCAAGTTGTACCAATGACCAACTGGCTTTGGGATCATGACCAAGTTGTTTTCCACCTCTGCACCATATCTACCATCAGGGGCTTGGACTCTTCAGAGATCTCTAAGATTTCTGCCTATTATAAGACTCAAACATATTTTAAGTTAGTCTATGGACAGAAGTCCATATACTTAGGTTCATTTGTACCTTTGTCTTCTGGAAATTTGACAGGGCTGTTCTGATTAGGTACAGGGGCACGTGTGTTATACTTAGCCAATGGCACCATTTCCCAACTGAATAGCATTAAAAACACAACAATTTCTCCTAATTTTTGTCTAAAGGGCATTAGCTATCTTCAATATGAGTCTACATTGAATCTGACCAGACAATCCATTGATAACAAATAACAAAAACACCAAGATGGCTGAGGAATAGTGGACTTGAAAGGTCTCAGTTCGAATCCAGCCTTAGATATTTACTAGCTGAGGAATCTTGAATTATGTCATTTAACCTCCCTCAGCCTCAGATTCCTCATTTGCAAAATGGGACTAATAATAGAACATACTTTACAGGGTTGTTGTAAAAACTAAATGAAGTAATAAATGTAAAATGCTTTGTAAACCTCAAAGTCTTATATAAATGCTAGCTATATATTGAGAGTTGTTCTTCATATCAAGAGTTGAGTCTTTGAGTCAACCAAACTGGTCTTGGTTGAAGTTCCATCTTTAACTCAGTCATTTAAGTCATATAATCTTTTAGAGATTTAGCCAGCCAACTGATTTTATCTGGCAGAGTTTTCTTAATGGATTTACTTTGCAAACTGAAAGTATGTGGGCCAGTGTTAGCTACAATTATATCTTGTCCCCTGAACATCTCTTTATTTTGTTGTCATCAAAATCTCTAGTAGATGCATCACTAAAAAGAAATGTTATGGGAAATTACTACAATAAGGACAAAACCCTAGAGGCTCTAATCAGTTCCTTTCTCATGTGTCTATTGACATATATGGATTGGGGTAGTCAGGTGGTACAATGGATGGAACATTAGGGCTGGAGTCAGTCAGATCTGGTCCCAGATACTTGCTAGTAACGTGGCCTTAGGTAAAGTTTGTATTTGCCTCAGTTTCCTCAATTATAGAATTAAACAATAGCATCCATTTCCCAGGATTATTGTGAAGATTAATTGAGATAATAATTGTAAAACACTTGGCATAGTATGTGATACATAGTATAAAACTATTAGTCATCATTTATATTCATATTTTTAACAATGGGGAAGGAAGAGAAAACTCACATTTAACAATAATAATAATAATAGCTAGCATTTATATAATCCTTTAAGGTTTGTAAAACCCTTTTCATATGTCTCTTTTAATCCTCACAACAATTTGGGATGTAAGTGCTTTTATTCTCCTCATTCTGTAGATGAGAAAAATGAGGCAGAGAGAGGTTTAGAGGCTTTCACAGCTAGTGAGCATCTAAGGTTGGATTTGAATTCAAAGAGCTTTCCATATTTTATCTCATTTCCTCATAGCAACTTTGCAAGATAGTGACTGGAGGTATCATCACCCCTGTTTTATAAAAAAATAAACTGAATTTAGAAACATGTTATAGTTAGGCCATTTTCACACAACAACTATTGGCAGTGATACTGTAGACCTTACTCTTTCTGAATCCCAGTCTAGTCCTCTGAACCATGACTAGATAATTCTAGTTTATCTCAGTATTTCAGCTATTGCTTAAGGCATTGAAGCATGTCCTAAAAGGGACTTTTATTTCAACCCTTCACTATTACCAGGTGACTTGTGGTGTCCCTTGTGTGGGCAGTGTGGCCAGTACTGTGGTTTAGGGATGGACAACATCAGGAGTGGAAAACCAAGAACCTCTAAAAAATACCAAAGCAGGGTTTTTATAAAAAACAGTAAATATTTATTTGGTACATTAATTAATTTGTTTTGCTATTAAAGTTGAACAGAGGTAGACAAAGCAAGACCTCATAGAGTAGTTTAAAAGTTGACAAAAAAAGCAAAAAACAAATAAATAAATGTCCCCGTACCAAAACAAACAAACAAACAAATTATTGCATCTTGTTTTAACTTAACAGTGATCATTTTTCTCTGGTGCTTCTCTATCTCAGCCCATTTGTAACTGTGTTAAGCTGTCAAAGGCCTAGTGTTTAAATCCCACATTAACAACACTACTTGTTTATTCATCGAGTTAGCAAAAGCCACAACATGTTGAATTCACCTGGTCTGACTCTTTCTTGGTTTTTCAACGAGTCAGTCATTGCTTAGCTTTAGCCTTTCTTTCTGGAACAATTTCTTTTTCTAAGTCAAGCCTGATTCTAGAACAGTTTGAAGCTAGTTTCTTGGGATGGTGGTCTTCTTTCTGTTTCTTCTAAGGCTAAGTATCCTCATTTGATCTCCTTTGCTGCCTTTTATAAAAGTGGACAGCATCTTCCCCTGGTTGTTGATATGCAAGTGATTCAGCAACTTCTTTAAAAATAAAAACAAAGTCAGATCCTTTGGGAATTACAACCAACACAAACCAAATACAAGTAAACAATTTAGCCCAACAATAAACAGATTTCTCTCTGGAAATTAGTTTTGGCAGGGAAAGAACTCTTACTGGTCGCTATCAGATTTGGAGCAATCATTTTCTAATTACCACCTTTGTATCCTGAAAGAGAAAATATAATGTTGGAAAGGGTCTAAATTACTCTGGAAGAGTAGTTGCAGTGAGTTCACAAACTCCAATGGAAACAGGAGACACGACACTGGGATCATCATACCTTACTAAGAAAACTATACATTAACACTATCTATACTCTTTTGTATTTTTGTTTATTTTGCTAACTGTTTCCCCATATTATTCTGATTTGATTTTGGCCACAGTGAAGAGGATTGCAGTTGCAATGTTTGCTACCATAAAGAATTTGACTTGATAAATAATTTTTGCCATTACTGATGATGGTGATTTTCCCACAAATTCACAATTTCGCTGGTATTGACACTTTCTCTGCTGGTGAAGATTACATCCTATTTTTATTTTTTTATTTTTACCTTTTTTATTGTATAGATTTCTTGTCTAGTCAATCTAACCTTGAAGGGGCTTGATAAAAATGGGAATGCTATTTGGATTGACTCAATAAAATTTCTAACCACTTCCCTCCTTTCCTCCCTTCCTCCCTCCCTTCCTCCCTCCCTGTCTCCTTCTCTCCCTTCCTTCCTCCCTCCCTCTTTAACTTCCTCCTTCCCTTCTTTCCTCCCTCTTTTCTTCCTTCCTTTTATTCCTCCCTCTCTCCCTTCTTCCCTTCCTTCCTTTCTTCTCTCCTCCTTCTTCCCTCCTTCTCTCCCTCCCTCCTTCCTTTGACTCTGTCCCTCCCCTTCTTTCTTTCTTGTCTCCATCTCTTTTTCCTTCTTTCTCTTTTTCTTATCTATCTATATCCCATAATTATACCATATAGCTACGTAAGCTTCTTTTACTTGTTTTAGTCATGTTTGACTCTTGTGACCCTTCTTGGCGTTTTCTTGATATAGATATCATATTGGTTCATCACAGCTTTTTCCAGATCATCATATGTTTGCGTAACTGAGGCAAACTAAGTTGAGTGACTTGCCCAGGGTCACACAGCTAACAAATGCCTGAGGATAGCTTTGAACTTGGGGACATGAGGCTTCCTGATTGCAGATCTGGCCTTCTGTACATCCTGATGCCACCTAGCTGCCTTTACTGCATGTACTCAAACAGAATTGACACATTCTCCATCCTATCTCCAATCCCAGATTTTTTTGACTCATGGTTACTATTGATCATGTTGTTCTGGGTCACAATCACCTCTAAGATAAGATACAAATCTTCAGTTTGGCAGTCAGTTTGACTTTTCCTAATTTATCTCCAACCTTTAACATTACTTCATATTACTCTCATTCCAGTTAAATATGACCCTAATTATTGTTCTTCACAAAACTGGACATTCCATCTTTTGTCCCTGGGAGGCCCTGCTACTCTACTTCTGTCTTTTAATTATCTCTTATTTTCATCAAGGTCCTTTTCTAGATCCATCTCTTATAGAAAGCCTTTTCTAATCCTCCTGGATATTGATGCTTCTTTCTCAAATTACCATATGTTTATTTATCTGTTTACATGTTGCTGCATCTCATGACATTTTTTAAAGAGCATATGTTGTTTAAGATTTTGTTTTTATCCCCAGTACCTTGGACATAGTACGTGTTTAATAGGTGCTTAAGAAATGTTTGTAACTTTGAATTGAAAAAGACCTGACTATAACTATCAAGCTTGGTCATATAATTCCAATTTTATAAAACAACTTGGTTGGGAAAAAATTCTCCCTAGTTGAAAAGATTTGGAATTATTGTGTTAAAGAAGTTAATTTTCTTAAAATCCAGTTAAGTTTTGGAGAAGGCATAACATGGAGGAGAAAGTACAGTCCCATTTAGTTTCTGGTCTAAACTTTTAAAATGTTCCGTGAACACTATATTACTCCTTGGCAGAAATTGGCTGAATATCTAAAAACATATCCATCATCTATCAACAGAGGCTCTTGTACATCTTCAGGGACTGGAGCCTGGGAAGGGATAAGTCCTCTAAACAATAAAAAGGTCAATTGGATTTCCTGCCAGTAGCAAACAAGTTCAGCTTTTTCTGGTGATGACTTTTCGACAGGGCCTGTGAACCAAACTCACTGACTAAACCTGTAAGGAAAACCCTGGTTCACAATGTTAAAATCAATGACCTGATCCTGTCTGCACCTTCTTTTGGACATCTGGGCCCTCTTCCTGAGGTTATTAGTCCTATTTTAATAGCCTGCTTTTTCCAACCACTCTATAATATAACCCTAGTTACTAATCTAATTCCTTAAGCCCACCAAAGTGTTTTAGTCTCTAAAATAAGCCTCTTCATTTGGCCTAGTACATGTTTAGTCTGTTTCATCTTGGCAAGGAAAAAACCCAACAACAAGTGAGAACGCTTATCCACCAGACTGACAGGAATTGTTTTTCCTTGCCATCTGTCTGGTCTCATTGAAAAAAAAGTGGGCTTTGTTAAGGGCTAGTATATACACACACATACACACATACACAAATGCATGTACACACACATAAGTACACAGATATATGCATGATATATATGTATATACACATATGTGTACACACAAGCATATAATACTCATCTTATACATTTTCTTTCATATAATATATATCATATAATACAGTATATTTATATATGTGTGTACATGTATATATACGTGGATGCTGTTTACTTGGCAGAGAGAATCTCTGAATACACAAAAAGGAGCTGCATCCAAAATTGGAGCTAAATAGAAGAGGAATCAATTTTTGAGAGCTAGAAAATTATGACCACATCTTTCTGTTTTCTCTTACTGTTATTTTATCTTCAGGAAAAAAAAAACACCAGAAGTCAGATTTTAAATTAATTTGGAATGTTTTCATAATACCTTCTTTACCTTAAAAGTTTATATATTTTTTACTCTATTGTTTTTATGGAAATTTTAGGCAAGAAAGTCTATTATCTATTGCCACTTATTGCATCTCAGGTAAGGATAATAACTGATATTTGCATAGTACTTTAAATATATAATTTCCCTTGAAACCTATAACAATTAGGCAAAATAAACTCTACAGACTTATGCTCAACTTTCAAAAAGGTAAATTGAGGTTCAGGGAAATTAAGTAACTTGCTTATGAACTCAGGTTTTCCCTAGTTCCAAATACAGTGATCTTTTATTAAACTATTATTTATCTTATTAATTAATGATGTATATGCATTGATCAGTAATTACTAATTACTCTCATGGCTGCTCTGGCAGGGTCCTCAAAGTACAGTCCATGGCCAGATGCAGCAGCTGAGGACGTTTATCCCCTTTACCCAGGGCTATGAAGTTTCTTTATTTAAAGGCCCACAAAACAAAGTTTTTGTTTTTACGATAGTCCGGCTCTCCAACAGTCTGAGGGACAGTGAACTGGCCCCCTATTTAAAAAGTTTGAGGACCCCTAGAAGCACCAATATATGCTCTTTTTTAATTTAAATTTTTTTTCCAACATATGCTCCTTATGCTTCAAAAGTGAACCTAGAAATATGATAGGCATGGATAGCTAGGTGGTATAGTAGATAGAGTACAGAGCTGAGGAAGAAGAAATCTTCCTGAGTTCAAATCTGACCCCAGACACTTATCTGCTATGTGACTCTGGGCAAGAAATTTAACTCCATTTGCCTTGATTTATTTATTTGTACAATGAGCTGAAGTAGGAAATGGCAAACCATTCTGGTGTCTTTGCCAAAAAAACCAAATGGGTTCATGAAGAGTTGAACTGAAACTACTGAAGTAATGGGTAGGAATAAAAGTAGGATATAGGGGAAAAAATATGTATCCCAAAGAGATAAGAAGGAAAAGGGTCAACATGTGCAAAAACGGCTCTTTTTGCATTAGCAAGGAACTGGAAATTTGAGTGGATGCCCAGCAGTTGGGGAATATCTGAATAAGTTATGGTATAAGAAGATGAAGGAATATTATTGTTCTATAAGAAATGAAAAACAGGCTGATTTCAGGAAAGGATGGAATGACTTATATGAACTGATGCTGAGTAAAGCGAGCAGAACCAGAAGGATGCTGGACATAGTAAAAACAAGATTATGGGATGATCCATTGTGATGGACATGACTCTTTTCAACAATGTAGTGATTCAAAGCAATTGCATTAGACTTGGAATGGAAAATGCCATCAGCATCCAAAGAGAAAACTCTGGAAACTGAATGTGGTTGGAAACATAGTACTTAACTTTTTTATTTCTTTGTTTTCTTGTGTTTTTTTTTTCCTTTTGGTCTAATTTTTCTTGTACTATATGACAAATATGGAAATGTGTTTAAAAGGATTGTCCATATTTAGTCTATATCAGACTTGTCTTGGAGAGAAGGGAGGTAAGGAACAGAGGGAAAAAATTTAGTTTTTACAAAACTAAAAGTTTTACAAAAATGAATGTTGAAAACAAACATTTATATGTATTTGGAAAAATAAAATACTATTGAACAAATAAGAGAAAAAAAGAAGAAAGGCATACATACTATAATAATAATTCAGCTAGTGTATGATTTTAATGGGTATGGTGGAGGAACAATGTCCCCATGACATGAGAAATTCATGATTTTTGGTAACATGCCATATATTTTTCACTAAGACAAATTCTCAGGTCTTCATTTTCCAGGAGACTATATCTGAGTGTGGAGCAGTTTTATAGTAAGGTGAGAATGCTGATTAACAAGTGAAGAGTCTTTTGAGAAACAGGAAGCTTAAAAAGCTGTGTTCAACTTGTGGTTCTCGGGAGAGAAAAAGGGAACAAATCAAGCTATGTTTGGAAAAACAAGAAAAAAGAGGAACAGTATGGCTTGAGATTGTAATGGCGTATCTAAATCTAGGAGTCCTAGAAGAATCCTAATTATTCTGGAACCTGAGTAAATGTCTGTCCTCAGAGAAGGCATCAGACTTTCTTCTAAAGGTTGAGAAGCTGTCATACTGGGACTGCTTCAAATCTCTTTCTTCCATAAGCCTTCCATTCCAATCCTTTATTAGCAGAATATCCTGTCTTTCACATACTTGAGAAAATGAAACTCTTTGTCCAGGAACTCCCTCTTTTCCTCTTCTCTCTGTCTCAAAACCATAATGACACTGCCACAATCCTTTGTCTTTTGCTCCTATATATGAAGAAAAGTTGACCTTTCAACTGGAAACTGAGTGAATGTCCATCAGTTGGGGAATGTTTGAATAAGTTATGGTATATGAATGTTATGGAATATTATTGTTCTATAAGAAATGATCAGCAGAATGATTTCAGAGATGCCTGGAGAGACCTACATGAACTGATGCTGAGTGAAATGAGTAGAACCAAGAGAACATTGTACACAGCAACAAGAAGACTATACAGAATTGATTGATGGGGCTTTTTTCAATGATAAGGTAATTCAGGCCAATTCCAGGAGACTTATTATGGGAAGAGCCATATGCATCCAAAAGAGGGCTATCGGGATTGAATATGGCTCACAACATAATATTTTTACCTTTTTTTGTTGTTGTTTGCTTGCTTTTTTTTTTTCTTTCTCATTTGTTTTGGCTGGGGCAATTGGGATTAAATGACTTGCCCAAGGTCACACAGCTAGGAAGTGTTAAGTTTCTGAGACTAGATTTGAACTCAGATCCTCCTGATTTCAGGACTGATGCTTTATCCACTGTACCACCTAGCTGCTCCTTTCTTTCTCATTTTTTTTTTTCATTTTGAATCTGATTTTTCTTGTGCATCATAATAAATGTGGAAGTATGTACAGAAGACTTGTTTATATTTTCATATATTGGATTACTTGATGTCTAGGGGAGGTGAGTGGGGGAAAAGGGAGGGAGAAAAATTTAGAATACAAGATTTTGCAAGGGTGAATGTTGCAAATTATCTTTGCATGTATTTTGAAAATAAAAAGCTATTTACTTAAAAAATGTTGACCTTTCTTTTCTTTTTGCCAAGGCCAATCTCTCTACCAGTACATTTGATTTCTTCCAGTGGTTGCCTCCATGGTCATGATTTTTCTCTTGCTAGTCTTTTAAGTTCTCTCTTATTATTGGCTATCAAACTACCTTTCCAAACTCATCATAATTAATTATTATGATCACTACCTATCACACTTTTTTGCTATTCTTCACATATGGTCCTATGTCTCTCATTGCTATTCCTTGGTACTGGATGTCTTCCAGCTTTAGAATTCACTCTCCTCATTCCTCTGCCTCAAACAATTTTGTTTCCTTAAAAATTCAGTTATGTTCCACTTTCTACATGCAGTCTGACTCCACTGAATTAATAGTATCTTCCTTCTCCAATAGAATTTAAGCTCTTTGAGGGCAAGGAGTTGTTTTCCTTTTGTCTGAGTTCCCAGGGCTAAAAGAGTAGGCAATTTAGAAAGTTTTCTCTGGGAAGTTTCCAACACTGATGAAATCATAAGTCTATATCAAAAAATGGAACTGTACTAATACTAAAGATAAAATTCTTATCTTTAATTCAAGCTTTTTATCTTCAAAACATATGCATAAATAATTTTTAACATTCACCTTTGCAAAATCTTGTGTTCCAAATTTTTCTCCTCATTTCCTCCACCCCTTCCCTCAGACGGCAAGTAATCCAATATAAATTAAAAGTGCAATTCTTCTATAATATTTTCACAATTATTGTGCTGCACAAGAAAAATCAGATCCAAAAGGAAAAAAATGAAAAATAAAACAAAATGCTGGCAAACAACAACAAAAAGAGTAAAAATACTGTGTTGTAATCCACATTCAGTTCCCACAGTTCTCTCTCTAGATGCAGATGACTCTCTTCATGACAAAATCATTGGAACTGGCCCAAATCATCTCATTGTTGAAAAGAGCCAGGTCCATCACAATTGAACATTGCATAATCTTTCTGTTGTGAACAATGATCTCCTGGTTCTGCTCACTTCATTTAGCATCAGTTCATTTAAGTTTCTCCAGGCTTTTCTGAAATCATCCTGCTGATCATGTCTTATAGAACAATAATATTCCATAACATTCATATACTATACCTTATTCAGCCATTCTCCAACTCATGGGCATCCAGTCAGTTTTCAGTTTCTTGCAACTACAAAAAGGGCTGCCACAAACATTTTTGCACATGTGGATTCTCTTCCTTCCTTTATGATCTTTTTGGGATACAGATCCATGGAGACACTGCTGGATCAAAAGGTATGCAGTTTGATAACCCTTTGGCTATAGTTCTAAATTGCTCTCCAGAATGGTTGGAGTGTTTCACAATTTCCCCAACAATGTATTCGTATCCCAGTTTCCCCAAATCACCCCCCCCCCAACAATCGTCATTTTCTTTTCCTGTAATCTTAGCTAATGTGAGAGGTGTATAGTGGTATCTCAGAGTTGCCTTAATTTGCTTTTTTCTGATCCATAGTTATTTAGAGCATCTTTTCATATGACTAGAAATGGTTTCAGTTTCTTCATCTGAAAATTATCTGTTCATATCTTTTGGCCATTTATCAACTGGAGAATAGCTTGAATTCTTATAAATTTGTCAATTGTCTATATATTTTAGAAATGAGGCCTTTACCAGAACCTCTGAATGTAAAATTTTTCCTCAGTTTATTGCTTCTCTTCAAATCTTGTCTGCATTGATTTTGTTTGTACATAATCGAAATTATTCACTTTGTATTCAGTAATGTGTTCCAGTTCTTTGGCTACAAGGATACAATTCTTAAGAAGAGAGTTTTTATCATTAAAACATTGACAAACTAGTCAGGATGCTCTAAATTATTACTTCCATGGCTATTTAGATAATATAATGAATAGTGTGACAACTGAGTATCTAAAGGGCTCTAGAGTCAAAAATCTTGCTTTGGACTCTTACTGACTATATGAACCTGGGCAAATCCCTTAACCTCAAAATATTTGTTTCCCCATCTGTATAAATGAAGATGATCATAATAGAACTGGTAATATCAATTAATTCTCAGAGTTATTGAGAGGTCTTATGGTCTCCAAACCCTAAGTAAATGTAAATTATATTTGTTTGGGAATCAATAGTCTTTCATAGGAGGACAAATCAACACTGGATTATTGTGTGATTTCAGTCATGTCTGACTCTTCATAATCTCATTTGGGGTTTTCTTGGCAAAGATGATTTTCCATTTTCTTCTCCAGCTCATTTCAGAGATGAGGAAACTGAGATAAACAGAGTTAAGTGACTTATATAGTGAGGAAGTGTCTGATGCTTGATTTCTACTCAGGAAGATGAGTTTTGCTGATTGCTCTCTCCATTCTACCACCTAACTGCACCGAATTATTCCATTAAAAAGCACTTATTCAATGCCTATCATGGACAAAATGCTGTATTATTCTTTGCTATTATTGAAAATGGTCAATGGATGAATAGCTGAACAAAGTGTGGTATCTGAATTTAATGTTTATTTTTGTGGATTAATCTTATAAATTTGGAGATGTTTATCACTATTAGGTTGGCTAAAGATGATATTTCTTTAATATTTTGGACTCAGAAAATCATTTAGTAAAGACATGAAAGTGTTAATCCCAGTCAGGGAAAGGATTGCCATGTTCTTGGAATCATAGATTTATTTTAAGTGAAAAAATCATTGACTAAGCACTTTCTTCAGCATGTCAGGTATGGTGCTAAACAGTAGGAATATCCATATAGAAATGAAGACCTGCCTAAAAGGGGAGCTTGTAATTTAATTTGGAGAACAGAATATAGGAAATAGTGATTAGGGAGGAGCTGGTTCATAAAATTTCTGGATCAATTGATAGTGGATTTGATCAACCCATCCTTTGGCAGAGATGATTTAATATTTTGAGGGAGTTGAGAAGCTAGTGGGAAAAGATAGATAGGCATTGAAGTGAAGTATAGTTGGAATCAGGATAGTAGAGCCCTGAGAGTGAGAGTTCCAAGAAATAAAAGGGTAAGCCCTCCTCCTTATGGGTTCGGTTTAGGTGGTGAGGCTTCTGCTGAGAAGATGGCCAGGACCTAAAGCATAAAAAATGGGATACTTATATATTTATATAGATGTTAAAATTTACATTTGGTGTTTTGGGTTCTTCACATGATTAGGCTCCCGGAGGATTGAGAAAATTACAGTATTTCTTGCATTATTAACAGGTGTATTCACTTTGAATGCAGTGCATATTATTGATTTATGGGACTATGTTAAGATACTTAACACTTTTATTTTTTTTAAACAAGTCTTTGTTCACTATAAAAATTTTATTAGTGTTTAAAATAAATTTACCACTTTTGAGGAGGGATTTTTTTGGGTAGCAATAAGAATAATGACCTGATCATTGAAAAAGATGTGGGACTGATTAGAAAACCTATGATTTCAAGTCATTAAAACAAATGAACAACTAACTGGTTCCTTTTTCTTCAAATCACTGGGAAAAATGGCATGTTTTCATTGCATGTTTAATAGCTGAAATTTCAATAGCAAATGTATAGAATAATAATTTGATTTTTTCCTTCAGGAGGATTGAATACTGATGGGGACATTATAGTAGCCAACATTTTTTAGTCATAACCAAATAGGCAGCCAAGACACCCCAGATGCTTTAAAAAAAAACCAGTCCCTTGGGAACCAATTTTGTATCAGGATACCTTTTTTATAGATGCAAGAATGAAAATGATGGAGTAGTTTTCCTTGTAGATTAGGGATAGGATTCAAATTCACCTTCCCAGCCTTCTGATGAAGAAGGTCTTTTGGTTGGAATACAGGCTAATGCCAGTAACAATGCCCCTCCCTTTAGAGGCTTGCTGCAGCAACTCAGTAAGGGTGTATTTATTTTATTAATTTTCAAGAAGCTTATGCTGTTCCATCTAGTCTCAATCTACATTCAATTAAAAACACAAATCGCTCTCCCAATGGGCAACAGTAAAATAGATAGTCTTCAAACATCTCCTCCCCCTGCACCAGGCATATTAGCTCATTAAATTGTTAAGGATTTTTTTTTCTCCCTCTAACAAGAAAAGAATCAAATATTCAAGAGATATAAACAGCATATCTTCTAATCACCCTGGGGCCAAATCAAACCAAAACACCTTACAGCCAGCCTTAAAAATTGTGACAAGATCCCTGGCAAGCACCCAAGATGAAAGATAGTCCAGGTAGGGTACCCCACTGAGGTGCTTTATGGCTTTGTCTTTGACATAAGAGGTTTGTTTCTCCTGCTTGGGTATTAAAGGCTGCACCCCAGTTCACTGTCTCTCTTGGGATACCAGAAGAGGACCTCTTGCTCTGTGGCTTGGTTAATAAAATCAGATTCTGTTCTAAAGGGGAGGGCAGGTGGCATTTAACCAGCTCCTCATGAGCTTTCCAGAATATTGGAAACCTATTAAAGCACAAACATATGTCATCCAAAAAGGGGGATGGGGGTAAGCAGGAGGGGTGATGGTGAGCCAATGCAATCAGAGTCAAAGATGCAAATTAAATTCCAGCAAGAATCAATTAAATCGGCACCAAAGGTCTTCTTAAATGATTAAAAGAGACAGGAATATAGCTAGAGATGAATAAATTACAAAGAGTATGTGAGAGGAGCAATAGATTGTGTGTGTGTATGTGTATGTGTGTGTGTGTGTGTGTGTGCGCGCGCGCGCGCGTGTGTGCACGCTCTGTGAAGGGAGGGAAAGAGAGAATGAATCAGTTCCAAAGGAGAGATTTAATATAGGTGATTCACTCCCACACCCAGGTTTTGGTTATTAGAATGATTAAAAATGCAAAAAAAAATTCCTCCATGGCCTCTAGGCACTCACACAAGCAGGGATGGAGCAATGAACTCCCTCCCACAGTTAGAGGATTAACAAGAGAAAACGTTGGATTGTGATTTTATATACCTTTCTCACAGTCTGTTTCTAGCTAGGGCCATATGTGAGTTGTAATAAGGATTTGCCAACACCAGCTAGGATAGCCTTTCTCATCCTGCTCCAGCCTTAAAAGAAAATGGCAGGTGATACCTGATCCATTAAACAATCAATTAATATGCATTCCTCAATTCCCATTATGCCTGAGTTGTTTTATAGGTACTTTTCTGCTAATTCTTTATCTATCTTTGGTATCGATCCCTATCAACTCCTTGTTGGCCATTTTTATTCCCTTCTTTTCAGTGCAAAGGTTATTCTTCTTGGTAGAAAAAAGAGAAAAAACAATTTGAGCAGTTCTACATTCTTTCTATAATCAATTATCATCATCAAATGAACGAGCCCCTGGATAGAGCTCTGCATCTGGAATCTGGATAGATTGTGACCATAGGCAGTTCATTTAATTTCTGACTGCTTCATTTTTCTCATTTGTAAAATGGTGTTAATAATAGTAACCACTTCCCAGGGTTATTGTGAAAATCAACTTATATTATATTTGTGCAGACCTATAAATGCTATGTAAATGTTAGCTACTATTACTATCATTATCCCAAATTCAATTCAATGCAACAAACATATATTAAGTGCATTCAATATCTTGATCCTTCCTTTATCTTTTCCCAAATAGCTTAACCTGAATCCTTAGGTTTCTTAATTTTGTTCACCAAGTTCAATTCATTCTGAGTTTTAGAATACTTGTAAATTCTCTAACATAGCCACACACTTTTGCATTCACCTTTAGTAACCTGCCATTGTCTTCATCTTCTCTATATACTTTCTAAAAATCTATGTTGGTCACTATGGATCCATATTGGATTCTTTAAACACTTTTTTTCTTCATCATTGGGATTCTTTTTCTCTTTGAATTTTTAGAATTTCATTCTTGAAAGAAATGAGTCAGACTTCAATGATCAAGACTGAAGAGGTGGAGAAAGAAACCCCAGTGAGACAGAAATGGATGGTCTCTTCAGAATTATGGCCCGCAGCTGCTGCTCTCCTTCTTCCATTGACCTAATGGATCATGATATTAACATTTACACATCTCTTTAAAATTTTCAGAGCACTTATTTACATTAATCTCATTTGTTCCTCACAAGAAGCTTTAGAGAGAGGTCCTCTTAATATCATTCCCATTTTATAGAACGGGAAATGGAAGCCTGACAAGTTTAAGTGATCCAAGTAAAGTCATAGAGCAAGGTGTGTCCAGCATTTGTTCTATCCATTTGGTTTACATTTATCCATTCGTTGGCTTCATTTACATCTATCCATTGGTCGGCTTCATGCATTCGTTTATTCAATAAACATTCATTAATAAGTGGCTCCAAGAAGCTGTAGCTTAGATAGCAGTCACTTCTTGTTAAACCATCTCGGCAAGTGGATTAAACCAGGTTAGGGTTTAGGGATAACTGAAAGGCCTCAAACTATTGGCTCTTCAAACTAATGTGTACTCCAGGCATGTGGAGACTGTCCTTGATGGAATAGGTGTATAAGAACAATTTGCATCCTGGGCCCTCACCGGTCATCTTGGATCTGTCTTGCCACTGGAATTAGGTGACTCTGGAAGAGTGTATGAGGTTGACAACCTTGTACAATTCTACACCAAATACATCCAAATTCATGCACAAGTCAAGATCATTCTGTAATGTCACTGGTCCTCTAAAGAACAAAGAATGAACAACAAGTAACTTTCTCCCTTAACTTTACCAGGGAAGTAGTTAGGATTTTAGGACCAGTCAGGATGGGAAATACTGGAGAATTATCCTTTTGGTCTTAGCATCTTCAATGTTGCTGTGCGCTTTGAATAATAGGCATTGCTATCCATTCTACCATATATCCTAAAGACTCTTAGCTCTTGTCATCTATCTTTCCAGTATATTTGAAGGACACTGGGGTTCCCATCAACCTGGAGTTGAATTCTCTCCTATGTTTTATTTTCTCTAATTAGAATGTGAGCTTGAGAGCAGGAAGTTTACATTTTTTTTCTATTATATTGTCCACTGATAGTTTTTAGTACTTGTAAAAAGTAATTGCTTAATAAATGCATTCCCATTCCATGGAGAATTTCATCTCCTGGCTGGCATTCTTTTCTTTCCTTCCTAAGATTTTATTACCTAGAACAAATCTTATTCTACTGACCTATAATCTCCAAATCTAAGATACTTATCTGGCTTTAAGGTAGAATATTAACGGCCCATTCTTTACCAAAATTTTGCATATTTCTACCCATTGACCAATTTCTCTCTATCTTCTCTCTCAGATACAGAATATAATGTTCCTTTGTTGATTATTGGTTTCTCTACTTCTTGAAGGATGAAATGATATTTAAGAAAAGTTAAGAACTTAATAACTACTCTACTTGGGAAGGAGTATATCTATGGAGAGAGAGAGGTGGGGAGGGAAGAAGGGAGAGAGAGAAAGAGAGAGAGAGAAAGAGAGAGAGAGAAAGAGAGGGAGAGAGAGAGAAGGAGAGAGAGAGACAGACACAGAGAGAGAGACAGAGAGAGACAGAGAGAGAGAGAGAGAGAGAGAGAGAGAGAGAGAGAGAGAGAGAGAGAGAGAGAGAGAAACTGGCAGAACTAATGTGTGGCAGGCTTTTCATGTGGTTCTCTAACAAACAGATGTGTGAAATGGATCATAGAGTCTTAATGGTAGAAGGGACTTTAATCCAGTCCCCTAATAAAATCCAAAAAAGGCATCAATAATAAAATCCATGACCATAGATGGTTGTACAAAAAAAAAAAGCACAAAGTAAGGGCAGAAGCAAGGTCAATGAAAAAAAAATCCTTATTCAATAGAGTAGATTTAACTTCATAGGTATCATTGAGAAATGGAGGTGGGAGTGCGGGCACAAGAGGTGGGGAAAGAAACCCTTGACTAAAATATGGTTCTAGATGGGTATTTTTTATTAAAAAAAAACACAACAAAGTAAAAAAAAAAAGAACAAAGAAACACTGTTCATTAGAAAGATATATTTGTGTGAAGAAATACAGGAACCAGAAGGAGAAACATGACAGAGAGCACTGAAGGTATAAAAGGCAGAAAGGATCTCCATGTGTGTCTGTCTGTCTGTCTGTCTCTCTCTGTTTCTTTCTGTTTGTCTCTCTGTGTCTCTGTCTCTGTCTCTGTCTCTGTCTCTCTCTCTCTGTGTGTGTGTGTCTCCCTGTCCCCCTATCTCTGTCTTTCTTTCTTTTTGTCCCTGCCTCTTCCTGTTTGACTCTGTGACTCTCTCAGAAGGGTTAGAACTGCAAATAATGCTTTATTGAGACATATGTTGTTACTAGTTACTGTCTAAATGGGAGCACTGCCCAATAATGATTCCTTGCAGCCTGACCTATTTTCAGTGTTTGTTTATCAGTTATCATATAATCTTAGGAGGCAACATTCACTCTACTACATAGTCATGGTAACAGGATACTCAATGACTTTATAGTATTTTACTGGCAAATAATCTTTATAAAATAATCCTCAGAAGACTGCTGAGTACAGGTTATTTCTTTAACCCTCTGGAGCATCAAGAACTCCATTGATTTCCCATAGAAATAAATCAGCAGAAACTTTGAATATGCATTTTATGGGGAAATCTATACAGTAGGAAATAAGGGAAGAATGAATGAGCTTCCCCAAAGGGAAGGATTAAGTGTCTGAAAGAGGTTTTTGCTTTTAACTCTCATTCTCCATTTTTTCCAGGGAAATAATTGAGTGTTTCCCTGCAACTGAAGAAAGGGTTTTCTATTCTTATTAATCCAGCAATTACAATTTTTTACAAAAATGTTAAGATGAGGGGAAAAATGAGACAACACTGAATAGGATTCCAGGAATATGTGTGGCAAAGGTTTCTAAAATCTTGTCATAGGGAAAGAAAGTTCAGAATTGGTTTTATATGTTTTTTCCTTTAAATAAAATATTTTGAAAAGTGAAATGTGTTGGGAACTGGTTAACCAGTTACAAGGCCTTTCTACCCTGGAAACTTGGTTAAACTCCAGAGTCGAATAGATTAGCTAAGTGTTAGCCCCATTAGAATCCAACTTTTCTTTCTGGAATTTGGGCACTTTCATCAAATTAATTCACTCTAACCTTAGATTTAGAGTAAATATTACACCTTCTGTTTTAATATAATTTCCAATTCTCTTCTCCCCTTTAGAACATTTGGCAAGTTAAGGTCTTGGTTTAGATTCACTGAAAAACATGCATTCACTGAAAAGCAATCTCAATGAGAATACATATTCTCACATTTTCTCCTGTAATATCCAAAAGGAGAATTTGAGAATTGCTAAAATAGGTTTGGAAAATATACTAGAGGTGATCTGGTCTAACCTCTTTATTTCAAATAGAGGAAACCAAGATTCAACAAAGAGGATTGACTTCCCAAGGTCAGTGGGAAAAAACTTGAATCCAAGGCTTCTGTCTCCCAAGATACGATTTTTT
Source organism: Antechinus flavipes (assembly GCF_016432865.1). Taxonomy (NCBI): domain Eukaryota; kingdom Metazoa; phylum Chordata; class Mammalia; order Dasyuromorphia; family Dasyuridae; genus Antechinus; species Antechinus flavipes. The sequence continues at coordinate 55,627,188 of NC_067400.1, forward strand.
TCCCCTACTATATCACATAACTTGAACAATGGTCAAGGACAGCTAAGGATAACTTGACCTTTCTGTTAGTCATGACTTTAAAAAAGTTTCTGGATTTTACATATTTTTGCCATCACTTTGTGATGAGGGTTATGTGCTATCACCTGCACTTGGTCTCAAAAAGAATATGTGCCCAGGGTAGACAGCAGCAAGAAACAGTAGATAAGAAACTGAAGCTTGAAATAAGGAAAACCCTCCTTTCTAAAAGTTTCCATTCTACCAAGGGGAAACCATGTCAACAGGTAGATAAATACATATAAAAATATCCAGTGATATTGGGGTCATTAACAAGAAGTGGGATAGTGTTGGGAAAAAAATTCTCAAAAAAGGTAACTTGAAGTGATCCTTGAAGTTTCTTAAAAGTTTAAAAATATTACTTTTGTATTTGGATAAACCAGACATTTGTCTATGGAAATGATAACTTTTCATTAGTCACATTTATTGAAGCTGCCTTTAAAACACATTACTGACAAATTAGAGAAAAGATACATATTATTTCATAGCCAAATATCCAATCAGGAAAACAGATTATATTAATTTCTAAAAATCCATCCGTTTGGGCAAATTGAGTGGAATGATGAAGTTTAGACCAATGGCATTATTTCATTTCAGACAGGTCTAGTGAAGACAGGACCAATTTTATCTGTATAATAAAATATGGGGGGTTCCAAGACCCAACATTTTGTTCCAATGGCTTTTTGGAGTACCCGAGTTCCCAGCATTCTTTTGGGTTGGGGCATTGTCTATATATGGTTTCTGTTAAATTTTTATTTGATGGGAGTAATGCACTGATTCACTAACAGATAAATTTGTAAAGCACTTTGCAGTTTTCCAAGCACTTGATGTTATTTCATTTGATCCTCAGAGCAACTCTACCATTATTTTTGTTATTATCACTGTCTCAATTTTATTCTGAGGAAAATAAGATACATAGATAGATTGATTTGGCCAGGATCACACAGTTTGTAAGTGTATGACCTTAGGTCTTCCTGATTCTGAGTTCAGGCTTGGAATATGCTATTCCATCTAGCTGCTTCCATTATCACATGATCTAAAAGCAGGGGCACCCCATGGGGATAGGATTCCAGAGACAGAAAAGTATTTTGTAAACATTAAAATGTGATATAAATGTGAGGTGTTTATTATGAGTAAATTTTGATGAGGTGGTTGAAGAGGCGGAGATTAGAATAAGTCCTAATTATGAAACATTTTTGAGAAGGGCAGTTTCTAGTGGGATGATGGGATAGAGTAGGTGCCTCTTGGTAGCCAAGATAACCCCCAAGATGTAGCCCAAAGTTGATCTTGTCTTTAAAAGTTATTTATATTTTGTCCCTTTTTCTTAGATCCAATGCATTTCTTTAAAGTTGGTTGAAAGTCAATCAATAAGTTAGTATCTATTTAGCACCTACCATATGTCACACACTTTGCTAAATGCTAGGGATGCTATTAAAAAAGGCAAAAGATAACAATTCCTACTCTCAAGGAATTCAAAATCTAAGGGGGAATGTTCAAATTAGGGATAATCAGTAGAGGAAGGTACTAGTCCTACAGGGGAAGGACTTCTTGTAGAAGGTGAGACTTTAACTGAGGTTTTGAAGGAAGGCACAGATGAGGAGAGAGAGATCCAGGAAAACAGAAGAGCGGTATCCATGTTAAGAGTTCAGTTTTGCAATTGAACACAAATGGCTAGCATGTATTCAGGGTGTGATCTGGCTATTTGCTCCTGCTTGAGTTTCCCTGGGAGAGCTTCAAAGTGTTGATTAGCTCAGGAAAAGGTGTCTCTGTTCTGTCTTATCCTCACCTTCATTTCTCACCCAACATCTCAATTGAATATTCTGCACTTGTTTCAAATAGGGAAGTCCATTGACGTCAATGGAAATTGGGTTCATGGGATGAATGCAGAGTGCCCACTTGAGCTGGTTGAATAAGAGGCTAATTAGAGAATTAATAAAGTTGAATAAGGGATCGAGAGCCAAGATTAGAGAGAAAAAACTGAATTTAGAGTGAAAAATACATCATCAGAAATGGATTTTAGAAATCAATTATTAATTGTGGTGAGCTTTTTCTTCTCAAAACGCAGCCAGGTGATAAAAGTTCAGATCTTTTATTATTTCCAATATAGCCCGGTTAGCTTAGAGGCCTATCTCTCTGCTTGGTTCCAAGAGCTCTCTCCAAATGTCTTTAAATCCAAAGGTCTGGTCCTTCAGCCTCTGCCTCTGCTTTCTTCAGCCTCCAGCCAGCTCCAGTCTTCATGTCATTCCAGTGAAATCTTGACTTGTAGCGTCTTTACTCTCTAGAACTCTCTGACTGGCCCATTGGCCTATTTATGCTCCTTCTAGAGAGAGGGATTATGGGTTTTCTCCCATAGTGCTCTCTGGCCCAAAGAGCTACAAGGGAGGTATGAACTCATTGAACTCCAATGAGTAAAGGTGTGAACACAAGCCTTGTATTGATTAGTTCTACTTAGTACCTAGTTTCAGGTTCTGGCCAAAACATCTTCTTGTAAGATTAGATCAACTCTAATTAGTTAGCAGTTAGTAAGGATTCCAACAATTAATAAACCTTGGTTCAAAAGATGTAAATATACTGATACTTTTCCTTTCATTTCTCTTCTAAGATTATCATATACCATCACTGAGGTCCTGGCTAACCAGAGCCTTCCTGTGGCAGTCTTCAACCAAGATTTATTTTTCTCCACTCATTCCTTAATGCTCTGGCTCTTTAATGCTACCTCTTCCTATTAACACTTACCTTTCCTAGGCTTTCTGCTGGTAAGGCCCAACTCCTCAGTACAGTCACAAAAGGCTGATGTATTACTACATGTAAATAACAGATGACTTTTAACTAAAAGCTTCTTATTTTTATAAGAACTTAATATTACCTAGAGACTTTAAAGAAAAGTGTTTCAAGCCCAAGATGGTCCTCAAATCAGATCAGGTAGGCAACTATCTACATTATTTTTTGCATTGTACTGGTCCTGTTTACATATAATCTGTTTATGCAAAAGATATAACCACACTTGAAATAGCCTATTTATTTTGACCAACTCTTTTCTTTCTTTTTTTATTTTGGATTATTCCCTCTCAGATCAGTCAGTTGCAGAGTAATTGTTTAGAAAATGTGGTCACCAAAGAATCAAATACATAAGTCTTATAGATGAACTCAGCTATCCCAGCCAGCTATCTGCCCACTCAACCCACTCCCAAATCTGGGTCTTAATTACTTGCTAAGTTGTCACTGCTACACTTGGACCCCAGATCTACTTGCCTAGGCAATGTTTTGGGAGAAGCCAAGCCAGGGAGTGAGGATGGTGAACTGAAAGAAGCTGTCTTGAAATTCCTCTGTAAACAAGGGAACTGGATTGATGGGGAGGGGAAATTCCAAGGTTCCCAATCTGTGCAGATAATCTCCAAAGCAGACAAATGAGGTTAGTACCTCTTACAGTAGGATGTTAATAATGGAGGCTTAAGCCTTTAGGTTTGATTTCTGTGTGGTCCAGTTAGCTTTGTTCTGGTCCATGATCATAGATTTATAGACTCATTAGATAGGTAAAAAAGTTAAACAAAGTCACATTTGTATATTCCTGTTCACACTAAGGACTTGGCAAGAGAGTGTGGAGTTCTATAAGATCACAACCACCTTTGTATAAATAGCTTTAAGTGCATACCTTGCTGATTGTATCAGTAGAGTTATTTTTATATATGATGTAGAAATAGACAGATAGAATCCTTCCTCCCAACCCACCATTTTTCTAAAATTTTCTTTTGTCTTCAAGGGAAGCAATACCCTTCCAGTTGTCCAGGTTCACAACCTTGGTATCACCTTGTTTCCGTATTGTCACTTCATGTCTCTAATCAGCTGCTAAATCATATTTCGATCTACTAAATATTTGAGGATACATTCCCTTCTTTCTACACTTTCAAGCACCATCTTCATTCATGACCCTCATCATCTCTCACCTGGACTAGGGTAACAGTTTCCTAACTGGTCTCCCTGGTTCTAGTCTTCCCTACTCAATTAACCCTACATATATGTCACATGTCAAAGTGATTTTCCTAAAGTATGGCCCTATTCATCACCTTCTCTTTTATAATAAACTCTTGTGATTTCCTCTTATCTCCAAGGCAAACCATAAGTTTCTTCCTTTGTCAGTTAAAGATCCTCACAACCCTGCTCCTTCCTTCCTATCCAGTCTCTCCCCCCACCCTTCCATGTTAACTGGTTTTCAACCATTACAGTCTACATACTTTTCCTCACACAGAAGGCTCTGTCTTTCAACTTCCTTACTTTGAACTGATTTTTCCCCATTTCTGGAAGATTCTCTCACATCCATGTCACAGACACCCTGGTTTCCTTTAAGATTCTGTTCAAGCGATATATATATATATATATATATATATTTTTTTTTTTTTTGAAAAGAAACTTTTCCATACAGTCTCAGTTTTCCCTTTAAAGTTGTGTATTTTATATGTATTCATACATCTCTCTCTCTCTCTCTCTCTCTTCTCTCTCTCTCTCTTTCTCTCTCTCTCTGTCTTTCTGTCTCTCTCTGTGTCTCTCTGTCTCTGTCTCTGTCTCTGTGTCTCTCTGTCTCTCTCTCTCTGTGTCTCTGTGTCTCTGTGTCTCTCTGTGTCTCTCTGTCTCTCTCTGTGTCTCTCTGTCTCTCTCTCTCTCTCCTCACAACATATACATGATACACGTGTTATATTTCCCTTTGAAGCCAAGGACATTATTTCTTTTTTCCTTCTATCCCTGATACATAGCGCAGTGCCTGGTATATAGTAAGTACTTATTAAATACTCATGAATCAATCAGTAGTATTGTTAGTATTGCAATATCTTATCCACCTAAAACTGTATTTAAAAGATAAAACATGATAAAATAGTAATAGATTCTTTTCTTGCTACATTCTGCTTTACCTACTACTTACTACTTTCCTTGCCCTTTCTGTCCTAGCAATGAAAACTGTAGTACCCTTAACAATGTATCAAAACATCTGAATTGAGCCGTGTTTTCTAGCTTGAACTGTACATGAGAGGTCTGTGAGAACTGATTCCAGACTACAGGTTCTTTGCATAATAATAAATAATAATAATAGTGAGTATTTATGTAACAAGGTTTGCAAGTTACTTCACATACATAATCTCATTGGTCTTCACAGCAATTCTGTGAAGTAGATACTATTATTATCACCATTTTATAGATGAGAAAACTGAGAGGAGGTTAATGGCTTGTCCAGTTCACTTAATTAAGGAGTATCTGAGAAAGGATTCACATTTAAGGATTATCTCCTTAATTCTAGGCTCAATACTACGTACCTATACCACTTAGCTGCCTAGAGTACTATTTTTAGAGGCATAGCACCTGGATTCAGAGTCTCACTCTGCTCCTTGCCTTTATGGTCAAGCCTCAATATGTTGCTCTGTATGAGAAATGTTGAGGTAGGTGATCCCTGAATTGACATTTTTCTGGTTTTAAATCTAGAATCTTACCATGGTAGATCTTGAAATCCTACAGGAGATGGGGGATCCCTCTGCCTCAAAGGAAAAACTGAATTAAATCTACCAAAAATTAATTCACAGAGACTCATGTATAAACACGGACAATCACAGCTGTCTCTCTTTACAAACATATCCATATCTGTCTATAACGATAAACACAGGGAGGCAGCTAGGTGGGCAGTGGATAGAGCACCAGCCCTGAAGTCAGGAGGACCTGAGTTCAAATATGACCTCAGACTTAACACTTCCTAGCTGTGTGACCATGGGCAAGTCACTTAACCCCATTGCCTCAGGGGAAAAAAAGAACTCTAAGATAAACACAAATACACTGTTAGAGAGAAGAAAATCAGTTAATCAGTCAGTGGTCTGCTATGTGCCAGACATTGTGCTGAACAAAAGTGAAATATTTCCTGCCCTCAAGGAGTTTATATTCTAACCTGGGAAGCTGTTACTGCTACATATTGTAAAGGTCTTTCCCTGTATTCATTGTACTTTCTCAGTAGAAGATAGGAACTTTTAACTTTTTAATTTAAGAGTAAATGCCTATGGTGGTATTAATCCTCCATGTACATCCAATCATTTTCTCTGCTTGACTAAGCCTACAACTACTAGCTTGCTTTGAATTCTTGACATGATTCCTCTACGTTGCTCAACCTAAGAAGGTATAATAGCCTTTCACTGAGGGGCCACCTCCAATTCACCTCCTGAGAAGGAGACAGTGAGAGGAAGAGAAAGAAGAAAACAGTGAGAGAGTTCAACAGAAACTAAAATATATCCTCAGAAAAGCGTGAGAGAAAGAGGGGGTATGAAAGAGAGAAACACACAGAGAGACAAAGACAGAGAGGGACAGAGAGACAGAGACAGAGACTCAGAGACAAAGTCAGAAAGAGGGACAGAGAGACATACACACAGAGACAGATAATGAAAGAGAGAGAGATGAAAAAGAAAACATTATCCACCTTTTTGTGCTTATAAGAAAATATCTTCTAATTGGGTTCATAAGCCACATTGCTATATTCTCCGTGTCTCTCTCTCTTACCTTGTCTCTCTTTCTCCCTCTCTCTTTCCATCTCTCTGTCTCTGAATCCGTCTCTCCTTCTTCTGTCTCTGTCTCTCTGTCTCTTTCTGTTTGTCTCTTTTCCTCCCTTCTTTTCTCCTGTCTCACTTCTCCTTCTCTCTCTCTCTTCTCTCTCTCTCTCTCTCTCTCTCTCTCTCTCTCTCTCTCTCTCTCTCCTCTCTCTCTCCTCTCTCTCTCTCTCTCTCTCTTCTCTCTCTCTCTCTCTCTCTCTCTCTCTCTCTCTCTCTCTCTCCTCTCTCTCTCTCCTCTCTCTCTCTCTCTCTCTCCTCTCTCTCTCTCTCCTTCTCCTTCTCTCTCTCTCTCTCTCTCTCTCTCTCTTCTCTCTCTCTCTCTCTTTCTCACACACACACACACACACACACACACCTCTCTTCCCCCCGCCCCCCGGTCTGTGTCTCTCTGTTTCTCTCTCTTTCACTCTCTCTGTCTGTCTGTCTTCATATATCTGTCTGTTTTTCCCTCCCTTCTTTTCTCCTCTCCTCCATCTCTGGCTCTCTCTTTCTTTTATTATCCTCTCTCATTTCCTCACTTTCTCTCTTTATCTCTCTCTCACTGTTTTCCCTCTTCTTTTCTCCTCTCTTCTTCATTCTCTCATCTATCCCTGTTTCTCTATCTCTTTCCCTTCTTATCTTCTCTCATTTCCTCACTTCCTCTCTTTCTTTTCCTCCCTTCTTTTCTCATCTCTCACTTCTTCACTCTCTCCTCTATCTCCATTTTTTCTCTTTCATTCCTTATCCTCTCTCATTCCCTCACTTCTCTCTCTCTGTCTCTGTTTCTTTCCCTCTCTTCTTTTCTCCTCTCTCCCTTCTTTACTCTCTGCTTCTCTCTGGCTGGCTGTCTCTTTCTGCCTCCCATAGAGCATTCTCCAGGCCTGAGTCACCTTCCCCCTTTTTCTTTGTGTTCACTCACTTCATCCCGAGCTCTTTCCCCTTCCTGCTTCTCTCATCCCCTTTTGCTCAGCCCCAGACTTCTTCCTTTCATGTTTTTGCCGGGGACTCCACCCCTTTCAGTTCTTGCTCATTGGCTTTCTCTGGAATGCTGCACATTGAGGGGTTTGGGGTGGAGGGGCGGGATGGGAATTAGGGAGTATGCGTTTGGACAAAGTTGGGCTCTCTGATCCTCAAGCTTTCCCTCTGTGCTTTTAGAGACATGCCATCAGGAGTGCGGTACACCATAAAGCCACAGAACGAGTGCAGACAGTGGAAAACATTGCTCCTTTTCCTGGTAGTATAGAAGCTACATGGAACGAGGCCATAGGCCTCAGAACATCATTTGGCCAGCCCTGCCTTACCCGGAAAAGGTAGTCAAGAGGTGGCCTGCAATCTCCAGATTTAGGGTTTTCAGCAGAATTTGAATTATTGGACATGTTGCTCAATGAAAGAATGTTGCTTGTGCAACATCTGAGGAGCCGAGGTGGCTATTAGGTGTACCCTGTTAAACCAGTACTTGATTTAATCATAACGCATGTCTTTTGGGGTCTGTGATTAAATTACAGAGCCTCCTGCTGTGTAAACAGGGTGGGGAGGTGACTGAAGGCCTGATGTAAAGACACAACTCATCCCTGCTTGGCTTTCCCACCCATTCAAGTATCCCTGGAAATATCTGATTCCCCAGTTTAGAAAAGAATTTGAAATATCTATGATATGATTGTATTTTGACACCCCAAGTTAAGGAGCTTTAATATACAGTCCAAGCTTTGTACTGAGCCTAAATATGAATAAACTTCTCTGGGGAGTGCAAACTATGAATTCAGAATCACTTCCCTCAATAGTGACAAGTCCCAAAGAATGGCTTCCCTTTTTCTTCTTCTTCTTTAGTTATGATTCTTTGGGGTTGGGGAGAGTCTTGGGTAGAGTCTGCAATAACACTTACTATATTTCTCCATTCCAGGAACTGAGGGGAAAAAAAGGGTAATTGGGCACCTGAGCCCTCAGGTCTATTCTTGTTACTAAACAGAACAGAAAGGAATTTACTATGAAAATGGTCCAGCCGGGGATGACTTCTGTAACTTCTGTTAATTCAAAGCCTATATGAGAAATAATGATTTCGATACAGATTTAGAGCTAGCTTTAAGCACCATACCAAAATCTTAGCTAGGTCTCAAATTGGGGGGAGAAATCATGTAAAGTGATCAAATTATCAAAATTTGTCTTACATATTTCCATTAAGCTGGGGCCAATGACTTTATTTTGTGTAATTATGACTTCTGATAGTGCGGATTCAAATACATATAACTGCTCCACAAGACTCATTATTTACAATACTTATAGTATTTACAAGATTTAGATATAATTCTTTGGGGATAATCTTTTTTTAAACTATAAATGACCTAGATCAGAGGGAATTTTCATCCTTTGAAACAAAGTAGAAGAGCTTTCCCTTTCTCTGGTCAGTTAAGAGGCCCAGTGAAGAGAGAGTTGAACCTGGCATAAGGAAAACTTTAATTCAAATTTAATCTCAGACTTTCACTAGCTATATGACTTTGGCAATTCATTTAACCTCTGCCTGAGTTTCCTCAATTGTAAAATGGGATAATAATAGCACTTCTCTCAGAAGGTTGTGTGGATTAAATGAGGCAATATTTATAAAGCATTTAACACAGTGTCTGGGATAGTAGGTGTTTAATAAATGCTTTCCCTCTCTGAAGTTAAATGGACTTCTTTCTTTCTTTCTTTCTTTCTTTCTTTCTTTCTTTCTTTTTTTTTAAGAAGGAATCTATTAACATAGACTTAAAAAAAAAAAAGAAATCTAGTTTACTTCCAACAAGGTTGGAATCCCTTTGTTTAATTCTTTTTATTTTTGTTATATTACCAACTGCCTTTATTGAGATAGATAGCCCTTTTTGGTTCATATTCCTGTGGTCTCCAGTTGTGAATGCTATTCAAAAGGATCTTCTGCTAGGAAAGAAAGAAAAGGAGAAGTGAGAGATTTGGAGTGAATACTAAATATAATCATACCCAAATGTAAACTATATGAAGAGAAAATCATTAATGAATGACTTTTATGTGGTAGTAGGGTTTCCAACCATCTATAATTTCATGCCTATAAAGCACACAAATGCAATCCAAATTGGCTTCAAAAACCTTTTGTGACTGCCTATAACACCCATGCATAAATGATACTCCGGGCCTCATTTTTTCCCCTTCTCATATAATACACATATTATAGGTGTGAAACAATGGAAACTTTTCAAGTGTCTGTCCTGTAACAATATGCACAGTAACAACCTCCTGGTTTTCTTGATCTTCATTATGCCCTATACTTCTGTTTTGTAATACTTCTGTTTTGTAATTAGAATCCGATGTTCCACCCAAGCAATTTATAGCAAAGGAACTAAAAGAAATACTACTTTTTAGCACAGTTATTTTACAAATGGATTTCCCCCCAGAAACTATAAAATTCAACTCATTTTGGAATGAAGTCTTCTAAAAACTAAAGTGAGCAGAATGGGAAACAGACCTACCTTTTTTTTTTTTTTCCTCTTCTTCCTTTTTGTCTCATTGCACAGAAATTAGATACCAGATACATAATAGTCATACCTAGCATTTATATAGTACTTTAAGGTTAACAAAATGGTTTATAAATAAAAACTCATTTGGTTTTCATAATACCCCTGTGAGGTAGATGCTATTATTTTCCCCCACATGCTTATTTTATTATTTTTAGATCATACATGTACATTCATCTTTTGTTTATTTCCATATGAGTCATATTGGAAGAGAAAAAAATAGAACAAAAGGGAAAACTCATGAGAAAGAAAAAAAAGAAAAAAGGTGAAAATAGTGTGCATTGATCCACATTTAGTCTCCACAGGTCTCTCTCTGAATGTGGATAGCATTTTTCATCCAAAGTTTATTGGGATTACCTTGGATTGCTGTGAAGAACCAAGTCTATCACAGTTGATCATCACACAATCTTATTGTTGCTTTATACAATGTTTTCCTGGTCTGCTTCCTTCACTCAGCATCAGTTTATGGACTTTCTAAAATCAGCCTGTTTATTTTTTTAATAGAACAATAATGTTCCATTATTTTCATATATGTTAACTTATTCAGTCATTCCCCAGTTGATATATTGCCTCCCCCTTTTTACAGATGAGTAAATGGAGGCACAGAGAACTTAAGTGACTTGCCCAGGATCACATCTAAATAGATGTCTGAGAAGAATGTAAACTGAGGTCTTCCTGATTTTATAAATAGCTCTCCTCTGTACTACCTAATGATTTATGGTGATGAGGGAGAAGACTATCCTTCTTAGGCCCTGTTTCCAAGATGTGATTCGAGGAATTCAGGGATTTACTTTCCCAAGGGGCTGTCCTTGGCAGGGGATGACACAGGTGGGAGAAAGAAAATGCCAGGAAGACAGAGGATGCCATGAGGTAGGAAAGGCACTAGGATCCTAACTGAGACAGTAGCTTTGGCTACAAAGGCCTTTGGCTAATGGACTGCTGCTACAGTATTACTAGGCAAGTAGGACAGGGAAAGGGAACATTCTGGATGTTGATATAACTAGGGATGCAAATGTTGCCTTTGCTGATATTTCCACCTTCCCCATTCTGACTATCGAGAGACTTCATCAAACTTTTCTCTATTGGAGTGATTAGGTCTTCTCAGAGTATAGATACGAAGGGGTAAGTGGATTGTTGATACCCAAACAACTTTAAGCACAAAGAGAATGAGACTATATTTATGGAAAATGTGGGCTATAATTACTCAGAGAAGCAACACGATATAGACATAAAACATGGGACTTGGCCTTATGAAGATGTGGTTTCAAATACTGCCTCAGATGCTTACTAGGTATATAGTCAAGTCATTTAATCAAGATTATTTAACCAACTCAGACTTAATTTCTACTACCGTAAAATAATGGGATTTTCCTCAATGTTCTCTAAAACAGCTTTAGCTCTAAATCTATGACTCCTATTTTCTGTTGCTTTGCTGTTCATTTATGCCCTTAATAAGTGTTCTATGTTTCTAAACCTCATGGTGGTCTGGGTTTGCTAGCAGACATGGAACTGAATATCCTAGACATGTGCCAACTTCAGAAGTTCCCAGAATTACTTGGTTGAGGGAAAGACAAGCCACTGAAGTTATTAATCATTGAGAATTCCCATAGGATGTTAGAAGAGAAGTTTTTAAAAATCAAGTTAAAATCAGAAAATTCTTGCTGTTAAAATTAATCATTATAAGTAAGGCATGGGTCCAGTGTTATCACATCTCGGTATAATTTATTGGCAGATAAAGAGAAAACATAAATTTCAGGGCATTTCTGAGATTATATATGTTACAGAACTCTCAAGGGGTGTATAGAATCTTGAGATCGTGCTCGTCTCTCACAGGAATTCTGAGAGGTCATATAATTCATCCTCCTGCCTTCAGACATGTTTGTACCTGAATTCTCATAGTTGGAAGAAAAGCTGTTCTTTCTTTTAAGGCCATAAGAAAATCATATTCTCTAAAGGGCACTTTGTGATTATCTGTATGAATGGGAATTATATACCCAGAAATATTCCCCTTATTTCACAATTAAGTGCTTCTAGCTCTTTTTTCAATGAATCTTTTATCAGAGATATTATTGTGAGCTCATTTATTTCCATTTACCTTATATCTTTTAACCTTGTCCAAGAATACTAATAGACGAATTAACCAAAAGAAAGATATCTGAAGATAGTTCACATCATGGTTTTCAGCGCCTACATAATGACAGCTGGTTATAGTTCCCAAGGCATCCTATTCCAATATTGAAAAATCTTAATTGTTTTTCTCTTATAGATACAAGGATCTGAGTTAATTAAATGAGAAGTGTATGTGAAGATTTGCAGATCTTAAAGAAATTATAAATGCCAGTGATTCTAATGACAATGACAATGATGAAAATGTTCCTGTTTATTTTTCTGTGTTCTCTTTAAGCCTCAGTGGAAAACATTTGTGAAACTTGCCTCCCTTTCACATGAAGAGTCACCAACTGTGTTTGGAAAATTCTGAATCTTCTCTTCTCAGGGATAAGTCTACATAACCTGCACTTTTTAAGTGCTGGAGGGCAAACTAGGGACCTACCTTATGTTCTATGGCAGGGGTTTTTTCCTCATGCTCATTGTGATTCAGAAGCCATATTTTGGCTCAGATGTTATAATATGAATCTATATGATAATGAGCCATGCTGTAACGGGGTTCTCTTGTAATTGAAAAAAGGATGTTCTAGGAATAACTATAAGGAGATGTAGAAGCCAGATTTCTTAGGAAGTTGACTTTGAGTCTCTGACTTCAAACCTGCACAGGAAAAAATATTGGACAAAAATCACCTCCATGACCCAGAAAGTTGAAGCCTCAAATCAGCTTATACAAATATTGAATTACACACCATAGCTATCCTGCTGTGTGCTTCAGTCACAATGGAGAGATGACTCATTGCAAGACTTTGACTGGAAAATATGCACTCCAGAGGCAACATGATCAGCACACACTTGTCTTTGAGATTTCAGAGAGAGAACCAGTCAAGCTCTCCTTGACATCCCTAATTTTGGCATGAGAATCACTACCACTTCTGTGCTATCTTGGTAGGGTTGGGGACTAGAGGGTTATACTGACTAACTCAAAAAGAATTCTTGAAGGGAGTGTTTTGGGATGCTTATAATGACCCATGTTGGCAATAAATATTGCACCGTCTTATGAATTACTTCAGCTCTGTCATTTTCAGGAGGTACTGCCATCTTGAGAATCTGGCAAACCTATGAAACCTATAGACTTATGGAAAAATAAGGCTGATGATTCAAAAGTTCTTTAATCCTTGTTTTTAAATATTAAACTTCAAACCAGTATTTTTAGCTATGTCATTTATAACTTGTTTTAAAAAGCTGTTTTTTTTTTCTTTGTTCACATTGAAGGAGAGGTGACAGTGACATTGAGATGTATAATTGGAGATTTTCTGTTCTGTAGCAAAAACTATATGTGGGTATGCTCACACAAAAAATGACATGGAGTGAATATCCTTGGCTTAAAGGGGAAGACAGGGAAGGGAAGAAGCATATATTAAGCACCTTCTTTGTGCCAGACATTGTGGTAAGCACTTTATAATTTGATTTGAGGAGGCAGAAAGAGGACTGGCAAAATATTCCCATGGCTTTGAAATCAAGAAGTGTACCCTTGACATTGACAGTGATGGGAAGCACAACAGAATATTAAATAATTTTTGATGTTAGATTGTTATATGCTCAGACATGATGACACATGCCTATCAATGAAGATCAATTGATAAACAGAGATGAAAACAAAGGTTATCATATTTGACTACCACAGGGGGAAGTTTAAGAAATGTAAGGAGGTAGAGAGTAAGGCAAAATGCAGGTAATGGTTACTGGGCCATTTTGTTTATTTCTTAACCTCACAGGATCTTTGTGTCATCTCTACCATTTAACATCACCGTATCTAGGCATGTCTGGAATCCTAGACACCGTTTGATCAGTCATCACTCCATCCTTCAACAAAAGGGCCTGTTTTTACTAGAGATAAGGCCTCTCTTTCCTTGTCTTAAAAAGGAAGCTCTAAATACTTTACATTTTTCCCCCTCGGACTTTTCCTCCCTCTGCTGCTCAATATCAATCTAAAGTGAGTGACATTTTGGAGAAATTAGAGGCATAAATATGTCAGTACTTAAGAAAAGCATAATGTGTTTTGCATAGGTGGGAAATAAAAGTTTACTTAAACATGTACCTATGTGTGGCTGAGGAAGCCTAAAAATAAAATGGGTGAGTTGTGGGGGAAAAAAATTATCACCAAGAAGGCTTTTCTAAAAGAATTAGTTGATTTACTCAGGGAAAAAAAAAAGTATGAATAGTTGCCAATGTGGACTAGGCCCCAGATCTATTCCAAAATGAGTCTTTAAGTAGAAGTAATACTTAAAAGTTCCAGAAAAAACTAGTTAGAATGAATATTTTATCCTCACTGGTCCTTTTCTTCACATCACTACTTTTCCTCCTTCTCTCCCTCTCCACATTTCTATTTATTTATCTATAACCATGATAGATGTCTATGTATTGGCTAGAGCACAGGGACCTTTTTTTGAAACCACAAAGTCTGTTTCTGGGTCACTGTGGGGAGACCTCAGCTATCCTTTTAAATGGTCAAGGCTCCAAAACCAAATGTCTGCAGGCTTGAACAGAACAGGAGGGAGCCTGCAGGAGATTTGGAGCTGATGCTGTTAGGATGTAGGCTTCCGACCAAGGAAACCACTCATGTGTTCCAACACCAGTTACTTTGCCATCAACCTATAAGCTGGTGATAGGGAGTGCCAACTTAAATCTGTGTGACTTCTGTTTACTGAGACTGTAACACATATTCATTACAAGCTACAGTTACCCACAGTTGATTCTGTTTATGCAATCATTTGCGGTTATTTATTAAAAATAAAATTTATGTTGGTTATTGAAGCTATATTTTGGCAAGGGATCAAATTTGGCAGAAATATCTGAATCAACACTTAGCCACTAGGCCCTCTTTATGTTGTCATATAAAAACTTGTCAAATAATATTTGGTTTTTAATCTTTGGTTGCAGGCATATAAGGTTAGTCATGAAAATGTCCCTTGAGTTTTGCTCTTTTACTTCTCCCCTATGTCACATTGTCTCCAAAATGTTCTTGTTTACAAGGGAGAGTGAATAAAACAAAGGGAGGTATTGAATTCTTGGTTCTTTGGTGGATGTTCTGATCATATTTTTCTATTGCATCTTTCAGGAATCTCTCACAGAATTCCTTCATCTTTGGAAACAATTTCCTCCATATACCTATTTGCTCTGACATCCCCAGTGGGGGAAATTCATATGCATACACCCAAGAAAATACAAAACACATGCAAGATAAATACAAAATAATATGACTTAAGATATTCACTTAGGCCTTGTGCAGAAAGGAGTGCTTGAATATTAAAGGAAGCTAAGGATTGTAAGACTTTGAAATAAGGAGGGAGTACATTCTAGCTAATACAAAGGCATGGAGAGAGAGGAGGTGGGGAACAGAGATAGGGCTATTTGGCTGGAATGTAGAGTACAATGGGGAAGGGGAATGACATGCAAAGAAAAGTAGGTTGAAGTCAGATTAGTCAGGGCTTAAAAGAATTTGTAACTTAAAGGCAAGAGGGAAACACTGAAGTGTGTTGAGCCCACTGGTAAGATTCGTGATTTAGAAAATCACTTCAGTAACTATGTGGAAAATAGATCACAAAAAGACTTTAGACAAAGAAAATAGATAGGGGAATATTGCAGTAGTCAGGAAATATGAATGTGTGAATGGAGTAAAGGATGAAGAAATAAAATATTTTGTGAGATAGAAATAACAAAATCTGTCAGCTGATTGGATGTGGGGCAATAGTAATGTAGCATAGACACAACATTCTACCACTTTCTTTCTCTGAGACTAAGTGCCCTAGTCTGTGAAATAAGTACAAAAATATTTGAAATGCTGAAAGACAGTCTGGCATGTGTAAGAGGGCAGGTCACTCTCAGTACTCTGGATATCACTACTCAAAGACTCAAAGTGACAGAGGAGCTGTGTTGTTAGTCTTTATAAATGGAAGGTGTTTTCTTATTGGTAGTTCCCTACACTGAATGAAAACTCATATCCAGGCCAGGAAAAGATAAATATGTGGGCTATTTCTTGTAAGGAAAGAGTTTTGCAATTGATAGAGAAAGGATTTATTAAGTTATTATAAAATGCTAAGCATTGTGCTCAGTACTAGGTATACAAGTACAAGCAAATATTCACATTTTCATAGAGGAGACAACTGATACGGATATAGGCTCATATAAGATGAATACAGAATAGATGAAACTACATTATAGCTATAGGGCTTGAGCAAATATCCTGAGCACTGGATGTGAGGTTGAGAAAATAGATGTTTGAGCTTTGACTTGGGTCCTTATTGACCTGTACCCATAGATAGGCAGGTCCCCTTTCTGAACCTCACTTCCCTACTTTGCAAAATAGGAGAAATAATCATGTTACTTACTTCAAATGTTTGTTTCAAGGACAAGTTTTTTAAGCTTCATAAAAAGATGGCTTGCATTAATAGAATTAGATTCTACAATAAGTTGATCTAGCCAGAAAAGAGAGGTTCAAGAAAAGATGAAGGAAGACAGATGGATGTCTTTTGCTGTTTTTTTTTTCAAATTGCTTTGCTATGCTATGATG
Source organism: Antechinus flavipes (assembly GCF_016432865.1). Lineage (NCBI taxonomy): Eukaryota > Metazoa > Chordata > Mammalia > Dasyuromorphia > Dasyuridae > Antechinus > Antechinus flavipes. Next base: position 55,643,990 of record NC_067400.1, read on the forward strand.
CTTGAGATTGTGCTTTGATTTGCCTTAGTGTGTTTCTCCTCTTGATCCTAAAGAACAACAGACTGAATATCCTACTGTTATATATCATTAGTCTAGCACAGTTGGAATAAGCTTTGCCTTGTTGCTATCAGATTGGCTGTGGTAGAGGGTTTAGACTAAGAGTTGTTGGTAATGTAGTTTCACTTTTTCATATTAGACTTACAAGGGATACTAATGAAACCATGTTCAGAGCTAGATGTGTTATTTGTACCTGGTCATGTCTATGGAGACCTTTAGTTTGATCTGGAGCTATATTAGCCAAAAGTTAACAGATATTTTTATTTTAATATTTTAAAAAATATTTTATTTCAAATTTGTGGAATAAAATAAATGTTTCCATAATATAGTACGATTAACAAGAAATGAAGGATACTTCTCCCCTATGTCACATTGTCTCCAAAATGTTCTTGTTTACAGATACTTTTAAATGTATCAGTATAGTAAGGAGAATAAGACATTGGGAGTACAGGAATAGAGGAGAACACAAATGCTGTCTAGACAGTATCTGCTATTATTCTTTGGGAAGTTCTTTGAAGCTCTAGGGATGTGGAAAGTATTTGAATCCACTGGCAGCTAATTAGCCACTCTCCCTGAGATATTTAAGGGAGCCAGGTAAGGGTGTGAGCCTGAAATTACTCAGCTCAACCAAATGTATTTTAGGTAGTCAGTCAGTAGAATGTGTCCTCCAGAGAGACAAGGAGGAGCTTTATGAGAATGTTGCCCTTAGTATTTCTCTTCTATTTGAATTACTATTATGGCATGTGTGGGTCTTCATGATTGTCTGGAAGTTTCTGGCATTGTAGCTCATACTGCTCCAGAGCATTGTGCATAGATCATAGAGTGATATACAGTTAATTTATGTTCACTGTTTGGTTGCTGACTAATCTATTGAATTAGATTTTACCGGATTGAATGCAATTTAATAATCAATTGTTTTTTTATTGACATTATTAATTTGTGTATCATCTTTATTTATGGCTATATCCATCCCCATCTCTTCTTCAGCAAGTGTTCTCTTGTAATAAAGAATAAAAAAGAAGGAAGAGAAAGAAAACAATTCAGCCAAATAAGTCAACACATCAAACAATATAGCATTTATGCATTATTTTCTATACACACCATTTATCACTTCTTTTTTTAAAAAATAAATTAATTTCATTGAACAAAATTATTCTCTCTCTTCCACTTCTCTTTTTCCCATTGGGAAAACAAAAAAAGAAAAAGAGAACTTTTGTAATATATATGCAAACAAAACAAATTTCCACAGTGGTCCCATCTGAAAAACACACCTTATTCCATTACAGTTTTATCAAAGGTGGTTAATATGATTCATCCTCAGTCACCTCTTACTAACATTGGTCAGTGCATTGATCAATGTTCTTAGGTCTTTCAAAGTTATGGTTTTCTTTTTCTGCAAAAGGTAAAATAATATGCCCCTTTCCATCTTTTCTCTTGGACCAGATTTGGTCATTACAATTATAATTTTGGTTTTTTTGGGGGGATTTTTGTTCTTTAGAATTATAGTTTTGGTTTTTTTGGGGGGATTATTGTTCTTTCTGTATACATTGCAGTAATTACTGTGTATATTATTTTCTACTTTCTGCTTTCTTCACTATGCATCTGTTCATACAAGTATTTCTGTGTTTCTCTGACTTCATATTTGCTTTTTTTTCTTATGTAGTAATATTGCATTACATCCACATACCATAATTTCAACAATCATTTATTAAGTGCAACTTTTGACAGATTATAAATCTGTCATCTAAGAACCAGCCTAGCTTGATCTAAAAGTTTTCCTGCCAAATTGGTCACAGGGAGATTTTTTTTTCAGCCACAGCAGCTCTCAAAAATGATCTGCTAAGGTCTGGGTAGAGGAGAAACTACATTGGTACAAGGTATACAGAGCCTTAAAGTATTGAAGGGGGGATCTTACAGCTTTGTGTGGGCTCTTCTTAGATATTTATCATATCTTATGTTGTATTTTATTTATTATTTACTTTTAAAAAATCAGATCTACTAGATTGTAAGCTGCAAGAAGGAAGATATCATTTAATTTGTCATAGTGTCTCTCCTAATACCTGACACAGAAAGTTGTATACAAGATGAAGATGGGGAGAGGGAGAATATTTGAGTTTAGTTAGAATGTAGTCTATATGAAGGATAAGGATAAGTCTGGAGAAGTAGTTTAGCAGCAAGTTATAGAGGGTTTTGAATGCCATACTGAGATGTTTACAACTTATTTGGTAAGCAATGGGGAACCAATGAAAGTGATGACTGATGGAACATTCTTAAAATTAGAACAAGCAACTGTTAAAAATTTGATGCTATATATGTTTAGCAACTAAGCCTCAAGAATTATAGTCTCTGAAATGTAAAAAGGAAATGAAAATACATTCATGCAAACTCCATTTTACACATGCAAAATAGCTAATTTACATAAATAGTGAAGGCCTATTTTAATATTTGTGCTCGTTATATTTTTCTTTGAAAAGCTGTTCAATAGAATTCTTGCTATTTCTGCCAATGACTAATTCTTAATGTTTTGCAGCACTTTCCTTGGGAAGACATGCTAAATGTCTACAACAGAGCATCTGGAGTGAGAACTCCTCAACCCTGAATGTGCATCTGTATAGCTGTGTGAATTGGACTAGAGCCCCCCAAATCTATTTTGTCTCATTCACTAGAAACTGATGGTTCTTAGTCATCACAACTTAGGTCAGCTATATGGATAAGCTGCAGTGACTCAGACATCTACTAATTATTTAAGCTCAATTCATCAGTTATATAGCTATGCCCTCAGTGTACAAGTAGGTGTCCCATTTTAGAAGCGTATTGCTAATATGGGGTAAGTACAGAGGAGGGTCACTGAGATGGTGAAGGGATTCAAAATGGCTGGGAAACTTGAAAGAACTGAGAATGCTTAACTTTTATAAAAAAAGTCTAGGAGAAATAAGATAGCTTTCAACATGTGATAACTTGTCAGTGGCACCAAATCTGCCAAATAAAAGCATTTTTTTTTTTTTTTGGAGAAGGGAGGATACTATAGGTTAAGTTTAGACAGTCTGGAATGGTCTGTACTTTATTTGTGGGACTTATGGGAGGCAACGTGATACAGGGAGGGAGGGATGGCTTTGGAATTGATTCTTTGTTTTGCCACTTATTGCATGTGTGACCATAGGAAGCTAACTTATCATTTTGGACTTTGCCTACCTCATACAAAGGAAAGGGATTTGGACTAAATGTACTGTCAATCCTAAAATTCCATTCTTATGGTCTTGGGATTTTAATAACTTGTAGATGTGGTTGAAGTTGCTAATGGATTAGCAACCTTCCATTTTTTTCTTGGGTAATAAAGTGTGAGCTCTCCTGGTGTGTCTATATTTCGAAAGACCCAAAATTTATTTGGTGTAAATACTCCCTCCATCTACTCATATTCTAAGTCTGACACAATTTGATAGATGAGTTTCATGAATTGTCATGGCCAAAACCAAAAAAGCAAATAAGCAAACAAAGCAAACAAAAAATACATTTCCATGAATTATGGGGATGAACTCCATGTTTAGCTAGGCTGGTTGTCAGATGACAACACAGTGTTTTCCCTCACTTTTCCAACTTGGTTGAATGTCAAAGAGGTTGTGTTCTTATAACATTTCATTTGAGAATCCACATGGATTCACTGATTTATTCATGAGGCAGCTGAATGGTGCAGTGGATAGAGCATTGGGTCTGGAATTAGGAAAACCTATATTCAAGTCCAGTCTTAGTAGCTTATTAGCTGTGTGATCCTGGGCAAGTCATATAACCTCTCTTTTTCTCAGTTTCTTCAACTGCAAAATAGGAATAATAATCGCAACTGTTTAGCAGGTTTATTGTGAGGATCAAATGAGAAAAAATATTTATAAAGCATTTAGTATACTTGTGTACACATAATATACATCATATAAATGCTTACTTCTATTCATTCAGTAATAAAAACTATGCCACAATGAGGCATAAGAGTAATAGGATTTCAATATCATACTGTTAATTTAGGGCAAAACATAGTGTGGAATTATATTTTATTATAAAACTGTGCCAGATGCAAAAAAGTCAAATTAATTTTTTTTTCAAAACTAGGAGAGAGTCAGCAGTTACTGGTTTTAATTTGAAGCAATAGATAGATAGATATATAGCTTGACTGATAAACAGATTATTGAGCATCTACTCTGTGCCAAACACTGTGCTAAGATTTAGAAATACAAATACAAAAAAGACATTTTTATTCTCCAGGTAGAGGTTAAGTTAAATTCTTATGGGAGAAGGTGATACATAAAAGGGAACTTGAAAAGTATGGGGCAAGATTACCAATATTGGGGAAAGCCCAAAATCAGGAATGGAGCTGGAGCAAGAGTGAGCATAGATGGCCTGGATGTTTTCCTGAACTGGGGTCTTTGCTAAGATCTTACCAGTCAAAAGGAAGGTCTATTAAAAAAAAATCCTAAAATAAACACTGGCCATGAAAGCTGTTTTCATAAAACATGGGGATCTGTGATAATTGTGTCATTGATTTTATTCCTAATATGTCAAAAAGAGACAGTTTGGCACAATGGCTGAATGTATGAGTGAACAATTTATCAAACACCTCTGAAGTGCCAGGAATGTTTGATTTTAGGGATACAAATGCAAGGATAAGATGGTCCCTGTCCTCCAGAGCCCTACACAATAACATCAGGAGACAACATATAAAGATGACAGGTGGCCAAGCAATGGAGCTTTTGTTTAAGGCTCTGGGGAATCACATGAATGGTGAATGAAGCCATAGGTGAATCAGGCTCTTTCCAGTGACCTCAGTCCTAAAGGGAAAATAATAGAGTTAAGGAGCAAAAAGATGGCAAAAGCATAGTAGCAGGGAAACAAGTCTGAGTTCTTCAGGAAATGATTCGATGGAAATATAGTCTGCGACTGGTTTTATATATGTATAATTATTATTTAGTACTGTTTTAATTATTATTACATTGTATGTATATTCATACATAGGTTAAGTGAGTGTTCATTTGTCCACACCTTCACCAATCAGGTTAGCTTAGTCTCAGGGTGGAATTCTAAGACTGAGTAGCTTGACTTTCCCAGAGAGGGGCTGTACAAGGGCCTAGTGAGTGCTATTTCAAGTGGAGGAAAGGGGCAGGAGGGATTTGGCAAAGTAAGCAGCAAGGTACTGCTGATGGTAGATGGAGGGCTGACCTCGGAATCTGAAAACCTGGGTTGACACAAATGCTCCTGACACAAATTAGTTTTGTGAATGGTGGACAAGTAATATATACTAAATATTTCAGGCAAGTCACTAAGGCTTGAAGAAGAGTACAATTAGCATCAATGGAGGGAGTTTTGACACCAGAAATTCCACACACTTATGAAATTACTGGTCTGAAGCAAAGATATGTCAGAACACTTTTCGCTTCTCCCCCAAGCACATTGGGAGGAAGATTTCGGGGAGAACATTATGTAAAGGAAGACATAGATAAGGATCTCAGAGGACGAGAAGGTGTGCATGGTTTGGATCTTTTCTGAGAGGATACCAGATTAATGAGATCACTGGCCAAATGGAAAATGGTTTATAATAACTCAAAATTATTGGGATGTTTAGCCTGGTCTGGAATAAGGAGACAAAATAGGCACTGCCGATGTGAAAATACATTTTTTTTTTGTCTTTCCAAAATATCCACCCAAGTTTTTAAAACCTGCATGTTTTATAAATTCTTCATAATATCTTCATAAATCAGCAGTAATTTGACATTTGCATTATAAATACTTTTCAAAGAGTATTGACATTTCAGTTGATTTGAAATGAAACTAAATGATTTTTTTAATTGGCAAGGTTGATTTGGCCATTTATAGAAAGACATGTTTTTGTATATTCACAATGAATTGTGTTCTTTCCTCTCTCCCTCTGTCTCTGTTTCTCAGTGTGTCTCTGTCTCTGTCTGTCCTTCTCTGTTTCTGGTCTGTCTTTTGGTCTTTCCAAGCATTTTTTTTAAAGATAAAAAGCAGCTAAGTGACACTATGGACAGAGCATTGGGCTTTAAGTCAGGAAGCCCAATAAAATAATAAAATAATAAAAATCTGACCTTACATACTTAGAAGTTGTGTAACCTCTATCTGCCTCATTTTCCTTGTCTGTAAAATGAGAATATACTTATCTCTAAATTGTTGTGAGAATAAAATGCTATTGTTATTATTGTGTTATTATTTTTTAAAAAGTCCTGAGTGTGGCAGAAAGAAAAAAAAGAGGGGGGGGGTGGTTAAGAATCTCCTTATCTCATTAGGATCTCATAGGATTTCCTGCCAAATAAACAGAATCTGGTCCTCTCAGTGATTTTGATGCAAAAAAAAACCCAACAGTCTTCTCTTTGTGAGCTTCATATTTAAATGTACTTCAGGATCTGGGGCAGAGGAAATGGAAGATATTATGTAATTGGGTTTAGCTTTAAGTCAGTTGAAAAGTATTAGTATAGTATTAAGACAAATGATAATCCATTTTCTTTAATGTTATTTACTCTGATTAAACCATATCCATATCTGATGGTCTTTTTCATTTTCACATTGAATTAAATTCTGAATTCTTTTCATTTTTCATTCTTTCAACCTCATATTTTGTTGGTACATATATGTAGATACATATGTATTTGTAGATGTAAATGTACATCCATGATATCTCTATCTGTATATCAACATTTACATCCATATCTATCTCTACATTTTCTATCACTACCTATAATCTGATACATCTTCCTTCTACAGTCATATATATATATATATATACACATATATATGTGTGTGTTATTTATATATTTCACCGCTCTCTGTCCAGAACAGCATATTTGACTCACGATGGTCAATGTTTTTCTCAATGCCTTGGATGAAGACAGAAATAGAGTGCCTATTAAATATGAAGATGACATAAAACTATGGAATTGGCTGTCCAAATAGATATAAGGAGCAGGCTCCCTAATGATCTGAATAGGCTAAAACAATGTGTAAAAGCTAATGGGGTGGTATTTAATAGGGGCAAAAAGTAAAAACTGAATGGCACTTGATTAAAAAAAAAATCACTGATCAAGTAAAGGGTGGGGAGAGATGTGGTTAGGAAGCAATTCATTTAAAAGGATCTGAGTATAGGGAAAACTCAGTATGAGTCAGCCATGTGACATGGCAGCCAAAAAAGCTAAGGTGATCTTAGGCTTCAATTAATAGACACTTGGTGTCCAGAATGAGAAACGTGATAGTGCTGCTGTGCTGTACTCTGTTCAAACCATATCTGGAGTATTATGTCCATTTCTGGATGCCATATTTTTAGAAGGGACATTGACAAGCTGGAATGTATCCAGAGGAAGGGGATCAGGTTGATGGGGGAGGAGAGAACTTGGAACCTTACCATTATAGGAAAAGTAGGAATATTTAGCATAGAGAAGGAAAGACTTGGTGACAGGGAAAGTGGGATGGCAATATCTGAAATGTTTTCATATGGAAAAGATTCATTCTGTTTGTTTCCAGAGCACAGAACTAGAAGCAGTGGGAGATAGTAAGTAGAATTATATTTTGGTACAAAATTAAGGAAATTTTCCCAATGATTAGAAGTGTCTTAAGATGAAATAAGATGCATTGGAGGAGAGTTTCCATTACTTGAGGTTTTATAAAGCAGAAATTGCTTGTTTACTTGTTGGGGTTGTTTTAAATGTTTTGGGTGGATTTGAACTGCATGGCTTCTGAAATCCCTCTCATCTGATTCTGAAGTTCTCTGGTTCAGGGATTTGATGATTGAGGACTGTTGACAATTAAAATGGCATTTCTCTTCCCCTCCCCAAATCACAAATTTTATCACTGCTTTCAAGCTCTTTCCATATTCCAATTTTCATTGGTATGATGCTCCCTTCATTCCAAGTCCTCTATGCCTTCATCAACACTTTAATGAGTTTCTGTGGCTGAAAAAATTCATCCCCTGGTGAAACTCTTCGGTGATGAGTTTCTTCTCACTTGAATAGGCTGTTCCTCAGATAATGAATAGATGGTCCATAGGCAAGTGAACCTGCACTCTGTCATCACAACCTCTGAGAACTCAGGGTCACTTCCAGTCCAAGGTGAGGTAGAAATGAATGAGTTTAATAGGATTTTGAGACTATTCCATAAAACATAATCACAGAGAATTTATTTTGATTATTACCTTTGAAGTGGTAAGGGATTTGGCTAGAAAACCTAATTGGATTATTCTGCACATAAGTAGAAGGTAAATGTTACTTTGGAATGGAAAGATAGAAGAAACCTTAAAGATCATATAGTCCAGTGCCCTCCTTTTACAGTTGAGGAAAACAACACATAGAGAATCAGAGCCAAGAGACAGCTCATCTAGTACAACCCTCTCATTTTACAAAAGGGGAAACTGAGGTCAAGAAAAGTAAATTAACTTGCCCAAGTTCACAAAGACAGTAACAGAAATAGAATCAAAGTCCAGGTACCATGACTCCAAATTCTGTGCTCCATTGCACCATGATGATTTGTTCAAGGTCTCATGGCTAATAAGTTCCAGAGCTATGATTTAAACTGACGATAGACTTGAGAAAGAGAGCACTGTCTCTAGAGGCTTCCAATCCCACCTCTGATGTGACCTTGCATAAGTCATTACTGATAAAGAAACTGAGTCTCAATTGCTCAATCTGTAAAATGGGGAAGATTGGACAAGATCACACATGAGATCTCATTGCAATTGAATTTGGCACAAACTAAATAAGACAAGCAAATGAACTGGATTTGGGATTATTTTTCCATGAGAGAAAGTTCTGAAGCAGGATACCTAGTTCTTTCATCATATTTTTTGCTTCAGTAAATAATCAGACTATAAAGAACATTTCTATGGATAGACAGAGCATAGTTTATTCTTCTGGGGCAGTTTGGGTTAAGTTTATGGCTGGCATTATTTCATTCCAATCACGATCTTAATTTGAGCAGTTTGATATTGACACATCATAGTTTCTTACAAGCTCTAAGACTTTAAGCAAACCACTTAACAGTTCCTTAGTTTACTTATCTGTAAAACTAAAGGGTTAGATTCCATGGCCTCTAGGGTCCCATTTAGCAGTAAATCCTATGATCTTAATTATTTCTGAAATTTTTCTGAATGCAAATATGGGGGCCCAAACCATACCAGTTTTTTAGTCTTGCTACCTTAAGTAGGTGATAATACATCTCAATCAATAAGTCAAATATAAGTTTTAGACTAAGTGCTAAAAGTCCATCTAATAAAAAATATAAGGTTCAGGTAAGTCCTAAGTTAGGAAACTTGGTGATAACTCCTGCATCATATGTAAGTTATCAAGCCAGTAAGAACCAGAATTGTTCCAAAAATTGGAGAGCATGTGACATTCTGGCTAAGTTACCTATCACAATCTTTTATCACTGCTTTCAAGCTCTTTCCATATTCCAGTTTTCATTGGTATAAACCTATCTCAGCTAGGCATTTGTCCTATCCTTGCAACCTTTGATTGGAAGAGAATCTTGCCATATTCCAAGGGTCTAGAGGATGTCAGACTTCCATCCTCCTATCAACATTCTCATGACATTTCACTTCAGCTGATAACATGGAAGTAAAAAAAAAAAACCTGAATGTATATTTACGGCTCCCAAAGAGTCCAGTAAAAAAAAAATGGCTTAAGAATGTTTTCAGAACCTCACAGATGGGAGAACAACAGAAAGTTGTTCCAGCAACAAGGAAATTTGCCACATCTACTCTCTTATGTTTTAGTCAACTTCACTTTAGGATGTGTATGGCTGGGGAAAATGTGTTATTCAACTATTCTAACTGTACCACTTTGGTAAATACTTTAAAAAAATCTACTAAAATCTACTTAAGGCTGAGTAAATTGATTCTTAAAAGAATCTTGGAGGTAAGTATAACCATGAGAGTTTGAACCAAGGACATTGGAGAATCATTCCTGACTCCTGATTTTTAGGGATAACTCTTAAAAATATCAGAGGAAGATATAACTTTGTGTCAAGATCTACGATACATCTGTGAGAGTGGGGTTTGAGAGAATGAGGCAGAAAATGTATAGACCTCATGGACATTGAAAATTCGCCAGACTCACAGTGGCAGGGATTTTAAAAGTTAATACATTAATAAACTAAATAATAGTTTAATTAAATTAATAAATTAGATCCAATAAATTGAACTTTCTTAGAGTCTAAAAGGGAAGTCTTCTTTTAAATCATCTCTTTCTTGGAGTTATAAAATCTTTGTGAACTTTAATCTTCCAGCCTTCTAGGCACCTATTCAAGTTTTACTGATTTTTTTTCTTTTTTTTAATCTTGATTTTTCCTTGAAGCTGTCTAAGCAAAAGCAGTCCCCTAAAATGGCCACTTGCTTTGATGAAGAATTAATAATTGGATCAGCATTATACTGACTTGCTAATGCAAATATAGTTAACATTTAAAACCAGAGGTCAGATTCTAAGTGAAACTGAATCAGGCACTCAAATTTGATTCAAAACTGAAGTCTTTTTCATTTTTTCTTTTCGTCCCTCTTCATATTGATCTCCTTTCTTCTCTCATTCTCTCTTTATTTTTCCTTCTCTCCTTTCTTTTCTCTTCTTTTCATCTTCTACTTTTCTCCTCGTCTCCTTTCTCCTCCTATTCCTTCTCTCATTCTTTTCTTTCTTGTTTTCTTTTTTCCTTTCCTTCTCCCCAACCATACTGATTTCTCTCCACATAGAGAAGAAACCATATTAATTTCAACCTGGAAAATTACAATGGGAGACAAAAAAATCCATTTTAGGTTGCAAGAGAATCCTCCCCTACCCCTACCAAACCCCAGTTCCCTAATGGGATTGATGTTGCCATTTAGAATTCTAGCAGATGGAATCTGTGAATTGATTAAAGTTGCTGAAGCTGGAGCCAAGGATAAATTATATCAGAAAGATTGGGAGTCTGTTGCTTTCTAAGGTAATTGGTGCCTGTGTTCTTGGCAAAATACATCCACTTTTTCTCTTAGTGGGGAGCAGGTGAGATGGACAGCAGCGAGCCCTTGGCTAAGGTCAAGTACTGTGGACATACAAGTAAATTTACAAATGGTCAGAATGTCAACTCCAATGGGCTTTTGCAATGTAGATTAAGTCAATACAGCTTGTACTTTTCTAGGTAAGAAATAACCTGTTAGCACTAGGGATGATGAAGATTAATGGATAAAATTAATACCCATGTAAAAGATTAGACTGGCAGCAGAAACCAATTTTAACTTTGTCTATCTGTTAACATAATTGAGTCAAAAAGCATTGAAACTAAGTGTTTATTTTGTTGATTACTAAAGAATTACTAAAGGAATCATAGTTGAAAACAGAAGTAAGGAATTACTTGTATTCTATTTAAAAACACAGAAATGATTGTAATTAGTTACTTTAGGACCAACTGGCAGTTCTAGTCCATATAGACTTGTTAAGTGGATTGAATGATAATAGCAATCTAATTGGGTGGGAAAACTATCAGGTTACCAATAACTTGATAGAAGTTGCTCCCCCAAACACGATATACCTGGTTCTGACTGGATGAGTATAAGGATTCAGGTGTTCTTCATTTGCACGGCAGCATGATTAGAGAAATTGATCTTTCTATTCTCCATGAACTTACTATCCTGCCATGTTGAAGGATGACTGGCAGCAGAAAAGACAAGTATTAAAAATCCATTTTATAGCAAAGGAATCTGACAAAATAATGAAAAAGAAAGGGATCAAGATCATATAGCTAATGAGGAACCAGTAATTAACTTCAGGGTTCATAGTTCCAAGGTCAGAAACATCCTATGTGCCCATGTACATTTGTCCTATTGTCTATTCCCTTATAACATCCTTCATATACATTTCCTATTCTCTACTATACAGCTTCTATATATAAGCCCCTTTGCAAAAGTACTCATGCCTAGAGTACTGCAATAGTCTCTTGGTTGATCTTCTTGCCTCGACTCTCTTTTCTCATGCCCATTCTCCACTCAGTTGCTAAAATGTTCTTAGAAAACAGGTCTGATCATACAATTTCTCCAAAGTTAAATGTCAGTGGCTCCCTATTAATTCAGAATAATATATAAACCCCCCTGTTAGTCTTTTTGTCTTCAAAACTTTGAGGATCTTTTTTAAAGCTTTCTAATTGTCTTAAAAATTAAACTCTACCTTTGGTAAACTCTACAACCCAAGTACACTGGCGTTCTTGATGCTCCTAGGATACCCAATCTTATTTCAGTGTCTGGTAAATAATTCCTGTCCAATCATTTTTCAGTAGTATCTGAATATTTGTGACCCCACTTGGGGTTTTCTTGGCAAAGACACTGGAGGGATTTGCCATTTCCTTTTCTAGCTGATTTTATAGATGAGGAAAATGAGGCAAACAGGGTTAAGTGACTTGCCCAGGATCACACAGCAAATACGTGTCTGAGGCCATGTTTGAACTCAATAGAAAGAGTCTTCCTAGTTCAAGGCCTGACACTTTATCCACAGCACCACCTAAGTACTCCTGATAAATAGTAGATGATTAATAAGTGCATGTTTTTGATGATGATGATGATGATGATGCTCATAATTAGCCATTTCAGATTTTTCTAGACCCCAAATGAATTATTTCTGTTTCTTAGATCCCTGGAGTTAGACGAGATTCTTAAAGCTGATTCATGTCACCCTTGCTTATTGATTAGGGCTGAGGGAAATGGGCATAAAATTAAAATTTTAGTTCCTTTGGCAAAGAAAATCTACAATATCATCATGACATTTGTGGAAACATGTATAGAGGAATTGCACATGTTTAACATATATTAGGTCACTTGTTGACTGCGGGAGGGGGGAGGAAAGGAGGGAAAAATTAGAACATAGGGTTTTTGTAAAAAAATATGCATGTATATATTTTGAAAATTAAAAGCTATAATTTTTAAAAATGCACAATATTCCTGGTAGCATTAGATGTTTTTAATTGAGATACAACCTTTATAGGGCATAACATCCATGGTCAATTTCACAAGTACAGAATTTGTAGTTAAACAATGGATTTTATGAAAATGATATGGAACTTCAGTGAACTGCAAGCTGAATATAACAGTAATGTGACATGGCAGCCAGAAAACAGTAACAACAACAATAAAACTATTGCTGTTATTGGGGACTTCATTGCAAATCCATATGTCCAGGCTAAGGAAGATAGTGGTCTCATGGTGCTCTATTATGGTCAAACTGTGTTGAGAGGCTATATTCATGTCTTAAGAATGACACTTTAGGAAGGACATAGACAACTGGTCCACAAAGGTGTGACTAAGATGTAGGAGGGCAGGCTATAAAAAAATTGAGTAAAAGAATTGGCAGAAGAAAGGGGAGTTGCCTTTAGGTAAATGAGGGACTGTTATGTGGCTTAGATTTGTCCTGTTGGGTCCCAGAAGCCAAAACCAAAAGTTTAGATGGAAATGGGAGAGGTGGATTTACTTGATGCAAGGACATGCAATTCCTAGTAATTGGATCTTTTTAAAAGTGAATGAAACATCCTTGAGAAGATAATGGCTCCTTGAGATCCTTGATAGAGAGAAGAGATGGAAACAGAGAAAAAGAAAGGGAGAGTAAGAAGGAGGAAGGCAGGCAGAAAGCTGAGCCTAGGAGGCTAGAAGCATTGAATTAGCCAATCTTTGGGATGAATGAGCCTGGATAGAGCCTGACTATATAAGCCAATGAAATAGTAGGTAAGTAGGAATCATTGACATGCTGCTAGAGAGAACTTGAATATGCCATGCTAAAATGGAATAGTTGAATCTTTTACATGCATCTGATTCTATCATGGCTGGAAAGACACATCTGACATTTTTTTTTTAATCTTTGTGAAAAGAGTTGACCTTGATGCACTCCTTCTTGTCCTCCCTTTCAGAGAGCTGGCTTTAACAGTCAACTCCACCCCCTTGTAATTTGTCTGCTTCAGACAGTCATTTCCTCTTGTGTACTGAAATAGTTGAAACATATTGATTAATATCAGTCAGTTGGGATTTCTAGATAATTTGAATAATACAGCTTTCCTGGCATTTCCAAAATTCATTTCACAACCAATTTCCTAGCCCTATAATCTTTTGTAAGAGAGCATTCATCCTGTGTTATTTACAAAGAAAACAAAAAAGAAAAATCTCTTGTCTTGGAGTTCGAAAGAGCTGGGTTCAGATGACTCCAAACTCTTATTTTCTCTATTAACCTCTTGGGTCTGTGGTTTCCACATTTCTGGCAAAATAGAGAATTCTGTTGCATTTTTCAAGGAATATTAGGTAGCATCATAAATTGAATGGGAATGGACTTGGAGGTCAACTCTCTTATTTTATAAATGAAGAAACAGAAGCCTAAAGAAATATAGTTACTTGCTTAAGATTGCATAAAGATTCAATTTCTGGTCCTCTGGCTCCCAATTCAGGGCTTTTAGTAGCACATATCTCAAGTGATTGTCATGAGGATTAAATGAGATATTATGACTATATAAATTTTAGTTTTTATTTCTACCATGTCAGATAATGGGCTATTATTAGTAGAGTTTCAATCAATCAAGCATTTACTAAACAATTATTATGTGCCAAGCAATGTGCTAAGTTCTGGGCTTAAAGAAAAGAAAAAAAGAAAAAGTAGTGCCTTCCCTTTTGGAACTTCCATTCTAAAGGTGAGATAACATGAACATAACTAGGTTTTTTTAAGATACATACAGAAAAGTGGAAAAGTAAGCTTAGAGAAAGCACTAGCTGGGGGTAGGGGTATTCAGTTGGTGGGGAACACCTACAAAGGCTTCTTAGTTTGGAGCAGTCTTGAAGGAAGGAAGCCAGAAAAGCTAAAAGGCAGGTGAGAGAAAGGAGACTATTCCAGCTTGGAGACAGAGATGGGATGGAGGCATGGAGATGGAGAGTGAATCTCTTGTATGAGGATCAGCAAATAGGCCTGGCAGGCTATTATACGGAAAAATCCCTATTTCTCTCTAAAATAAAGAGAAGTGCTTTTGTCCTGGCTAATGTGAGCTGGACAGGCCATGAACCATCAGGGAGACCCTGATGTAAAAGGGCTTAAGCACTAAAGCCCACCTACCCAGGCCCCCCAAGCGGCGGCAGCTGTCTTGTCCATTTTGATCTGTGCAGACCAACACCTGCTGCCTTTGATCTCAACTGGTGGCCTAGACTTTTGTTTGGCACCAGGATAAGAGGGCAAATGAGAAGCCAGAATTTAAATCTCATGACGTCTTGGGATCAGAAAGCTCCTGGTTGGAGATTGGGTTCTGTTCCTAGAAGTAAATGAAATCTTTAGATGATTTCTTATTTCTGAGTCCAAGAAAAATGGATAGATCTAATTACTCTTTGTCTCTTTCTTTCTTTGTTTCCTTTCCTTTTCTTTTTCTTCCTTCCTTCCTTCCTTCCTTCCTTCCTTCCTTCCTTCCTTCCTTCCTTCCTTCCTTCCTTTCTTTCCTTCCTTTCTTGCTCCCTTAGCTTCCCTCCCTCCCTTTCTTCCCTCTTCCCCTTTTCTCTCTCCTCTGTCTTTCCTCTCTCTGTCTTTCTCTTTCTCTATATCTGTGTCTTTTTGTCTGTCTCTTTTTCTTTCTCTCTCCCTCCCTCCCTCTGTCTCTCTCTCTCGCTTTCCCTTTCTTTTTCTCTCCCTCTCCCCCACTCTCTCCCTCTTTTCTTTTTTCCTATGTTCTCCCTTCCCTCCCTCCCTTACCCCACCTTTTTCTGTCTTTCTGTCTGTGCCTTTGTCTGTCTCCGTCTTTGTGTATTTGTCTCTGTCTCTTTCTCTCTGTCTCTCCTCTCCTTCCTTCCTGCCTTTTTCTTTCCCTCCCTTACCTTACCTCTATCTTTATCTGTCTGTGTTTTTTTGTCTGTCTCTGTCTCTCCCTCTACCTATTCCTATAGAGGTGATATTAACAAAATTGTTTGTCAGCCACAAAAGCATCAGCCCAAATACAGTATTTTCTACTTGGTGGGTATTGACATTTGATGGCGATTCCATGAAATCCCCTGCAAGTTCAGTGTGGGCTTTCAATATATGTCAACTGAGTAATAGTACACATTTTAAAGTGTCATTTGCATGTCACAGTGTTCTTACATGCATTTTCTCATATAATCCTGATGTCAACCTGTATGGTAAGTGGTACGGGCATTATTTTTCTAAATGAGAAAACAGAGGCCCCAAATGATCATCATATAGCTAATGTCAGAGAGGAAATTTGAACTATAGTCTTCCTTATTCCGAGTCCAACTTTCTATCTGCTCTATCATACTGCTAAAAGAACATTGGGACTCCTTTCATAATGATACTAATTCTGGGATTTCAAAAATCCATGTAGCCTCTAAATTTGCATACTGAAAAATTCTTCAACTATGTAGAAAAACTATATATACATATATATACACACATACATGAAAATGTGTATGTACATATACATACATGCATATGTACACACATGTGTTTGCCTTTTGGTTCTAGGAAAGTTCAATGTCACAAAAACCAGTGGAAGAAAAGAACTGAAAAAAAGAGGGTGAGATCAGTCTTAGATACTCAGAGAGATAGGGGAAGAGAGCCAAATGAGGAAAGACCTTTCCATCTAAGTACTAGGAGGTCATTGAAGAAATTCTTTTCAGGCGTCTAGTGGAACTGTATGATACTGAAGGTCTCTCCTTTTTGACTCTGGTAGTTTTTATTCATCTTAGGGTATTCCAGGGTACCATGTGGTAGGGAACCAGAAACAAGTATCACTTCTGCTATTATGACAGACCCAAATGCTTATGCTACTTTGTGGGGACCAGCACAGGAGCCAGAATACATTCCATTCCACAGGGCATGAAACGCTAATGAAGGGCACTTACTACATTGCACTTCATCTGTGGGTTAGCAAACTTTTAAGGGAATTCACACTTTGAGGTCTGAAACACACCTAGGGATGCTGAATCCATCCCACTGACTTTCATTTCAGAGAGTCCACTCTTTCACAGACCTGCTTCTTATAAATCCCAACTAATCTATCACAAGTTGTCATTTTCAGTAACAAATACCCAGAGACAGCTTCCAAAAATTCCATCTCCACCAAAGAGCCTTATCTAAATCTCATAGATGACCAACCTGAGGTAGAGGATATGGTATTTAAGCTATTGATTCACAAATCCTCAAATCCTGACTCTGCCAACAAAATGAGGCTTTCTGCTTCATCTCAAGATCCCAACCTATAGGAACACCATGTAGTCCAGAAACAGTAGCCACAATTTGCTTTGGACCCAAAATTCTATTGTATGATAATAGACATAAAGAAGTCAGAAGCTAGGGGTCATGAAGAAGTCCCTTTCCCTATACTTGGATATAAGATTATGAGACAATAGTTCTAAATCTGAAAGTCTTAAGAGATATTTTTTAGAGCTGAGCAAACTAAGACAAATCATATAGGTATTAAGTGACAGAGATAGCATTCCAACATGTAGAATTTTTGTTTCTGGGATCCACAAACCATAACCCATGGCAGCAACATGGAAGACCGCCTCAGTTTTAGGGGAAGGACATCACTTTGGGCCAGGAAACAGAGACCCTAAGACACTACACACCTATTATGAATAAGCTATCTCAACCCCCTAAAGGAAGCAGGTCTTTAGTTAATTTCCTATTTAAGCCAACACTACTTAAGCACCTAGCAATTTAGAAAGTTAGTTCTTTCTTCACACTTGGCATCTAAGAAGCTATGGTTCTATTCTCAGCATGCTCATAAAACTGCTGCCCTCAAATTGTTTCATGGGATGTTCCTTGGGATAGTGGGGAGTGGACCAGAACCATCCACAGATATCCCAAGGATGCAATCTCAGATGCCATTTCAGCACACACCAAAAGGAAGCATCCATTTGCGCTTCCCCATTTCTGCCTCTGCTTTAGGCTACTAACTTCTTTATAGAGCTGTCATGAAACAAAGATAGGTTTAATTGGCATTGCCAACAGGACAGGATAAGCTTTCTCCATTTCTCCTTCCTTGGCAACAACTCCCATTCCTGATTTGATACAGAACACTCAGCTTCCTCTAAGAAAGGCTTCATGTTCAAAAGCATTAGTGCACAGATGTGTCTCGTTCTCTCTCTCTCTCTCTCTCTCTCTCTCTCTCTCTCTCTCTCTCTTTCTCTCTCTGTCTTTGTCTCTTTCTGTTTCTTGCAAGTCTTGCAAGTCAGCTGGCATGGTGGCAACTTATGATTTAGAACACATGACTGGCATTTCCTTGTGGGGTCCAAGTAGCTTAAGATAGAAAGCCACTTTATGCGTGGTATTACATTATGCACCGTCAGAAATCCTGACACTGATTTATTATTGTTCCTTATGTATATTTACACCCTCAGACACGGATACTTAGATTTATTATCTTGTGTGTGGTGGACTCCAATAACCCTTTTACAAACATTGTATGCTCATGAAAAAAAATAAGAGAAAAATTACAGATCCTTGTTGGGTCTTCTCTCTGGTGAGTGACACTGGGAGGCACTTGACTCATGGGAGTTGGGGGGAAGGAATTAAGAAACACCCTTCCCTCCCCCATGTGGTCCCCAACCCAAGTGAGTCAGTTTTTATATGGCAGGATAACATGGTTGGGAATAAGTTCCTTGCCCTCCATTTGCCCTCTGAATGGTAAAATTAGATTGTGCTTGATCTGTGAAATAAGGATAATAAGTGGTGAAACGCATTTGGAAAAGCTTGTGACTTTTTAAAAAGTAGTAGCTAATTTTATTCCTGTCATAAATGAATGTAAACAACTATGGGACTTAAGATCAAAAGAAGTTAATTATGTTTATAACAGAACTAGTTTTCTAATTTTAACTCTAGGCTATACATTTAGCTTAGAGAGAGAAGTTTCAAATCAAAGAATATGGGAACCCTATTGTAAATCTTTACCAAATGGGTTTCTCCCCTTCCCTTTATAGAGTACTGGTCCCCATTTATGATTTCTAATTCACTAAAAAAAAGTCTTTATTGAATTGTGTGTCCAAAACAACTGTTGGCCTGCAGAATATTCTAGGCAATGTGAGGCTTGAGGGGGTTTTAAGACCTTTTTGTTAACTCTAAGGGTCAACACAAGATCCCTATTAATGCCAGTTTTGAATGTCTGTAACCTGAGTATATAGGGTAGTGAGGGGCCAATCAGTTGGACCTTTTGGTTGTTTCTATCTCATACTCCCAATGTTTAACTTGGCAGGATAACTGATGTCAACCTTTTGGTTCTGGGGTAACCCCATGAGAAAGGAATCATTCTATACAATTGTGTTAGGAGAGGAGGTGGGGTATGGGTATGAGAAGCATGTGGTGAAAGGGAGGAGACTAGGGTTTTATTTACTATGTAATTCAATGTATAATTTCTTTCTTTTTTTTTGGCAACTCAGTTTCTGCCTGTATAAAGAAAAGATGGTCTCTGACCAATTCTTCAATATTCTATGACTAATATTAAATGAAGTTTTTCCAGTGTCCCTAGCTGTCTCTTTGTTCCTTCCCATAGTACCCCTTCTTCCCTATTTTAGGATTACAGAACCTTTATTTTTTCCTCTCTTGTTGTCTTTATTATAAACTACTATCAGGAAAGATTAGAAACAAGCATTTTCTTCTTAGGAATATTTGTATTTTAAATCTTAGTTCTGTGGAACCAATAGTTTCATCCTCTACTAAAGGGATTTCAAGCACTTCAAGCAGTAAGTAGGGGAGCTTCTTTTTTTCAGATGGACCTAAAACATTGCATTATATATCATAAATTATAGGATCTCACAGACCATAGATTTAAAGCTGGAAGAGTCATTAAAGGTCTTAAAGTACAAACCCTTTGTATTCCATATGGGGAAACTGAGGTTTAGATTCTAGTCCTGTATATTGCTGACTTCTGAGACTCAGAGGTTAAATAACTTGTCAAGGGTCTTATAGCTAATCAGTATTTGAACCAGGATTATCAGAATTTCCCGACTCTTAAGTCTAATGAGCCAGTGTGCTGTCTTTAACATATCAGATTTTTTTTTACTCTACCAATACATAAAATCAACCTAAGTGGGGAATGAGAAGGGGCTCAGTTCAATATTGCAATGGAAAAGGTCTTAGGTTCTAGCTAGGTCCTTCAAGTCTGCACACCAGAAAAGAAATTTCCCATATTTTTTCTTCTTCAAGAAATCATCAAAATATCCCAAAGAATGTCTATTGAAAGGAAAAATCTAGTAAAGGATTTCCTAGAGTGGATTTGTGCTTTACATGGTAATCTAGTTCAACTATCATCAAGAAAGGCTGGGGACCAGGGTCATATTTGTTTCTCAAGAACTGATCTAAACTCCGGGGATGATACAAGGGGTTCTCAGAGTGTGCATTGAACAATAGGACACTCTAAACCAAATCATCCTGCTACTCTTCTCTCCTGAATTTGATTTTATTTTCAAGTTAGTCTTCTCATCTTAATGATATCATCACTACAATCATGCCTTATGTTGATGTAGTGCTTTAATATTTACAAAACACTTTTGTATACATAATCAGATTAGATTTTCACAACAATCCTATGAAGTAAGTGGGTCAGGAATTATTTCCACTTGTCACACACTCCCTGATTCAGTGACACTGGCTGCC
This sequence comes from Antechinus flavipes, assembly GCF_016432865.1. Classification (NCBI taxonomy): domain Eukaryota; kingdom Metazoa; phylum Chordata; class Mammalia; order Dasyuromorphia; family Dasyuridae; genus Antechinus; species Antechinus flavipes. The sequence goes on from NC_067400.1 coordinate 55,664,644, forward strand.
TTGCTGTTCTTTGGAGAAGAAAATGGAATTAAACACTCTCTCCAGCTGCTCCACATTCATGCCCCTCCCCCATTCTATCTTCTCTCTCAATTGGAATACTTGCTGTTTTGGGAGATTTACTTGTCATCTGCTGATCCTCTTCATCCCCACATTCATAGAATATGTTCCCTCCTCATTGCTGCCCTTCAAGGCTCTTCCTTCCAGTGACATCTGTCACTTCTTCCATCATGACTTCCTTGATTTCTTTGAATGGTGCTTTTCTCATAGTAGGTGCTTAATGATATTTGGCAGACTGAATTGAATTGAATACTAATTACATGACCTTGAGCATATCATTTAAATTCTCTGCCACCTTTTCCCCAGCCATAAAATGGGAATGATAATAAAGCCTGTCCTGCCTATTGTAATAATCAAATAAGATGATAAAGGTCAAAATGTTTAGCAATCAATCAACCAATGAATATTGAACAGAGCTCTGAACCTGAAGTCAGGAAAACCTTGATTCAAATCCCACTTAAGACATTTACTAGCTGGGTGACCATGCAACAAATCACTTAATCTCCCCGGATCTCAATTTAGTCATCTTTAAAATTAAAGGCATGAACTCAATAATGCTGAGATCCTAGCTCTAAAGCTACAAATCTATTTATAATTGTATTAAGCATCTATTATGTGGAAGGTGGCTGTTCCAAACTTATTCCTCTCCTCTTGTCATCCAAAACAAACACATTCTCCTCTATCAGCACATTATTTCATCACTTAGGCAGCTGAGTGACACAATGGATAGAACACTGAAGCTGAAATCAAGAAGACTTGAATTAAAATCCATCCTCAGATACTTAATAAGCTGTGTGACTCTGGACAAGTCTGCCTCAGTTTCCTTATAAGCAAAATGGAGATAATAATACTCCTTATCTCCCAAGGAGGTTGTGAGGATAAAAAGAGATAATATTTGTAAAACATTTTGCAAAGAAATACATAAATGCTAGCTATTATCTCCTATTTTATTGAGAAAAATCAAAATCCTATATCAATAGGTTTCTCTACCTCCCCCACTCCCTGACTAAAACTCCTTTCATTAAAACATCTGCAGAAGCCACATTTGCATACTGCAATGTCATTGCACCATTTTTCTGCATTAGAGGATATTTGTTCTACCAAAAAAAATGTGGTCAAAGACCTTGCAACATTACTGCTGCTGTATTTGTGGAAACAAGATAATTGCATGCAATTATGTGTGTTCCTAGCTGGACATTGAAAAGAGATATCTTGGAAATAAAACGTGATGAAATTGTCTTATAGTGTAAGAATGGGGTGTATTTTGACACGAACTTGGATCCCCAAGGTGTGAATGGTCAATGGAGAAAGGGAATCTGTGAAGATTTGTGCAGAGCCTGAGACAGCATCAGAGCATAATATCTGAAATGAAGGGCTGTTTCACTCACTGCCTACATCTGCACCAACTGCCTTGGCACCCAGTCACTGACTGTCTGCATTTACACAAGATGGGCTGTGTGTGTAATTATTTTTTATGACCTGTATATAATAGGGTCCTATTTTACAGTGACCGAAAGGGAAAGAGACAACAGATTCAAGGATAGAAGCTGCCTACATTTAAAATCCTTGTAAATTAGTCATTTCTCTGCCAGTTTGGCAGGCTGACCAAGGTAGAAAAGCAAGGAACCCGACTGTTTTTGCTAGATTTGCTGGGATCCTCCTGCTCGATCACCATCACTGAATTCATTGGGCCTCAGTCCAATGGACATTGCTGTATCCATTGGGTCCCATTAATCACAGAGTGACACAGAGCATAAACAGATCTCCTTGTTGAGCCAGCTCTGCTCCTGTGTAGCCTTTGGTATGACTGCAAACTATCTGCTTTTCCTCAATTTTGTGGCTCTATTCTATGAATCTATGAAGCCCAGAAAAGAACTTCACAGTATCTAATACTCTGCAGAAAGTGGTAGCAGAGCTTCGAGAATCATAATTGATATTTATTTAGCACTTTAAAGCTTGCAAAGCACTTTCTAAAGCACAACAGCCCTGTGAACTGTCTTATAATTGCTATCAGCCCTATTTTACAGATGAGTAAAATGAGACTCAGAATTCAAGTGACTTGGCCAGGATGGCACAACTAGTTCATGTCTCTGGTGGCACTCAAACTCAGGTTTTCCTAACTCCAAGTCCAGTATTCTAGCCATTATGACAGCTAATTGCTTTCGAATATTCAGATTAACCAGATAGGGTAAATAAAGGGCAATGTTTCTATGTTTTAAAAAAAACACACATTTTAAAAACTGAATAAACTAAGCTAGAAGTAACACTTCCCCCTCTCCCACATAACATTCACTTGATGACTTAGTGGGGTGGAGAAAGGATGAAGGACCAAGTTTTAATTCTTTTTTCCTTGAATATTTATAGTCTACATTTAATATTGACTCCTGGGAAAGTCAACTCACTAATGCTATGTTTTGCAATGTATGCTGATCTGTTTTGATAGGGGGAATTTTTTTATTGAGAATTCCTTGAACCAGATTTCCTTCTATTCACCCCCTAGAAACCCTCTACATAGACTAGAACAGAATAGGTTAGGATAGGATAAGACAAGATAGAATAGGGTAGGTGGGATATGGTAGGATAGGATATGGTAGGGTATGACAGGATAGAATAGGGTAGGGTAAGATAGGGTAGAATAGCATATAGTGGGGTAGAGTAAGATAGGGTATGGTAGAAGAGAAAGAAAGAAAGAAATGAAGAAAGAAAGGAAAAGAAAAGAAGAAAAAAAAGAAAGAGAAAAAGAAAGAAAGATAGGGAGTAGATATAGAAAGATAAGTAGAGAGATATTGACAACCAAATAGAAATAGATAGAGAGATAGACGGCCTGATAAATAAATAAATGCAATTCACAGGTCTGATTTATAAAGAAAGAACAATCTTGACATTAATATTATATATCTAATTTACTACAGACACAAACTAATCTTAAGTAGCAGTGTAGAAATAGTAGACCACCTAAACTCTGTAAAGACAAGATTAAATCTCACCTCTCATACTTATTAGCTGAATGCCATAAACAAATCTCTTGACCATTCTGAATCTCATTTTACTCATCTGTAAAATATTAATTTCTATAAGACCTACTTCAAAAGGTGCTATAAGACTGGAGTCAAATCAACAGTCTCTTATCATGTACATATTATGTGCCAGTCACTGTAGTAAGTGCTGGGGACACAAAGAAAGGTAAATGGCAATTTCTGTTGTCAAGGAACTCATAGACTGCCTAATGGGGGGATTCAAATATGAAGATAACTATGTATATGGAACATATGAGAGGTAATCCCTAAAAGATTCAGGAAAGGCTTCCTGCGGAAGGTGGGATTTTAGCTGAAGTCTATAGGAAGTTAGGGGAACCAGGAGAAGGAGGTGAGGACATGGGGGCAGCCAGAGAGATTATCCAAATTTAGAAGATGGCATGTCTTGTGTGAAGAACAGCAAAGAAGTCAATGTGACTGGTCTGTGAGATAATGTACTCAAGTACTATATAAATGTTTGAGATAATTCTTGGCATTTCAATAGCCTGATTAGTGCTGGTCATTCTACATAACTGGACAGAGCACTTATATCACAAATATGATCTGTGAAGACAATATTCAGATATTTTTAGAGCAGGACTAGGATAGTTATAGTTAAATGATTCTGAAATGTGAGTAGCAATAAAAACAAACAAAACAAACAAACACCTATGGTTCCATGGAGAAACAAATAAGATTAAAACCTCTATTTCCAATCTTCATCAGTGTTTTTCTATCACGTTCCTAGATCATTGAGAGGACTGTAATATTTGGTTTCCCATAGAACTGGGTCCTAAAAACAGCCCTCAGGTTATGAATGGATGTATTGTTTCTATACATGAGATTCCTGGGGCATGTGTATCTTTTTGTTTTTGCGTTCTTTTTCCTGAGCTCATCAACATTCCATACTCCAGAGCATATCCATAGCCTGGCTCCAATGTCAAATACTGAGCTATATTTCCCCCTGGGTTGCTGGTGGTGTGTGAAGCACGGTGTCATACCTAGATATGCAACAACAGCTGGGTGCGAGGGGATTCTGGAAACATGGTAAGAGTGGTTACATAGCATTTAAATAAAGAACCAGATATTTAGAGATCCTGGGATTTCATAGGATCATATGTTTGGAGTTGTAAAAGACCTTTAAAGACTCTGAACCTAAGTCACACATAAACAAATAAGAAAACTGAGACACAAAGACAGTAAGTGATTTAGCTGGGATTTTACAGATCATAAATGTCTATGATGGGATTTGAACTCAAGACTGCTAAAGTCCAAGTCCAAGGCATAAATCACAAGATTCAGTAGTGGAAGGACTCCTAATAGGAAACTGATTCAGAAAGGTTGTGTTTTGCCACAGCTAATAAATGTCTAAGAATTATTTCGACGCAGCTTTTCCTGACTCCAAGTCCAGTGTTTTCTCTTCTACATACTCAAGCCTGGCATCAGGAAGACTTGAGTTTAAATCCAGCCTTAAACACTTACTAGCTGTGTGACTTTGGGCAACTCATCGTACCTCTGTCTCAGTTTCCTTGGTTGTAAAACGGGGTATTGTGATACCTGCCTCCTAGGGTTTTTGTGATGATCAAATGATGAAATTTGTAAAAATGCTCAGTATAATGACTGGCACATATTCAGTAAGTGCTTCATTTCTTCCTTCTCTTCTTTCTTTCCTTTTCACTTTTCTTTTATTCCTTCCTTCCCTTCCTTCCTTCCTTCCTTCCTTCCTTCTTTCCTTCCTTCTTTCCTTCCTTCCTTCCTTCCTTCCTTCCTTCCTTCCTTCCTTCCTTCCTTCCTTCCTTCCTTCCTTCCTTCCTTGCTTTCCTTCCTTCCTTCCTTGCTTTCCTTCCTTCCTTCCTTCCTTCCTTCCTTCCTTCCTTCCTTCCTTCCTTCCTCCCTCCCTTCCTTCCTTCCCCTCCTTCCTTCCTTTCTTCCTTCCTTCCTTTCTTCCTTCCTTCCTTCCTTCCTTCCTTCCTTCCTTCCTTCCTTCCTTCCTTCCTTCCTTCCTTCCTTCCTTCCTTCCTTCCTTCCTTCCTTCTTTCCTTCCTTCCTTGCTTCCTTCCTTCCTTCCTTCCTTCCTTCCTTCTTTCCTTCTTTCCTTCCTTCCTTCCTTCCTTCCTTCTTTCCTTCTTTCCTTCCTTCCTTCCCCTCCTTCCTTCCTTCTTTCCTTCTTTCCTTCCTTCTTTCCTTCCTTCCTTCCTTCTTTTCTTCCTTCCTTCCTTCTTTCCTTCCTTCCTTCCTTCCTTCCTTCCTTCCTTCCTTCCTTCCTTCTTCCTTCCTTCCTTCCTTCCTTCCTTCCTTCCTTCTTTTCTTCCTTCCTTCCTTCCTTCCTAATACAGAGCTGCCTCTTAATGTTCTTTTCACCTTTCCCTGGAGAACATGAAACTATTACCATTTGCTTCCAGATGATCTTGCTCAAATTGCCTCAGATCTTTTCTATGATGCTGTGTAAAACCTTGGGAGAATGTTAGCTCACAGAAGGGCCTTACCAGATTACCTCATCCAGACCCCTAGTTAAATGGATAGACTTGAAAAGTGATTTTCTTCCTGGGCACATGCATAGTAGAATTCAAACTCCATTCCTGAATTCCCAAATCTACTTCCCTATCCCTTCACATCTAAGGCCATTCAGAGAGAAGTCAAGCAGTCACTTTCTAACTGAAGAAACTGATATAAAAGTTCCCAAAAGATTAAGCCTTGCCCTCATGTTAGTCCCTATCAGCAACTGATTTTATCAGTCTTGCAAACAACACAGGAATAAAAGTCCATAAAATTGTTTCATAAGCCTGTCTCCAGTCCTTCCAAAAGAGTGACTCAGCAAAAACACATGACATCATTTTATGTTTGTTTTTCTAAAGTGTGACTCCAAGCATGAGGGCAAAATTGTTTTCAAGGTAATACCACCTAAAGATTACAAGTATGGGGAATATATACAAGACTTTAAAATGAAAGGAATATAGACCCCAGCTAATGGTCTACAGTGGATAAATCCAACATGAAGCTCAGTGATCGGCTATAATGACCTCTTTAGCTTTTCTCTTCCAATAGTCTCCTATTGGAGACACAGCATACAAAGCATTTGACCATTTTTTCAGAGTCTGGACTCCTGATCCTGAACCCCAATCCTTGTCTTTGGGTTCTGGCTGCCTCTCTCCCAAATACTCACTGCCCAATTGCTAGTACATTCAGCCTGTCATCTGGAAATTCAATATCACTTCAGACTCTGAGGTTGATTCTCTCACCTAGGGAGGGAGAATATTAAGAAACTAACTAGCTCAGCAACATGTCATCCTTGCTTCTTACCCAGTTCTGATCCAACTTTTTGCAAGAAGTTTTTGATCTATAATTTAAACTATAGCTCTATCTGTCTGTCTGTCCATCCATCTATCTTTCTATCTTTGGGTCTTCCCTGATCTTCTGTCACAACCCTTTGTGGTTGTGTGGTCTCTAAATCTTAGTATTCCCAATTTAATTTTGCCCACTGCTTGCTTAGACTAATTAAGGCACAATTGACATGACAGAACTTACACAAATTCAACCTCTTAGAGTGTGAAGTATTTAATTTACCAAGTCAATCATGAAATTAAATTAAATATATATTCACACCTGATCTGAATGTTTTGGGAAAATTGAGATTTATACTAAACATTCACCACTCCTGAATAATGTTAGATCTTTTATTATTAATGAAAACATATGTTTGAAATTTTAAAAGTTCTGATGGATTTGTGATATCACTAGTATATTTTCTATAGAGAAATATATCTCAATCCATTTATTCTTTCCCATTCTACATGATCTTGTCCATGTTTTATCATTTATATTCTCCACAGAAGATTACTATAAAACCTCAGTTATCTAGAACTAAAAATTAGTCATTCTGGATGATAAAGGTCTCATTCCTTTAAGTGTTATTTTTTTAATTTGACACATTGCAAAGATCATTTTTTTAGGTTAATAGTTTTCTATTTTAGCAAATATATGCAAAGATAGTTTTTAACATTCACCTTTGCAAAACCTTGTATGCCAACTTTTTCTCCCTCCTTCCCTCTTATCCACTTCTATAGACAGTAAGCAATCCAATAGAGGTTAAAACATGTGCAATTCTTCTAAACATATTTCCATATTCATCATGCTGTGCAAGAAATATCAGATCAAAAGGTAGAAGAAAAAAATATGAGAAAAAAAGTAATCAAACAACAACAAAAATAGGATGAGAATACTATTCTTTGATCCATATTCAGTCTTTGGAAAGATATCCTTAAAATATATTATATATTCCCTGTCTTCTTAAACAAACTATCTTGATATAATTAAAGGGTTTCTTGATGATTTGGTACCATCACTACGAGCATCAGTTAAGGGCTATTAAGGTATAGAGCATTGTTTGCTCCCACCTGAAGTGGATCCATAGCCCTATTCTTTTTGAGTTGATATATTTCATTCCTAGAAGTATTCTTTCATTGCTTTCAACCACATTATCATTTCTCTTTGCTTTCAATATATCTGCCTCTATTTTTCATAGTCTCATTTTCAATTCCATTCCAAACTTTTAAAGAATTGTGTATAAAATAGAAGAAAAATATCCAATTTTTTCCTATGAGTAAAAACATTTAAGATTTAGTGCATGAGTTTTGTAGAATCTATTTTGACTTGATCACAAGTGCTTTCTGTTGATTTCTTGATTCTTGGCTTCCATGAATAAGTAGCTTTGCTAAATAGCTAAATTCCATATAAGTTATCATTTGTGCATAATTTTAAATTTTCTTCAGGTAAGAAGTTCATGATATAATACGGTTACTCTTGAAATAAGGAGACTGGAGATCCATTTCTTATCTCACCATTTCCTGGCTTTGTAACTATAATACAATTCAATTCAATAAACGTTTATTAAGTACCATGTAGAATCTATATTAAATTGCTTGCCTTGTCAAGGAGGGGAAGAAGAAAGGGAAAATATATGGAAATTAAAAATTTAAAAAAGACTATTCAAGCTTTTTCTTCACATGAAATTGAGAAAAAACAAAATGAAAATTAAATGCAAAATAATTTTAACACACACACATGTACACAGAGAACTTATTTAAGAGTCTACTATATGCTAGAGGCAGTTAGTGGAGCAGTAGTTACTTGAGAGGGCCATGACTGAAGTCAGAAAGATTTCTCTTTTTAAGTTCAAATTTGGACTCAGGCACTTAACTGGATGTCACAATTGTCTATTTGCCATACAAAGAAAGTGCCTGACCCAGTGATACTGGACACTCAGGTGTCTGAAGCTACTGAACAATACCAACAACAAAAACATGCATAATGGAATTTATTCATTGTAATAGAATTTATGACACATGTGCTCAGTTCTGATTTCTAAAGTAAGTTGTATTTCAGAGCATATCATCTGAAATAATTCATGGTTCTCAGAGGATCCAAGAATACATCAAGAAGAAGATAATTTTTTTTTTTTTTTTGCTTGAAGCCTTATGGTTACTAGTTGTTGACTGGTTAAAATATTTTCCTCTATGAGTCTTGAATTCCTTATCGATAAAATACTTGCACTTCTTACCTTGCAGAATGTTTATAGCAGAAGCAGTCGGGGAACAGTAGGTACTGGATGTTTATTAGTGTTACCAAAGGCATGTGTGTGTGTGTGTGTGTGTGTGTGTGTGTGTAATGGATGGCCTAGTAATTTAGCCAAAGTACTAGGATGAAACAGGAAATATAAACTAACCATACTCTATGAAAGAAGAGTGAAAAAGCTTTGCACTAGTTCAGCTCTTGGGTCTAATATAAGAAGTTAGGAGAATTGATTACATGATATGTGATATATTTTCTTTTTTATTCATTTCTTAAATTAAATCTTTTTTATTTTATTTGCCCTTACAAAACCTTGTGTTCTATTTTTTCTCTCTCTCTTCCCCCCACTCCCTTCCCTAGATGGAAAGCGATCCAATATATGTTAAACGTATGCAATTCTTCCATACATATTTCCACAAATATGGGATATATTCCAGTTCTAAAATCCTATGATCTTAATTTGGTCCCCAGTGGATTTAGTTACTGGACTTGAACTAGGAAGAGGGCAATGTTTTTTCTAATTTTTTCCCATCATTGGGTGAAAGAAATTTGAAATGATTGAAAGGCAAAGCTGACACAGAAGGAAGAAAGAGTTCAGAGATCAAAATGATCCACAAATGAGGCAATCATTTCTCACCCTTGCTAGCTGACTAAGACTGTGTCTGTATGACCATGACTGAATTGGATCAGAAGTCATGTGAATCCCATAGGAAGTTCTGAATAAACTATCTTGCTTTTCAAATGGAGTGCTAACTTTTCTAAAGTAAAGATAACACCACATGTAAACATCATTTTCCAGTGAAATAGCATTTGATGAGTCATTATAGACTACAGGATGACAGGCTCAATGTGGAGAATATTTGGACTCTCCTGAGGAGCTGGGCCTCCATTTGTGCATACAGAAGTATTGGTCCCCATGGCTTAAAGATAAAAGGGAAACTGGGGATGACTAGGATGTGAATAACATAGATATGGCAAGTATTGGCCACAAGTGCTTGTGGAGTTCTCCCTTTTCTTGGGTAAAGACACACAGCTGCAAAGCCCTTCTTTAGTTTCACTAAGGAATGAATCTCATTTCAGCACTAAAAGCAAATAGATCCTAACCTGGGATTAGTAGTCATTCATCCTGTGTATGGCTGTATGGACTTTTTCTACATTGGATTCTGAGAGTCCACACTCCCATTCTCTCACATTTCTTAGAGGTTTTTCAAATCTTGGACGCTATTCCCCATCATAAATGGTTTCTGTCTCTGTGTGGTTACTTTACTCAAATTTTCTATCTGCTCTGTTCCTATTCGTTTTGGTCGAGACCTTAGACTTTGAGTGTGGCTAGTTTGTTATCTGGATTCATGACACATACACAAACCTTTTCTCCCCAAAATAAATAATCTTTCCCCCAAAAGGTCAACTCTTGTTTCTATGTTAGAAACATGGTTTCTAAGTTAGCAGGTCACTTAATATAGAATACCTGCTATTCCTCACTGGTGTGGCCTAATTCCTAGCCTTAGCCCCTTTGATCTGAAAAGTCGTACATACTTTTGTCTATAACTCAGTGCAGACATCATCAAATAGAACATTGTACTTAGACTGAGGCTGGGGGTGGGTTCTCTTGGGGGGAACAATTTTTTTTGACTCATTGATTCACAGCCTACTGGTGGAATCCTCACTTGTAACAAAGATGTACAATTAAGGAAAATAAATGTGTTCAACTAATCATTAAACTGTTTTCTAAGTACCTACTATATATCAGAAATGGTGATGGACAAAGATAAAAATAAGAAAGCTTCTGCTCACTGATAATTAATTTATGAAATTGCAAAAAGTCTGGTTCTTTGGGTATTTACCAGGAAAACCTAAAAGAACAACAGGAAGTGGCACAGAATAAAATAGAGAAAAGATACAGAGACAGATGGCATGGGATGGTAACATGGGAGAAGTAGCAAGGGGCAGAGATATCATATAATCACAGATTAGAATCCGGAGCACCAAGCAGCATGGATCTGATGGAGAAGGAAGAGAGCTAGGAGGCAGGACTTTGAGGACTCTGCTTTAGAGAGTTTTGGGGAGAAACAGACTAATTATTATCTGTGCTACTTTGGAGTTAGTTCATTAACATATCCTAATCATCTCAGTTATCCATAACACTTTAAAGTTAACATGTCCATTTTATTTCAAATTAATCAGCACCTTTTCATGTTCTATTGGTCTGAAACTGTGGTGGTCTTAAATGGGTCTAGGATAAGACCAGAGCCTCATCATCCCTGCCTAGATGGTTTATGATGATTCAGCACAAATTACCAGGCTGTGAATTTTGGTTAATACATGATGCAATTTCTAAATGATGCTCTGATCTTTAGGACAGTTTATACATGACTTCCAGCTTTCCTTCTGCACTCTTATTTCCTCCTATTGCTCCTTTATACTGGCTCTTCATAAACTTACTGTACTAATTAGAGAGGTGGGGGTAGGGATAGAGGAAACCAGAATAAGATAATTATTTTAAAACATGCCCTTGGGGCAGCGAGGTAGTACACTGGATAGAGCACCAACTCTGAATTCAGGAGGACCTGAGTTCAAGTGTGATCTCAGACACTGAACACATCCTAGCTGTGTGACCCTGGGCAAATCACTTAATCCCAATTGCCTCAGCAAAAAAACAAAACCCAAAAATCATGCCCTCAAGAATCTTATATTTCAATGCATGACAACTGATCCATAACTTGTCATTCTGCCTAGAACAGGATTTCTTAATCTGGTTAACCCATAAATTTGTTTGTAATGTGTTTAAAATTATATTTCCCTACAATCAAATTCCATTTGCAATAGTATATATTTTATTGTATTAATTTCAAGTCATTATTCTGGGAATGGGTCCTTTGACTTCATCATACTACCAAAGGGGTGCAGGACACAAAAAAAAATGGTTAGGAATCCTGATCTAGAGGCAGATAGATGGCATGTGTTATCCTGCGTTCTCTGAAATCAAGGCCCATCACTGTATGGATCAATCCACATTATTTTTTCCTTTACACTCCTATGGCCATTATGCAAATTGTTCCAGAGGAGTTATTTTCCCAGGTGAATCAAGGCAACTTCAAATAGGGCATGGGGTAAATAGTTCCATGGACAAGAGACTGATTGACAAGGAGTTGGGGGCCTGGACATGAAATCCCTTGATCTTTTGAAGCAGTAGGAGCAGCCGGGAGCTGAATGGTAAAGCAGAGGATGATCTGAAATTCTATTCACTGGATTGGGACATTGAGATAATTGGGAGAGGATAAGAGGATTTGGGCCACAGTAGTTAAACGGAAATTAGTGTGTCTGATTATGTGGTTACAGTTGTAGAAAGAATTCCTCTTTTAAAGTGACAGTGTTTTCTTTTTGGCTTTGAGCTAGGAAACTTTTGCCAGCTTTCTAATTAGCTGGAGGTGGTTTTCACCAATGGAGCTGCTCAGGACACTGAGGAAATGAAGCCAACATATCACAGTGGATGAGAAAAGTAGTTGAAAGGCCAAAGGGAAAGCTGACGCCTTGTGCTGGTTATTCAGAGCCTTATCCATGAGATCGGTGGCTTACAGAGCAGCATGGTGACAGGGAAGGGAGAATTACTGCTATCCTTTAGGCAAATGTTTGAAAAACAGCATCCATTCTCTGCCAAAGAGTGAGAGAGAAGAGGCAAATGGCTAATATTTCTGTGGAGCGGAGAGGGTTTGTCCTGACTTAGGAAAGGGAAGCTTTTCTATCTTTTTGTTTGCAAGAAGAGGAAGCAAGAAAGAGAGTAAGAAGAAGATAGTCATGGTAGGGTGAAAGTAGCTTTAAAAAAATCTTGCTTTGCAAAAACCCTTAAATAAGTGATGAAAATATAGTGGCAAATTACTTGTCAAGATTTTACTTTTTTTTTTTTTTTTTTTTTTTTACTATTTTCCTGTTAATATTATTATTATTTTTTGTTGCCCTTCCCTAAAATCAATTCCTAGTTTTATTAGTTCAATATATTATTTTTTAAAGTTCCACCAATCTCTCCTCTGATTTTCAGGAGGAAAACACATGTTAGAAACTCATTGCCTTATTCAAATTTCTATCAGTAGTAATAATAATAATTTTCTTAGTGCTTTATTTAATACATATATTGTTATTTAATTGGCTAAAATGCAAGCTTCATGAGGGAAGGGACTCTTTCCAATTTTTTTGTCTTTGTATATCCAGCACCAAGAATGGTACTTGACAAAGAATAGATGCTTAATAAATGCTTGATGGATGAATTTAATTCTCATGACAGATAAGTAATATAAGGTTTATCATCTTCATGTTATACACGAGGAAACTGAAGTTCTATAAAGTAGGATGATTTTTCTAAGCGTAGAGAGATTAAAACTTCAACCCAGTCTCTTTCCTCCAAATTAAGAGCACATTTCTAGTGTACCACAGCTGCTTCCCCATAGCATTGGGAATGTCACAGAAGCTAAGCCTAAAGGCATGTAAGTCTCCATGTGCCAAAGAAATGTTCAGAGGAGGGGATGCAGCTGCAGGCTACATAACTTAGTCCCCAAACCTGAAAAAAGGAGAGTTGAGTTTGATAGCTGGGGAGAGATGCTTCCAGTGCATGCCTTGGGTATAATAGCCTGATATTTGCCTGCTTGGCAGAGAGTTAACTCACAAATAGAAATAGTCATTCCCTTTTCAGGGAAGGGAAACAATGAACCTTAGGCTACAATTTGTCCCCTATGATTGGAATATGGTTCACTCTAGGTTCAGCAACTAAACAGCAGAGAACTTGATCAGACTTTTTATCCCTAGGTCAGTTTGCTATTACATGATGACTGCGAGTCATACATTTGTGTCTCCAAGTTTAAAAGTCAACTTAAAACAAGAAAGAAAATAGAGAATAATAACAGTTAGAAACCTTTATCTATGAAGTTGTTTAGAAACACTAACTCTCAGTTGGGTCTCAGATTGGTCCTGTGTTAGATTAGGGCTTCTCTTATAGATAGCGAAATGCAACTAAGGAGGTTCAATTAATTTGCTCAGACTCACACAAAGAAATGTAGTCAGAAGTAGTATTCACATTTAGAACCTCACACTTTGTTCTTTCCCCTTTCAGCCTCCTTCCTCCATCCCTTCTTAGATTCAGAAGAAAGTACATTTAGTTAAAAAAAATTCTTTACTGTCAGGAAAATCCTTCCTCTCAATCTTCTTTTTGGTTGTTGTTATACAAAATATTTTCAGTGAAGTCCTCCAGTACCATTTAGGTATGGTTCCAGAAGTTTTTGTGGGTTTTGTCAAGACAATCAAAGCTGAAAAGTCATTGATCATGCGCCTAAGGATGGATTATGTGTCTGTCACATGAGGATTAATCTGAATAAATTGAGAGAGGTTCCTCATATACATATATCAATTACTTAACAGGATTGTTGTGAAGATTAAATGAGATTATATATGCAAAACATGTTATATACATCAAAGTGCTATATGCATGCTAGTTATTATTATTGTTATCATTATATTAGATGCTACTGCCTACAATCACAACAAATAATCCAAAAAGAAATAATGCAAAAGAGAATAATAAATCACTCATGCATTTCTTCCCCCCAAAGGGAAAAAGGGAAATAAAGAAGAGGAAAATTAAATGGAGATCTTCCCCTTTCTGTGTCTCTCTGTCTCTGTCTCCTTTTTCTTTGACTTATCTATCTTTTCTTATATGATTGAAAAAAAAACACTTCCAATAATTATTTCACTGAGCAATGTAAAACAGACCAACAAAAATTTATTAAGCTCAAGGCACTGTATGACTATAGTCCTACTGACAGCTTGAATCTGCTTTAGGAGGATTAGCCAAACTAAATATTAGGAGGCTCAGCCCCCTGATCTGGTGATGACATTTTTTAACTATGACATCACATGAAACAAAGAAAACACATTGGCATCTGACTCTTTTTTGGTCTCCTTCTGCTTTGTAATGACATCTAGTAGAGTGACAGAAACAGATACAGAATCACATGACATCAGAGCTTATTTTTTAAAAAACCAATCCTATTCATTGTAATCATTTTCAAGCAATTGGCTCCAGTCTATAAACATGATCCTATTTGTACTTTAATATTAGATCTTGTCTAATATCATATAATAGGATGCATGACTATTACTACTACTACTACTACTACTACTACTACTACTACTACTATTACTACTACTCCCCCTCTATGAACTGAATACTACCAAATTTGCCTTTTTGATACATAAGAAATCAAGACAAAAGAAGTTCGGAACTAAAGAGAGGGCTCATTGGTTGTACTTGGAAGAAAAAATAAAGAAGCCAGTGAAATTGGTATTATTTCATATATAAAGAGCCTCCATTTTAAGGGATATTTGGGCAAATTGTGATTGTATATGAAAATTATTAGCAAATTTACCACAATGAAATAATTGCAGATTAGGAATGAATGATCATTGCAGAGGACAAAAATATAGAGAAATTTGAAGAATTGGATAAGATCCTACACATTAAATAAACATGTACATTGATTCTCATGGATTTTCATACAAAGGCAGACATGGTGGGTGATAGGGAAGAATATGCTAGAAAATATGAATCAGGAATAACAAAAGAGAGATATCAAATGTCAGAATCCTTTTAAGTGAACCACATGAATATTTTCCTTGAGAAATGAATTGGGAGACAATGGAGATGGTAATTACCAAATAATATCACAAACTGGTTATATTTTAATAGATAGTAAATGACTTGCTATGAATGTGGTGATCATTCCTCTTACCTCCTACCTTTCTGTGTACAGTCATATCATTGACTTAATAGAGCAGAAGTAAAAATTAATAAAAGAATAAAAGGCTGAAAAAATATAACTCATTCAATAAAATAATCCAGCCCAATCCATTTAAAATGTTATTGATGTAAAAAAATAAAAATGGAGGGCAAAAAAGGAAATGACATTGATTATAATAATTTCATATAGACCTTTTAGACAATTTATCTTAATTGCTAGAACAAGAAAACCAAAAGTACCTAAAAAATACATTAGCAAACTCTTGATCTCGTTGCCAAATGGAAAAATATGGCAAGCTAAGGGTAATACTAGTTTAGAAGATAAACTCTTTTGTATAATCTTATGAAGAAAATAGATCATTGACTCATAAAAGATAGGATTAGTAGAAGGAAAAGCAAGGTTGAATAAAATTTGGGAAGCTAATCAAGTATAGTCATTTTGAGAGCATTTGAAGATGAAACTGGAAAAGATTTGAAAAGATTTTGTAATTTATCCTTCATCAAAGATAATGGAACCACCATATTTGGACTTTAGCAATACAATTATAAATTTGTTCCTTTAGACAGTGGGAATAACACTGCAGAAAACAAAGATAGGAAAGAAAGATAGAAATCTGAACTAGAATAATGTATTTTAAGGAAGGAATTATACAAGAGGCATTGTAAAAAAAAAAGCTTTTAGGATAACAGAATAATGCATCAGAGCTAGAAAAGATATTTAATAACACCTAATGCAATTCCTTATTTTCACAGATGAGGAAATATACTCAGAAAGGTTGAATAATTTGCCCAAAGTCACACAAATCACCAAATCCCGAGTCAGTATTTGAATCTGGATTTCTGGACTACAGAATTTGGAATTCTGATTGCAAAGCCACCCCTTTTTCTTTTGCATTACACAACCTCCTAATTTTATTACCAAAACAAGGAAACTCAGAGAATATCAATGACTAACAACCCATGTCCCTGCTTTTTGGTTTAAAACAAAATTTTGATGAAAATAATCTATATATATATCAACAATATTCTGGATGAAGATTTTAGGTGGAAACAAGTAAATTTTATCAGTTATAATTTATGGTAGACCACATTTTTACCATTATACATTTGATGGAAGATAGAGAATATAAATGCACTCAATTGAATTGACCATTAAAAGCAAAACAAAACAAAACAGAGCAATGCTTGACTCAGTAGGAAAAATAAATGCCACTCTAAAGGCTCTCTTCCAATCAGATGCCTCACATACATATGGAAAATATGTAATACATAATAACAAAGGTGATCTTGTTTGATGATTTTCTAATTACTAGTATCAAGAGAAAAATTAAACAGGGAGACATTTGATTTCTAAAGATATTTACCACTGAGGAGTGTCTTTAGAGAATCCAAGGTGAAGAGGAATTCCCTTAGATAACAGTTCTCCAGGTACTTCTTTTATATATAATATTTAGATAATTGATTGCATCAAGTACCTAGAACATTGTGGCACTTGCAAAATAAGATCCATAATTTCTCAAAAGAGTTTGACCTAAATATACACATAGGAAAAACTAAGTAGATGAACAAAGCTTACTGTTATGTAGTCAAGACTGATATGTAGTTGAATATTCAAGTAATTGAGCTTGATCATTAGTGTGTATGTATATAAATAGATATATGTATGTGCAATGTACCTGTGTACATATGCATGCATGCCTGTATTGCATTATATATGTACATAATGCAATATGTATTATATTTACCTATACACATGGGCATATGAATAAAAGTATGTGTACATATGTATGTATTTACACACATACATAAAGACAATTGTAAATGGACATTGCATTGGTTCCAGAATTGAACAGAGAGGGAGCTGAAGGGCCTTTGGAAAATTTTAGTTCTTTTAATGAACTAAAATTTTGCATTGTAAAAACATTACTAAGCTTTGCAGGACCTCCAAAATGGGACACAATCACACAAACATATTTAGATTATATTTTGTTGTTCACTCATGTTTGACTCTTTGTGATCCTTATTTGAGTCATGTTTTTCTAAGCAAAACTACTGGAGTAGTTTGCCATTTCCTTTTCTAACTCATTTTGCAGATGAAGGAACTGAGACAAACAGAGTTAAGGGACTTGCCCAGGGTCATACAGCTAGTAAGTGTCTTTAGAAAAACTTGAATTTCTTACTCTTGGTCAAGAGCTCTTATCTACTTATCTACTTAATTTTATCTGCTTAATCACTTCATTAGACTAATTATGGACTCAGAGAAAAACCAAGTTGGCAAAGAAAGCCTAGTGTCAAGACTATGACATTCAGTTGCATCCAATCAATAAAGCTTGTTTATTAGCCTGTGTATATGCAGACATATGCACACACACATATTCATGCACACACACAAATTATAAATGAACAATATATTGGTCTCAGAGACCAATACTGAAGACAAAAAGAGAATGAGTTAGAGTGTTTTTGAGAAACAATGCAGTTGTTTTAATTATTTCAAACATCTCCCTGAAACAAAAATCCATCATTCCGCCAGTGATGTTGGATAGATGAAAGTTATGGAGCATATAATGAGTAAGAGGAGGCTGCAACCTATTACAAACTAGGAATTATATAGAATAAGTATGAAGTATATTGCCCAAGAGATGTATGCTTATAAAAGAGGATGAGCTGGGTCTCTTCATGAGAACAAGAACTGAGGATTAGTTAGCTCATCTATATCATTGGTATAAAGTGATGTCAAGGAATGCAAAACTCTAGCATGCTGCGGTCTGTCCAAACTCCATTCCAAGGTGACTTCATGGGATATCATGGAGGAGAATCAGAAATGATGGACAGGGATGAATGAGATGCAACCTACATCACTGGAAAGAGTATGTGTCTGCTCCGATAAAATAATAAGTACCTTGGAATAATGGGATATGCAGTCAATCCAAATCAATTCATTCCACTAGGCATTAAATATTTACTAACTGGAAGGAAAGGGGCAGTAGATAAAGCCTTGGCCCCAGAATCAGAAAGATGTGATTTGAAATCTAGCCTCAAACATTTACTAGCTATATGACCCTGGGCAAGCAACTCTTTTCCTCAGTTTCTTCATCGGTAAAATGAGCTGGAAAATCACTCTAACATCTTTGCCAAGAAAATGTGATCCAAATAAGGTTACCAAGAGTCAGACATGACTTAACAATGACAAAATTTAGTCCAGACATGTTTGAATGGTTACATATCTCACTTTGGGCGTCCTGCAATGCTCAGATATTTATGAGCTGTATGACTCTGGGCAAGTCATTTACCCTTGCCTTTATAATACTAGAAGAGAAATTGCTCCGGTATCTTTGCCAAGAACACTCCATGGACACTTGGTCCATGGGATCATGATGAGTCAGACATCACTGAACAATCTGCAAGAATGGCACTGTGTTAGATAACAATAATATAAAACAAAGCATAGGACCTCTTCTAGAATAGTTTACTTTTTAATTGAGTGGGATGGGAGGGAACAAATTAAAAGCTACAAAGATATAGGTAGAAATATTTCTTCATATGGAATTGGTTGCCAAGTGTGTTTCTATCTTCACAATATCTCTTGTGTATATGTCCCTTACTCTCCACTTATACAGTCACCATTCTGATATAGCCCCTTAATGTCCCATGCCTTGCCTTTTAACAGTCACTTGCTTGGTTTCCCTGTCTCAACCTCCTTCCACTCCTTCCTAGCTTCTGTTGAATTTCCCAAGGGATTTTCTTAAAGCATAGGACATTTGCTGACTATGCTTTCTTTTTTATTTTTTACTCTAACCCTAGGGGCAATTTATTACTGCTAGAATCAAATGTAAAATGTTCTGTTTAATATATGATACCATTCCTGGCCCCAGGTTTGATCATACAATAAAGTAATTTTCTAGCTGAACTTTCTACCTTTGGTTTTTCCCTTCCAAATTCTATTCATCACCTTGTTCACAGAATAATCTTTCTAAGATGCCCTAACCACTGATCAATAAACCCTGGAGTTCTTTTCTAAAGAATAATCCATGTTTTGACTAAATTGAACTATTGAACAATCCCTGCTATTGTCCTATCTCTTCTTCCTCTTCTTTTCCCCTTCTTTCCTTCCTTCCTTCCTTCCTTCCTTCCTTCCTTCCTTCCTTCCTTCCTTCCTTTGTTCCCCTTTCCCCTCCCTTCCTCCTTCCATCCCTCCTTCTTTTCTTCCTTCCTTCTTTTCTTCTTTCTCTTTCCCTCATCAGCTACAAGTAATCTTTTCCCTGAATTTCTCTGATTATTTTAATTGGACTTCTCTAATTTATGTATCCCATTACATGATATATAATAGCCCTCTCCCCAAATATTAGCCTAGAGACACTTTGAGGGCAGGAATTATATCTTATTTTATTTTCCTATTTCCAAGATCTGGCCCAGAAATAATCATGGTAGGAAGTTAATAAATATTTATTCATTGAATTTAAAAATACTACTAATAGAAATAAATAATATTTTCCTAGACTTGGTAGGTTAGAAAAAAATGGTTCTATTCTTGACCTTATGGTAACCAGTGTCTGCCAATTTGCTCTAGTAATTGCTAATCTCCATGACTTAATTCAAAAGTTTCTACTAGTTACCAAGTATGACTTGATGTCCTGGTTGATGATAAATGTTCCTGATTGGTATATGTAAGCAACATAGAAGTAAAAGGCTAACTTCTCCCAGTAAAGTAAACAAACACTTCTTAGTCAGTATCTAATCTTCTAGGAAAAATGACTTTGGCTGGTATGTTAATGCTCTTTGCCTGAAGAATCATTGAGTTCCAGTTTGTGCCTGCCACACTACAAACCTAGTGATTCAGTGCCTGACTTAAACTGAAGATGCAACATGTGAATACAGACAAAATAAGTAGCAACAGTAAGTCCATTCCCAGGGAGGAGTCATTCTTCAAAAGGGACATGATCACATCTTTCCAAAAGAAAACAATATAGGCAATGAGCCAAATACAGTGAATTCACATTATTCAGAATGAATCCATTCTTTTTTTTTTTTTTTTTTTTTTTTGCTGAGGCAATTAGGGTTAAGTGACTCACTCAGGGTCACACAGCCAGGAAGTGTTAAGTTTCTGAGATCAAATTTGAACTCAGGTCCTCCTTACTTCAGGGCTGGTGCTCTACCCACACACCAGCTAGCTGCCCCTGAAAAAGTCCATTCTTGAGTTATCTTTTGAACCACAGGGAATAGAACAGTTTTTATATTAGTGGGCTAAAACAGTTGAGGTCTTTGGATGAATGGTTTTCCTGCTTTCCATTTGGACAACTGACACTGACCTTGATGAAAAAGGTCTGCAGTCAGGAGTGGCGGATATACATTCTGTTTGTGACATTTAATACCTGTATAAAATTGAGCAAATTACTTTCCTAGGTTCCAATTTCTTCATCTGTAAAAGAAGACAATTTTGACTGGACAACTTCTGAAGAACTCTCTAGATCTAAGTATGTGATCTTTTATGTTTCAATTTTACAAAAGCCTCATAAGAATGGCTGTATTTATTCTCCTTGTTCACATTTCTTTAGGTGACACAAATGCTTTCAGTAAAAAAAGTAGTTAATATTATCACTATTATTTTTGTTATTGCTATTGCTATTTTGGCTGGACCTATGATTTCTCTGGTGTAGAAAATTCCCAGTGAGATAGTTCCTCTATACCATGCAGATCTGGCAGTTGCTTCACAACTTATAATCTTAAGAGTGTTGCCTGAAGCAACTATTACAGTAGTTAAATACTTCTTATTAGCATTATTTGCATAAGCAATTACTGTTTTTGATGAAAACCAATGAGGTGGCATCTGGTTTTTATTAAATGTCATAAGTACATTATTAATTCATGTCAGAAATTAAAGTTAGGTATTGCCATATTATCAATATTAATGACTAATATCATGAGAGATTGGCTTATGGACTACTTTGAAGGCCTTTCTACACTAGCAATGACTCCCACATCACATTTTATTGTAATAAAGAGCAGCCCTTCCTTTAGGCTCTTTCAAGGATATAGCATTCCAACATGTTATGATAGAATATTAGAACCATAACAAATCATAGCATCATCTAGTCCATCTCATTGGTGGCCTTTGGGCCACAAAGCCAGTCAGCACAAAAGCCCAACCTCTTTGCAGTCCAGAGCTTTTCTCATTGATCTATAAAATGGAGGAGGCAGCAGTGGTGCAAGAGAAATAACACTAGATTTGGACTTGGAAAAACTGACTTCAAATATTAACTCTGCTACTTACTATTTGTGTGTCTTTGGACATTACTTATTTAGAACTCAAATTCCTGGCTGCAAAATGGGGGTTGGACTGATTGAGCATTCCCAGTTCTGCCTATGATTATCATCAAAATGATCCCCCTGGTTTCCCTCTGTAAACAGTCTTATCCTGTGATATCTAGCAACATTTTCCTCCTCACTTTCTTTGTCTGATGTCTTGGCTCCATGATCCCCCCTTGTATTGCAGGAGCCCCTGAAATGTTAGTGAGATACATAGTTTAGTGACTCCTCACTGACTATAGATTTCAGATCATAGCATTTTTTTCCTCTTGAAATGTCACTTTCTCAAGTGCTTTTGGCAAGAGTGTTAAAGAAAAGGATAGCTTGGAGACTGAGCAGAGAAATTATTTTGTGAATGATTCCCAAATTGATTGAGATTTTGGAATCTTATCTATGATAGTTAAGTGGAAGGTCACTCATTTTAAATCCTTGGTCATTAGGGGAAGTGTGAAATTATCTAAGCGCAATGTCACATTTATAGATAGGACTTTGAAGGAGATGCTGCATTCTCTTAGATAAGTGCAGAGAGACAGCATTGGAAGCCACAGAAGCAGCATTTTGGTGCCACGTCATTTCTTTTCATTTCCTCTATGAACGTTTTCCTCATCACATAGGGTGGAGTTGATCTTTTGTTTCTGGAAAGCTGTGCCAAACTCTGATGGGTCTCACAAGCTGGAAAAACTTTAAATGCAAATTCATTGTATGTCTGATTATTGAGGAGCAGCTATGTTAAAGTTCAGAGAGTCTCATTGCCAGAGAGTAGGACACAGGGTATGCTATCTTTTGGGCTATTGGAACTTATGAAGTTCCTCCCTGCCTCCCTGTCTCTGTCTCTTGAAGATACAGGAATGATTACTTTGATGGGGGGAAGGATCCGACACTGATAAAATTAAGACAGGTTATAGTGCCAAAAGAAGTCTTTTTTCAATTGAAAAAAATTCATGACTACAAATGCTATCCACATGCAGAAAAAGAACTACAGTCTGAATGCAGATTGAAGCATACTATTTTCACTTTTATTTTCTAGTGGTTTCTCCCCTTTGTTCTGATTTTTCTTTCATAACATGACTAATGTGGAAATATGTTGAATATGATTGTACATATATAACCTATTTCAGATTCCTTTCCACCTTGAATAGGGGAAAGGGAAGGAAAGGAAGGAAAATATTTGGAACTAAAATCTTATAAAAGTGAATGTTGAAAACTATCCTTACATGTATTTCGGAAAAAAATTAAGTACTATTAAGTAGAGAAAAAATTTTAAAAAATCAAAAGAAATCATAATTTGAAATGTATTAATATTATTCGATCCTCATAATGTAATTGATACCATCTTTGATGTTATTAGAGATGCAGAAACGAAAATCTCCTATGTCACTCATGGTTCAGTGGGATAAGTACTAAGCTGCATGAATAAACTTGAAGAGACTGGGTAGTACAGAATTTGGAGTAAGGACTTAGGTTTGGAGCCTGTTGCTTCTGCCAACCTCTGTAACTTTGGGAGGATCACTTTTACACTTTCCTCTTGTGTAAATTGAAGAGGTTGGATTAGGTAATCTCAAAGGTCTCTACCTAGTGGTATACTGAATAGAGTATAAGGCTTGGGGTCAGGAAGACTCATCTTCATGAATTCAAATTCAGCCTCAAACACTTACTAGTTGTGTGATCCCAGGATCACTTACCCCTGTTTGCCTCAGTTTTCTTATCTGTAAAATGAGCTGGAAAAGGAAATGACAAACCACTCCAGTATCTTTGTTAAGAAAACCCAAGTCTGAAGAGTCAGACTTAAGTGAAAAATGACTCAATAATAACAAAAGTTCTTACTATCTCTAATGTTAAGATGCTAAGATAATTATAGCTAGAACAGGGCTCCACAGTGTAGATAATATATAATAGTCTCTGGGCCTTTGCCATACTGACACAATTGAAAAAAAAGAATGGTGAAGATGTGGAGAGAATAGAGCCATAGTTAGCAATTTTTGTATTTGGTTTAAGAAAAGCAAAAGGCGCCTTGAGCAGGAGATAGGAAAGCATACCAAGGAGACCTGATCTTCTTTTGATAAAGGGTTGTGGAGGAGTCTGGTTCAGGGAGGAGATCATTGAGGGGCAGCTACCTCTAAGCTTACTATATTAAATAATTATTCTTATGAATTAAGTGATATACTCAAATATTTCTACAGTTCAAGAGGACTGCATTTTTTTTTTTGTCAAAAATCTCTGAATTTCATCTAAAGAACCCATATAACTCTATTTTAGGAATTACTCTGGGAGATAATTCTGGATTGGTAGTCAAAGGTCTGGTGAGAAAGGGAAAGGAGGGAATAAACAATTATTAGAAGTGTCTAGGCACTGAATGCCTTACAAACATCATCTCATTTGGGAAGAAGTGTAGATTACACGTGCGCACACACACATATAATGTGGCTATTTTTGTGGACTCGTCTAAGTTATTTCCTCTCCTAAGAGCTTCAACCTCCTTATCTATAAAAGAAATGAGTTGGACTAATTGATTTCTGAGGTCTTCTAGTACTGATTATGAGTTTTGTATAACCTATCTTTTTTTCAGGATTTCCTGTGTATGGGTTACAAATTATAAATCCCATAAAAGCAGGTATTAAACTTTGCTTCTTTTTTTAGCCCCCTGAGCGCCTTGCTGAGTACTTAGCACAGTAGAGTCTAACACACACACGCATACACACACACACACACACACACACACACACACACAGACACACACACACAGACACACACATCCAAACATATGGATTTCAAAATTACATTAACTATTAGATTATTATAATATTATGGTACATATCTTACTCTTAATTTCCTTTTGAATGGAGATGATGTTTTCATAGGGAAGCTCCTGACAAAAATAAAATAAATAAAGAAAGAAACTCAAACAATTCCACAGTTTTTGAGGTTGCCTTTACGTTGGGAAAAATTATTTCTCCAGTTTTCCAAAGCAAAATGCCTTCTTCAAAAAACCCATTGCGGGAGAAGAAACCTTTTAAATTTCTGCAGCTGGTTTTGACAGACATGCCAATCTCTTTTCTCTAACTTGATTTAATGGATTTGTTCAGTTTTGGTTATAAGGACTTTTCTTTTCTCTCTATTAGTTTAGAGGTGGTGCCAAGAGCTGAATTATGATGCCCAGTAGGGATTTAATGAGGCTTTGAGTGATCTTTCCTGAGCCATCCTTACCATTTCAGACAAACCCAAATCTGCCATTTGGAATTTATCAGAAAAATATGGTATTCAATCAGGAAAAAATTCTCTTTGTTTTTCATCCATCACCTAACAAAAAGTCATCTGGACTTTAAATTCCACAGCTTCTCAACCAGCTGCTGCTGCCATCCAAGGCTAAGTGTTTTACCAAAGAAAAATGAACAAAGTGCATAAAAACAAAATCTGCCAAGCTCACAAGGTACCTTTTTTTTTTTTTTTTTTGGAGGAAAGGAGGGAGGGAAGGAGGGAAAAGAGGAAGAGTCTAATCAGAAAATTCAATTAACATGTAATTAACAGAACTGTTTAAATTGTAATTACAATTCTAAACACGTTGAAGCACTTTCAGAAAAGAAAACAAACAATATTCAGTATTTCAAGAGCCAGGAAAATAAACAATTTATTCTGGATGCCTAGGACAGCCAGAAAAACTCTCTTTAGGCATAAAAGAGCTGGTTTGTCAAACTCACATTCATCTTGGTGCATCTCATAGAATTGCAGATGAATCAATGATGCTTTTTTCCCACCTGTAGAAAAATAAATCTGCAAAGCTGAACAGTGTATAAGCAGGCTAATGCGGGAGGTGGGAAACTCTACCTTCTGGTTTTCAAAACCACACATTTCTGTATTTTAAATGTCAGCTAAAGGTGCCAATCAACCACAGTAACACTTTAGCTTATAAAGAGATCAAACTTCTAACAATCTCAAATTTAAGAAAATACAGTCTGCCTGGGAAGTAAAACACAACCCAGTATTAAAACTTAATACACTTTATGGGAAAAGTCCTCAGGCATTCATTACAGATTTATTGACCATCGTTTACATACTGCTGTTGAGATTTATGATTAGAGATGATCTTAGAAATGTAAGTAAGCTGTATTTCCTTCTAAAACATCAAATTAGTTTTTATAAATAAGGAAACTGAGGCTCAGAAGAAAAGTAACATTCCTTAGGTCATTGAATAGCATTTGAAAACTGATTCCTCAAGAGTAGTTACTTCTCAGAGCAGCTGGGTGGTACAGTGGATAGCTCTGAATTGGGGAGGACCTGAGTTCAAATGTGATCTCTTCCTAGTTGTGTGACAAGTAGTTACTTCTCAATATTTGATTCCACATATCTTTCTATAAAAATCATTTTATTTATACTCATCATATTTTAAAATTAATTTGTTGATTGTGTATATGACATTATGTATATTTTAGAACTTACATGAAAAGATATTTTAAAAGGTTTAGATAAAGATGAAATAATATTTGGCTCAATAGTTAATAGGGAACTTCAAAAGCTTTTCCAGTAGGAGAATGTTCATACCTATACTTTCAGAAAATCTCTTTGGTAGCCATGTGGAAGATTGTTTGGAAGAGAGGAAGACTGTTAAGAGAGGCAGACCAAGCAGGAGGCTATTGCAGTAGTGTAGAAGAAGGATGAGCCTGGATTAGGGCGGTGGCTATGTTAGTATCAAGAAGAGGACAGAAACAAGAAGTATACAGGAAGAAATGACAAGCTGTATCAACTAATTTTATATGTGGGGTCAATCAGAATGAGGATTCAAAGAGAATACTGAGGTTTTCATCCTGGAAAACTGTAAGAATTGTGAAGCCCTGGGAACTTGGGAAGAGAGATTTTTCTTTGGTCAGGAGATAAAAATTAGTTCTGTAATACATATTGCAACCCATTCGTGTCTTCATATCTTTTGCACACCACCCCCCTTCCCCAAAATGAAACTGACATAGGGTTATAGTAATCAGTCACTGCCCTAGAGCCCAGACATTTCTGGATGGAAAGGCAATTGCTGAAGCTAGAAGGAGATTTGGGGAGCAGAGAGGTGGATTTGCTGGGGTCATGGGATATGAAAGAGTTTTCCTGTCACCTAACCAGTTGCTGCTATCAGTATCCTTTAGATTGAAATTTCTTTGAGGGGTCAACTGCCTACTTTGAAGAAGGAAATAGGGAGTTGTTACTGGAAAAATTAATTTATTGAAAATTCATTTCAATTTGAAAAATTCACTTATTTGTGAAATTCCATCATGTAGAATAGCCCAGTTATCCAAAATGCCAAGTAAATGAGGTGCTGTTGTGATTTATGATTAGAGATGATCATGGAAATGTTAAGTAAGTTGTACTCTCTTCCAAAGAAGGAAGTTTGGTTTAGATACCAGTTATCAGACAGATTTACATTTTGCATTTTAGCTATTCCTGAAAATCACACAACTTTCCAAATCAGATGAAGTTTAAGATTAGGGAATGACTTCAGAAATAATGACAGAGAAGAAAACAAGCATTTATTAAGTGCTTACTATGTGCCAAGTGCTATGCTAAGAGATTTACAAATATGATCTCATTTGAAAGTATTACTTTCAGTTGACAAATGAATTTAGGTTCCTTCAGGGCAGGGACTGATGCACTTTTGACTTTGTATTGCTAGAGCTAGAGCTGTAGACATTTAATAAATGCTTGTTGAGTGATTGATTAATGTACAGGGAAGTCTTTAGTTCAAAAACAAATGAAGGCTTTATTGAAAGAGCATTAGTATTTGTCCTAGAAAGTTCTCATCTGCAGCAGAATTATGATGTAAGATGGAGAAAATGTTACCAATTTATGGCATCAAATGTGATATGGTTAGAAACACAAATGAAAAATTCAAATTGCAACCTATTTATTTAAGATTGTATGGTAGGGGCTACTTGTCCCCTCATTTCCTTCACCATGATTAATGATAACCATGCTTTGTTTTCATGTCCTACATTTGTACTGATCAAAGAACAAGAATATAGCCTGAATCAAACCTCATTGTATGCTCCATTTGTCCAATATTTTAACATATGATATATCATTTTAAAAAGACTTGTCTGAAACCTCTAGAACCTGAAGTGTTAGCAAGTTGCCAGGGCTCATCAATATGGTTTGCTCATGGTCACACATTTAGTAGTCTCAGTGTCAGGAATTGAAATCGTGTCTTCTTGATTTCCAACACCCTAGTTTCTATATGGTCATTTAATAAATACTAGTGGATTGCTACCTTTATCCATTTCTCCCATGCTGCTGAACACTGTAGGAAGAAACCACCCGCATTTCCTGTGTCCAGTAGAAATTCATCTTACCTAATATATATACTCTCTATATACACTCTGATATACTCTAATACATTTTGCTATTCTTGTTTGACTCAGCCACAAACCTTTACTTGATCTTACTTCTTTCATTCTTTCTCCTCTGTTCTAATGACAAAATTCCAAGGGAACCCCCCCAAAAAATGAACAATCTGCACTTATTTTCATAATTTCCAAATATCACACTCGTTTCTCCCCCCTTTGCAATCCAGTTTCCTGACACTAAAATTCAAACTTCTCTTTCCAAGGTTGCAAAGGATGTCATTTCTACAATCAATGATTTTCAATCTTTATCCTTTTGAATGCTTTGGAAACCTTGGATATTGTTGATCACTTGTTCTTCCTTGATACTCTCTCCTCCTTGTATTTTTGTTTTACTGCTCCCTCCTGATTCTTCTTTTGTTTAGTCTCGTTGGTAGGATTTTCAACCATCCCTGTGTTATTGTACCTCATGACATTGTACTGGTCTTATCTTCATTTTATTTTCCCTCTCAATAACTGATCTTGGTCATCTCTTTTGATCAGATCTCATGAGTTCAATTTTTGTAATTTTTATCCAAATGACTCACAAATCTCTCTCACATTCTTATCAATCTTTTAAATTTTAGTCTCATATCACAATTACCTATTGGATATGTCTACCTGGTTATTCCACAGGCAACTCAAACCTATTATGCAAAAAATAGAATTTACTTTCCCCACTAAAACTACCTGTCTTCTAACTTCCCTATATTTGTTGAATCACTTAGATTTGCTGATTTGAAATTATTATTGGCTGTTCATTTGAACTCCTCAACTAGCTATCTATATTCCATATTCGGTTGTCAAATCTTCTTGTACCCCCGCAGTATCTCTCACACCATTACCTTTTCTCTATTTCTATGGCCATCACTTAAGTTTCAGTCATTCTCAATTTTTGTCTAGATCATTTTCAATAGCCTTCTTGGAGTCAATGAATATAGATAGCCAGGATTAGAATCAAAGGAGATCTACTGGCGTCTACATTAAAAGAATGCAGGTCATGGAACACTATATACTGAAGAGCAAAAGATGAGGGGTTGTGGCCAAAAATATCATACTCAGCAATGTTAAGCATACCATTGAATGAAAAAAAAAATCAATGAATTGCTAGACATTGAGGATTTTGTTGCAAACAGACCTGAACTTAGTAGAAAATTTGACATACAAAATCTAAGAGAAATATAAGGTAAACATATAAAGACTAAATGCAAAGGACTCAATAAAGACAATATGCTCATATTTTATATGTGGAAATGTAAACTGTATGTCTAAGATGGTCATTATTGGGTGGTTTGAAAAAATATAGGAGTGGAGTTGAGTGTGGTGTAATTCTAAGAAGCAGAACTGCTCAGGAAAAGGTAAAGAGTAATTATTTTATACAAATGAGGTGTGAGAGGAAGAATTGATATAGAGGAATAAGATCGACGAGGAGGATTTGTAGTCCTGGAATCCTACACACACATGTAGAAAGGTATAAAAGTCTTCTATATTAAGAAAGAAACAAAAGGATATAATAAGAAATAATAGAAATATGAAATAAGACAGTATACCAGAGAAACAAAAAACAAATAAGCATAGTAGGTCTTACATAGGTGCATATGAATATATATATATGGATATGATTATAGACATCTATGCATTTAGTGTGTGTGTATATAGGCTCTAATTAAGAACATAAAATGTTTATGTATATATATAAATATGTATATATAAACATACATATACACATATATATCTATATATAATATATATAGTTTCACATCAATCTATATCTAGTTTTATATATAATTACAATTATACATATGATCTATATATTTATAACTTTACATATAATTATATATATATATGTCTATCTATCTATTTATGCTTAATTGTAGCCTTCTTTGGGAAGAGGGCTAGAAAGAGGAAAAAATAAAATAAAAAATGCACAGCAGAAAGCAAAAGAAAACCTCCAAGGAAGCAAAGAAAAGATGGACAACTCTAAATACAATATGTAATATTTAGTATATAGGCTTTCTTGAAATGGAAGTTTATTGCTTTCTATTTTGAATTCCCTCATGTTCTGCTGTGAATATGTCAATATTTTTTCTTTTCTTATTTTAAATTTGCTTAAAATAAATAGATAAGTAAAACAAATGAAATAAAAAAACAATTTAAGTGAAATAAAATAATATTTACAAAAATATAAACTGCCTGGATTAATAGAAGAGAAAATAACATATCTAAACAGAACCATTTTAGAAAAAGAAATTGAACAGAATAAACATGAACTTCTTCAGAAAAAAACACCGGGATCAGATAGATTTTCAATTGAATTCCACCATATATTTAAAGACCAAATGATTCCAATGTTATATAAATTATTAAAATAATAGGGAAAGAATAGGTCATATCAAACTTCTTTTATGAAACAAATATGATAATGATACCTAAATCAGGAAGAGTAAAAACAGAAAAAAATAAATTATAGGGCAATTTCATTAATGAATATGGATGTAAAAATCCTCAATAAAACACTAGCTAAAAGATTGCAATGATATATTACAAAGACTATGCATTATGACCATGGAAGATTTATACCAGGAATGCAGAGATGGTTTAACACAGAAGAAACTATTAACATAATTGATTACATCAATAATAAAAGTGACAAAATTATATCAATAGATGCAGAAAAAGCTTTTTATAAAATACAACACTAATTTCTATTATAAACACTTGAAAATATAGATATAAGTGGATTTTTTCTTAAATTGAAAAAAATTACTTAGAACAACTACAAACAATTGTCTGTCACAGGAATAAGTTAGAAGACTTCCAGATAAAATCACGTGTGAAATAAGAATCGTCCCTTTTACCAATATTATTCAGTATTGCATTGAAAAACTTAGCAATAGCAATAAGAGAAGAAAAAGAAATAGAAAGAATCAGAATAGGAAATGAGGTAATACAATTTTTTTTTGCAGATAATATAGCAATTTACTTGAAAAATCCCAAGGAATCAAAAAAAGTTAATTAAAACAATAATTTTCACAAAGGAACTGGATATACTATGAATCCACTCAAACTGTCAGAATTCTTACACAAACAAAATCCTGCAAGAAGACATAGTAAGAGAAATAGCCATTTTAAATAACTCTACATAGAATAAAATATCTGGGAGTACACCTGATAAAACAAAGCCAGGAACTATATAAACAAAATTATTTAAAAATATATTTTATACAACATATAATTAAATAATTAGGGAAATATTAATTGTTTATGGGTAGGCAAGACCAATAAAATAATAATGAGAATTTTGCCTAAACTAATTTATATTTTCAATGTCATTCCAATTAAATTACCAAAATATATTTTATTGAGTTATAAAAAATAACACCAAAATTCATTTGAAAGGACAAAAGAATATCAAAAGAACCAATAAAGACATGTACAGTATTTTAAACTATTTTATTAGGCAATAATTATGAAAGCTATTTGATACTGGCTAAAATGCAGAAAGATAGATCAGTGACAAAGAACAGACATGCAATTTACAGTAGCAAATGAATATAGTGATCTTGCATTGGACAAATGTAAAGACAGGTTTTTTTGGTAAAAAAATCATTATTTGGTAAAACTTATTAAGAAAGTTATCTGGCAGAAATTGGACACAAACCAATATCTTGTACCATTTACCAATATGAACCAGATATATGATGGATACATGATTTAGATATACCTAGAAATATTATGAGAAAATTAGGACAACATGGAACAATATTAACTTTCAGACTTATGGATAAGTGAACAATTTATGAAAAACAACCCTAACAACAAGAGATAAATGGCAGATTGATCACATTACATTTAATCTAATCAATTACATTAAAAAAAGTGATTTCTGCCAATAAAATAAATGTAGCAAAGAAGAAAAGCAGAAAATTGGGGGACATTTATAGTTTCCTAACATAAAGATCTCATATCTCAAACATATAAAGAACTTTGTTAAACCTATAAGAATATGAATCATTCCCCAATTGATAAATGATCAAAAATATGAACAGGCAGTTTTCCAATAAAAAATATCAAAACAATGTAAAGTCATATGAAAAAAATTCTAAATCATTATTTATTGGAGAAATGAAAATGAAAACAATTTTACAATGTCATTTTACATTTTTCACTCTGGCTAAAATGACTAAAGGAGAAAGCAATAAATGTTGGAGTGAATGTGGAAAAATGGGACACTAATTTTCTTTTGGTAGATCTGTGAACGGATCCAACAATTTTGTAGAGTAATCTGGAATCATGCCCAAAGAGTTATTAAACTGCCTATATCCTTTGATCTAGCAATACCACTACTAGATCTGTTTCACAAGAATTTTAGAACCTATATGTTCTAAAATATTTATAGCAATTCTCTTTGTGATGGCAAGGAACTAGAAACTGCAGAGATGCCCATCAATTGGGAAATGGCTGAACACTGGAATATGGGGAATATGATCATGATGGAATACTACTGTGCTATAAGAAACGATGAGCTCATTGATTTTATTTTATTATTATTTTTTTAATCTTTATTTAATAATTACTTTATATTGACACTCGTTTCTGTTCCGATTTTTTTTTCCCTCCCTCCCTCCACCCCCTCCCCTACATGGCAAGCAGTCCTTTATATGTTGGATATGTTGCAGTATATCCTAGATACAATATATGTTTGCAGAACCGAACAGTTCTCTTGTTGCACAGGGAGAATTGGATTCAGAAGGTATAAATAACCCGGGAAGAAAAACAAAAACGCAGATAGTTCACATTCGTTTCCCAGTGTTCTTTCTTTGGGTGTAGCTGCTTTTGTCCGTCATTTATCAATTGAAACTCAGGTCTCTTTGTCAAAGAAATCCACTTCCATCAAAATATGTCCTCATACAATATCGTTGTCGAAGTGTATAATGATCTCCTGGTTCTGCTCATTTCACTTAGCATCAGTTCATGTAAGTCTCGCCAGTCCTCTCTGTATTCATCCTGCTGGTCATTTCTTACAGAACAATAATATTCCATAACATTCATATACCAAAATTTACCCAGCCATTCTCCAATTGATGGGCATCCATTCATTTTCCAGTTTCTAGCCACTACAAACAGGGCTGCTACAAACATTTTGGCACATACAGGTCCCTTTCCCTTCTTTAGTATTTCTTTGGGATATAAGCCCAATAGAAACACTGCTGGATCAAAGGGTATGCACAATTTGATAATTTTTGGGCATAATTCCAGATTGCTCTCCAGAATGGTTGGATTCGTTCACAACTCCACCAACAATGCATTAGTGTCCCAGTTTTCCCGCATCCCCTCCAACATTCATCATTATTTTTTCCTGTCATCTTAGCCAATCTGACAGGTGTGTAGTGGTATCTCAGAGTTGTCTTAATTTGCATTTCTCTGATCAATAATGATTTGGAACACTCTTTCATATGAGTGGTAATAGTTTCAATTTCATCCTCTGAAAATTGTCTGTTCATATTCTTTGACCATTTATCAATTGGAGAATGGCTTGATTTCTTATAAATTTGAGTCAGTTCTCTATATATTTTGGAAATGAGGCCTTTATCAGAACCTTTAACTGTGAAAATGTTTTCCCAGTTTGTTTCTTCCCTTCTAATCTTGTTTGCATTAGTTTTATTTGTACAAAGGCTTTTTAATTTGATGTAATCAAAATTTTCTATTTTGTGATCAGTAATGGTCTCTAGTTCATCTTTGGTCACAAATTTCTTTCTCCTCCACAAGTCTGAGAGATAAACTATTCTATGTTCCTCTAATTTATTTATAATCTCGTTCTTTATGCCTAGGACATAGACCCATTTTGATCTTATCTTGGTATATGGTGTTAAGTGTGGGTCCATGCCTAATTTCTGCCATACTAATTTCCAATTATCCCAGCAGTTTTTATCAAATAATGAATTCTTTTCCCAGAAGTTAGGGGCTTTGGATTTGTCAAACACTAGATTGCTATAGTTGACTATTCTGTCTTGTGAACCTAGCCTTTTCCACTGATCCACTAATCTATTTCTTAGCCAATACCAAATGGTTTTGGTGACTGCTGCTTTATAATATAATTTTAGATCAGGTACAGCTAGGCCACCTTCATTTGATTTTTTTTTCATTAATTCCCTTGAGATTCTTGACTTTTTATTGTTCCATATGAATTTTGTTGTCATTTTTTCTAGATTAATAAAATATTTTCTTGGAAGTCTGATTGGTATAGCACTAAATAAATAGATTAGTTTAGGGAGTATTGTCATCTTTATTATGTTCGCTCGGCCGATCCAAGAGCACTTAATATTTTTCCAATTATTTAAGTCTGACTTTATTTGTGTGGAGACTTTTTTATAATTTTGCTCATATAATTCCTGACTTTCCTTTGGTAGATAGATTCCCAAATATTTTATGGTATCAACAGTTATTCTGAATGGAATTTCTCTTTGTATCTCTTGCTGTTGGGTTTTGTTGGTGATGTATAAAAATGCTGAGGATTTATGGGGATTTATTTTGTAGCCAGCTACTTTGCTAAAATTATGAATTATTTCCAATAGCTTTTTAGTAGAATCTCTGGGGTTCTCTAGGTATACCATCATATCATCTGCAAAGAGTGATAGTTTGGTTTCCTCATTGCCTACTCTAATTCCTTTAATATCTTTCTCGACTCTTATTGCCGAGGCTAGTGTTTCTAATACGATATTAAATAATAATGGTGATAGTGGGCAACTTTGCTTCACTCCAGATCTTACTGGGAAAGGTTCCAGTTTTTCCCAATTGCATATGATGCTTACTGATGGTTTTAAATATATGCTCCTGACTATTTTAAGGAAAAGTTCATTTATTCCTATGCTCTCAAGTGTTTTTATTAGGAATGGATGTTGCATTTTATCAAATGCTTTTTTTTGCATCTATTGAGATGATCATATGGTTTTTGTTTGTTTGGTTATTGATATAGTCAATTATGCTAATAGTTTTCCTAATATTGAACCAGCCCTGCATTCCTGGTATAAATCCTACTTGGTCATAGTGTATTATCCTGGTGACGATTTTCTGTAATCTTTTTGCTAATATTTTATTTAAGATTTTAGCATCGATATTCATTAGGGAGATTGGTCTATAATTTTCTTTCTCTGTTTTCAGCCTACCTGGTTTAGGTATCAGTACCATGTCTGTGTCATAAAAGGAGTTTGGTAGGACTCCTTCAATCCCTATTTTTTCAAATAGTTTATATAACATTGGAGTTAATTGTTCTTTAAATGTTTGGTAGAATTCACATGTAAATCCATCTGGTCC
The DNA here is from genome assembly GCF_016432865.1 of Antechinus flavipes. Classification (NCBI taxonomy): domain Eukaryota; kingdom Metazoa; phylum Chordata; class Mammalia; order Dasyuromorphia; family Dasyuridae; genus Antechinus; species Antechinus flavipes. The sequence goes on from NC_067400.1 coordinate 55,700,043, forward strand.
TGGGGATTTTTTCTTAGGGAGTTGATTGATAGTTTGTTCTATTTCTTTTTCTGAGATGGGACTGTTTAGGATATTTACTTCTTCCTCTGTTAGTTTGGGCAAGCTATATTTTTGGAGGTATTTTTCTATTTCATTTAAGTTGTCGAATTTATTTGCATAAAGTTGGGCAAAGTAACTCCTAATTATTGCTCTAATTTCCTCTTCATTAGTGGTGAGTTCTCCCTTTTCATTTTTAAGACTAACAATTTGATTTTCCTCTTTCCTTTTTTAAATCAGATTTACTAAGGGTTTGTCTATTTTGTTGGTTTTTTCATAGAACCAACTCTTAGTTTTATTACTCAATTCAATAGTTTTTTTACTTTCAATTTTATTGATCTCACCTTTTATTTTTAGAATTTCAAGTTTAGTGTTTGACTGAGGGTTTTTAATTTGTTCCTTTTCTAGCATTTTTAGTTGCAAACCCAATTCATTGACCTTCTCTTTCTATATTTTATACAAATAGGCCTCTAGAGATATGAAATTTCCCCTTATTACCGCTTTGGCTGCATCCCATACATTTTGGTATGATGTCTCATTATTATCGTTTTCTTGGGTGAAGTTATTAATTATGTCTATGATTTGCTGTTTCACCCAATCATTCTTTAGTATGAGATTATTTAGTTTCCAATTATTTTTTGGTCTACTTCCCCCTGGTTTTTTGTTGAATGTAATTTTCATTGCATCGTGGTCTGAAAAGGATGCATTTACTATTTCTGCCTTACTGCATTTGAGTTTGAGGTTTTTATGTCCTAATATATGGTCAATTTTTGTATAGGTTCCATGAACTGCTGAAAAGAAAGTGTATTCCTTTCTGTCTCCATTACATTTTCTCCAGAGATCTATCATATCTAATTTTTCTAGTATTCTATTTACCTCTTTGACTTCTTTCTTATTTATTTTGTGGATTGATTTATCTAATTCTGAGAGTGCAAGGTTAAGATCTCCCACTATTATAGTTTTACTGTCTATTTCTTCTTGCAGCTCTCTTAGTTTTTCTTTTAAGAATTTAGATGCTACCCCACTTGGTGCATATATGTTTAATATAGATAGTGCTTCATTATCCATGCTACCCTTTAGCAAGATATAGTGCCCTTCCTTATCTCTTTTAATTAGATCAATTTTTGCTTTAGCTTGATCTGACATCAGGATGGCTACCCCTGCTTTTTTGACTTCACCTGAAGCATAGTAGATTTTGCTCCAGCCTTTTACCTTTAACCTGCATGTATCTCCCCACTTCAGGTGTGTTTCCTGTAAACAACATATTGTAGGATTCTGGCTTTTAATCCATTCTGCTAACCACTTCCTCTTTATGGGGGAGTTTACCCCGTTCACGTTTATGGTTAGAATGACCAATTCTTTACTTGCCATCTTGTTAACCCCGGTTTATGTTTTTCTCCCTTCTTTCCCCTTTCCCTCCCTTCCCAGTATTAAGCTTGTGAGCACCACTTGCTTCTCACAGCCCTCCCTTTTTAGTATCCCTCCCCCTGCCTTAGAGTTCCTCCCCCTATCTTACCCCTTTCCCTCCCAGTTCCCGTATTCCCTTCCGCTTAGCTTATTCCTTCCCTTTTCACTTTTCCCTTCTCACTTTTCAATGAGGTGGGAGAAGTTTCACCATAGATTGAATATGTTTTAAGATTTTTTACTTAAAGCCAATTCTGAAGGCAGTAAGATACCCACTATATTCATCCCCCTCCATTCTTTCTCTCAGATATAATAGGTTTCCTATGCCTCTTCATGAGATGTATTACCCCCACTTTACCCTTTTTCTGATACAATGTCCTTTCCACATCAATTTCTAGAACAAGGTATACATGTATTCTTTATACATCTATATAGTCAAAATATAGTTCCCAAGATTAATCTTTACCTTTTTAGATTTCTCTTGAGTTCTGTACTTGTAGATCAAACTTTTTGTTAAGTTCTGGCTTTTTCATCAGAAATAGATGAAATTCGCTTACTTTGTTGAATGTCCATCTTCTTCCCTGGAAAAAGATGCTCATTCTCGCTGGGTAAGTTATTTTTGGTTGCATACCAAGTTCCTTAGCCTTTCGGAATATCATATTCCAGGCCCTTCGATCTTTTAATGTGGATGCTGCCAGATCCTGAGTGATCCTTATTGTGGCTCCTTGATACTTGAATTGGGTTTTTCTAGCCACTTGCAATATTTTTTCCTTCATCTGAGGGTTCTGGCATTTGGCCACTATATTCCTTGGTGTTTTGATTTTAGGATCCCTTTCAGTGGGTGATCGATGAATCCTTTCAATGTTTATTTTTTCCTCTGTTCCTATGACTTCTGGGCAGTTCTCTTTGATAATTTCCTGGAAAATAGTGTCCAGGCTCTTTTTTTCATCATGTTTTTCTGGAAGTCCAATGATTCTCAGATTGTCTCTCCTGGATCTGTTTTCCAGGTCTGTTGTCTTCCCCAGAAGGTATTTCACATTTTTCTCCATTGTTTGATTTTTTTGGATTTGCTTGACTGATTCTTCTTGTCTCCTCAAGTCATTCAATTCCACTTGTTCCATTCTGATTTTCAGTGAAGTATTTTCTTCACTCACTTTTTAAAAATCTTTTTCTAATTGTCCAATTGAGTTCTTTTGTTCTGTGGAATTTTTTTCCATTTCGCCAATTTTGTTTTTTAGAGAGCTGTTTTCTGTTTCCAGTTCACCAATCCTATTTTTCAAGGATTTTACTTCTTTATCCACTCTCTCTTTAACTTTCTCCAGGCTCTTTTGCCAAGCCTCCCTCTCCTTTTCCCAAGCTTCCCTCTCCTTTTGCCAAGCCTCACTCTGCTTTCCCCATTTTTCTTCTAGCTCCCTTGTGAGAGCCTTTTTAATTACTTCTATGAGGTTCATCTGTGCTGAGGAACAGATGATCTCCTCCTTTGGGGATTCACCTGGAGACAGTCTGTTTTTAGTCTCCTCAGGATTTAGAGTCTGCTCTCTATCTGTATAGAAGCTGTCAAGGGTTAAAGTCCTCTTCAGCTTCTTGCTCATTCTGTCTAATAATCAGAGACAAACTACCAAAGAAAAACAGAAAAAACTGGAGTCTTTCTTTGGGGGAGGGGCTGGGTATGTTATCGAGGTTCCTCTACAGACTGCAGGGGGCAGCAGTGAGGCACTAGCAGGACTGTGTGCGCCTGCGCTCTGAGATCCCAGAGTGCGCTGAGTCACTGGGGGGGGGGGGGAAGGAGGGGCGGCCAGTCCCGAGAGACTCCAGCTGTTTGGGGTTGTATTCTTCAGCCCCGGTGTTTTTAGCTTCTCTGCTGGGCTGCTGACTTGCTGCCGGAGCAAAGTATCCAAACCTGTAGCGAAGCTCTCCCCGCAGAGACGGCTGCGATCACTCCCCACCCCCTCTCCAGTCTGCTCCTGTGCTCTCACTGCGGCTGCCCTCAGCCTGCACCCGATCTAAAACGTCCCAGCCCTCCAGTAAAGACAGACCTTTCTTGGTGAATCTCAAGGATGGCTTCTCTTGGTAACTATTTGTGGGTTTTTTTTCAGTCAAGCATTAATTCAGAGGCTTGTAATGAAATGGATAGTGAGAGAAAGCGTGGAGCTTATGCAGCTGTGTGCCTCCTCTCCACCATCTTAACCGGAAGCGAGCTCATTGATTTTAGAAAAACATTAATAGACTTGCAGGAAATAATGAAGAGTGAAATGAGCAGAACCAAGAGAATATTGTACATAGTCACAGCTATTTTAAGAACAAATTTGAGTGACTAAGTAATTTTGGCTATTATAAATATCCAAATTAACTACAAAGGCCTTATGCAGTCAGAGAAAGAACTGATAAATGTATAGAATGATTTTACATATGCATATCCATGCATACATACATATATACATTATCTAAATGTACATATACTTACAGACATATTTGTATCTAGTGATAGCCATCTCTAGGGTTGGAGGGAAGAAAAAATAAGGGGGGAAAGAAAGTTATATAATAACTTTATTATATATTTTAAAAAATAGCATGTTGTACCTAATAGATTTTCAGTTTCATGTGCATTTTTTTTTTCTTTCTGCTATGTTATGGAAATTCTCATTTTATTTCTTAAATTTGAAATAAAAAAAAAAGAATATGAGAAGCAGATGCCAGACATTTTCAGGATTGCAAATTGGGATGAAGCTTCATCAAAGTTTTTTTTTTTTTTTTTTATTCATGAGAACAGGCAACTCAGGAGTTACTCTTAAAGAAAAAAAAAAAGATTTTTGGACGGAAAAGAGTTTAGCTCTTTTCTACCTGCAAATGCTTCTATGTTCTCGGGTCATTGAATAGTTGAAAGTGACAGAAATATGCCTTCTCTTTGCAGTAAGACTCACAGTCTACTTGGAAGGGAGATTTTTAATTATATGTGTGATTTGAAAGTTTGGCACTGATAAAATTGGGAACTCTGCCAAAGCAGACATTCCTCGATAATATTCCCAATGCTTTCATGAAGGCAGAGAAAGAAGCAGCCTGAAAGTATCCAAGTGCCAGCAGCCATTCTCTTTGTGAGTCTGCTGAGCCTGGAAACAAGGTTTCTGGGCGGGTGAAAAATCCGTTCTCCAACAACACCTGCTTAAAATGAATTCCCTCCCTCCCTTCCTTTTTCTTTTCTCCTCTCCTCTCCTCTCCTCTCCTCTCCTCTCCTCTCCTCTCCTCTCCTCTCCTCTCCTCTCCTCTCCTCTCCTCTCCTTTCCTCTCCTCTCCTCTTCTTCTCCTCTCCTCTCCTCTCTTCTCCTCTCCTCTTCTTCTCCTTCTTCTTTTTCTTCTCCTCCTCCTCCTTTTCTTCTTCTTTTTCTTCTCCTCCTCCTCCTCCTCTTCCTCCTCCTTTTCCTCCTCCTTCTCCTCTTTCTCCTCATCGTCGTCATCGTCTTCTTCTTCTTCTTCTTCTTCTTCTTCTTCTTCTTCTTCTTCTTCTTCTTCTTCTTCTTCTTCTTCTTCTTCTTCTTCTTCTCTCTCTCTCTCTCTCTCTCTCTCTCTCTCTCTCTCTGTCTCTCTTTCCCTCTCTCTGTCATTGTCTCTTTTCACTCTATCACTTTCTCCCTCTGTCTCTCTGTTTCTCTCTCTTTGTCTCTCTGACTCTTTCTCTTCTTTCTTTACCCTCTCTCGTCTCTCTTTTCCATCTCCTCACGCTTTCTCTCTCTTCCTTTTGTCTTTCTCTTGCTGTCTCTGTCTGCCTCTCCCCCTCCTTCTGTCTTGTTCTTTCTTTGACTCTGTTTCTGTTTCTGTTTTTTCCTCTCTTCTCTCTCTCTTTTCTTTCTCTGTTTTCCTTCCTCTGTTTTTTCTCCATCTCTGTTTCTCTGTCTCTCTGACTCTTTCTCTTCTCTTTCTTTTCTCTCTTCTCTCTCTTCTCTCTTTTCTCCCTTTCCCTCTCTCCTTTTTGTCTCTGCCTGTCTCTCTCTCTGTCTCCTGTCTCTCCTGCATCTCCTTTCTCTTCACTCTGTGTGTGTCTCTATGTCTCTCCTTGTGTCTGTCTCTCTTTCTTCTTTTAAAACGTTGCTCAGTAGAGCAATGATTCAAAGGCAGTATGCAGAATGAGAAATTTCATGCAGAACATCAGAAGCTACAGTGATAACAAATATTTTAACATTCAACAACTGGAAACCATAGCTAAGGATTGTGGAATTATGATCAACCTTAGAATTGTTAACAGTAAAACATTACTATTAAAACTAATTTCCCTGGTGGATTCTCAGGCTTTTCTGTATGCTAAATAGACATACTGCAGTGTAGCCAGAGCTTTATCTGATATGGTGCCACTGAATCTTCAAGGTCCTTATGTAACCCCTTCAGCACCTCAGTAGCAGAGATGGGAGGAACAACTCGACAGTGTGCAGTCAGTTCTGTGTGATGTGTCTGAAATCAGCAGGAAATGTTTGGTGGCTTGGTGGGAGATCTAATCTTTGAGTCTCTGCATCTGACCAGGTGTGCTGAATCAATCATTTAAAGCAAATGGCTTCAAATTCATTGTTGAATGTTTTAGAAATAAAAAATCCAAAAATTCAGTAATTTCAGTTCTTGAAGAAACCTCCTGAGATTGTAATTGATGTGCATGTTAATCTGGTCAGAAAACTCTCTTGTCTCTTTACAAAATCCTTAGGGATGGTCATTCTTAGCCCATTGAGAATCACCCAGGAAGATGATGGGAGGAAAATAACCTATCAGATGATTAGTAAGCCTCTACAGCCTTAAGGATCACTAATTCTAGCTTTCTAAGTAAGTCTATTTTGCAGCAAGATTTATGTTGGAAACACTCCCCCTCCCTCCTTTCTTCTCTCTTCCCAGTTATAAACTTGGTCAGGTGTTAAGTCTCTTCTGCAATGAGCTGTTTCCTCTGCAAGCAGTATATTCACTCAGTGTAGGATCTGCATTCTGTCACTTTCCCAGAACCCAGGAGACTGACACTTAACTCATATACATGAACCTTTCCCATTCTGTTTTCCAGGGTAGCAAGAAAAGCACGTTAATATGAAGAGCTAATGTTCTCAACTCCCCCTTCCTTCATAATAATTTCTAATGATACCATAATAACTTCTAATGATACAAGTCTGCAGGAAATATAGTTTTGGCATTAGGTTTTTGTCAGAGGGGCCAGAAAGGATATACATCAGAAAGAAGTGTAGATGCGTGTGTGTGTGTGTGTGTGTGTGTGTGTGTGTGTGTGTGTGTGAGAGAGAGAGAGAGAGAGAGAGAGAGAGAGAGAGAGAGAGAGAGGAAGAGAGAGAGAGAGAGAGAGAGGAAGAGAGAGAGAGAGAGAGAGAGAGGAGAGAGAGAGAGAGAGAGAGAGAGAGAGAGAGAGAGAGAGAGAGAAAAGAGAGAGAGAGAGAGACAGAGAGAGACAGAGAGACAGAGAGAAAAGAGAGACAGAAAAATGAGAGAGAGACAGAAAGAAGAGAGAGAAACAGAGCGAGAGAGGAGGGAGAGAGAGAGAGAGAGAGAGAGAGAGAGAGAGAGAGAGAGAGAGAGAGAGAGAGAGAAAGGGGAGAAGGGGAGGGAAAGGAGGAGGCAGAGAAAGAAAGAAAAAGAGATGGAGGATGAAAAGAGGGGTGAATGATTTTCATGTCCAACTCATATATTGTTTCCAATGTAATTGCTGAAAATTGCTGGTCTGATGTGAAATAGAATTCCATCTGTGTCCTGACAGGTAGGATGCTGGTTTAAGAAGTAGATGATGCACATAAACCTAAGTGGATACATTTTAATAAGATGGGTATGCAGATATGTTCCTGTTGAAAAGATAAGAGTAAATATTGATGTCTCAACCCCCTAACTACCTCTACTGCAAGTGTTACAAATTTGGATTAGTTAATATTTGAATCAATTTCCCAAAGAAGCTTTGATTCATAAATTCCATGAATAATTTGTAACACATGGCAGAAATGATGATGGTGGGGTGAATCTCAAAATTAACTGCCACATATTTTGCATGGACACCAAGCAACAAAATATCCACTGATTGAACCTCTGGCACTTTGTCACCTTATGTTGTCCCAGCATAGTTTGACAATCTCATTAACTTAATGTTAGAGGGAAACATTTCCAGAATGTTAAAGAAGAGATGTTCAGTAGCATTGATAATTATAATAATGCTGGTTCAATCCCCTTTTGTGGGGGATCATAAGAGGAAATCACACTCTGTGGGGAAACATACCAGGCTATTGTGGGGAAATAGGTAATATCTACATTAAGTCTGCATTCTTCAGACAAGGAAAGAAAGGCTCCAAGAAGGGCTGGTGATTTGGTACATCAGGCTGTCCACCCAGTAATGAATGCTTTTGGTCACAGTAATGAATACAGACCATCTGATAAGATTTGTTATCTAAGTTAATGGAAGGACTGATCATGCTGAATGAAATGTGAATCTCTTGAAATAATGAAATGAGAAGAGCTGAAATCAAAAGGATTCTAAGCATCTCTAGCTATTTCCAATGTCTTAAAAAGTGTTTGGAGGCATCATCTGTTTTGGTTACTTCTCTGAGCCCCTATTTATTCTTTTCTTCATCTTTTCCTCATAAATATTACATACTGAGTAGTGTTGGAAAAGGAGCATTTCACATAAAAAATGATGACAGATAGCAAGAAAACAGTTTAAGAATAGACAATTCCAACACCTATGGTTCAAAATTCCTTCATTCAACCTCTGGAGGTGGGAGGATAAAAGGCCAACTTAACCCTGATTTCATGCTTATAAGGTTGGCACCTGATCTAGGAAGTTATAAGGTAACAGTTAACAACTTGTACATTAGATGATCAGGAAAAGTATTGTGGTTTATCATCTTGGTTAGCATTGTTTTCTACTAATAGAGTTAATTCTCAAGATTATACTGTGCTTGGGGCAGCTAGGTGGCACAGTGCATAGAGCACCAGCCCTGAAGTCAGAAGGAGCTGAGTTCAAATTTGGTGTCAAACACTTAACACTTCCTAGCTGTGTGACCCTGGGCAAGTCACTTAACCCCAATTGCCTCAGGAAAAAAAATTATACTGTGCTGTTCCCCAGCCTAAAATGGGCACATCTTTTAGGATTCAACTGCATCTGAGTCAAGACTATGACCAGAAGGAACAGGAACACCTCAGTGTGTATCCATGAGTTCAGCATGGACAGGAAGAGAGAGAATCTGGGAATTCTAAGGTTACAATAAAGCACAAGGGAAAATCCCCCAGCTCAAAGCCATTTCCTTCCTTAAATTTTCTTTCTTTGTTTCTTCTTAGTTTCTCTAGCATTGCTTTCAGAAACTTTCAGGTCAGAAGTAAAGAAGTTAGACAGACTCCAGTGGTAAGTGATTCAGGATCTTCTCAGTGAATTAGCTTTTCTGATCCCAGAATATATTTTTGTTAACATTTATGTAGATATATAAGATTTGCAAAACATTTTACAATTATCATCCCATTGGATCCTTAGAACAATGCTTTAATTGTGTGGTAATATTTCCATTTTACAGATGAGGAAACTGTGGTAGCTTAAGTATCTTTCCTGGGGTCTCATAGCTGGTCAGTGACTGAGGTTGCACTTAAATTCAGGTCTTATGCTCTTTACTTTAGATTGAGAACTGTATTCATTGCAATGCCTCTTGGCATCATGGGAGTGTGGTCTTTTGGGGTTAGGGAAGAAGTTCCATTGCATTCTGATGACCTGTTAGTGAATGACACATATATTGTTATTAGTGTCACTATCAGTCCCCTTGTTATCACTTTCAGAGACATTTATCACTCCTGTGATTTTAAGGAAAGGAACCTGACCTATTCTAGGTTCTTTTCCTTATCCACACTCACAATTAAAAAAAAAAAAACCACATGTGAAGTTATGCAAAGATTTCCATAAAAGTCAAGTTGTAAAAGAAAACATAGCTCTCTCACCTTAATGAAAATAAAAACTTTCAAGAAAAATATGAGATGATAAAATTAAGTTAAAAAAGAGAAAATTCTTCAATCTGTATTCACATACAATCAGTTCCTTTTCTGGATATGGATAGGATTTTTCATCAGCAGTCCTTCAGATAGTCATGGATGATTGGACTATTTGAAAATAGCAAATTCATTTATAACTGGTCATCCCAGATCATTGCTATTACATCATATACAGTGCAATTCACTTTGCTTGAGTTCATTGAAGACCTTCTAGTTTTTTTTTTTTCTGAGCATCCTATTCATCATTTCCCATAGAACAATAATATTCCATCACAAGCACATACCACAATTTATTGAACCATTCCCTAATTGATGGATATCCCCTCAATTTCCGATTTTTTTTGCCCTGAGAAGAGAGCTTCTATGAATATTTTTTCTATATATAGTTCATTTTCCATTTTAAAAAATCTCTTTTGGTATTCATGCCCAGTAGTAATATTGTTAGGCTAAAGAATATGAATGAATGTATAGCTCTTTGGTCACAAATCATATCTTCTGATCATTTATCAATTAGGGCATAGTTTTCAGTATTTCTAAATTTGACTTACTTTACTCTATGTTTGAGAAATGAGGTCTTATCAGAGAAACTTGTTTCAAAAAATTTTTTTACCATTACTATTGGTAACTGAATTTCCCCTCTTTATTCTCTCTCCTTTCACCCTGTCTATCCTCAAAAGTGTTTTGTTACTTATCATTCCTTTCCCTATGTGCCCTCTCTTTTATCACCCTCCCCTTTTCTGTATCCTCTTCCTCAACTCTTTTACTGCATGGTAAGATTGATTTCTATACCTATATTGGGCATGTATGTTATTTTCTCTTTGAGACAATTATGATGAGATTAAGGTTCACTCATTCACCCTCTCCTCCTCTTCTTCCCTTCCATTGTAAAAGCTTTTTCTTGCCTCTTTTTCATTGCAGATAAATTGCATAATTCCACTTCTCCTTTTTCCTTTCTCCTACTACATTTCCTCTCTCATGCTTTAATTTCAGCATTTAAAAAAAGATATTATCCCTTCATATTCAATTCACATTTGTGCCCTCTGTCTATATATACTCCTATTTGTTATAATAAGGAGAAAGTTCTAATAAGTTACAAATAACTCATGTAGAAATGTAGATGGATAAACCTTATTAAGTCTCTTATGATATCACTTTCCTGATTACCTTCTTATGCTTCTCTAGAATTCTATATTTGAAAATCAAATTTTCCATTAAGCTCTGCTCTTTTCATCATGAATGTTGAAAACCCTCTGTTTCATTGAATGACCATCTTTTCCTCTGAAGGGTTATACTCAGTTTGCTGGATAGATGATTCTTGCTTGTAATCCCAGCTCCAATGCTTTCCAGAATATCATATTCCAAATCATCTGGTCCTTTAATGTAGAAGTACAAAAGGAAGCTTAATGTAGAAGTTGTTAAATCTTGTGTTATCCTGATTGTGGCTCCACTATACTAGAATCGTTTTTTTCTGGATGCTTGCAATATTTTCTCCTTGATCTAGGAGTTCTGGAATTTCACTATAATATTCTTGGGAGTTTTCTTTTTGGGATTTCTTTCAGAAGATGATTCATGAATTTTTTTCAATTTCTATTTTACCCTCTAATTCTAGAATATCAGGACTGTTTTTATAGGTAATTTTTTGAAAATTCGATGTCTCCTTTTTTGATCATGACTTTGAGGTAAACAAATACTTTTTTAAACTATCTCTTCTGGATCTATTTTCCAAGATAGTTGTTTTTCCACTGAAATATTTCACATTTTTCTATTCTTTCATTTTTGGTTTTGCTTTATTGTATATTGATTTCTTATAAAGTCATTAGTTTCCCTTTCCTCAATTCTAATTTTTAAGGAATTATTTTCCTCAGTGAGCTTGTTTACCTCCTTTCCCATTTGACCAATTTTGTTTTTTAAGGCATTCTCCTCATTAGTTTTTTGTTTTTCTTTTTGTACCACTTTCAATTCCTTTCCTACTTTTCCCTCTTTCTCTCTTACTTGATTTTCAAACTCCACTTTGAGCTCTTTTATGGTCTGAGCCCAATTCTTATTTTTCTTAGAAGCTTTGGATGTAGAAACTTTGATTTTGTTATCACCTCACGCAAGTATGTTTTGATCTTCCTTGTCAAAATAGTAACTTTCAATGGTCAGAAACTTTTTCTGTTGTCTACTCATTTTTCTAGACTATTACTCAGCTTTTGACTCTTTCTTAAAGTAGAGCTCTGTTTCCAGGCTGGAGTGTGTACTGTCCCAAGCTCTTATCAGAGATCCTTCTAGCCACCTGCTCACAAGTACTCTTTTCAGCCTTGGGGCTATTAGGAGTGTCCCTGCCCCATTGTATCTGTAAGATATAGTGTGCTAAAAGTAATAGAGTTCTGCTTTGCTGATGCTGGAGGCTGGGGTTGTGCTTGTGCAAACCTGCACTGCAATTGTGTGCTAAGCTCCTACCTAGGTTCCACAGATCTTTTTTGCTGATCTTCCAAATCCTCTTTGGTGTCTCTGGGCTGAGAGCTCTGCAAGCTACCAGTATTGCTGCTGATTCAGTTTGGCCTGAGTCCAGCTAGGATGGGGCTCCTTCTTTTTAGACACTAAGCTTTGCTTAGTGTCATTATTCAAAGGAATTTGAAGTGGTTTGAGGGAGAAGTTGGGTGAGGTCCTGTCTTTATTCTGCCATTTTGGCTCTGCCTCTACTATTTACTTTTTGAGGATTTATTAATTTTTTTCTATTTGCCTCTGCAGGATGGAAGAACCCTACCTTATATGTCTTATCTTATATAAAAGCCCAGATTACATTTTGAAATATTGTATTAATGTGATATTCATTTGACACAAGTGATATCATAATCATTGCCTGCTAATGTGAGAAAAAGCACTGAACTTGAGGCAGAGAAATTAAATTCCTAATTTCAGGGCTTACTTCCTGTGTAATCTTGAAGATAACATTTAACTTCACTAGTCCTGTTTCTTCCTTTTAAAATGAGGGACCCAGCTTGACTTATTGCTAGAATCTCTTCCAGGTCTAAATGTTACAGAGTCAATGCTATTTATCTGCCTAAGTAAATTTTTTGCATGTCTCCCACCATAAGACTTTGAACTAGCATTATTATAATTACTGATGCTATGGAATGTTTCTTCTTTAACGAACATTATAGAAATGTGTCCCACTAACATTAAGTCAATGAGATTGTTACATATGCTAGAATTTATAGTGTAACAAAATGCCTGATCCAGAGATCTTCCTCTGATTACCAAGATAGCCTGTGTTCCCTTTCCTTGATGATTTTGTGTTACAGAGGAAAAAGCACTGACTTTGGAATCAGAGGATCCAGTTTCGCTACCTTGTTCTGTCATTAGCTGCCTTTGTGACCTTGAACAACTTTCATATTCTGGGCCTCAGTTTTCACATCTATAAAATAAGGGAGTTAGAACAGATGATTTCTATAATTCCTTCTACTTGTAGGTCTCTGATTCTATGATTAGCCACACAACTACTATCATCACCAACTACTTGAGACTTTCATTTATATGTTGAGATTCATATTGCATCTTTTAATTTATATCTTTAATACATGAATTTATAGAGGTTACATAGATCACTTATGTGGAAATTTATAGTGTATCTTTTACTTTTAAGATTTATAATGTGTCTTGGTTCATGGTCACATCGTTTTCTAAACTTGCAGATTTCAGTGACTCATTACAGAGAGTTTCACTTTCTTTGTCATAATGAGATATAAGAAACCCCAATAAAAGTAAACAAAGAAAATCCAGCTTTCTAATGCATCTTATCTTTTGATCTAAGTAAAGATAGAAAGGATAGGGGAGCCAATTGGATCTTCCACTTATGGGTCTTTATCTTAAACTTTAGTAGTTGCAGAAGTTAAAACACACTTCTTTCCAGAAAGGCACAATTCATATGGTGTGACAACACCTCTAGCACAGAGAGGAAGAAGACATAGCATATGGCACAGAGCAAGATGGAGTAGTAAGCAGCTACATTTTATGTTCATTTTTTTGCTGCATACATCATGGTGCTCCATCTCCTGATGGCCTCATGCCTGTGTTTCCCAGGGGCATGTTTATTGTGGGTAGACATATAGTTCAATTTTTCCTTTCACAGAAGAGTCAATAAAAATCCATCTCATACATATTTTCTCCTTTGCTGCACTATTTCCTAAAAGGTTTGGAGTATGACTGCATAATATACTAACTTATTTTTAATCTCAAAATAGCTGCTATTTTTTGTTCCAAAAGATAAACACACAATCAAATATTCTCTTTTCCTGTCTAGTCTTTTCGGCTTCTGCTCTATTAACGATGACAAGTGTTGAGGGGGATATTGAAGAGGAAGTGACAGCAGCTTCTTTGAATGGAGAGAAGCAATGTTTACCTCTTCTAAAGGAGTGGCCACAGTATCCTAATCATGTTCTGTGGCTTCTGAACTAGGCAAGGCAAAATCAGCTGTATCATGAGTGATCAGCTCACCCCTGAACTGTGCTGAGTCTGCCTCTGAATCTCATTCATTGGATCACTGGTGATGAGTGGAAGATAAAGATGTAATATTTATTGTTTCTGCCAGGAATGTTTTGTTCTGGCTGCTCCTGTCAACATTTTCAGGCTGGTTAGCTCGTTCAGATCTTTTTCCAAGCCTGGGTATTAGAAAGCATGACCCAGAAAAGGAAATAACAAAAAATGTTGCAAATTGCTATAGATTTTCTTTGGAAATGGGGGGGATGAGGGAGGCTTTCATTTTCTTTTTCTTTTCCCTTCCTGCCTTCAGGGCTGCTAAACCAGATACTGCAGTTTTCTTCAGATATTAAGAAAGAAAGCTGTGCTTTTTTTTTTTTTTTTTTTTTGCTTATGAATCTTGTTGTTATTGTTTTTGAATAGATCATTGATTTGGGTATTTTGGTAATAACAGATTAAGATAGTCACTTGCCCTCTCCCACAAAGAAGGACATAGTGGCCGTGAGATTGGGATTCTTCTCTGACATTCTTCATTTCTTTTTAGATTTCTTGACTATTAAGGTCATCATTGAGTCTTGGTAAAAAGATTTATGCAAAAGGAGGCTTTCCTCATTTTTATAGACTGGAGATGCCTGGCAGTTGATCTTACATGATATATTCATCATGGATTCAAAATAAGGAGGGGAAGCCTTTTTTGCTTTTCCTTTCAATGATCTGACCAGGCATCTGCTAAGGGTTCCCAAGGGCATGTTTCACACAGGCCTGGGAGTGACTGCCTGTCTAGCCAAGAGCCTGCTACTTTCTGAATCTGTAACAGAGCTAATATGCATTGAGACTTAATAAATCTGTGAGCTGGTGAATATATATTATGGGGCAATTTGGAACCAGCTGTTCTCCACTGCTACAGAGAACAGATAAGAAGGGATGAATACTACAATGAGACTGATTTAGGATAGATATAAGAAAGTACTAAAGTAGGACGTAGGCAAGTAGATGGTTCAGTGGTTAGATTTCAGGACCTGGTGTCAGGAAGACCAGAGTTCAAAGTCAGCCTCAGGCATTCACTAGCTGTGACCCTGGCCAAATCACTTAATGGAAAAGGAAATGGCACACCACTCCAATATCTTTGCTAAGAAAACCTCATATATAGTCACAAAGAATTGGACATGACTAAAAGACCAAGGAAATACTGAGTTTTATGAAAAATTAGAATAAATTCTGTAGGATGATCTTGAGATTCTCCTTTGGCACCACTAAGATCATTGAGTGCTTTTAATCAATCAACAAACATTTAAGGAAATGAAAGATTGAGAGATACTGCTTGAACCTAGAGAGAGAACTGATAAATAGAAGTTTGAATAGAAAAATTATATATAATATGTATATGTGTATATGTGCATACACGTGTGTATATGCATGTATACACACATATATTTGTGTCTAATGATAGCCATTTTTAGGGGAGAGAAGGAAGAAAGGAAAACAAAGGAAAGGACAATTGCATGATTATTATTTATTTAAAAGGAATAGCAAGTTTTATATCATAGATTTATAGCAATCATATTTTTCCTATACTATGCTGTGGAAATAAATGTTTTATTCCATACCATTAAAACTCAAATAAATAAATGTGGGAACAAAAAAGATAGTATGGGATTTTAGCATTTTCCAGGCATGGGGTACTGTGATTACTACAAAGCCATGGAGATGGGAGATAGAGATGAGATGAGGAATAGCAAAGTCAGTTGGACTAGATTGTGGGGTATAAGAAGGAGAATGATGTAGGATAAGCCTGGAAAGGTTGTTTGGAGTCAAGTTGTAAAAGGCTTGGAAAAATCAAACAGAGGTTATCTTTTATCCTAGGAGCAATAGAAAGTCACTGAACCTTATTGAACTGGCAAGTGAAATAGTTATATCTATGCCTCAGGAATATCTCTTTGACAGCCATGTGGAGAATGGATTAGAATGGAGATAGATGAGAAGAACAATTTGGGTGCCACTGCAATGGTACCAGGGGAGAAGATGAGGACTTAGACAAGGATAGGGGCTGCTATATGAGTAGAGATAAATGGATGGCTATAAGAAATGTAACTGGAGGAGAAATAGAAGAATTTGGCAACTGAGATTTCTGTGGTGAAGGGATAGCAAGGAATCAAGGATAATTTTGAAATAGGGAAGCTGCAACATGCTGTGTCCAAAATCAAATTGCACTTATATGGCACATCAAGGTCTGCTCATTTGTTTTATATGTTAGCTCATTTGTTTAGATCAAGGCTTCTTAAACTTTTCCCACTCGCCATCCCTTTTCACCTAAGAAATTTTTACTTGACCCTCTGTATCTAGGTATATAAAACAGGTATAAAAATTAAACATTTACTGATAATAAATCATAATTTCATGAACCCCACATTCAGTTACGTGACACCATATGAGGTCACAGCTCACAGTTTAAGAAGTTTGGTAGAGTATTAGGTGGATATATTGTAATTAAGATGCATCAATTCATTATTGGGAAATTCTTTCTTTCTTTCTTTCTTTCTTTCTTTCTTTCTTTCTTTCTTTCTTTCTTTCTTTCTTTCTTTCTTTCTTTCTTTCTTTCTTTCTTTCTTTCTTTCTTTCCAAATTATTTTAATGAATATTATTTTTCCAGTCACATGTAAAAATAGTTTTCAGCATTCACTTTTGTAAGGTTTTGAATTCCAATTTTTTTCTTCCTACCTCCTGTATCTTTCCCCTCCCCAAGAAAGCAAGCAATCTGATATAGTTGATACATGTACAATTATTTAAAACATACTTTATATGAATTATGTTGGGAAAGAAAAATCAAAACAAAAGGGGGAAGTTATGAGAAATAAAAGAGGCTGATCCTTAAGGAGCAAAATAAAGATTAAGAAATAGACCCATGATTTCACTGGTGAGAGGGTCCTGTCAAGTGAGGAGAAATAACCCAAATAACACTAGTTGGCACCATCTTTTTACATTTATTGTCTTAGAGTGTTGCCTAGAGTAGTGAGAGATTCACTTGTCCAGGTTGCCTGCAAACTCCCCTTCATCCCTCCTCCCCACCCCAGCCACAGCCATATGTTTCAAATGTGGGAGTTGAACTCAGGTCTTCCTGATTGTGAGGTGGACTCCAAATTCCCTATATTATTATTTTGCTGGGGGGCAGAGAGGGTACTTCTATTTCCAATAGAAAGTTAACAAGGGGGAAAATGACTAACTTGTTTAAAATCATTGAACTTAAAATGTACCTTGCTCATTTAATTTCAATTGAATTCATTTCAATGAACACTTATTAAATGCCTGCTATATTTAAGCAATGGGCTGGAAGCTCAGAATACAAAAGGTCAAAAGAAATGAGACATTTGTTCCTCTTGAGGAGTCTACATTCCTCTGTTCATACATTCCTCTCTCTTTCCCTTTGATACATGCAAATTTGGAATGCCTTCACTTGGTGGATAGATAAGTAAATAGGCAAATAGGTAATAGAACACTTATTAAGTGCCTATTATGTGCTAGGTACTCTTCTAAGTGCTGAGATACAAATACATGGAAGTAATTTTTTTTCTACCCTCAAAAAGCTTACATTGTAATGGATTAGAACAAAAAGGAGTCCTAGGAAGTGGGGAGAATAAGCAGCATATCTTGATGGTTGCAAAACACATATGGAGGAAAAGAAAGAGGAGAAAAAGCAGGAAGAGGAAAAAGAGGAGCAACTGGAAGAGGAAGAAGAGGAGAAAGGAGAAGAGAAATCCCAGAGTCAAGGTGTAAATAAAACAAAACATGGCCAGAGCCCCTCTTGAAATTGCAACATTTCAAATGGAAATTCCAAACATTATTCCTCTGTACCACTAACACCAAATGGCAGCTTTTAGAGGCAACACAGTATTATGGTAATAAATTTGGACTTGTAAATAGGAGACTTAGATTTTTCTCTAGCAATTGACTCAAGCTAGCTATTGTGTGACCATGATCAAATCACTTAAAAGGCAGAATATTGTAGTGGAAGAGTCTCCTGGCTCTGGAGTTAAAAGATCTGAGCCTTTGATGCTTATTTACTACCTGTGTGACCCTGAGCAGTGCCTTGATTATAGTGGATACTCACTAAATTCATGGTGAATTGAGAATTAATGGCCCACTTAGGCACCGTATTGGAAAACCACTGTTTGACAATGAGGATCTTAACTTCTTCACATGAATTTTTCTTTCATTTTTCCATGCTACCTGTTCTTTATGTGGATGTCTTGATAGATGTTTTAGGTTTTCTTGACCTTTTAAATAATAAGGTGGTACACACAATGAAATAATATTTGTAGCAGCTTTTTTTATAGTAGCAAAGAACTGGAAATAAAGATATTCTTTATTATCCACATCAATTGTAAAATGACTAAACAAACTGTTGCACATGATACAATGGAATATTACTGTGTTTTAAGAAATAATGGATTTGATGAATACTGAGATGCATGGACTTTATGGACAGATATATCATGAAGAAAATTAGGAAAACTATATTCATAGTGCCTGCAACAATGTAAATTGAAAGAAAAATATAACAATAAAAACTGAAATGCTGCAAAAGTGTAGCTAAACTTAACCACAGAGATGAGATATTATAAGTTAGCCTTTCTCTCTGAAGAAGTAGCGGGCTATGAGTATGTCATCTAACATACTATTTTTTTCTTCTTTGTTATATGAATAACTTTCTGGAAGAGAAAAGAAGAGGGGCATAAAGGGAACTATAAGTGCTAGAAAAGATATCTATAATGTTTATTGTAAAGATTACATTTACATTATATTTATTATTAAAGATTACATTTACATGTAATAAGGATTGTTTCAAAACATTTCCAGATGGAATATACTAGGAACTTCTCCATTTAATGAGAGGAAAACCTTTGGAATTTCTGTGGTCCATGTATCTTTAGGGTAAAGATGAGGAATTAATGTATCAATGTGGAACCCCAACAAACCAACAGCAAATGTTGAGAGCTATTGAACAGCAAGATTTGAACTATTTATCACAGGTGTTTTGGTAATTGTGATTTATTGAAGAAGTCACAGAGCTCAATGCTCCTCTGACTTTTGCTCCAGCACAGAAGTCCAGTGTCAGTGCTTAGGGCTGGACCATAAATCATGTCCAAATACTGCTTGACTGCAGGCCTACTAAAATACCTTTTAAAACATTCTTGATTTTCTCAGCTTCTTTGTTAGAATATTAGATCCAAATTTTGGCTTTGTGTGGTCTTTCCCCTCTCTCCCCCCCCCATTAAAGGCAGAGTAAGAATACATATTTGGGAACGCTGTTGAGAGGAGAAAGATAATGATTCAATTTGTAATGTCTGTTTAAATTTTTTTTCTTACGAAAATGGTCATTGATTCTTCTTCTTTTTTTTTTTTAATAACTTTTTATTGACAGAACCCATGCCAGGGTAATTTTTTACAACATTATCCCTTGCACTCACGTCTGTTCCGATTTTTCCCCTCCCTCCCGCCACCCCCTCCCCCAGATGGCAAGCAGTCCTTTACATGTTAAATAGGTTACAGTATATCCTAGATACAATATATGTGTTCAGACAGGAACAGTTCTCTTGTTGCACAGGGAGAATTGGATTCAGAAGGTATAAATAACCCAGGAAGAAAAACAAAAATGCAAGCAGTTTATATTCATTTTCCAGTGTTCTTTCTTTGGGTGTAGCTGCTCCTGTCCATCCTTGATTAATTGAAACCGAGTTAGATCTTCTCTTTGTTGAAGATATCCACTTCCATCAGAATACATCCTCATACACTATCATTATTGAAGTATATAAAGATCTCCTGGTTCTGCTCATTTCACTTAGCATCAGTTCATGTAAATCTCACCAGTCCTCTCTGTATTAATCCTGCTGGTCATTTCTTACGGAACAATAATATTCCATAATGTTCATACACCACAATTTACTCAACCATTCTCCAATTGATGGGCATCCATTCATTTTCCAGCTTTTAGCCACTACAGATAGGGCTGCCACAAACATTTTGGCACATACAGGCTCCTTTCCCTTCTTTGGTATCTCTTTGGGGTATAAGCCCAGTAGAAACACTGCTGGATCAAAGGGTATGCACAGTTTGATAACTTTTTGAGAATAGTTCCAAATTGCTCTCCAGAATGGTTGGATGTGTTCACAATTTCACCAACAATGCATTAGTGTCCCTGTTTTCCCACATCCCCTCCAACATTCCACATTATCTTTCTCTGTCATTCTATCCAATCTGACAGGTGTGTAGTGGTATCTCAGAGTTGTTTTAATTTGTATTTCTCTGATTAATAATGATTTGGAGCATATTTTCTTATGACTATAAATAGTTTTAATTTCTTCATCTGAGAATTGTCTGTTCATATTCTTTGACCATTTATCAATTGGAGAATGGATTGATTTCTTATAAATTAGAGTCAGTTCTCTATGTATTTTGGAAATGAGTCCTTTATCAGAACCTTTGACTGTAAAAATGTTTTCCCAGTTTATTGTTTCCCTTCTAATCTTGTCTGCATTAGTTTTCTTTGTACAAAAACTTTTCATTTTGATATAATCAAAATTTTCTATTTTGTGGTCAATAGTGATCTCTAGTTCTTCTTTGGTCA
Source organism: Antechinus flavipes (assembly GCF_016432865.1). NCBI lineage: Eukaryota > Metazoa > Chordata > Mammalia > Dasyuromorphia > Dasyuridae > Antechinus > Antechinus flavipes. The sequence continues at coordinate 55,720,555 of NC_067400.1, forward strand.
TAAATTCTTTCCTCTTCCACAGGTTTGAGAGGTAAACTATCCTATGCTCTTCCAATTTATTTATAATCTCATTCTTTATGCCTAGGTCATGAACCCATTTTGACCTCATTTTGGTGTACTGTGTTAAGTGTGGATCAATGCCTAGTTTCTGCCATACTAATTTCCAATTCTCCCAGCAATTTTTGTCAAATAATGCATTCTTATCCCCAAAACTGGGGTCTTTGGGTTTATCAAACACTAGATTATTAAAGTTATTGGCTGTTTTGTCCTTGAACCTAACCTATTCCATTGATCAAGTAGTCTATTTCTTAGCCAATACCAGATGGTTTTAGTAACTGCTGCTTTATAATATAATTTTAGATCTAGTACAGCTAGGCCACCTTCATTTGATTTTTTTTTTGCATTAATTCCCTTGAAATTCTTGACCTTTTGTTTTTCCATATGAACTTTTTTTTTTTTTTTTTTTTTAGGTTATCAAAATAGTTTTTTTGGGAGTCTGATTGGTATAGCACTAAATAAATAGATTAGTTTAGGTAGCATTGTCATCTTTGTCATATTTGCTCGCCCAATCCAAGAGCATTTAATATTTTTCCAGTTGGTTAGATCAGACTTAATTTGTGTGGAAAGTGTTTTGTAGTTTTGCTCATAAAGTTTCTGATTTTCCCTTGGCAGATAGATTCTTAAATATTTTATACAATCAGTAGTTACTTTAAATGGAATTTCTCTTTGTAACTCTAACTGTTGGGTTTTGTTAGTGATATATAAGAATGCTGATGACTTATGTGGGTTTATTTTGTATCCTGCAACTTTGCTAAAGGTGTGGATTATTTCTAATAACTTTTTAGTAGAATCTCTGGGGTTCTCTAATTTATACCATCATTCATCAGCAAAGAGTGATAATTTGGTTTCCTCATTGCCTATTCTTATTCCTTTAATCTCTTTCTCAACTCGTATTGCCAAAGCTAGCATTTCTAATACAATATTAAATAGTAATGGTGAGAGTGGGCAACCTTGTTTCACTCCTGATCTTACTGGGAATGGTTGCAGTTTGTCCCTGTTACATATGATGCTTACTGCTAATTTTAAATAGATGCTACTCATTATTTTAAGGAAAAGTCCATTTATTCCTATACTCTCAAGAGTTTTTAATAGTGATGGATGTTGGATTTTATCAAATGCTTTTTCTGTATCTATTGAGATGATCATATGGTTTTTGTTAATTTGATTATTAATATGGCCAATTATACTGATAGTTTTCCTAATATTGAACCAGCCCTGCATTCCTGGTATAAATCCTACTTAATTATGATGTATTATCCTGGGGATGATTTTCTGTAGTCTTTTTGCTAATATCTTATTTAAGATTTTAGCATCAATATTCATTAGGGAGATTGGTCTATAATTTTCTTTCTCTGTTTTCAACCTACCTGGTTTAGGTATCAGTACCATATCTGTATCATAAAAGGAATTTAGTAGGACTCCTTCATTCCCTATTTTTTCAAATAGTTTATAAAGCATTGGGGATAATTGTTCTTTGAATGTTTGGTAGAATTCACATGTAAATCCATCTGGTCCTGAGGATTTTTTTTTTAGGGAGTTGATTAATAGCTTGTTCTATTTCTTTTTCTGAAATGGGACTATTTAAGCAATTTACTTCCTCCTCTGAAAATCTGGGAAGCCTATATTTTTGGAGGTAGTCATCCATTTCACTTAGGTTATCAAATTTATTGGCATAAAGTTGGGCAAAGTAACCCCTTGTTATTTCTTTAATTTCCTCTCCATTGGTGGAAAGTTCTCCCTTTTCATTTTTAAGACTACTAATTTGATTTTCCTCTCTCCTTTTTCTAATCAGATTTACCAAAGGTTTATCAATTTTATTGGTTTTTTCATAAAACCAACTCTTAGTTTTATTTATTAGTTCAATAGTTTTTTTACTTTCTATATTATTAATTTCTCCTTTTAATTTTAGAATTTCAAGTTTAGTAATTGATTGGGAGTTTTTAATTTGGTCTTTTTCTAGCTTTTTAAGTTACAGGCCCAATTCATTGATCTTCTCTTTCTCTATTTTATTCAAGTAAGCCTCTAAGGATATAAAATTTCCCCTTATTACCACTTTGGCTGCATCCCATAAATTTTGGTATGATGTCTCACCATTGTCATTATTTTGAGTGAAATTATTAATTGTGTCTATAATTTGCTGTTTCACCCAATCATTCTTTAAGATGAAATTATTTAGTTTCCAATTACTTTTTGGTCTATTTACACCTAATTTTTATTGAATGTAGTTTTTATTGCATTGTGATCTGAAAAGAAAGCATTTACTATTTCTGCCTTCCTGCATTTAATTTTGAGATCTTTATGTCTTAATATATGGTCAATTTTTGTGTAGGTTCCATGAACTGCTGAGAAGAAAGTATACTCCTTTCTGTCACCATTCAGTTTTTTCCAGAGATCTATCATACCTAATTTTTCTAATATTCTATTTACCTCTTTAATTTCTTTCTTATTTGTTTTGTGATTTGATTTATCTAAATCTGATAGTGCAGGTTGAGATCTCCCACTATTATAGTTTTGCTGTCTATTTCTTCTTGCAACTCTCTTAACTTCTCTTTTAAGAATTTAGATGCTACACCACTTGGTGCATATATGTTTAATATTTATATTGCTTCATTATCTATGCTACCCTTTAGCAAGACATAGTTTCCTTCCTTATCTCTTTTAATTAGATCAATTTTTGCTTTTGCTTGATCTGCGATAAGGATGGCTACCCCTGCTTTTTTGACTTCACCTGAAGCATAATAGATTCTGCTCCAGCCTTTTACCTTTACTCTGTATGTATCTCCCTGTTTTAAATGTGTTTCCTGTAAACAACATATTGTAGGATTCTGACTTTTTATTCAGTCTGCTATCTGCCTCCTCTTTATGAGAGAATTCATCCCATTCACATTTATGGTTAAAATTACTAATTCTGTATTTCTTGCCATCCTAATATCCCCAGATTATACTTTTTTTTCCTTGCCCTCTTTCCCTTCTTCCCTAGTATTAAACTTATTGGTCCCATTTGTGCCACACAGCTCTCCCTCTTTAGTATCCCTTCCTCCTCCCTTTGAATCCCTTTCCCTTTCTTGTACCCTTCCCTTATTATTCTTTTTCCTTTTCCTTTTTCCTCTCCCACTTTTTAATGAAGTGAGAGAAAAATCTCTGTAAAACAAATATGTCAATTATTTCCCCTTTGAGCCAACTCTGATGAGAGTAGGATTCACATAATGTTCCTCCCCCTCTCAAAGTTCCCTCAGATATGATAGGTTTCCTTTGCTTCACTGTCACATGTAGTTTCCCTCTTTTTATCTCCCCTTTTCCCTTTTTCTGACACCATTCCCTTTCCATTGCTACTTCCCTTTTTTATGTTATATTGGTAAAATCAAATTATACATATGGTTTTTATGTATATCCACAACAGAAAGAGTTCCTTTTACCCTTTTCTACTTCTCTTGAGTTCTGTTGTTGGAGATCAAATTTTTTGTTTAAGTCTAGTTTTTTCCTTAGAAACAAATGGAATTCCTCTATTTCATTAAATGTCCATCTCCTTCCAGGGAAAAAAATACTCAGCTTAGCTGGGTAGTTTACTCTTGGCTGCATTCCAAGCTCTTTTGCCTTTCAGAATATCTGATTCCAGGCCCTTTGATCCTTTAATGTTGAGCTAGCCAGATCTTGCATGACCCTTATTGTGGCACTTCGGTATTTGAACTGTTTTTTCCTGGCTGCTTGTAAAATTTTTTCTTTAGTCTGAAAATTCTGAAGTTTGGCCACAATATTCCTGGGAGTCTTTATTTTAGGGTCTTTTTCAAAAGGTGTTCGATGAATTCTTTCAATGCCTATTTTCCCTTCTGGATCTATTATTTCTGGGCAGTTCTCTTTGATGATTTCCTGTAAAATAGTATCTAGGTTCTTTTTTTCATCATAATTTTCTGGTAGCCCGATGATCCTCAGGTTATCTCTCCTAGATCTATTTTCCAGGTCTGTTGTTTTTCCAAGTAAATATTTGACATTTTTTTCCAATCTTTCATTTTTTTTTTTGTTTTGCTTGACTGATTCTTGATGTCTCAATGAATCAGTTATTTCTATTTGTTCAGTTCTGATTTTTAGTGAGTTATTTTATTCATTAGCTTTTTTTTTACTTCTTTTTGTATATGTCCAATTGAGTTGTTTTGCTCTATGGAATTTTTTTCCATTTCGCTAATTCTTTTTTTTTAGTGAGTTATTTTCTTTTTCCAATTGACAAATTCTGTTTTCCTGCACTTCTTGGGAGTTTTTTTTTACCTTTTCCAATTCACATTTCAGGAAGTTGTTTTCTTTTTCACTTTATCAAATTTTACTTTTAGTGAGTTATATGCCTTTTCTGTACTCTCTTGCATAGCTTCTCTTTCCTTTCCCCATCTCTCTTCTAGTTCTCTTTTAAGGTTTTTAATAGTCTCTTCTAGGAGAGCCTTTTGTTTTGGGGATCAACAATGATAGGTGTATGGACTGGTACCTGTCTTGCCAGCTGGCTATAAAAAGCAGGGAGGTACTGGAGTACTCTGGCAAAGAGTTCCTCACCTGGGAGTAACTCAGGCTTGCAGGGCTGAGCTGGGAAAGTGCCCTGCAAAGAACTCCCACTGTGTGAGATAATGACTGCCCTGGGGCTAGACACTGAGCAGTGAGAGTTTCATTACCCCAAGCCAAAGCCTGCCCTGGGGCTGTGGGTATTAGAAGTTGAACAATGAATGGATTTGAAGGGTCCGGAAGTGTCTGCCCGGGAAGCACAGTCTGCTGGGGAAGTTCTATTGCCCCACACCGAGCCCCCCACTGTGCCAATTAGAGGCTAACCAGGCTGTGCCCCCCTGCCATGCAGATTTGTAACTGCCCCTGCAAAAGCTCCCGTACTGCAGGATGTGGCTGCAGGGCAGCGTTAAAGTTTGCCTGAATCACTTCCTGGTTTGAGTGGTTACAGCCAGATCTCGTTAGGTTCTGGCGTTTTTTAGTGTTCCCTCTGTTTTAGGCTTTCATTTCTTTGCCAGTTTACTGCTTTGTAGTCAAGGCAGAGCAGTTAGCCTATAGCAGAGTCGTCTCTATAACTTCCCTAGCCACAGAGATCACCCCTGCCCCTGGTCTGCTCAGGAGGCTAGTCTCTCGCTGCCTGTGCTAGTCTGTTCCTGGCCCCTCAGGACAAACCTTTCCTGGCGATCTTCCAGATTGATGGGCTGGTAAATTGTAGTGCTTCTAAACTTCATGAATTTAAACAGTGAAGAGCTATTTTTGAGGCTGAATTAAATAGTTGGTTATGAGAGAAATGAGAGGAACTTAGAGAGTCATGTGTGCCTTCTCTGCCATCTTGGCTCTTGGTCATTGATTCTTAAAAAGTTTCATAGATTCTATTTATTTCCATCCCCAGATTGTGAAGGTCTTCCAAATTTTATAATTTATATTTATTAACATCTAGGTTTTCTTTTAAAAACAACATATCATTCCTCTTTTTTTCCTCTCAGAGAACCATCCCATATAAAATAAAACATGGAAAAATAATTTACTAACTTAACATATATCTGACAAAAACAAAATCTGACATTATATGCAGTATTCCCACATTCATACTTCTCCACCTCTACAAAGTAGAGAAGAAAGTATATTTCTTATGTCTCTTTTCAGGCATTAAACTTGGTCATTATCGCTTCATAGGACTTTCAAAGTTTTACATTTTCCTTTTATGTTTATTGTAATCATTGTGTCTATTGTTTTTCTGGTTCTGCTCATTGTGTTGGGCATTGATTCATCTAAATTTTCCTATTATTTTCTTTATTTTTCATTTCCACGGTTCCTTTTTTGTTCTTTAATCATTTCAGTTGTGCCCAACTCTTTGTGACCCCATTGAGGGTTTTCTTAGTAAAGATACTGGAGTGATTTGTCATTTTTTTTCTCCAGCTTTTAAAATATTCTATTGCATTCATGCTAGACATGCTAGACAATAGGCATCCATTTTGTTTCCAGAGTTTTTCTATTACTATAAATATTTTGTTATATGTGAGGCTTTTAAAATAAAATCATTTATTTCCTTGAGATATATGAGTGATAGAATCATGTGTTCAAGGGCTTGGATATCTCAGTCACTTTTTTTTTGAACTTTTTTTTCTTTTCTTTTCTTTTTTTCTTTTAAATAACTTTTTATTGACAGAACCCATCCCAGGGTAATTTTTTTTTTTTTTACAACATTATCCCTTGCACTCACTTCTGTTCCAATTTTTCCCCTCCCTCCCTCCACCCCCTCCCCCAGATGGCAAGCAGTCCTATACATGTTAAATAGGTTACAGTATATCCTAGATACAATATATGTGTGCAGACTGGAACAGTTTTCTTGTTGCACAGGGAGAGTTGGATTCAGAAGGTATAAATAACCTGGAAAGAAAAACAAAAATGCAAGCAGTTTATATTCATTTCCCAGTGTTCTTTCTTTGGGTGTAGCTGCTCCTGTACATCCTTGATCAATTGAAACCGAGTTAGATCTTCTCTTTGTTGAAGATATCCACTTCCATCAGAATACATCCTCATACAATATTGTTGTTGAGGAATATAATAATCTCCTGGTTCTGTTCATTTAACTTAGCATCAGTTCATGTAAATCTCTCCAATCCTCTCTGTATTCATCCAGCTGGTCATTTCTTACAAAACAATAAGGTTCTATAACATTCATATACCACAATTTTCAGTCACTTTCTAAGTATGTCTTCAAGACTCTTTTTTCCTAATGTTTGAATCAGTTCATACCTCTGGAGTAGTGTATAGCCATCCTTCTCAGATCATTATGACTTGGTATCATTTGCCCCATATACTCAATGTTATTTTCTTTTTAAAAAAGGGGAGGGAGGGAGGGAGCTAAGGAAGATCTTAGATATCATACATATCAGGAATTTATAAAGAATGTTGATGTTTCTGATAGAGAGCTTAGCAACTTTCTTAATGCCACTTTACCAAGAATATTTGTTAAACTCATGCTTCAAATCAGAACAAAATAGGACTTGAGATCAGTGCCCTGGATTTTGAGTTTGTAGTCTGAAATATTTTAAAAGTATGAAAAGGTAAAACCACTAATTAATAGTCATCAGTGTATTTAGAATGTTTCCAATGATTATCTGAGATCCTTGTGTTAAGATAGTTAAATACTTTACATTCAGGTTTTCTCCCCATCCATTCACCCCCAATGAGATTCTGAGACTGACATCTACATAGGTTTTGACTGAAACAGACAGGAAAACTGATTCTTCAATAAAAGGAAAATCCCTGTGCAAATAAAATGATTCACATTGAAAACACATTTAAGTACTTGTTCATTGAATTTAAGCAACATGCTGACCCCTCCTCCAAGTTCTTTCTGAGATCAAGATAAAATTTCTTAACATCCTTGTGAACAAGTTAGAAATAAGGGGTTTCCATTACTAGAAATTGACTGATTTCTTGTCTCCCTCCCTCCCCGTCCCCCCTCCTGTCTTGCTGTAGTATCCTAAGAACCACTAGATGTCCACAAACCATGCTTTAGGTAACTTAATCCAGTTAATTTTGAAACCAGCCTTGTAGGGCCATATTGTCTTGATGGGTGAAACCAACTCAAACAAACATTGCCCATTATAATCATTGTCTTCCAACTCCAGATTATGTTTTACATCCCATCTGACCATCCTCTCTGGTTATTTTCTTGCTAGCCACCCTGCTGCAAATGTGTACTTTCTTTTCTTCCATCTGCTTTTCTCTCCCAGTCCTTCCTCCCTCTCCCCCTCCTCACATCTCTAGTCTGGTTCCTTTCCATTTCTTGCTATGAGCCAAATAAGCAAAGCACTAAGCAACATCAGCAAAGCTTCTGTAAAGGCCATGTCAATCAGTCACCCTGTGGTACTTCTTAGTATCCCTTTTGCTTCCCAGAACCTAATACTCTTCCTTGGTCATAATTCCCTTAGATGTGCTATCTCTTCTATTAGATTGCCATCTCCCTGAGGGGAAGAAATATTTCACTTTTGCATTGATAACTCTTACACATAGCATAGTACAGGGAACATAGTAGGTGCTTAATAAATCTCCTTCATTCATTCATTCATTGATTCATTCAGGCATTGACTATTCATCAGAGTAATTGAAAGGATTCTTGTTTTGGTATAATTATAATTAGTTAGCCTCTGAAGTTCCTCCATACACTGAAATCCTATGATTTAAAAAAATGGAATTTTAAAACTAACTTCAGCATTTGATGTGGATCTGGACTAGGTTTTGTTTCTAAGAGGAAATTCAGTTCAGTAATTATTTTCAAATAACTACTCTGCATGAAATATTGTGCTCCTAACCCCAAAATTATTATTCACAGTAGCAAAAAAATAAATCTGTAAAATTGGAAGAATGTTTTTTACATTAATTTAAATGATGTGCAACAGTGGATATTATATTTAAATACACATAGAAAGATCCAACTCATTTTAAGATTGGGGGGATGGTAGAAAGAGGCTATTTTTTGATATAAAATTGCTAACTACAATATTTCCAATTGATGAATGTTTAGCAATAAAATGGATAATACCATCATGTTTGGACAAATTCCATCAGGGATTGCTTATTTCTTTGTGTAATTTGTGGTCCAGTCCTCCCCCCTTCCCTATTCTTCAGGTCTAGACTCATAAGATTACAAGAATTACAAGAATCTGGTTTGATCTCAGGGGTCTGACTCCAAAAGGTCATATTCTCTCTAGCTCATATGCCTTTACACAGCATTTATGCTGTGAAATCTCCAATTACAGTCATGTCTAGGCTTCCTCAAATGTGGATAACAGAATCCTCAGCTCCTTTATAAACAATTAATACAACAAATGTATATTAGGTATGGAACTGTTTTTATTTCACTCACAGAAAATTTGCAAGATGCCAGAATTCCCACAGGAGCCAAAAAACAGACACAGAAAACATGTAAAAGCCTTCACATTGGCCAATACACTCTCCACAAAAACAAATTATAACCAAGGTCCACAAGGCAATACTCAAATATTTTATGAATCCCTAGCTTTTCCACAGGATCCTGCACAATCTTTTCCAGACTGATAGAGAAAGAGAGTTCTTAGTCAATTAGTGAATATTAAGTGCTTACTATGCTTAGACTTTATGCTAAGCACTGAAGTTTACCAAAAACCAAAAACCAAAACAAAATCTCACAGTTCCTGCCATTAAAATATCCATATTCTAGTGGAAGTGAAAACCTGTAAACAACTAGTTTTCTCTTTTCTCTTTGTTCCTCCCTCTCTTCCTTTATCCTTCTCTTCCTTCTTTCCTTTTTCCTCTCTCACTGCCTCCCTTTTTCCTCCCTTTCTGCCTCCCTCCTTTCTTTCCTTCCTTCCCTTTTCTTTCTTTTTCTCCTTCCTTCCTTCCTTCCTTTTCTTCCTTCCTTCCCTCCCTTCCTTCCCTCCTTTCTTTCCTCCTTCCTTCTTTCCTTTTTTCTTTCCTTCTTTCCTTTCTTCCTTGCTTTCTTCTTTCCTTCCTTCCTTCCTTCCTTCCTCCTATTCCCCCTTCCTATCTCTCTTCCCCCTCCTTCTCTCTCTTCCTTATTCTCTCTCTTCCTTATTCTCTCTCTTCTTTCTTTTCCTGTCTCTCTCCATATATGCATATACATATATCTCTGCACATACATAAAACACAAGGTACACACACATCTATACAAGCACATGGTTGTGTATGTTTACACAGATATATACACATAATTTTGTTGTTGTTTCAATTATGACCAACTTTTGTTGGTCATAAAACCATTTGAAAACCATTGGGATTTTCTTAGCAAATATATTAGCGTGATATGTCATTTCTTTCTCTAGTTCATTTTACACATGAGGAACTGAAGCAAATGGAGTTAGATGACTTGCTCAGGATCACACAACTAGTATGTATCTGAGGCAAAATCTGAACTTAGGAAGATGAGTCTTCTTGACTCTTTTACACATACCTATATATACATATATGTACATATAATACATACATGTTTTATGTACACATAATAATGACAAGAATTAATCACAATAGCTATTGACTTATAGTTCAATGAATGAAGAGTCTTCTCCCCAAAGCTGAGCAGAATGAAGGTCTAGGTTAAATATTTAAGAAAGGTTTCAATAGCAAACTGAACCATTGATGCTAACTTGATGATATTGCTTTATTTTGAAGACACATCTTTCAATTGTGGGTGAAAAATCCTTTTCCCAAACTTATGGAGCAAATTGTAAAGATGGAAGACTAAATCTGGAAAGATGATGTTTCTATATGAGGCAGTTAAGTGAAGCACTAAATAAAATGCTGAACCTGGAGTTAGGAAGATGAGAGTTCAAATGTAGCTTTTGGACACTTACTAGCAGAGTGACCCTGAGGCACATTGCCTTTTTTTGCCTTTAGTTTCCTATTCTGTAAAATAGGAATAATAATAGCAATTACCCATAGGGCATTTTGAGAATAAAAGGAACATTTCAAAGTTTTTTGCAAATAGTGTGCTATATAAATGCTAGCTATGATTACTATTATTATCATATAGCAGAATGCCCAGACACACAAATTTACTAACAATAAAAAGCATGTGTGTTTAACAAATTTATCTTGTTATATTCCTAATATAAAGATGTTTGTCCAGGCCTACAAAAAATTGTCAGACAAGAAGAAAGAAATCTTTAGGTTTTCTAGCTGAAATGCATCCCATAAACTAATTAAAGATATCATATCAAAGGATCATGTCATGTCCACTTATACTAAAGCATTAAAAGGTTTTGGAAGGAGGAAAATTAAGAAAACAGATATCTCTGAGGTGGGTTGGTGTGCTTGTTTAGTGCAAAAGACTTTAAGTCACTTTTGGTACCATTTATTTTTTCAGGCTGCCTCTAAAAGCCTACCATTTGTTTTAATAATGGCACATCTAGTGTGACCCCATATCCACTTTCCTCTGCCCAGATGTATATTTGTCAACATCAATTGATAAATTGGGCATTAGTTGTGAAAGGAATGAAGTGAAGGCCCACAAAATGGCAGCAGAAAATATTAGCATTACACATGGCGCTGCTCAGCTGTGAGCTCTTTCTTTTCTACTACTTAGAGAACTCTCATTTGTTAGATTTGATTGCATCATCCCTTTCTCCATGAATCTCCAAGCCTTGGAAATACTTAAGTTAAAAGCAGAGGAAAACTGGGAAAAACCACAGAAACCAATGGAGCTTATATTAATAGCTATTCCTTTTCCAGTATAGTCAACAAGTGACCGTCTAGCCTACACCTAGAGATGATTTGAGTCAGCTGCATGGAAAGACCTTTCTAATTAGTTTCAGTAAGCAACAATTTGAACATCTTGCTTTTCATCAGGTTTGAGATTTTATTATAGTCCCTTCATAAGGTAGACTACTATATATATCTTTCTGATCTTCCTAGCTTATATTCTTTTTTTGGTTAAAGCCTTTTATTTTCAGTATGTTTATTTTCAATATGTTTATATGCATGTTTTCAATACGCACCCTTACAACACCTTGTGTTCCAAATTTTTTCTTTCCCTTTTCTCTACCCCCTCCCCTAGATGACAAGTAATCTAATATATGTCAAACATGTGCAATTCTTCTATACATATTTCCACAATTATTATGCTGCACAAGAAAAATCAGATCAAAAAAGAAAAAAAATGAGTAAGAAAATAAAATACAAGCAAACAACAATAAAAAGTGAAAACACTATGTTGTGATCCACACTCAGTCTCCATAATACTCTCTCTGAGTGCAGATGGCTCTCTCTATCACAAAACCCATTGGAACTGGTCTGATTAACCTTACTTGAAAAGAGCCACTTTTCATCATCAGACTTGATCATTGTATAATCTTGCAGTTGCTTAGCTTATATTCTTAACCAATTTTCTAATTATCTGTGGTTATTGATTGTTTGGAAGAGTTGAAGCTTCAATAAACATTCTATCTTGTGCTCAAGAAACACCATATCCCTTTATTGTGAAATTAGATCCTTTTCTAATGATAGCTATCAGGGGACTGCCATCACTTTTATTTTTCTGGAACACATTAACCCCCCTGGAATACTCCCCACCTTCTTTCAGTTGCTCATGAGGGAGAAATTAACAAATATAAGTAGATAAACCATAAGTAGATATAGGAGTATCTGTAGAAGTCTAAGGATGCCTCCTTCTTCAGAGGATTTCCCAAGTATTCTTCTGAAGCTAGCCAGAAAGAGGAAAGCTGATCAATTCACCTAGTAATCTTTTGTCCTGCTCTCCTTGATCCTTGTTCAACTCAGCATCATATCAGACAGTAATGCTATAATAACCAATTAAAAGCATCACCAACTGGCCTAAGCAATGGTAGATAAATCTGCTATCCAATGACAAGTTTGGAAAAATAAAGAAAGCATGTGCTTCTTAATTTCAGTTTGGAGGTAGTTCAAATTACAGAATATTTCAAAATCTTGCTGGTGTTATGCTATGCACCTGTGTTTTGTTTTTAATATGCATCATAACTATTTCTGGGGCCCCATGGTATACTATTTCTCCATATGGTTCTGAATCTGAATCTGTCCCTTTGTGACTGCTTGAGTCAACAACAATGAATGTCTTCTGTTTTAAAACATTAAAATACCTTTCCGTATCACTGAGTTGGGTAAAGTGTTGAACCCATGAGGGAATGAATTTGTGCTTCCTTTTATTCTCTTTCTGCAATCATCTGCTTATTTAGATCGACAAATTTGCAATGGAAAGGTTAATGAGCTTTTGGCCACCAGTCTTGTTATTCAAACCATTATGAGCAACACTTAAATGTGACTTCAATTTGCACATTCTTTTTGATCACCTATTTTCTCTTTACTATCCATTCTCATGATTTAATGGGAAATATAACTAGCTTCCTCTCTTACCTTGGATGTTAATTTAAAATTATGGGATTTTGAGAACCAGTGTGCAACTTGAACATTATTATTATTCATATAAAATCATATAACTTAAAACTAGATGCTAAGCCAGGAAAATACGATAAACTTGCCTAATTGAGGAATGGGATGGGAAGAAAGGACATTTTTAGTTACAGATGTGCCTTAAGTTTTAGCCTTCAGCTAATTCAATGGAGAAAGCAGACATAGTTGCAATTCATTGCTTCATTTCTATTGTGAATGACTATCAGTGAGTATATTCAGAAGTCATCATGGTGAATAGGAAAAATTGTTTTAAATGATTACTCTTATTTAAAATGAATCTAAAAATTGAATTTAAAAAATCATTATTTTTACCTCCACTATGGCAAATAATTTGTGTGGTCCCCTCATTAGAGAACAATTTTATATCTTTTCCAGTACCCTCCACAGTACTCAGCACATAGTAAATACTTCCTGATTATTGCTGAATGTTTGTATGTCTGGTAACACTTGGTATAATGTCAGAACTCAGTAAATATTTTTGAACAAATGATTATATTACACCCTTCAAAATATTTTTGTTAAGTTCTTTCATGTAAAAATGAGTTAAGGTTTCAAAAAGGAAAAAAAAATATGATGAGTTGACACAAGTACTTTTTGAAATTTTGTTTATATGAGGTGTTTGGGACCAACAATCTTAGGACAGGGAAAGACTTATTTCCATACCTCTTTGGAGAATGGATGAAAATGCAGTAGAAACCTAACATCATCTCTTCTTGGTTGATGTATGTTATTTTAAAAACTCGTGGTTTATCCCCTTGAGTTTTTATATAATGTATGCCATCTAAAAGAATGTATAATTTTAAATCTAATTGCTTTGAACAACAATGGGTTTGTTGAATAAATGAATGTTTTGAAACAATCAAATTACCTTGGTGTGTTTATTCTGCTATTACCTCTAACACATTAGGAGAATCCATAATGGTATTCTAGTTATCTTTTTTAAATGGAAAATTCTCCATTTTGATGTATGTCTCTCTGAAAATAATTCCTTTTAAGAGACTCAGTACAGTTCTGATTATGTAGCCATGAGTTTAAAGTATTCCTAATCTCAAAGTAGGCATGTGGTCAACAGGAACCAGAATGGAATTTTAGCAAATGTAAAAGTCAAAGAATTTTATGAGTTGGAACAATTTTTGGTGTCACTTATGGTTTTGATCTCAACTTTTCCCCTTAATATAAAACCTGCCTGACAAGACATAGATCTCATTCAAGTTCTAAACAATTTACTTGCTTTGTTTAAAACCAGAAATAACATAACACATTCATCAAAATCAACTTACAAAAAGAATGAATTGCTCACTAACATCTGCTGAAACTATCAGCGCTGAGAAGACTGAGATGGTCAGGCCTATAATATTTCCTTTGTGCTTTGAAAAATCATGCAAGTAGAACTTTATCTGTGTGACAGAACAATCGTTTTCTAATGAAGAGAACATTTCCAAATGTTTCCAGTGTCTATTCCCATATCTTAAGCCAAGAGTTTGTGTTCAGGGAAGGGATTCCTAATATGAAAGCATTTGCTGTCTTAAGGCCCCCAAAATTAATTTATTGAACCTCTAAAAGGAGACTTATCAACAAAATCTCTAGCTTACAAATAGTAATTGTATGATAAAGCATCCTGCTACTGAACAAAGTTATTCGACTGATTAATTTTGGAATAAAAAGAGAATGTTAAATTTTAATATTTACCTTGGGAAGTGGTAGTATTTTTCCAATGTTTATAGTAACAAAATTTGGAAATATGTAATGAATAGCCATGTAAGAAGTTAGCTGCTTTGTTGTCTTTGAATCATACTTTAGATATATAAAACTGAATAAAATTTGATAGAATAGAGGGATTCCTGGGCAGAATTGTGATTTTTCTTTGTCCTCCTACTTCCACCTTCTCATTCTCAATCCCCGCTCCTCTTCTTTAAATTTTTATCCAAGTCCAGACTTGGACCAGTACTGCCAACTAGTCCTAGAGCTAGCAATGGAGTTACAGCATTAACATCTTTCAGAGATAACTTATCTTTTAAAAATGGGCACCTGACTGCCCCCTTACACCATTACTATCCCATATATACAAAAGAAATGAATAATTAAGAGGAAATGTCATATGCCGAAATGAATTTTTTTTGCATGATTTCCTAAGGGTTGTAGACTCCCAATATGGAAATTCCTTCAACTGCTAGAGAGTTACAACTATTTAACTCTCTTAGAAAACTTATCCAGGACACTAAAATATTAAATGGTTTGCCTATAGGGTTGCTCATTTAACTTTGGTGTTCACTTGATTCACCCAACTCTGACATGCAAAGCATGCTCAGCATCTACACCTGCTAAATCACCTTAGTAAACAGAATAAACCAAGTTATGAGTAACTGATAGGCTTGAAACCCACTGTTGAGGAAGAGAAAGATTGATCCCAAGCATGTGAAAACCATATCTGGAGGTAGAGAAGAGTTGTTCAAATGGTTATGAAGGTGACTAAAGCAGCCATTGTGGAATGCAGACAATGAAGACACAAAGGTCATCCATTGCATCTAATGACATTACCAATCATCTTAATTTTTGTCTTACCTCTAAACTTCAATCAATGGCTCTAAAACAGGAAGTGATGCTGAGACTTTGTGTAACTCCATCTTCCTTAAATCCAATTCATAAACAAGTCAAGACACCACCTTGCGATGATACTAGTTGTCTCCAAAAAATGAAGGGCAGACAATAATACTGTCTCTACCAAAATAATTAAACAAAGAAGTAATAGGAGAGATTTGTAGGATAAGAGTTCCTTTCTCGGAGTGCTTCCAATTACATTGTGTGGAAGATGCTTTTCTTGTTTTTTTATTTTTTGTTTTTTTTTGTATAGTATATATATTGTATATATCTCTGTGTGTAGGTGTATGTACACAGATGTACTTTGGACTTTTTCAAATTCACTAAGACAATAAGATTCAAGGGTATTTCATTTAGATACATTTGCTCCTTGTATGAGGTAAGACCCCTTTCAGTCTTGGATACATCAGTTTTATATAAAAACAGGAAAATATTAAATAATCAAGAGAGACAATGTATTATTATACTAGAGGGGTTTGGCAGAGGGAGGAGGAATTGTCTTTTTACTTTTTCCCTGCCTACTCATTTGCGTGGCCTATAGGAGAGCCTTAAAATGTTTAAAACAAAACAAAACAAAACTGGGGAACATTGACTCTTAGAGCCCTTTGGGTATTATGAGGCAAATCACCACTGCTTGGTTATAGTTTTACATGCAGAAATGAACACTGGGGGAAATGTTCTAGAGTCACCATCAATCATGATACAGTTTTTCACCGCTCATTTTAATAGCAGGAGGAATGGCCTAATGCAAAAAAATGAATCCTAAAGGGGATGCATTTGCTAGGATGCTCTTCCCTTCACCTGCTTTGTGAGTGGTGGCAGGCATTGAAGCTATTCTGAAGCAGTAGAGGGATCTCAGGTGGGAAGAGGCGAAAAAGGAGATCATGCTGGGTATGGGGAAGGCTGGAGTCATTTGAGATAAATTATAAAGATCATCCCAATTACCTTTTCATTGAATGTGCGATCCCAAGAAATCTAGAATTGAGTGGAAAGTAAGTTAAATAAGTGAAATCTATCTAAAATGAATGAGGTCAGGGAATATGACTTGACTTTTTAGTTTCTCCATTTTCAAGATGTAAGAACACATAATAGGCTTTTGATGAATGTTTGCTGCATGTGGCACATGTTGTGCACTGGCTATTCCAACCCCCATTAGGTCCAAGCTAGGTCCTCAGTGTGTGACTAATATTTCATTTTGGAGCTTTGGGGTTATCCATGAACAGTTGGGAGATATCTTTTTCAAATGCTGTGGACCATAAGCTTCCACCAGTGCAGGATCATTGGATTATATCAATTAATCAGTCATATTTAATCAGCTTTAAGAAAGATATTTATTAAAATGATATGGGAAGAATAGTTGGCAGAACAACATTAAACAGAAAATTTCCTCATAGTCTGTTGTGTACTCTGCACAACTACATATAGTATATAGGGGGAAATGGGCTCAAGGTCAATCTATATGTGGCCAAGAGATAATTCATAGCTTCTCAGAATTCTTTTGCTGGAATCCCCAAGATGTTTGTTTTTGGAATGATGAAGCTTTTCCTTTTGTCATTCTGTAGATCCTGAATCTGTTTTCTTTCTCTCCTCTAAATTTATTTGTAGCTCTTGCCAGCCTGCTGTTGGGGTAGGGTGGGAAGACATTTTGAGGTGCTTTTTGCCCTTATGGGAGATGGTTTGCTGGCTTAGTGGCCAGAATTACTCTCTTCTGACCCACCACTGGCGCAAATCTCTGATTCAAAATGGCTCAATGCTTTTATACAGGCCCATGGGCATAAAAAAGTCACTTAGCTAATGAAAATAGACTTTCTGTTGTCCCTAGGGAAGTGCCTAAACTTTGGTCACAAATAAGAAAAAAATGAAATATATTTTCAACTGGTAATGGTATCAGGGTTGTTGGATTTAGTGATTTCTATCCCACATTTACAAATGAACAAACTGATTTGAATTTCAGGCTCATGATAAAATTAATTAGTTTAGATTGCAGTGCCATATTATTTTTTCCTTCCTTTTTTCTTCTTTCACCCTGTACACTTCAAGTCTCCTGATCTTCAAAAAATGTGAGACTATCTACCTCTTCCCTCTTAATGTATAGAATCAGCGGTAATCCTTCTCTTACAATTTTATATACACTGGGAAGTGTGTATGTGTAAGAATGTGTGTGTATGTGTGTGTATATATTCACATGTATGTATGAGTATATATAGTATATACAGTATAAATTAAATATAATATAAACACATATGTATTAAATATGGGTTATATATCAAAATAAATATATATGTATAAATTATATATATGTATGTATGTGTATGTATGTGTGTATATATATATATATATATATATATATATATATATATATATATATATATGTTTTATGCAGAAGCAAAAGAATAAAGTAGGACAAAGTAAGCTTCAGAGGTTCAGTAAAGGAAAAGAGTACCAAGAGTCCAACATTGAAAATGGGGAAGAAATTTACAAGAAGTGACAATATCATCTAGAAAATCTTTGAAAAGAGAGGTGAAATGTGAATTGAACCCTGAATAATGTGAAAGATATAAATGAACAGAGAAGAGCAAGTGGGACTTGAAGAAATTACAGGAGGGGTATTATGCTTATTTTCTTCTTTTCTGATGTAGTGATGACCAGCTTCCCCTACTTCCTTTGCATAATAACTTTTTGCTTTCATTTAAATAACTCCAAATCCAGTCTCACTTATCTCTTTAGATGTTTAGATTTGTTTTCTCCTTTTTCTCCTTAATGGTCTTAAAAGATGGAGTCCCAAGTTGGATGTAGATTACAATTTACCTTTTAAAAAATGAAAACTATAGATGACTAAACAATTTATTTGGGATTCCCAAGAGGTATAATAGTGAGTGATAATAATCTTGTTTTTTCCTTCACCCTCACATAAACTGCTGCCTATGTCTGGAGTGTGTTTCCTTCTCACTTTCAACCATGAGGATCCCCAGTTTCCTTTAGGCTTAACTCATGTGTAACCCTCACTGACACTCTCACATTTAGTGCCCTTCTCCTTAAATTACTTTGAATTTATCTGTATACATGTTTTCTTTTTTGACTTCCTATTCCCAAATAGAATATAAGCTCCCAAGGACAGAGATTGTTTTACTTTTATCTTTGTGATTAGCACAGTATCATGCATACACACACACACACACACACACACACACACACACACATTTCAATAAAACCACAACTATTACTAGGGAGATGGTCCTTTTCTTCAAGGAGCTTACATGCTAATTCTGTTGAAGAAACCATTACATACACACATAAATGCAGGCAAAACAAACATGATCTCACTTTTTGGGGTAAGGTATTAGCAACCAGGGAGATTAGGAAAGATTTCATGATTTCTTAGCCAAGTCTTGAAGGAAACTAGGGATTATAAAAAGTGGGGATGAGTAGAGAATTTATTTGAGGAAAAGGGATAACTTTTATCATGAAACAGAGAAAGGAATAGGATCTTGCACATGAAGAACAGTAAGAATGGCATTTTAGTTGTACCAAAATAAATGTTAGGGGATAATGTATAACAAATTTGGAAAATTAGATTAGATACCACATCACATCTCTCAGATTGGCTAAGATGACAGGAAAAGGTAATGAAAAATGTTGGAGGGGATGTGGGAAAACTGGGACATTAATGCATTGTCAGTGGAGTTGCAAAAAGATCCAACTATTCTGGAGAGCAATTTGGAACTATGCCCCCAAAACTATAAAACTCTGCATACCCTTTGATCCAACAGAGCCACTACTAGGCCTATGACCCAAGGAAATAATAAAGGAAAGAAAGAGACCTATATGTGCAAAAATGTTTGTAGCAGCTCTTTTTATGGTAGCAAAGACTTGGAAAATGATTAGATGCCCATCAATTTGGAAATGGTATGATTAACAAGCTGATTTTAGAAAGGCCTGCAAAGATTTACACGAATTGATGCTGAGGGAAACAATCAGAACTAGAAATATATTGTACACGATAACAGCAAGATTGTGTGATGATCAACTATGAAAGACTCGGTTTTTCTCTGATGGTTTAGTGATCCAAGGCAATCCCAATAAACTTTGGATAGAAAACACCATCTTCATCCAGTAAGAGAAATATGGAGATTGAATGTAAATCAACACGTGCTCTGTTATTTTTGTTTTGTTTTTATTTTTTTATCTCATGGTTTTTCCCTTTTGTTCTGATTTTGTTCTGCCAACATGATTCTTAAAGAAATGTGTATTTAAAAAGTTCATATACATATATAACCAGAAAAGACAAAACAATTAATAAAAAAGAAAGTAAGATTGGAGATCAGTTACGAAAACCTATTAGATCATAAGGCAAAGGGAATTTAATGAGTAGGAAAATGACATGATTAGAATTGTATTTTAGGATTATTAGTTTGGCCATATGGAGGATTGATAGAAGAGAAGACAGACTTAAGTCAGGGAAATCAAAGAGGAGGTACTCACAATGGTGTCTACAAGAGGTGGTGATGAACTGAAACAGGAGAGTAGCAGAGTAAGAAGAGAGCTGGTGGATTGTAGAGATGTTTGTGAAATTGACAAGATTTTCCAACTGATTGGATGTGAAGAATAAAGGAGTGCAAGAACAACTTAAGGATGATTCTGAATATCTAGAAGGATAGTGATAGCCTTGACAAAAATAGGGAAGTTTGGAAAATGGACAGATTTGGGGACAAATAAATGTGTCTCGAACTTATTGAATTTTAGATGTACATGGGATAATCAGTTGGAACATCTAATAGGGAACTGATCATATGGAAGTGGAACATAGGAGACGGACTAAGATTAAATATTTATATATCTGGGAACCATCTATAAAGAAGAGAATTCAACTTAAGAGAACTGATAGGTAAAAGAAAATAATGATTTGATAAATTGTATAGAATAAATTGGGAAATGGAAGTATTGGAAAGCACCATCTTTTACTTTCATTATTTGTGTTGTAATAATTCTGCTCCTTTGAATGACAGTGAAATACTCTGATAAACTGAATAGTTGTTGAGTTGCAGTAAAAATTTGAAAAGCTGTCTTATGAGTATGTTTTTGAATATCTGTGTTCATATTAATAGCTATGAGTCCTATTGCCAAATACAGGCAGAACAACCACATTTTGTCTTTGACTTTTTGCATGAGTCCTGTTTTAAAAAAAATTATTCTGAACTTACAAACATTTCCATAATATAATACAATAGAAAAAAAGATGATTGCATGTGAAACCACAAATCTATTAAGTACAACTTGCTATGTAATAGAGCTAACATAATTTTTTTCTCTTCCCATCCACTTTAGAGTTTGCTACTATTAGTCATAAATATGGGTCTATATGATATATATGCATGCATGTACACACATATATTTTCATATACATGTAAAACCATTCTACATATACTTCTATTTATTTGTTCTTTCTCTGGATACAGATCTTGTCTTCCTTCATTTGACCTTTGTAGTTAATTTGGGTATTTATAATAATCAAAATTTCTTAGTCATTCAAAGTTGTTCTTAAACCAGTATTGCTGTTATATACAACATTCTCTTGATTCTAATCATTTAGCTCTTCATTATTTCATGCAAGTCATGTACCTTGTCTTCATTCAGATATTTTTTTCTCTTCTCCATATGGTAATATGATGTAACATTTCTCTGGCTTCTGTGGAATGTAAGTTCCAAGAGGGTAGAAACTCAAAAACAGTTCTCTATGTCATTGCCCATACTGCATGCTTAATCAGAATTAGTTGGATTGCATTTACTTACATGGCTGACAGTCTATTTTTGATTAGATTGCTTAACCACCCAGAAAAAGAAAAAAAATATATGTGAAAAGTGGCAGGACATCTGTGCAGAAAATAAAATCTTGTACCCTGATCTAAAGATGCAATGTGACTTTTTACATTTAGAGGCAGGAGTGTCAAATTCCGCTTGCTTTCCTTTTCTTTCAGGAATATCCAATCTTGGAGGTTACTTTGAAAAAGGTGACCATTCTTTTTGAGAAGTTTGAGATCATTTTTGAAATCATTTTTACTAGACTGGGTATAGGATCTATTTGAGCCAGGTTCATCATGAAGCTCCAATATTATTTAGTGATTAGAGGTAGAAATGGTCAGGGAATGAGAAAGTGTTTTTGGGGAAAGAGTAATTCCACAGAGGGATGTTATCATTTGTTAAATGGTGCTATTGATAGAGCTCTGGATCTGAAGTTACAAAGACCAGAGTTTAAATCTGCCTGGGATACTTATTTGCTGTGAGATCCTAGGCAAGACATTAAAACTCCGTTTGTCTACTTGTAAAAACAGAATAAGGATAATAATAGCACCCATTTCCCAGAGTAGTGAGAATGAGATATTTGTAAAGTATTTAGTACAGTGTCTGCCGCATAGTAAATACCATAACTATTACTTGCTATTATTATTAATAATAATACTGTTAGCAAAGCCCCCTGATTGCTTGCTAATAAATGTAGTAACACTTTCAGTGGTAGGATTACCAAGTAGTACAGTGAACTTCAAGTTGGACCTGGAATCAAAAAGTCTTGAGTTCAAATCTTCCCTCAGACACTAACTATGCAACTCTGGCCAAATCACATGGACTCTATTTGCTTGTTTCCTCATTTGTAAAATGATAATAAGAATAATAATAGGGCAATGGTGGAATCCATCTCCTAAAATTGTTGTGAAGATCCCTCAAGATAATATTTGTAAAGCTCTTAGTACAGTGTCCGACACAGAGTAGGTACTTCATAACTGTTTATTGATTGACTAGTATAAATTTTATCTATTATTATTAGCATTGTTATTGTCATTAGTGATCTCTTTATATTCTCTGCAGCTATGTTCATGGAGTGAGAGGTGTGATCTTTCTGGCCTCTAGCTATGGCCTGAGCCATTGTAGCACCACTTTAGCTTCTTGTGATAAGAATCCTTGGGTCAGTCTCCCGTCTATCTGTGATGATTGTCAAGACAGTTGCTCTCACTCTTTTGAAAACTGAAAAATGCTTCTCATTCTTGCCTAGAAAGTGGAAATTGGTGTGGAGGGAGTGTTATCTGTCAGCACAGTATCATTCTGAGATGTCTTGCCAAGTTGGCGCCACCCCCAAAATGTCTGTTTCTCTCTGGGTGGTGTGCAGCCTAATTTAATTTACACCAAGATTTAGTTATGGACTGGTGTAAAGGAGAAATGGCTACATCAGCTT
Organism: Antechinus flavipes; assembly: GCF_016432865.1. Taxonomy (NCBI): domain Eukaryota; kingdom Metazoa; phylum Chordata; class Mammalia; order Dasyuromorphia; family Dasyuridae; genus Antechinus; species Antechinus flavipes. Next base: position 55,743,371 of record NC_067400.1, read on the forward strand.
GGGCCATCCAAAAACTGAGTCCATCTGTTCTTAATGCTATACCTAGCCGGGTATACTTTGGAGAATGAAGCTTTCAACCTTGGATTCAGTCAGAACCATTATTCAATGAGAGGGGGAAAAAAAAAACAGAGGGAGAATTTTCTCCTCACTTTGGAACGACTTCTAGCTTTTTAAACTTGGGTGAATTTCAGTTCTGTCATTTATTCCCTGTCTGACCCAGAATAAGTTGCTCACTTCTTTGGGCTTACTTCCTCATCTAGAAAATGAGTGATGTCCATTGATGTCCCTTCTAGTCCTAAATCTATGATTCACTAATTTTATGAAATTGATTTTCTGTAATAAAGATGAATTCACAATTTAAAAGTGAATTTGTTCTTTTCAAAGTTCACGGATGATGGTCTTTTCATGGTATAGGATGGCTAATTTTCTGAGAAGTCATTCTTTAGTTCTACATCTATGATTGAGGAATGCCAGAGCTCAACCTAAGAATTCTAGGGCACAAGGTAAATTCACTTGAGAGAGTGGGGGAAGGATGGGATGAGTCAAAGAAAATCTAGACTTTCTAGAATATACGACAAATTTATTTAACTGGAAGTTAGAGATATGGGTGGGCTTAGAGAAGGTACATCGAGGAGAGTTTAATGCTCTCATTCTGGGTAACTCCTGGGAAGATAGGGAAGATGGGAAAAAGCAGAGGGAAGGTAACAGTTAAGAAGTACAGAAGTAGTAGATGGGAGAGGAATAGGATTCTTACAGGACCAATGAGCCATAGGCTAGGAGCAGAATCTGCTTTACTGACATTAATTTGGCAGCGGTGTGGAGGATAAATTAGAAAGGGGAGTGACTGGAGGCAAGGACATGGATTCCAATGTTATTTCATTAGTCCAGAGATGAGTTAATGAAGGCTTTTGCTGGTGTGCTAACTATATGAGTCCCTCTGAATCTACTTCAGTTTATCCTTTTTGTGTCTTTTTTTGTATAAAATTGTTTGCCTATTGTTTCTCCCATTAGAATGAAAACCCTGTCAGACCAGGAACCCCTTTTTGCCTATCTTGTATTCCCTGATGTGCCTGGCACATAGTGACCACTGCATAAATGTTAGTTGATTGAGTTCAGTTGTGATGATGGAGTTGATAAGACTTAATAACTGATGGAAAGAGAGAGTAAGGGAGAATAAAGAGTTAAAAAGGCCATAGAGGTTATGAATCTAAAAGCTTGGGTGTGACTTCACAAAAAATAGAGATTTTAGGAGAGATTGAGTTGGAAGTGGGGAAAGAGAATGCTTAATTTTGGAGAGATTGAGATATGACTGATTTGAATCACACATTTTCTCACTCCTACTTCCATGCCCAATCTTAGATTTTGGTGCTTTGGATGGAACCCACCATTGCCCAGCCCTGGTTAGGTATCTGAAAATGCTCTTAAGAATGTGGAAGTCTGCATCACCCAAAGCACTGTTCTCTCACTTAAAATACAAAACCAAAACTATATCTCTAATTTTAAGAGTATTAGAACTCCTGAGAGAGACACTCCAGAGGCATACCAGCATATGTTCTGCAACTCATAGCCTTAGGAAAATTGCCTCAGGCACTGCAAAGTTAAGTGACTTGTTCTGGATCATTTAGCCTGTATGTGTCAGAGGAGGGGCTTGAACTTAATTTTGTCTTCCTAACTCTAAGCTTCACTCCCCTTTCCCTTCTATCATGATACCTCTTTCTTTTTTTATTAATGGCTAGTATAACAAACATGGCCATAACATGAATAGAGATGGAAATTAAGGGAGCAAACTAGTCATTTGTTAGGGGGAAAATGCAGTACATTTCTGGCAGGAAGTAGTTTAATTTTGTAGAGGGTGATGCTGCAATTACAATTAGTCAGCTTCCCTTACCCAGTGTGTTGTTGGGCCAAAGGCAGAAGGATCCAAGTTTGGAAACATTTCACGCTGGTTGGGTTCTACTTTGCACAATGGTTGACATTCTGGATGGATGTCTTGCTTCTCCATGCACATCTGGTAGATATTAATGAAGTGAAAAAAAAAAAACCTAAGCTTACTTCAATTAGGCATGCAGATTTATACCTTTATCACATAGGGGTGAAATAGAAGGATTACTCCAGGTCTGTAGATATTTTGATGCATTCACAAAAGCATTTTTTTCACAGGGGCTCAAGTGACATAAGTCTGACTTTCTTGAACAAAGGTCTAAGCTAGTAGAAGCTTTTAGACATGGGGAAAAGGTAAGGTGACAATTGTTTGCCATAGAGAAGAAGCACTGGGATCCAAAAGACTTAATCTCAGGTCTTAACACAGTACTATCAATGACACATTGATATAACATAGAATGTCCACTTTCTAAATATATTCATCAAGGGGGCAGCTAGGTGGTGCAGTGGATAGAGCACCAGCCCTGAAGTCAGGAGGACCTGAGTTCAAATCTGGCCTCAGACATTAACACTTCCTAACTGTGTGACCCTGGGCAAGTCACTTAACCCCAATTGCCTCAGGGAAAAAAATATATTCATCATACTTTCTCCATTTCACTTAATTGGGACAGCATCTCCGTTGGATTATTGGGCTTTGTCCCTGAAATTACCTTGAATTTGAAAGGCCAGGTTTGCCCATGTCTTCCTCAGTTGCAAGGCTCCAAAGTATTTCTGGGACACCTTCAGCCATCCTGCCCCTTTCCAACTCAGTTTTATGAGTTATATTTGATCATTTCCTCTTTCAGAATGTCTTGCTTATTTGTATTTGTATTCCCAATGAATTCTCAGTGAATCAAAAACAAAGAGAGCCCCTGACCTCAAAGAGCTTACTCTGTAATGAGGGAAGACAATATAGAAAAGGAAACTGAAAGGGGAAAAAGGAATGTACTTGGAGACAGAGGACATGTTGTAGAGCTCAAAATTACCCTAAAGCAAAATAGCTGATGGAAAATATTGTGCCAAATTTCCTCTTTAAATAGGAGTCCTATAGTCCATGTCTCTGCCCTCCAGTCCAAGGTTTCAGTCAAAGATTCAGAAAATATTGATGAGGTGTAAGTCCCAGGAAGATTCAGTCTTGTAGCATAATGAGATTCTCATCATTAATACAGTACTTGGTACACAGTAACTACTTAACAAACTTAACAAAGCAAAAACAAAAAACAAATCTATATATGTCTTACATTATCATTTACAAAATACCTTCCTTATAAAAGTCTTATGAGGTGAGTAATAAAATTATCTTTTCTTCATAAAGAAATTTAGATTTAAGTAATTTAGGTGAATTTTATTAGTCTACACATCTAGGAAGTTTGGGAAGACAAGATATTAACCAGTCACTGAATCTCGGTGTTTAAAAAAAATTCAGGGTCCTCTTCCTCCAGTCATACCCAAACAAGAAAACTTAATGCTATTCAGAACAGGACATCTTCCTGTCTTTGCTTGAACACCTTTAATGAAGGGGCTTCTACACCTTTCAGGAAGAGCTCATTGCATTATGGGATGGTTCTAATAATTAGGATAATTTCCCATCCCATTAAGCCTAAATCTAATCTCTTTTGCCTTTTGCCTTTTTTTTTTTTCTGGGACAAAGAAGAACCGCTCTAATCTCTCTTTTATGTGACAACCCTTGAAGACGGTTCTGGCAAAACTTCACTTCTCCAGGCTCAGGTCCATTTCTACTTCCATCAAATGATCTTCCTGTTGCATTTCACAAAGGCAGAATGCTATATTGGATTGATTATTGAAATGGAAGTCAGGACAGCCCAGATTCTGAGCCCACTTAGTAACAGTGTGATTACATTATGAACAAGTTACTGTAAAATGAGGACCATAATAACAGGAATACTATTTCACCAGTTTGTTGTTAGACTCAAAAGAAATCATGCCTAGAAATCACTTTGAAGGCTTCAAAGCATTTTGTAAACCAGATGTGGTGATGCACATCTGCTGGTCTTTAATCCCAGCTACCAGGGGCTCAGGGTTGGTGGATCTCTTGAGATCAGGAGTTCTGAGCTGTAGTGAGCTAAGCAAATCAGAGGTCTGTATTGTTTGACATTAATTTGATGAGATCCAGAAGTGGGGTGGGCGGAAGAGAGGTAACAGGTTGCTTTTGAAAGATTGAACTGCATGGGCAGGTTGGAAATTGAGGAGGTCAAAGCTTCCATTCATCAGAATGGACTTGGGCCTGTGAGTAGCTCCTATACTTCAAGCCAGAGTTTCATAGGGAAAGCTAGTCTTATACAAATATGTATGAGTTATTATTAGAGTCTCCATCCCCTTATCATTCTGATCATCCTTTTCTTTATTTTGCTCTATTTTTTGTAGCTCTTTTAAAGTCCTTAAATGTGGTGCCCACAATTAGACATAATTCTCTAGTGGTGATCTAATTAGGACAAAGTATATTATGATCATCACCACACTGTAAGAAAAAAATTATGTCTCTCTTAATACAATTTGTGATCTCACTGTATTATTTGATTGTAAGATTACATTGTTGACTTTTATTGGACAGTCCAAGACCTACATATCTCATCATCGTGGAGGCAAGGTAGTTCAATGAATCTACTCTGGATTTGAAGTCTGAAACTTGGCCTTGAATCCAGCCCTAGATCAAAGACAAATTCCTGAGGCACTCTGTAATAGACCTCCCTCCATATTGAGTTTGACTCATTAAGGAAGATGTTCAGAACGGCTTTTTGTTTTGTTTAGTTAGTGTCATGTACCTAAAACCTCTAGGTTCTTTCTCAAAATAATATTTTAAAATGAAAAAAAAATTAAAATACACATGATTGTAAAAGAAGTTGCTGATATTAAATGCAGTTATCTATATATATATATATATATCCCCAAAATGTTCACATAGCCCAAGTTAAGAATATTAGCATTAAAAACTGACCTTTTGATCAAGTCTTTCAACCAATTCTGAATCCAATTAACTATATTATCCTGGCATAATTTTTAGGTCCTTTTTTTTCTGGGTATGTAGGTGACAATGTATAAAGTGTTGAATCTGAAGTCAGGAAGAATAGAGTTTAAATCCTATCTTAGACACTCACTAGCTGTGTGACCCTAAACAGTTCACTTGACCTTATTTCCCTCACATCCCTCATTTATAAAATGAGAAGGAAATAGCAAACCACTCCAGTATCTTTGCCAAGAAAATCTCAAATGGGGTCAAGAGTCATTGGACACAAGTAAAAATAACTAAACAACAATAGCAACATTTTCTTTGCCTTCTAATTCTGCCTCTAATAAATGTTAAGACAATTGACAAACAAAATTCTAAGGTTTCCATCCTTATGGGTAAATGTTGACTGTCTACTCTGGTTTTCTCTTTGTCTCTTTGTATTAACAAAAAACTGAGCACTTTTCCATTTTGGGGGTAAGAAAGTCATCACCAATTTACTTGTTAGCCAAGAAAAACTTGCTTAGAGATCACTCAATTTTGTATTATTTAAAAAAATTAATTTAAGTCAATTATTCAAAACTCAGAATCGGACCCATGGTTTCACTGATGTGAATCATTTCTCTGTTGATACAAATAACAATACAACCATATCTTGTCATCCTGGGAAATTTTTGACCATGTTGTTCCATACATCTCCCCAAAGAAAATATGTTTATTTTCTCCCCAAAATGTTAGAGGCCTTCCTTAGGTCTTTTGTGCATGTGATAGGTAACACTATAGCACTTGGGCTATCCTTCTGTCATCCTTCATTTTCATTACATAACTGTACAAATTCGCAAGCACAAATCAGATTGCTGCTTTTAATTCTACTTAATTCTAGACTAAATTTGTTATTCCTTTGCAATGTAACACACAATCTCAGTGAACAATAATTCAACTGCATAGCATAGTCTAGGGAAAAAGATATTTTTCATCCATTTGTTTTTTCTTGTATGAATTGTTAGTCTAGTCTATTTCCTTGAGGAAGATAGATCATTTGGAGCTTAGTGCAATTAGCTCAGTTTTATTTATAAACAAGAGCATCTGAGGGAATTATGTCTTTTCCATTTGGATCCTATATAGTACATTCCCCATGGTCATGCATGCCTTTGCTCAGTATATAGCTCCTTGTTTTATACCTCTCAATGTTATTATTCAAATGGTCATGTTTTATCTCCATCAAGTAGAATGTTCTCTTCTTCAGAAAAGAACATGTCTCCAATTTTCTCTTTATATCCTTCACACTTAGGAGAGTGCTTAGCAAACAACACTTTTTATTCATTCATTCATTTATTTTCATCCATTTTCTGTGGAGATATATATATATGTCTGTATTGTTTCAATTAATATATTTGGGGAAAGGGGAAGAAATATGGAGGGAGAATAGCACATAAAAAGATCAGAATTTTCAATTCAACTCCATTCTGGAGTCATTTTTTAAATGCAATTTGTGAGCCTAATGATCATGGTGCTCCTTAAAGGGGGGGGGCAGATAGAGAATGGACTTCTTATCTCCTCCTAGGTTGTGTTCTTTGCTCTTTTCCCTACCTTATCAGTTCTGGTCAAAAGTGTACATAGAAGTTTGTTTGTTTGTTTGTTTGTTTTTTTAATAACTTTTTATTGATAGAACGCATGCCAGGGTAATTTTTTACAGCATTATCCCTTGCATTCACTTCTGTTCCAATTTTTCCTCTCCCTCCCTCCACCCCTTCCCCCAGATGGCAAGCAATCCTTTACATGTTGAATGGGTTACAGTATATACTAGATACAATATATGTGTGCAGAACCGAACAGTTTTCTTGTTGCACAGGGAGAATTGAATTCAGAAGGTATAAATAACCCGGGAAGAAAAACAAAAATGCAAGCAGTTTATATTCATTTCCCAGTGTTCTTTCTCTGGATGTAGCTGCTTCTGTCCATCTTTGATCAATTAAGGCTCTCTTTATCGAAGAGATCCACTTCCATCAGAATACATCCTCAAACAGTATCGTTGTTGAGGTATATAATGATCTCCTGGTTCTGCTCATTTCACTCAGCATCAGTTCATGTAAGTCTCGCCAGTCCTCTCTGTAATCATCCTGCTGGTCATTCCTTACAGAACAATAATATTCCATAACATTCATATACCACAATTTACTCAACCATTCTCTAATTGATGGACATCCTTTCATTTTCCAGCTTCTAGCCACTACAAACAAGGCTGCCACAAACATTTTGGCACATACAGGTCCCTTTCCTTTCTTTAGTATCTCTTTGGGGTATAAGCCCAGTAGAAACACTGCTAGATCAAAGGGTATGCACAGTTTGATAACTTTTTGAGCATATCTCCAAATTGCTCTCCAGAATGGCTGGATGTGTTCACAATTCCACCAACAATGTATCAGTGTCCCTGTTTTCCCACATCCCCTCCAACATTCTGCATTATCTTTCCCTGTCATTCTAGCCAATCTGACAGGTGTGTAGTGATATCTCAGAGTTGTCTTAATTTGCATTTCTCTGATTAATAATGATTTGGAGCATATTTTCATATGTCTATAAATAGTTTCAATTTCTTTGTCTGAGAATTGTCTGTTCATATCCTTTGACCATTTATCAACTGGAGAATGGTTTGATTTCTTATAGATTAGAGTCAATTCTCTATATATTTTGGAAATGAGGCCTTTATCAGAACCTTTGATTGTAAAAATGTTTTCCCAGTTTATTGTTTCCCTTCTAATCTTGTTTGCATTTGCTTTGCTTGTACAAAAACTTTTCAATTTGATATAATCAAAATTTTCTATGTTGTGGTCAATAGTGATCTCTAGTTCTTCTTTGGTCATAAATTCTTCCCTCTTCCACAGGTCTGAGAGGTAAACTATCCTATGCTCTTCCAATTTATTTATAATCTCATTTTTTATGCCTAGGTCATGAACCCATTTTGACCTTATCTTGGTGTACGGTGTTAAGTGTGGGTCAATGCCTAGTTTCTGCCATACTGATTTCCAATTTTCCCAGCAATTTTTGTCAAATAATGCATTCTTATCCCAGAAACTGGTGTCTTTGGGTTTGTCAAACACTATGTTATTAAAGTTATTGACTGTTTTGTCCTTTGAACCTAACCTATTCCATTGATCAACTAGTCTATTTCTTAGCCAATACCAGATGGTTTTAGTAACTACTGCTTTATAATATAATTTTAGATCTGGTACAGCTAGGCCACCTTCATTTGATTTTTTTTTCATTAATTCCCTTGAAATTCTTGACCTTTTGTTTTTCCATATGAACTTTGTTGTTATTTTTTCTAATTCATCAAAGTAGTTTTTTGGGAGTCTGATTGGTATAGCGCTAAATAAGTAGATTAATTTAGGTAGTATTGCCATCTTTATTATATTTGCTCACCCAATCCAAGAGCATTTAATATTTTTCCAGTTGGTTAGATCAGACTTAATTTGTGTGGAAAGTGTTTTGTAGTTTTGCTCATAAAGTTTCTGATTTTCCCTTGGCAGATAGATTCCTAAATATTTTATATACAATCAGTAGTTACTTTAAATGGAATTTCTTTTTGTAACTGTAACTGTTGGGTTTTGTTAGTGATATATAAGAATGCTGATGACTTATGTGGGTTTATTTTGTATCCTGCAACTTTGCTGAAGGTGTAGATTGTTTCTAATAACTTTTTAGTAGAATCTCTGGGGTTCTCTAAGTATACCATCATATCATCAGCAAAGAGTGATAATTTAGTTTCCTCATTGCCTATTCTTATTCCTTTAATCTCTTTCTCAACTCTTATTGCCAAAGCTAGCATTTCTAATACAATATTGAATAGTAATGGTGATAGTGGGCAACCTTGTTTTACTCCTGATCTTATTGGGAATGGTTGCAGTTTGTCCCCGTTACATATGATGCTTACTGCTGGTTTTAAATAGATGCTACTGATTATTTTAAGGAAAAGTCCATTTATTCCTATACTCTCAAGAGTTTTTAATAGGAATGGATGTTGGATTTTATCAAATGCTTTTTCTGCATCTATTGAGATGATCATATGGTTTTTGTTAATTTGATTATTAATATGGCCAATTATATTGATAGTTTTCCTAATATTGAACCAGCCCTGCATTCCTGGTATAAATCCTACTTAATCATGATGTATTATCCTGGGGATGATTTTCTGTAATCTTTTTGCTAATATCTTATTTAAGATTTTAGCATCAATATTCATTAGGGAGATTGGTCTATAATTTTCTTTCTCTGTTTTCAACCTACCTGGTTTAGGTATCAGTACCATGTCTGTGTCATAAAAGGAGTTTGGTAGGACTCCTTCATTCCCTATTTTTTCAAATAGTTTATAAAGCATTGGGGCTAATTGTTCTTTGAATGTTTGGTAGAATTCACATGTAAATCCATCTGGTCCCAGGGATTTTTTTTTAGGGAGTTGGTTAATAGCTTGTTCTATTTCTTTTTCTGAAATGGGACTATTTAAACAATTTACTTCCTCCTCTGATAATCTGGGAAGCCTATATTTTTGGAGGTAGTCATCCATTTCGCTTAGGTTATCAAATTTATTGGCATAAAGTTGGGCAAAGTAACCCCTTATTATTTATTTAATTTCCTCTTCATCAGTGGTAAGTTCTCCTTTTTCATTTTTAAGACTGCCAATTTGATTTCCCTCTCTCCTTTTTCTAATCAGATTTACCAAAGGTTTAAAAGTGTACATAGATGTTTGTTTTAGTGTTGGGAATTGGAAAATGCAATTTTTTACTCTTTTGTAGTTTAAAGAATTCTAATTCTCTTCTTTTCATCCATAAAGGACAAAGACAATAGTCTAATGTTGGTAAGGAGAGAATTTATGAGTAGATTGAAGATTAGAAAAAAATCCATTTTTTTCTCTAAGAAAATATCTTTGGGAAATATGATTTTCTCTAATAGGCTAGAGTAGGTACTATAATTTGGAGATATATCCTTCTATTCTGCATCACCATCCCCTTTCTTGCTATCAATAGCTAAGTGGCCTTCCCACTAATAGTGCCCCAAGTCCTTACTCAGAAAGATTATATTAGGGTCACTGCCTCCAACTATAAGGTCATTCTTTCAGGTTCTGTATTATCATGGAGCCTTCCTCACTTGTAGACTTTACAAAATTTAGCCCCACCAAGAATTTGATCCAGGTTTCAGAATTCATATAAAGAGCTCTAATCACAGCATCCTTTTTGAATAAATACAGTGAAACTCATTGGGAGACTTTCAGAGGTTTCTCAGCTTTCTAAATGTAAGTGGTTCCACTGGGCACAAACTGGGCCAAAGCCAAGGATTCTTGCACAAACTTCATCTGGCAAATCAACACACTTAGAAAGCTAAAAACATCTTCCCCCTCCCCCTTTCCACCCCTTGTGAACTCCTTGTGGGGATATTGCAGAGAGAGACATATCCACCTCTCCTGGGCAAGAAAACTTCCTGACTGTTCACACCTCTTTGGCCAATTTAGAAGTTTCATCAGAAGGGAAAGTTTCACAGCTAATCACTCTATCAGACTATTTCCTTCCCTATTTTCTTCATTTCCTTCTCTCCTTACTTGGCACAGTCAAACAGCATTCCTGTGACTTAATAATTCATTCCCTCCTCTGTATCTCTGACAGTTTCTTCCATCAACAAATGTCCTATTGCCTTTTACCTCTCATCCTCAGCATTCTCACACTTTCCCTTTGTTCTAAATGGATTCTCATTTGGGAAATTTGGATGGAAGCCAAAAGGTCCATTCAGTTGCCTTTGCTCCATTAAATTCAGGTGTTGTCCAGCAGAGTTCAACTGAATTGAAAGAAAAGTCTTGTGTGGAATCTCTCAATGTAATCTTGGATTCTTTGGATTAAGCAGAATGTCACAGATTTTCAATGGGCTGTTGCTCCTCTGGCCTCAGATTGGTAATCTGACATTCAATAGCCAGGTTTGGTATCACATGAATTAGAGTCCAGAATAAGTGGACTGGGAGGAAGGGGCCCAGGTTTTCTGTTCAGCTGTTTCATCTGAAGGGATACACTTGACCTCTGCCTACATCAGCTTTCTCATCTGTAAAGAGAGAAGGTTATATGTGTAAACTGTCTCCTAGGTATGCTGCTGGGATTAAATAGCTACTGTTTGGAAGCAATATGAGCAACTCTGCAAAAGTAGCTCTAAAAATCTGTGATTTTTCCTCCATCTTGGACCAGTGTATTCCCTCTGTTGTCACAGATTATGATTCCAGCTTCATTTCAAGAGCTAAATCATTGCCAGAGGAAGTGTTTAGGAATTGGCCAAAAAGCTAGCAATCTCTGTTTTCCCCCCTTTGGGTCATATTATTTTCCCCTTATGCAGTCTTGTTTCTGTCGCCTCCCTTGTGATCCTTGGCCAAACTTTCCACTCTGATTATTGACTCAATTCCAGCCTTTAACCTTTCAAGGACACTTCCTCCCCTTCCTTGCCACCCATCAACCTAAAATAACCCTTCATGTCACATTTGCTTGAACAAACAGGCTAGGAGCAATCAAACACAGGAGAAAACGGTGACAAAACCACTCTTCCCCACTCTCTTTAAAATTCAGGTGAGAAAAGTTTAAGTTTGGATTCATGCTACACGAAGATAGCATTTGTGAAAGTCACTCATAGCTGAAAATGTGCCTCCAAGATTCTAAACTTATGTGATCTCAGTTTTGCCCCTGTGTGCTGATAAAAAGGTTCACTTGAGAAACGACTGCCCCCACCCCTCTTTTCCTCCATATATAACACTCAAGCCTTCACCCTCATTTAAATTAGCTTGGCCAGAGATGACTTCCAGTATTCGATCAAAATTAATGGGAAGCAGCTGCAGTTCCAGATAAGATTAATTAATTTTTGGAGTGTTGCTATTTAACCTCGACATGAAACTTGGGCTGATCATGGTTTTTGCTGCACATAAGTACCAGGTATCAGCACCTGCATTTTTCAATCCAATAAAAGAATGATCCAGAAATGGATACCTTCATCAAAGCAGTTCACTCATCTACCAAGGCTTCCATAAAATTAAAATAGCATCTACTGCAGAGTGGACCCTGGGGAATCAAAGGGGGTTAAGAATATCTTACATTTAGATAGCTTTGAAGTCTACAATGTATAGAATACACATCACCAAATTTATTCTCATAACAATATTGTGTAATAATATCCCCACTTTACAAAGGGGAAAACCAAAGTTCAAAAGGTTGACTTTCCCAGAGTCATAGTTAGTATTAGAAGCAGTATTAGAACCCAATGAAACACTGAGTTTCCTTAAAATGGCATTAGCCATTCAATAAATCCAAATCAATCCAATTAACAAACACTTATAAATGTTAGCAAGAAATATGATGAAATGTGAAGCCATATAGACATCCTTCTAAAGTGAATAGCATGACATCAATTACTAGCTCCATGACATGTTGTATCAAGTCATTCTTTAATCAACTGTTACCTAAAACATACAGCACCCCTCTGTTTGTAATTAATTTGACAGACCCCTGGAGAGGCAGGTAAGTATTATTAATCCCCATCTTCCAAATGACAGAATTGAAAAACAGGTTAACTCAATTGCTCAAGGGAAAACACACAGATTTGAATCAATGGGAGAAGGGACATGAGGATGGAGAAATAGGTTGGGTTTCTAATTGTATTTATTTCAGTTTCTAGGACCAATTCACATTTTCATTTAAAAAAATACAAAGTTTTTAATGCCTCTTACCAACTTCTGTGCATCTTCTGTTCTGATAATGGCTGTTAATAACAGGAATTGCTGGTTTCTTTAAAGGACAAGAGTATTGAATACCATTCTTTCATTGGGCAAGATTAAACCTGGAGCCTGATTGTCTACCCATAGAAGTAGAAGCTCTGGCCTCTGGGTCACATTGTACTTTGAGCTTAATTTCTTTTACTCCATAACAAATATCTTCTCCAGTGATTGTCTATATAATCATCGAAAGGCAAAACAGAATTATTTATTATAAATGATAGGATATGACGTGACAACATAACACAACATAGTATAAGATATAACATGACAGCATGATATTACATGACATAACACAGTACAACATATCAAATAATACTATACTAGATATGGTATAATATAACATGATATGATACAAGACAAGACAATATAGCATAACATATTATAATGTAACAATATAATATGATATAATATAATAAAATTAATATAATATGATATGATATGATATGATATAATAAAAAAAGTCTATTAGGATTATAACATTGAGAGTAAGTCAACAAAGTTTGCTAAGGATATTGAAGAGCTCTGAATGATACTTAATTCAATTTTTCTGATACCTCTTTTTCATTGAGGTCAGAGATTATAACTAATATTTAGGAGGTATAGAATATAAACTTTTGTATATCTCACTTGATGTTAGCAACAATACTGTGAGGTAGATTATCATTATCATATTACAGATGAGAAAACTGAGGCAGACAGAGAGATTAGGGAATTTGTGTATCAGCAACCAGATGGTATAGTGAATAGAGCACCAGGCTTGGAAGCAGGAAAATTCCAGTTCAAAACTGGCCTCAGCCACTAATTAGTTGTGTGATTTTGTGCAAGCCACCTAACCCTCTCCCTCTCCTCTCTCCCCTCTTTTCCCCCCTCTCCTCCCAGGAATTGGAGTTAAGTGATTAGCCAGGGTCACACAGCTAGTAAGTGTTAAATGTCTAAGGCTGGATTTGAACTGAAGTCCTCCTGACCATTGCACCATCTAACTACCCTTTCACCTAATCCTCTTTGCCTCAATTTCTTTATCTGTAAAATGAGCTAAAGAAAGAAATAACAAAGTGCTCTATGATCTTTGCCTTGAAAATCCCCACTGGGGTCATCAGTAGTAGGACATGACTGAATTCATTAAGCAACAGCAACAATTACCAGGATTACACTGCCAAAAAGTGTTTGAAACAAGAATCAAGCCAGTTCTTCCTGGCTCCAGTCTCAGTGCCCTAATGCTATAGAATATAACTGTGAATTCTCATAGATCAAAGGTCTTGGGCTTTAAGCAATAGTAGAGGCCATCTAGTCCAGCTTCCTAATTTTACAGATGAGTAAACTGAAACTAGAAAGTTAAGCTACTTGCCTTAGATTACTCAGGTAGTGATAATTAGAGGTAGATATGAATTCATATTCTCTGGTTCCATTTTACCAAAGTATCTCTTTTGTTGTCATTCCAATTATACTTTTTCCCTACTAGATCATAGTTAGACAAAACATAAACAAGTTGGATTTTATCTGAAGAAGAAAAAAAGTCCAGAAAATGAAAGAAGTACTAGCTTCTTAAGTGTCAATGTAGAACTTCTTCATTGATTCCAAAACTGTGATTATAAATGTGAATTGTTGTGACTCTTTTGTCTCAAATCCTTCATTGTATTTTGGTGCTATCCCTGGGGTTGTATACTAGATCATACAGTTGTTTCTAAGCTGAAAGTGCTTCAAATATGGGCCTAGGGATAAACTTGTATGTCTTTTATCCAAGAACCAAAGAGCGAACATGACAAGATGAAAAGACATCTGCTAGATTTATAGATCTGAGTTAAAAATCTCAGTTCTGCCTCTTGAATTCCTGTGTGACTTAGCCAAATCACTTAATAACTGTAGGTCTCAGTTTCTCCATTGGAAAGCCACTAAGGTTCCTAATAGCTCTAAATTGGGGACTATGTGCTATCTCCAGGGTAAAATGAAGGAATCGATTCAGATCACTAATAGGACCCTTTGAGGCTCCAGCATCTAAATCTGTGATGCTACATCTAGTCTTGGTAGGGTTCATACTTGATTGATCACTTTTTTGATTATGGAAGCTCTTTCTATGACCTGTGTTAGCAAAAGGTGGCCCCACATTACCAAAATCACAGATCCTTGAAGGTTTGGATTACTATTATTTCAAACACCTTTTAATGCTGTCCAGTACCTTAGCTTCTCAAAGAATAATTATATCATCAAACATACATTGCTCCAACTTCTATGAGATTCCAAAATACATTTCTTACAGACACGCTAATGATTGTAAAGATCTTTTAGGTCTAGTTTCTGTTATTACAAAAGAACAAACTGAAGTCTACTAGTTGTTAGGTCCATCTCATGCTTTTGTAGAGAAAGAAGGGCAGAGCAGAGATCTGAATATTCAAGCCTATTAATTTCAGGGCAACCTCAGTCTTCCCCCTAAATTATGTCATTCCTTCCCATGTATAACATTTACAAAATTCCCTTGGGCTGGGGATGAGGGCGAGGGATAAACTTTTATTATAAAAATGAACTTTGATATTTGTAAATAACAGTAGACATGGAAATTCTCAAGGCAGAAAGCACTGTCATAAACTTCTGAGGAGATAATGAGAACCTCAAAGGGCAGTGATGACAGGTCATAATTTACTCTGATGCCCCAAGTTCTAGGGAACAGCAGGGCAACACAGATGCAGTTTACCTCCCAACAGTTACCTCAGAATAAAGTCTTTCTTTATATTCTCCTTCTCTCCTGTCCCTTCCCTTCTCCTCGCTTCTTTTTCTCTCCTTTACCTTCCCCATATTTCTCATTTTTGTGACTATACAGGGAGAAAAAGAAAGAGTTCAGGACAAAACCTTGTGAGACATGTACAGTTATCCAATCCTGTGGGATGGAAGCTATTATTATACACATTTTACAGTTGGAGAAACTGAAACACACCTTAAGTGACTCACACAGCTAATAAATGTGTGACTTAATGCCTGTGTGACAAGCCAAATCACTTAACAACTCCAGGCCTCAGTTTTCCCATTGGATAGCTTCTAAGGTTCCTTATACCGCTAATTTGGTGACTGTATGATACCTCCTGGATAAAATTAAGGAATTTAACTAGATGACTAATAAGACCCTTTGGGACTCAAGGATCTAAATTTGTGAGGTTACATCTGGTCTTAGTGGATTTCATACTATGGCTAAATGAAAAAATTTGCTGGATTTGAACTCAGGTCTACTTAGTTGTTTAGTCTTTTTAAAATAATGTTCAACATTTCATGACCTCTTTTGGGGGTTTTCTTGGCAGAGATACTGGAGTGGTCTGCCATTTCCTTTTGTTCATTTTACAAATGAGGAAACTGAGTCAAAGAGTGTTAAGTATCTTATCCAGGGAAGTGTCTGAGTCATATTTGAATTTGGGTCCATCTGATTGCAGTTCTGGCACTCTGTCTACTCTGTCTATACTACCTACATATCCAGATGGCTTCTATAATCCTGTATAGGTTTAAATCAAGGACCCTTTGATTCCTTGATACTGAAGGTTGCAGGTCATAACCCTTGTGAAATCATTCAAGAAATTTTTCTCCTGAAGTCCTAGGTTCTCTTGGCCTTCTAAGACATTTGGGTTTTATTCTGATGTAGTCAAGTCTTGTTAGTCACTGGGAGATTTTTGTTAAGGCTAGACATTAGGTCAAGAAAGGCCAGTACTACAAATGAATCTTTTCATAGAAATTTCCTATTTCCTCCCGACATATCCATGTGATTGGCACAGGAAGGAAGCTTTGGTAGAACAATTTTGGCATTAAAGTGATGCTGGAATTCTCAAAGAATGGACCCCCCAAATAGTCATTTTTAATAGAGTCATACTACAGCTTTTTCTTGAATCTAAAAATCTCAGTAATAAGATTGTAAAACATAACTGCTTTCAAAGTGCTGCCTCTTGAAATATGTGTTTAATAAAATGCTTGTTTAAATACATTTTTTAATTGGACACTGTTGTAAAGTAAGCAGGGGAGCTATAATAAAAATGGCAGGATTAACTAGTGATGAGAGTTTTGGACTTGAAGTCAGAAATATTATGGTTTGAATGTAGCTTGAGACTCATGCAATGATTAGACAGTTGTATGATCCTAAACACAATAACAAATATTTTTGATCCTCAATTTCCCCATACTTATAATGGTGATAATAATACATACCTCTTAGGGTTATATAAGAATTGGACCTGGGATGCTATTGATATAAGAAATTCACAGTGAAGAAACTCTACCAGTTCAGGCCAGTCAACTTAGACTCTGAAAGAATCTCCTCAAGTACTGTGAGATTAAATGATTGACTGAAGATCACATGTTGAAAATGCACCAAAGATCCTGTAGAGCATCTCTGATAATATAGGCAAAAATCACTCAGTAAATCTTAACCTGCTAGGTAAATACTAGATATTCTTATCACACCTATTTTTGTAGATTAGGAAACTGAAATTCAGACAAGCTAAATTCTCAAGATTCCATATCAATAAGTCCTGAAGCCAGGACTAGAAGTAAGATCTTTTTACTCAAAATACTAGGTCTCTTTCTACTATTTCATATGGTTGATCAACTGTAAAACAGTTCTTTAAAACTACGGATTTTTTTTAAACTCTGGAAAAAGAGAAGGGGAGAAAATCCAAACAAAGCAAGTGATCCTAAGAACAGTTAACCACACGTTACATGTCCCTCCCCTGGCAGACAGATCAGGGTCAGCCTGTTGGCCTTTTCCATATTAAATTATTTCAGCAATCTGAAAATGATAAAGATGACTCCAGCATAGACTTGATTGAATTTAGAACTGGGCCACACACCTGTTCTGCTAAATATAAGCAAATTTGCAACATGAGCCATTGGCAGATAAATGTGGGTAAGCCAGTGAACACAAGAGGCAGGGGCCTGGCCCAGGCTTGGCTCTCCCCTTACAAATGAGGAGGAAGCCAGAAAAGGGCCACGCCAGGCAGAATATTTTGGCATTACATTCTGGCGGTCACAGTGACCTTATATATCACTCGATGGATTATTATTATTATTTTTTCAAATGTGAATAGTCAGCTGAAGCAGCTCGGCCTGTGCTCTGACTTACCCATCCTGCCAAGCTCTCTGGATTTGGCCTGCTTTGCAACTTACCGGCATTCCCATGTTTAGAAGTAGTTCTAATGCATGGGAGTTGGTCTGTTGAGGATCAGGAAATCAAAGGCCCTTGATGAGGGCTTTGGGTGGATTGTTTTAAAATGAGATTCTCCTTTGAATCTGAGAATTCTCACTTATTGACAAACTCAGCAGAATTTTCCTTGGGCCTCCCGCTTTTAATCACAGTGAGAAAAAATTTGTGTGTGTGTGTGTGTGTGTATGTGTATGTGTGTGTATAGTGGGATTGAAAGGAGTGTTCACAGAGTTTCTTAAAGCATTATATATCTCAACAGCATAAAGATTATAAAGTTGATACAAATCACTGTGTATGGCCCAATCTGTATGTATATGATGGAATGGGACATGACTGAAGGATCTGATGAAGATTTGATTTACCAACCTTTATTAAAATGGTCCAGAGAGGGACAGGAATAGAGTTCCTAATTTTTGCTTGATCAGGAAGCCTTTTTTTTTAAAAGTCAAAGTTCTAGCCCAGATTTAGAATTTAACAAGATTATTGCTATCATTTAGTTTAATCCACCAATTTTTTAACTGAGTGAACTAAGACTCATCATCATCATCACGTCATATTTAGCACTTATATTTGTTTCTCAGTAGTGTCTGATTGTTACACTATTTGGGATTTTCTTAGAAGAGATACTGAAATGATTTTCCATTTCCTTCGCCAGATCATTTTATAGATGAGGAAACTGAGTTGAAGAGGGCTAAGTAATCTGCCTCAGATCATATAGTTAGAATCTATGTAGTGCTTCATAAATATCATCACATATTATCATCACAAAACCCTGGGGAGTAGATGCTATTATTATACCCATTTTATAGATGAAGAAACTGAGGCTGAGTGAGCTGAAGGATCACACATATGGTAAGTAACTAAAGCTGGATTTGAACTACAGTTTTTCTAATTCCTGGTCCAGGTTTTAACTGTTTCATCACCTAGCTGCCTACAGAAGTTAAGTTAAGTGAAGTAGAGTATCCTAGTACAGGAATTCTGAATTCTTTTGGTCTCAGATCTACTTTGTAGTATTAAAATAAGAGAAGACCTCAAAGAACTTTTGCTTATATGGCTAATACCTATCAATATTACCACATCAGACATTATAACTGATAAATTAAGAATATCTATTTTTTCATTAAAAATAATAGACCCATTACTTGCTAACATAACATATTTTTAATGAAAAAGAAATTCTTTTAGTCTTCAGAGGAAAATTAATGAGAAGAGTAGCATTGTTTTACTTTTTTCCCCAAATTTCTTTGTCTGGTTTAATACAATACATCTGGATCTCCTATCTGTGTCTACATTCAATGTTATCATCTATTGTTTTGGTTTAAGTTTATGAAGACAAACTGGCTTCATACAGATATGTAGTCCATAGAAAGGACCATTTTAGAAAGTGAAAACATTTTAGTATTATCATGGACACAGTTTTGACCTCAAAGATCACTTGAAAACCTCTTAGAGTTTATAGAATATACTCTAAGAATCATAGGTCTATTGGGTAGGATGCTAGACTAGGATTTAGAAAGATCCACATTTAAATCTCAATTTGAACACTAGCTGTGTGACTCTGGACAAGTCATATATCATTGCTGCACTTTAATTTTCTTATTTGTAAAATGGGGATCATGATAGTTGGAGGTCTCATTTCACAGTGTTCTGATGCTCACTAGAAAAATACAACTTACATGTTCTGCAAACTCTTAAAATACTCAGAAAAATCCACCCAAGGGCATTCAAGTAGTGAGTGATGTCCCATTAGACAGCTTTCTCTCTCTCTCTCTTTTTTTTTTTTCAGTTTTTCTTGTCTTAAAAAAAAGATACTTTATTTTTATTTTATCTTTATTTTTAGTTATATATCTCCTACTTCTCTCTCCAGAAACTCATTTCTTCTAATAAAAATATAAAATAAAAAGAGGGGAAAAGCAGCTAAGTGAAACCAAACAACATATCCTCTTTGGCTGAGAATATATGTAATATTTCATATCCATAGCCTGGTTCTTCTTCAGAGAATGCAAAGAGGTGTATTTTCTCAATTTAATCCTCAGCCAAGTTTGGCTATTATAATTATACAGTACCAAGTTTCAACAACATGTCATTTAAATATATACACTGGACTCTTAATATCCTTTGTTCGAAAACATTTAGTCAGGACAAAAGACAAAGATTTCGGTGAAGCTTATTTTTGTCATTGCTGCTTTCTTTTCAGTGTCCCTTAGAAACTATATTCTATGCTACAATCTTACTTGGATACCTTATTGTGATACAGAGGTGACCCTGGAATCTCAGAAGTGGTGCCAGCAAAGTTGAAACTCTGGCAGATTTAACCAAGCTGGAAAAGTCTCAAGTACGGGCCTGGCAACAAGCTAGTTGTCTGTTATCCGAGGACCAGCTTGCTGAGTGCCAAGAAGCTCATCATCAGAATGCTGATCACCAGGTGATGTTATTTTTTGGGTCATTGCCATTCTTAAGGGCCTTCTCTTAAGGTTTGTAGGACTTTTACCACTGTATCAATGGTAGAAGTACTCATAGCAATGGAAGTACCAGAGATCCTTAAGATCTTACTATATGAATATATTTATTGATTTTTCTTCCTCTTCTCCCTTACAGCCATGTATTCACTGATGGGCCTCCCATACAATTCAGTCCAGTCCAATCCATTGCCATTCAATGGACCCAACCCAATTCAGTCTAACTCAACACCACATTTATTAAATACCTCCATTTTGCTAGACACTGCTAAGAGTGAGTAATGCAAAAAGACAAAACAAAAATAACATTTACTCCTGATTATTTTCTGAAGTTCTGCTGAAAATAGTTTGGTGTATAACTATATCCACTTCTATTTGACCTCCTTCGTATCTAGGAAGAGGAAAGTCAATCTTTCAATAGGCATTTATTAAGTGCCTACAACATATTAGGTACTAGTGATAGAAAGATAAGAGGTAAAAGAATCTCTGCCTTCAAGAACTTTACATTTCATTCCAGAGAATGAGAAATCCTTCTAAATATAATCAGATCTTTTGGGTTGAAAGAGAGTTTTAAAAACTAGGATTGTATCTATTTTGGCAATTTGAGTGAAAGGTGAGTGAAAGCCATACTCTGTATGGCTGACCATATATAGTATGATTAAATTTTTACATTTCTCAGTAAAGTATATTTATCTATCTAATCTATCCATCTATCTATCAATCTATCTATCTATTAGATATTTCCTTTTCCCCTACTATCTCACCCACTTTCCATGAGTATCTAATCTAGTTGACATACCAGTAGAATGGTAGCTGGAATATAGGAAGTATTCAGGGGGGACTAACACCTACTGTGAGAACTTGCTGAATTATTTTTAGGTTGCTTACCCATCATTAATGTCTCCTGCCCTCCAACTCTCACTTGGAGTTCCAAGAAGCTATAACATGTACAGTGGCTATACCACAATACAATTGTCTCAGAAAATGAGATAAATCAGGTTGAGGATGACTTATAGGCCTCAAACCCATTGGTTAGTTAGTTGATGCCCCAAGCATGTGAAGATTTCCCCTGGCATAATAGACAGCCGGGTTTGTTCTACTGACCAAGAAGGAAGATAAAGATGGGGCTGTGGAGTGCTTAGAACTTGGTCAGATGTTGGAGACAACAAGATCATCCATGGCATCCTGGATCATTTTCAGCCACTGTGACTTTTGTTACTGAACTTCTCTTTAGAAGAGAGACTGAGACTGACAACTTTAAGCAACTCTCCTTCACTTAAATCCAATTCATATGCAGGTCAAGACATCACCCACTGATGTCATTGGTCATCTTTAAAACAAAGGATGAATAATAAGAATGGTATCTAGCAATATATCGCAATACTTAATTCTGACACTTCAGTGGATCTATGATCTTATTCATGTATGTCTCCCCTTCAGTGATTCAAATTAAAATCCATCACTGTTGAAATTCTTGACTATGATTTTCCTTGAAGGGAATTTACTATGTTGGAGGGAATAATCTATATGTTGATGTTTTGGGGCTATCAGGATAACAATCAGGATCTCAATGTGTTATCCCTTGCTCTTCTGACATGATTGACCCACTTACACATTTCCAGTCAGAGATGAAATGGATTATTTATGTCCTTTGTGCCACTTATACATGACTCACTGTTGATATCTTGCCCCATCCTACTTGCTCACCACATATCTTTACATTGTACTTTGACAATAAAACAAAGCAACAAATGATTCATGTGGACTTCCTTCAATGACTTTTTTCTATGAAACACAACCAACCTATTCATCGAATGTGTATCAAAAACTTATTAAGATCTTACTATGCACCAGTTGCTAAGCAAGATCTTATGACTTCTGCTCTGATTTACAGTAGGAAGGAAAGGATTTGTGTCTGTGTCTGTAGGAATTGTGTTTTCATATCATCTATTTCAATAGGGTAGAGTTTATATATTTGCTCAAAAATGAAACAATCCCTATTCTCAAAGATCTTTGATTTCCATCTACTAGCTCATCATGACATGGAAATTAATGCAAAAGTAAAGCATACATTTTGTTGGATCCTACAATAAGCTGGAAAATCTTCCAGCATGATTCCTGTGATGACCGCCTATTTAAAATCAGCCAGAGTCAGGAATTCAGATTAAGGGAAAAATAGTCAATCTTTATTGAAGTGAAGAGGTGAAAAAGGATTGCGATAGCAATATGGGCAAGAAGGATTGCAATAGCAATAAGGGGCAGCTGCAACAGGAAGCCAGCTAGCAGAGGGGGATTGGAAATGAAGGGCTACCGCGATAGCAATGCGAGAAGCTGTGACAAGACACCAGCCAGCAGCCTCTCCTTCCACTTCCCTTTCTACTCCCTTGCCTCCACCCACCAAAAACATCATTTCCTATACAACACATCAGGACTTGCACAAAGAGTGGGCGGGGGCCATTTTTTCTCCAAGCATATATATTAATAGAATATGGTCCAATTACTATTTAACCTCATGTGCTTGGGACCTCAGTACATCAACTTAAACCTCAGCCCATTACAGATTCCAATCATAGGTTATGTGTTGGTCACTGAAGAATTCTCTTGGTTAAATAAGAGAACATTGTTGGCTCCAGTATGAAGAATTGCTCATCCAGAGGAACTTTTCAAAGATACCACCAAGTTTTGGAGGGGTTATCATTTTTTCAGGTAAAGAGAATATTAAAAAGGGTTAAATAAATAGTCCTTGAACTATTGAAGTAAGAAGATTTGTTCATAAACATTTCATAAACTTCAAATTGAATTTAATAACATAGACAGAAAGTACAATAGGAGTTTGGAAGTAGAGGTCATCATGGATTGGGGTGGTCAAGAAAGAATGACAGGTATTTACTGTTGTACTAAGTTTGTTTTTGACATTGTGGTATGAAATACTTGGTTTGGAAACAGATTCAATTTTTCCAGGTATCTGAGAAATGGTGGTATACCATTGCTGACACTCAGTAGCTCAGGAGAACAGGAAATATGAAAATTTAACAACTCTACCCAGAGCATCTTAATTCATATTCAATATATAGAACTGGAATGATGATGATGGGGGTAGAAGTGGGAAATTTTTATGAAGCAACAACAAAACTATAACCTGGTAAAAGTGAAATGAATGTTAAGCTAATAGTTGATAACCTAAGGAATCTAAGGTTTCATTTTTTAATGTGTATTTCTCCCCTTGTTTTCTGTATGCCTAATCACATATTGCAAATCCAATTGGATATTTATTATCTACTATATGCACACACTATGATAGAAAGATGAAACAAAAGTAATTTCTATTGGTAAATAGCTACTTGGGGGCGGTAATAGCATAAAATATATAAA
Source organism: Antechinus flavipes (assembly GCF_016432865.1). NCBI lineage: Eukaryota > Metazoa > Chordata > Mammalia > Dasyuromorphia > Dasyuridae > Antechinus > Antechinus flavipes. The sequence continues at coordinate 55,767,049 of NC_067400.1, forward strand.
TAATATTTATGCATGATAATTTTAGGAAGAAGAGAGCATTATTGCAAGGAGAATCAAGTAAGATTTCCTGTAGTAAGTGGTCCATGAACTGAGCCTTTAAGATGGCTAGAGATGTCAAAAGGTAAAGTGAGAAGAGAGTATTTTTAAGGCATGGAGTTAGCTTATGTAAGGACTCTAAGATGGAAAATAGAATGTCTAATATACAAACAGCAGGTGGTTTGGTGGAACACGCAAATACATGAGACAGAATCATTTGAAAAAATTCCAGAGAGGCAAATTGGAGCTACTCTATAACAGTCTTTAAATTACAAGATGAGGAGGGAAATGGCATAGTCCAATAAAAAAAAAAGACTGGATATACAGATTTGAAAATGAATAACTGAATTCATGGGAACTGATGAAATTATTCAGACATTATATATAGAGAAGAGAAAAAAAGTTACAGGATAGAGTCCTGAGGGACACCCACAGTTATTAGTAGGGGAATGCTGATAGTTCTTGTTTAGGGAGTATGAATTCTCTATTTTTCAAATAGAGTGATTTTAAGTATTTGTCCTTATTTAAAGGATAGATTAAAAATGTCTATGATTTTGCTAGAGGATTATTAAGGATCCCCTTTTCTTCTGAGTCTGCTTCTCACTGTGGGACATTTCAAAGGCAAAGAATCTCCCTTTCAGGAAGGTGAGAGATCACATTATGTGTGACCCTAGAGGATATTGTGAAAGAGAGAGCTTTCACTTGGAAGCCTGGAGCCCTATTGCAATATAAAATATGCCTTAGCTGATCTCAGCTCTGACATTTATCTTCTCAAGTATAGAGAAAGAGAATAACTCATGAATGGTTCTGCCACAAGTTAATTATCCCATCTCTCTTCCCCAGGAAAGATAAATGGCAAAGGATTTCAGACTCCATGCATTATCACTAGTGGTTACCATGTATACATGTTTTCTCCCTGTTCTTTGTCATGCTACATATGATTCTAATGGGGGCAGTATGGGTATTAGTGCTTGGAGAATTGGAGGAGATCTTGTCTGCTACTAATTCCTTGTCAATAAATATTGGAAAGGTCAGATAATTGCTGCAGGCATTAGTGGACTCCAAAAGTATGGTGTCAGGATTGTGGGTTACATTTTCAACATTTATTAACAGAATTTGCTAGCCTTGGTCTCATCTCATTTGTAGTTAGTCAAATTTCTGCTAAGATGTGTGTTCTTGGGTCTGTGCTTAAAGGCAATGATTAGATTAAATGAGGCAGATATTTTGGTGCAGTAAAAGGCATATTGAACTTGAAATCAGAAGACCTGTGTTCAAGTCACAAGTCTGTCATTATAGATGTCATCTTAGAGTAGCTATTTAGTTTTTCTGAGCCCAAATTCCCATATCCATAGTAATAATAGTATACATACATATACACATGTATAAAATTGTATATATGCATATACATATATACATATGCACGTGTTTGTATATATCCATACATATCCATACCTACATATATGTACATATGAATATACAGTACCTACTAAAAGCTAGGCCCATTGCTAAGTGCTTTGCAAATATTATCTCATTTGATTCTCACAAGAGCCCTGAAAGTTAGGTGCTATTATCATTTTGCAGATGAAGCAATTGAGGCAAAAAGAAGTTAAATGACTTGTCTAAGTTCATATAGCTAGTAAGTACCTGAGTATGGATTTGAATTTGGGTCTTCTCACAAGTTTGAACTAGATGGCTTCTGAAATCCTCTTCAGCTATAGAATTTATCATCTTGGAACCTGGTGATTCTAATACCACATATAGCATATGGATTTTCTTTACATTAATATATTGTATAATTTTTAAATGGATGAAATGAGACACAAAAGACAAATCCCAAAAGACATTTAGTGTATGGGATACATAGCATCTCATATAGAATATATATGCTATATATATACATATATAGCATATATATTCTATATGAGATATATATATATATATATCCCATATATCCCATTAGCAAATTAGGTAGCTAAGTAGATAAGATTACATGGTGAAAGGTACAGGTCTGGTAAATTCCTTGTACTTCTCCAAGGTATCTCCAAGGTCTAAAAGCACTCAGAAAAGAAAGCCTTGATGTTGGGTATCTATACCAGCTTCAACTATAATCCATTTATCTAAGACCAATCTTCCACTTAGGTAACTTCATTTACTTCCTTCTTTTCTGGAATTTGTTGTCTATACCAGCTTCAACTATAATCCATTTATCTAAGACCAATCTTCCACTTAGGTAACTTCATTTACTTCCTTCTTTTCTGGAATTTGTTTGAGAAAACTCAAAATTAGTAAAGATCTTAAATTCCCTCATTATTTCTCTTTGGGAGAGTGTTTCTACTTCATTTGATTTAAAATATCCCTGAATTAGAATCCTAATTCCTCCTTAGGGAGAGGTTAGCCTGGTACAGTGGAAAGATTACAGGATCTGGAATCTTAAGAGGCGAGTTCAAATCTTGATTTTGAACTATACAATTTGGATGACTTGAGGACAACCCAATAGGCAACCCCACATCTATAAAATGAGTGGGCTGGACTCGATGGCCTCCCAGGTTCTTCTAGTTCTGCTACTGTGACTGAACAATTATTGCTTCCTAGAGATATATAGGCTCAGATGCAGATATCTGCCCATTGACAGAAATATGTGCCTAAATGCAAAGAGGTAGATAAGATATGTCCATGTGGGCAAATGATTTAGGGCCATTTAAAACCAAATGAAGTAGAAACACACTCCCAAAAGGGCATAATAGATTGTTTATGATAGTTACAAGTTACCTTTGACTTTCCTCAAACAAATTCCAGAAAAGAAGAAACCTGCTGAGTTTACTTGTGAGGAAGTTTGCTTCTAGATGAGTTTATGTAGTAGGTGAAATTGATATTGACAGCCCACCATTTTTTCTGCATGCTTTCAGATCTTAAAGGTACCTAACAATCTGATTAGGTGCAAACATCTTTTAAGTAAAAAAAAATCTCTGACTTCATAGAGAGTTCTGGGTAAGGATTTCCTTTCTTTACCAATGAACCTTAGCACCTTCTCCATAATTTACAATGTACATAATTAATAATGAGGCACAAGATATTAAGTTGATATGTCCAGAGTCACATAACCTCTGATATAGAAGCAGACTCTTGAGCCCAGTAACTCTGATGTCAACTCTCTATATTCTATGCCAAGCTTCTTCTAAAAAATGCCAACATATAATGTTATTAAATTAATTATAATTAATAAATTATTAATAAATATTATTACAAATTTCACTTCCACCAACCCCCAGCAATGTAAACATCTTTCAATCTAGATTATAGGGTTATAGGATTTAGAACTGTGTGGAATGTTAGAGATTACTTAGTTCAATTTCTTCATTTTGTAGGGAATAAAATAGATGCAAGAGAGAACTGATTAGGAGAGGAAGGATTTGAATCCATGTCATCATCTATTTCTACAAACTATGGACCACTGAATGAATTGTGTACTTTATTTTATTTATCACATGATTACTATGAAATTATTTTTATGTTGGAACATATGGAATATATATGGTATGTATGGAAATATAAGCTCTTTCAATTGTTTCAGTTTTTGATGGTCTGGTCATCTTACTCCCCACTACCTTGAGACTCTACTTATAGTGCTATGGATTTATGTTCTTCTGGATTTACATTTCTAGTTCCTCTCATCTCATTCTATACTATTTCTTTATTGTATTTGAGGTTTTTTTTCCTTTTCTGCCTACTCATATTTTCAGGATTTAGTTCTTAGGTCAAGATTTTATGTTTGGGCAAACCCCTTGGACTCTTGAGTGGGTTAAATAGAATTTATTTGGTCTTATCCATAACAGAGTCTGAATGGCATGATCCATCTACCTCAATATGTAGCTTCTGTCTCTGTCTCCTGATGGCCCATTTCTGGTTCTGATCTCAGTGTATTTCCATCTGCTCTTTTTATGATCTTCAAATGGAAGCATGATTCTAGCCCATGCTATAGTCCTAAAAGGTGTTAGCGGATTATTGGAGATCAAACTGGCCTCAAGCTTCTGGTTGAATGCCCACCATAAATGCTGACATCCAAGCTCTGATCAGGCATTCTGATAGCCTGCTAGGACTCCCATAGGTTAAAGGACTAAATGCTGCACAGTGACCTGGATGAGCTGGTTCTGTGCCCTACCTCTGTTCTGACAGAGTAGTTCTGAAATCAAGTTTTGGGACTCTGATTACTGGAGCTTATGGTGGCTTGCCACTCTTCTGTTTAGAAATTGACTGACTTCAGGTCCATTTACTTTGCTTTGAATTTTATTTTTATTAACAAAATCGATTATTTTCCTTTTATTTCCCTTTGAAAAAGAAAATAACAAAAACAAAACCTTCTTGTAACAAAATATTCATCAAGCAAAATAAATTCCTTTGCTATACATGTCCAAAAAATCTATACTTTGAGTCTATCATCTGTCTGTTGGGAAGTGAGTAGCATTTTATTTTTTAAAAATAGTTTCAGAGAAACTTTTTCATCTTTTTCACAGTAATAGTCTATTAAAATAAGATACTGTATTTTGTTCATCCATTCCCAAATTTTTTGGTACCCCAAAAGCTTCTTTTCACTACAAAAAGAGATGTTATCAATCATATACATATGGGTCCTTTTCCTTTTCCTTTGATCTCTCTCTGGTATAGATCTTGAAGTCGTACTATTGGGTCAAAGAATGGGCACAATTCATTAATGTTGAGGACATAGTTCCAAAATGCATCCCACAATTGCTGGATCATTTCTCAACTCTACATTAATATTTTGAAGATAATTTCATTTTGCTTTATTGTATATAACAGACATTATATTTCCCCCCCAATTAAAATTTTGTGTTAACCCTTCATTAAGCATATCAATGCCATATTTCCAACACTATATGCTCACATCATGATTCTATCAGATTTTAATAGTTTTTGCAATATTTCAAACTTTTTCATTATTATTATAATTGTTACAGAAACTTGTGATTAGTGTATTTTCAAATATTCCAAACATTAATTTATGAAAAAAAATAATGTTACCAGTACGACAGTAATCAGAACTGGAGAGGAAAAAAAAATCTTGTTATTACACTCTGAATTTGTTCCTTTCACAGGTTTCTTAAAAGCTGTTATGGTTTAGAAGAAATATCACCAAGCTTGAGGTCCTAGAAAGACCTGGATCCTGCTTTTAATATCTGTCTAATCTTGGACAAGATAATTAACCTTATTGGTTCTCAGTTTCTTCATCTGTGAAGAGTATCTGTGTGAGGAATCATAATAATCATAATAGTAACAATATATTATATGATACACATAAATATCATAAATATTAATAGTATCAAACTCAGATGATTAAATGGGATGATATACATAAAGAGCTTTGTAAACTACTAAAAACATTATATAGATATCAGGTTTATGACGGAGAATAAAAAAGAAGTCATTTATTAAGTATCAATTATTTGCTAGACAATGTGGTAAAGATTAGGAATAAAACTGAGCAAAAACAGAGTGACTAAGGAGTGAGAAAATGCTAAGAGATTAAGACAGAAGTATGTCTGAGTCAAATCTTACAGGGATATTCATAAAATTAGAGTTGAGGATATAGTAGCTTCTAGTCTTATGGGAGGATTTAAAGGAATCAGCTAATCAATAGGCATTTATTAAAGAGCTATTAAGCACTGAGGTTGAAAAGAAAAAAAAAAAGTCTCATAATTCCTGCCCTGAAGATATGCAAATTCTAATGGCAAAGATAATATGTAAATGCAAAGAGATACAAAAATAAAAATGAAATCTTCTTGTTCTATGTTGGGGAAAAACATCATGTATACAAATAAACACTTAGGAAATATATGCATGGAGATGGGCCATGGAATATTGAGATTCAATTTGGCAGAAATATATAATTCGTACAGTGTAATATAATGTAATTTAAAAGGGTAGATTAGAAATGGATTTTGGAAAGCCTCAAAAGTTACATTGAAAAGTTTGTATTTTATTTGGAAGGCAACAGGGAGCTGCTGAATGATGATGGCAATGATGCTGATGAAAATGTGGTTAGAATTAACACTTAGGAAGTATTTGTTATTGATGTTATTTGTTTGGAAGATGAAGTTAGAAAAGGCAAGAAAAGGAAGCAGAATAAACAATTAGAACAAATATGACAATGTTCTAAATAAGCTACAAATACAAATGGGGTGGTTGTGGTTAGAAGTAAGCATCTGAATGTTGCAGACTGTCTTTAGTAGAGAGAAAACCAACCTTTGAGAAAGGATCATAAAGACTCACATCTTGTTCTCAACTAAAGTAATCAAGACTGATGTTAGGTAAGGCATTAAATATAGGGCATGACAGTATCACTAGGTAGATTGGTTTTCCCTTGACTGGTGCTGCACCTGAAGTGAGTCTATCTACCTATCTATACTTGTTCTAAATGCAGAAAATCAAAGTTAATTCTCTGACTGACACATACTAGCTATGAGGTAAGGAAAAATCACAGCCTCTCAATATGCTAGGAAACATTCCAAGACAAGTTAAACTAAATTTATTGTTTACTGTGCCAGGAGGATTTTCATACTTGAAAGTCCCCAGAATGACTAAAAAAATGTAGTTCTAGATTTCCCCCCTCTCCAAAATAAGTGGTATTCAACAAAAGAATCAAATATATAATAGTGATTTTCAAAATGCAAAATATACTTTAAAGGACTTGTATTATCACTTGCGTGAGCATCAGATATGCAAAGATTATAATCGCCTGAATTATTCTCATGAATTTGTGAGGTTGTTCATTTATTTATTTATTTATAAACTATTAATGGGTTAAACTTGTCAAATAAGTTAGCCTTATACCACCTGAGGTTTTGTAGTTTGGAAGGGAGTGAGTTAAGTATCTTAGCAACTATTTTTAGTGTCAAACAGGTAGGCTTGTTAATGAGAAGTTTGGAAGATATAAATGAATAATCACAACAGTGAATCACTGTTCAATTTTTAAAATAGCACAGTGAATAGAGCAATAGCGCAATGCAGCATGAATCAGAAAGATCTGAGTGCAAATCTGGCTCCAGACAGTAACTGGGCAAGTCACTATTTAACTTCTATCTTTTGGATTATAAATAAGGATAAAAATGGCACCTATCTCACAGAATCATAAGAATAAAATGACATATTTCTAAAGAGCTTAGCATGTTTCCTAGAACATGGTATATAATAAACATTTGTTTCTTTACTTCTTTTCCCCCTCCTTCCTATCAAAGATTAAAAGGTAAATAATATCTAATTTTTTCATTAAATGTAAAGATAGCTTTCAATATTCATTTTTATAAGATTTTGAGTTTCACATTTTTTCTCCTTCCCTTTCTTCTATCCTCCCTCCCCAATATAAGTTATACATACAACACTGAGATAAACACATTTCTACATTAGTCATCTTATGAAAGAAAAATCAAAACAAAAGGGAAAAGTCACAAACAAACAAAAATAAGTGAACATAGTATGCCTTGATCTTCACTTTCAAACTCCATAGTTCTTTTGGATATGATCAGAATTTTCCATCATGAGTCTGAGAAGAGCGAAGTCAATCATAGGTGATCATCACACAATGTTGCTGTTACTGTGTACAATGTTCTCCTGAATTCTGCTCACTTCACAGGGTATTAGTCTAAGTCTTTCAAGTTTTGCCCTGGTTTCCTGAAATCTGCCAGCTCATCATTTCTTATATTATACAACTATTCCATTATTTTCATATATCACAACTTGTTCAGTCATTTCCCAATTGATAGGCATTCCCTCAATTTCCAATTATTTGCCAGCATAGAAAAGAACTGCTATTAAAATTTTTGTACTGTAGATACTTTCCTTTTTTTTTCCTTGATCACTTTGGGATATAGACTTAGTAATAATATTGCCGGATTAAAGTACATGTATAGTTTTATATCCCTTTAGGCATAGTTCCAAATTGTTTTCCAAAATGGATATATCAGTTCACAACTCAACCAATAATGCATTAGTATTCCAATTTCCCTTCTATTCTATCAGCTTTCTCCCTGCTCTCTCTCCCCCCCTCCCCATTTCTCTTCTACTTCCCTGTAGAATAAGATAATTTTCTCTAGCCAACTGAGTGTGTATGTTAGTTCTTTTGAGGGAAATGCAATGAGAATAAGGTTCAAACAATGCTTCATTCTCTCTGCTTAATCCTCTTCAGGTGATATAATTTACCCCATTCTGCCTTTCCCTTTCCTCTTCACCCATTTTGGTAATGGTAATTTGGTTTTCTTTTTTCTTTTTAAAATCAAATTCATCAAAGTTTTATCTATTTTTTTCATAAAACCAATTCTTTTATTGGTCCATTTTTTCTTACTTTCGGTTTTATTACTCTCTCCTTTGATTGAAAAATTTGCTATTTAATTGGGAACTTTTAATTTATTTGCTTTAATTTTTTTTTTAAAATGCATGCCTAATTCATCAATCTGTTCTTTTTATGTTGTTGTTCATGCAAACATTTTGTGATATAAAAATTTCCTGAATTACTGCTTTGGCTGCCTTTCATAAATTTTGATATGCTATTTCATTATTGTCATTCTCTTTGATGAAATTATTGAGTCTTTCTAAGATTTATTTTTGACACTAATTCTATAGGATTAGACTACTTAATTTTCAGTTAATTTTTAATGTCTCTTTCCATGGTTCTTTACTACTTGTAATTTTTATTGCATCATGATCTGAAAATGAAACATTTAATATTTCTGCCTTTCTGCATTTGATTATGAAGTTTTATAATATATGGTCAGGTTTTTTTTTTTTTGTAGGTGCCATCCACTACTAAGAAAAAGATATATTCTTTTCTCTCCCATTCACATTCAGTTATAATTACTAGTTGTATATTTCCTATCATTCTATTTTTCTTCCTGTTTATTCTTTTCTTTCTCCTTTTATCATGTTCCTTCTCACTGCTGTTTTGCTTCTAATCACTGCCTTTTCCAATATGCCTGTTCTTCTATCAGCCCCACCTCCCTTTTCTTTCTCTCTTCCTCTTCTACTTCCCTATAGGATAAGATAGATTTTTCTAGTTAACTGAATGTTGGATGTTAGTTCTTTTGAGGCAAATCCAATGAGAGAGTAAAGTTCAAACAATGCTTTCATTCCTCTTCATTTGATATATAATTCACCATATTCTGCCTCCCCATTTCCTCTTTACCCAGTACAATACTTTTTTCACCCTTTTATGTTTATTTTTATTATCACATTTGATGTGCTGTTTTACGAAATTCCTTCTAACTACCCTAATAGTCCTTGAGACTTGAGAATTACAGATATCTTCCCATGTAAGGATATAAACAGTTTAATCCTATTAAATACATGTTTTTATTTTTCTTTCCCATTTACCTTTTTATGCTTCTCCTGAATTTTCCATTTGAAGATCGGCCTGTCAGTTCACTCTGGTCTTTTCATCAGGAAAGTTTGAAATTTTCTTCTTTCATTGAATATCCATCTTTTCTCCTGAAAGATTATGTTCAGTTTTACTGGATAGTTGCTTCTTGGTTGTAATCCAAGTTTCTTTGCCTTCTGGAATATCATATTCCAATCCCTCCAATCTTTTCAGGTAGATGTTGCTATATCCTGCATAATCCTGACTAGCCCCTTAATTTAGGGATTGTTTCTTTTTGGTTGCTTGCAGTATTTTCTCCTTGATCTGATAATTCTGGAATTTGTCTAGAATATTCCTTGGAATTTTCATTTTGAGATCTTTTTCAGGAGGTGATTCATCTATTGCTCGAATAATTATTCTGCCCTCTGCTTTTTAAGATACCAGGACAGTTTTCCTTAATAATTTCTTGAAAGATGCTATCCTGGTTTGGTCTCTCTCTATTTTTTTTTTGGCTCATTACTTTCAGGTAGTCTAGTAATTCTTAAATCATCTTTCCTGGATCTATTTCCAATAAGGTATTTTACATATTCTTTTTTTTCATTCTTTTGATTTTGTTTGACTGATTCTTAATGCCTTATAGAGTCATAAGCTTCCTCTTGTCCAATATAATTTTTAAGGAATTGTTTTCTCCAGTTACCTTTGTACCTCCTTTTTCATTTGTCAAATTCCACTTTTAAAGTAGTAGTTTTCTTTGGTGGACTGTTTTATTCCATTTTGGCCTGTTCTATTTTTAAGGAGTAATTTTCTTCTGTCAATTTTCATGCTTACTTACTGGTTCTTTTTTTTTTTTTATCATTCTTGTAGAACTAATTCCCTTTCCCATTCTTCTTCCACCTCTTTTACTTCTTTAAAAAAATCCTTTTTGAGGTCTTCCAGATGAACTTTTGGGGCTTGAGATCAATTCATGCTCCCCTTTGAGGCTTCACAAATAGGTATTTTTTGACATTGTTTTTCTCTTCTGAGTTTGTGTTTTGGTCTTGTCACCATAGTAGCTTTCTATTGTTAGGACTCTGATTTTGGTTGTTTTTTTCCCATTCATTCTTTAAAGATGAAATCTGTTCCCAGAGTACAGGGGCAACTCTCCCAAATTTTTTGCCCTTGGGATCAGAGGCTTTGGGGACACTGGCTTTTTGTGTTTGGGCCTCTGGGGCTGGCAAGTTGCCCACTATGCTAATAGCCTGCTGTAGTTATGCTTGTTGTGTCCTTTGTCCTGGGGCTGGCAGTTTGCCTTTTGTCCTCAGGCTGGAGGCCTCACAGTTGGTTTGCTGTGCCACTGACCTGCTGAACCAGAACCCTGAGGTCTTGGTTGCTATTCTATGCTGTAACTAAAAGCCTCCCACAGGTTTTCCCATATACTGCCTGTGCTTTTATCCAAGTGAGACAGACCTTTCCTAAAGTCTTTTTAAATTACCTTGGACTGGAAAGTTGTTTTACTCTGTCTTTTTGTGGATTCTGGCACTTCAGATTCTCATACAGGAGATGTTGTCTCTGAGAGAAACTGAATAGAGCTTAGACAACTTCTTGTCTTCTCTCCACCATATTGGATCTGCCTCCAGAACACTTTCTAATACACTGTGTTGCTGATTTCCATTATGTGACTTGCCATTACAGAAATCACTATTTAGCCTCAAAACAGCCTTAAACACATTTAAATAGGACTTAAGGTTTCTTAACAAAGATCTGAAGTGTTTCACTGACTTCTCATAGATAGCCATCATAGTGAACTCTTCAAAGATGAAGGGCATATGTTTTTCTATATTAGGAAAGAAATACTAAAAATAACATACACTTATCTCAACAAATATACCAGCTGCTTTTTGTCTGTATCTTGAAAAAGTGAATGAAAGTTGCTATGAAGTTACTAAGCCTTTTTTCCCTTTAAGGGAAATCTCTCTTTCTTGAAACCAATAGAAACATCTTTACTTCAATTTTGATTAAATATTGTTGAGGACAGGAGAGCTTGAGAGATGACAAACATTTTCTTTTGATGTCAGGGTGTGGATGGAACAGCGATTCAGAATGGTCCTTCTGTGGACCACTCAATGGATTCATGACTATTGGCTTCTATGCAGCAAAGGGATTGTCTGACACGGGGTTTGCAGGGAACAGATGTCCATATCACTAATCTCTTCCAGTAATTGGCACTGGTTGGCACCCATGTTGGCCTCCTCAACAGAAAGGGCAATGCTTGGATGAATGTAGAGACCAAGCCACCTGCTCTCTTCAAAGATGTGTTCCTGCAATGTCAGGCTAGAGAATAGAAGGGCTAGGGATAGGTGGGATTATCTGTGTCTCACCTCTAACAAATATCGGCTATGTGTCCCTGGGCAAATCCCTTAAATCTTTCACTATTTTAGACAATTATAGAAGGTACAGAGATGCATCAATGGAAAGTTCTCTCTCTGTGGGAGTTCCCTAGATTGATGAAATCACAAATACAGATTTTACTCACTCCCTACAAATAAATTCTTTGATACAAAGTCCTTTGTATTCAAGGGAACTGTATCATAAAGACTATATATTCTTCATAGTAGATATATTCATTTTTAATAACAACTATTTATGACAAAAAGTCAATTGCTCTAGAGACATAGTAATAAAATTAGAGAAGGTAAGATATATTGAAGCTAGTCCAGGATTTTTGTTTAGACCTTCCTTTCTTGTAGAAAAATGGTTATCAGGGAATGAATAGATACTCCTGTCAATAGGAAGAAAGAAAAGACAATAGCACTACCCATCATCTGTTTTTTTCTGGTTGCCAATATTTTCAGGAAGATGATGGAATTTGGCTTCTCTCACCACATGTGTTGGATCGATTCCAAGAGTCAGGTCTCCAATCAGCAGTTCGAGTCACTCCTCCAACTGTTGCCCTTGCTATCAGCAGAATGAAATGATTTGATACTGGCTATCTGATGAAGAATTAACAGTCTTAGCCAGCATGCTTTAATTAAGCTGCTCTACAGACAACATCTGTGAAATAGGCATCCATCACAGAAAGTTTATTATTGGAATGAAAACACCTCTTCCATAATGTGTAGAATTTCATGGCTTGCTATGTATCCTATGTATAACAAGCTGGGCCACTTGATTGGCATGGGTCTTAATGAAAGGCCTCTTTTGCTGGCACTGTAATGCCTCCCTGCTTTTGGGAGGGCAATTAGAGTTTACAGTACTGGTCAACTCCATCACTGCAGGTGGAAACCTGAATCTGCATTGTTGGAGGAGGATAAAATGCCAAATAGCAGCATGAATGCTCTTCAGGAAATATTTTTTTCAATAATAAATGATCAGTGATTTGATAAAATCTTCCAAGGGAAGCGTGATGACATAATAATAGTCAAAAAAGGTTTTGTTTGCCATTGAGGAAAGCAGAATGTGTCTAGGACCAAGTATCTAAATCCAGGCCAGAAATTATCAATGGTATGATTTTAAAGTTTCAAAGTACTTTATTTGGGTTGAATCCCCTGTTAAAATGAAAATGTAATGCATTCCTCTATTGGGACAGTTACAGATACAGTAACAGATATAGTTCTCAAGAGTTACAGATATCATTTGCCCACCTTGAAACCTCAGTTAAACAGTTTAACCTATTTTTTAAAAATTTTATAATAACTTTTTATTGACAGAACCCATGCCAGGGTAATTTTGTACAACATTATCCCTTGCACTCACTTCTGTTCCAATTTTTCCCCTCTCTCCCTTTACCCCCTCCCCTAGAAGGCAAGCAGTTCTATATATGTTAAATATGTTGCAGTATATCCTAGATACAATATATGTATGTGGAACCAAAGAGTTGTCTTGTTGCACAAAGAGAATTGGATTCAGAAGGTAAAAATAACCCAGGAAGAAAAACAAAAATGCAAATAGTTTACATTCATTTCCCAGTGTTCTTTCTTTGGGTGTAGCTGCTTCTGTCCATCATCGATCAATTGGAACTGAGTTAGGTATCTTTGTCAAAGAAATCCACTTCCTTCAGAATACATCTTCCTACAGTGTCATTGTTGAAGTATATATTGATCTCCTGGTTCTGCTTATTTCACTTAGCATCAGTTCATGTAAGTCTCTCCAAGCCTCTCTGTATTCATCCTGCTGGTCATTTCTTATACAACAATAATATTCCATAACATTCATATACCTCAATTTACCCAACCATTCTACAATTGATGGGCATCCATTCAATTTCCAGTTTCTAGCCACTACAAACAGGGCTGCCACAAACATTTTGGCACATACAGGCCCCTATCCCTTCTTTAGTATTTCTTTGGGATATAAGCCCAGAAGTAACACTGCTGGATCAAAGGGTATGCACAGTTTGATAACTTTTTGGGCATGATTCCAGATTGCTCTCCAGAATGGTTGGATTCATTCACAACTCCACCAACAATGCACCAGTGTCCCAGTTTTCCAAAATCCCCTCCAACATTCATCATAATTTATTCCTGTCATCTTAGCAATCTGACAGGTGTGTAGTAGTATCTCAGAGTTCTCTTAATTTGAATTTCTCTGATCAATAGTGATTTGGAACACTCTTATATGAGTGGTAATCGTTTCAATTTCATCATCTGAAAATTGTCTGTTCATATCCTTTGACCATTTATCAATTGGAGAATGGCTTGATTTCTTATAAATTAGAGTCAATTCTCTATATATTTTGGAAATGAGGCCTTTATCAGAACCTTTAACTGTGAAGATGTTTTCCCAGTTTGTTGCTTCCCTTCTAGTCTTGTTTGCATTAGCTTTGTTTGTACAAAGGCCTTTTAATTTGATATAATCAAAATTTTCTATTTTGTGATCAGTAATGGTCTCTAGTTCATCTTTGGTCACAAATTTCTTCCTCCTCCACAAGTCTGAGAGATAAACTATCCTAAGTTCCTCTAATTTATTTATTATCTCGTTCTTTATGCCTAGGTCATGGACCCATTTTGATCTTATCTTGGGTTACGGTGTTAAGTGTGGGTCCATGCCTAATTTCTGCCACACTAATTTCCAGTTATCCCAGCAGTTTTTATGAAATAATGAATTCTTATCCCAAAAGTTAGGCTCTTTGGGTTTGTCAAACATTAGGTTGCTATAGTTGACTATTCTATCTTGTGAACCTAACTTATTCCACTGATCAACTAATCTATTTCTTAGCCAATACCAAATGATTTTGGTGACTGCTGCTTTATAACATAGTTTTAGATCATGTACAATTAGGCCACCTTCATTTGATTTTTTTTTTCATTAATTCCCTTGAGATTCTCGACTTTTTATTGTTCCATATGAATTTTGTTATTATTTTTTCTAGATCATTAAAATATTTTCTTGGAAGTCTGATTGGTATAGCACTAAATAAATAGATTAGTTTAGAGAGTATTGTCATTTTTATTATATTTTCTCAGACTATCCAAGAGCATTTAATATTTTTCCAATTATTTAAGTCTGACTTTATTTGTGTGGAAAGTTTTTTGTAATTTTGCTCATTCAATTCCTGACTTTCCTTTGGTAGATAGATTCCCAAATATTTTATGCTGTTAACAGTTATTTTGAATGGAATTTCTCTTTGTATCTCTTGCTGTTGGATTTTGTTGGTGATGTATAAAAATGCTGAGGATTTATGGGGATTTATTTTGTATCCTGCTACTTTGCTAAAGTTAAGAATTATTTCTAATAGCTTTTAGTAGAATCTCTGGGGTTTTCTAGGTATACCATCATATCATCTTCAAAGAGTGATAGTTTGGTTTCCTCATTGACTATGCTAATTGCTTTAATCTCTTTCTCGACTCTTATTGCAGAGGCTAGTGTTTCTAATACAATATTGAATAATAATGGTGATAGTGAGCAACCTTGCTTCACTCCAGATCTTACTGGGAAAGGTTCCAGTTTTTCCCCATTGCATATGATGCTTACTGATGGTTTTAAATATATACTCCTGACTATTTTAAGGAAAAGTCCATTTATTCCTATACTCTCAAGTGTTTTGATTAGGAATGGATGTTGGATTTTATAAAATGTTTTCTTTGCATCTATTGAGATGATCATATGATTTTTGTTAGTTTGGTTATTGATATAGTCGATTATGCTAATAGTTTTCCTAATATTGAACCAGCCCTGTATTCCTGGTATAAATCCTACTTAGTCATAGTGTATTATCCTGGGGATGATTTTCTGTTTTTGCTAATATTTTATTTAAGATTTTAGCATCGATATTCATTAGGGAGATTGGTTTATAATTTTCTTTCTCTGTTTTCAGCCTACCTGATTTAGGTATCAGTACCATATCTGTGTTGTAAAAGGAGTTTGGTAGGACTCCTTCAATCCCTTTTTTTCAAATAGTTTATATAGCATTGGAGTTAATTGCTCTTTAAATGTTTGGTAGAATTCACATGTAAATCCATCTGGTCCTGGGGATTTTTTCTTAGGGAGTTGGTTAACAGCTTGTTCTATTTCTTTTTCTGAGATGGGACTGTTTAGGTTATTTACTTCTTCCTCTGTTAGTTTGGGCAAGCTATATTTTTGAAGGTATTCCTCGATTTCCTTTAAGTTGTCGAATTTATTGGTATAAAGTTGGGCAAAGTAACTCCTAATTATTGCTCTAATTTCCTCTTCGTTAGTGGCAAGTTCTCCCTTTTCATTTTTAAGACTAACAATTTGATTTTCCTCTTTCCTTTTTTTAATCAGATTTACTAAGGGTTTGTCTATTTTGTTGGTTTTTTCATATAACCAACTCTTAGTTTTATTAATTCAATAGTTTTTTTTTACTTTCAATTTTATTGATCTCTCCTTTTATTTTTAGAATTTCAAGTTTAATGTTTGACTGGGGGTTTTTAATTTGCTCCTTTTCTAGCATTTTTAGTTGCAAGCCCAATTCATTGACCTTCTCTTTCTCTATTTTATGTAAGTAGGCCTCTAGAGATATGAAAATTCCCCTTATTACCACTTTGGCTGCATCCCACACATTTTGGTATGATGTCTCATTATTGTCATTTTCTTGGGTGAAGTTATTAATTATGTCTATGATTTGCTGTTTCACCCAATCATTCTTTAGTATGAGATTATTTAGTTTCCAATTATTTTTGGTCTACTTTCCCCTGGCTTTTTGTTGAATGTAATTTTCATTGCATCATGGTCTGAAAAGGATGCATTTACTATTTTTACCTTACTGCATTTAACTTGGAGGTTTTTATGTCCTAATATATGATCAATTTTTGTATAGGTTCCATGAACTGCTGAAAAGAAAGTGCACTCCTTTCTGTCTCCATTTTGTTTTCTCCAGAGATCTATCATATCTAACTTTTCTAGTATTCTATTTACTTCTTTGACTTCTTTCTTATTTATTTTGTTGTTTGATTTATTTAATTCTGAGAGTTCAAGGTTGAGGTCTCCCACTATTATAGTTTTGCTGTCAATTTCTTCTTGTAGCTCTCTTAATTTCTCTTTTAAGAATTTAGATGCTACACCACTTGGTGCATATATGTTTAATATTGATATTGCTTCATTATCTATGCTACCCTTTAGCAAGGTATAGTGCCCTTCCTTATCTCTTTTAATTAGATCAATTTTTGTTTTTGCTTGATCTGAGATCAGGATGGCTACCCCTGCTTTTTTGATTTCACCTGAAGCATAGTAGATTTTGCTCCAACTTTTTACCTTTAACCTGCATGTATCTCCCTGCTTCAGGTGTGTTTTCTGTAAACAACATATTGTAGGATTCTGGCTTTTAATCCATTCTGCTAACCGCTTACTCTTTATGGGGGAGTTTACACCGTTCACATTTATGGTTAAAATGACCAATTCTATATTATTTGCCATCTTGTTAATCCCTGTTTATGCTTTTCTCCCTTCTTTCCCCCTTACCGCCCTTCTCAGTATTAAGCTTATGAGCACCACTTGTTTCTCACAGCCCTCCCTTTTTAGTATTCCTCCTCCCACCTTAGAGTTCCTCCCCCTATCTTACTCCTTTCCCTCACAGTTTCCGTATTCCCTTCCACTTAGCTTATTTCTTCCCTTTTCACTTTTCCCTTCTCACTCTTCAATGAGGTAGGAGAAGTTTCACCATAATTTGAATATGTCTAAAATTTTTCTCTTAAAGCCAATTCTGATGGCAGTAAGATACTCACTATATTCATCCCCCTCCATTCTTTCTCTCAGATATAAAAGGTTTCCTTTGCCTCTTCTTGAAATGTAATACCCCCACTGTACCCTTTTTCTGGTACAATGTCCTTTCCACCTCTACTTTTTAGAACAAGGTATACATGTATTCTTTATACATCTTTATAGCAAAAATATAGTTTTCAAGATTTTTTTTTTACCTTTTTAGGTTTCTCTTGAGTTCTATATTTGTAGATCAAACTTTTTATTAAGTTCTGGTTTTTTTTTTTTTTTTGTATCAAAAATAGGTGAAATTTGCTTATTTCGTTTGAATGACCCATTTTCTTCCCTGGAAAAAGATGCTCATTCTGGCTGGGTAAGTTATTTTTGTTGCATACAGAGTTCCTTAGCTTTTCAGAATACCATATTCCAGGCCCTTTGATCTTTTAATTTGGATGTGCTAGATCCTGGGTAATCTTTATTGTGGCTCCTCTATATTTGAATTGGGTTTTTTAGACACTTGCAGTTTTTTTTCCCTTCATCTGAGGGTTCTGGCATTTGGCCACTATATTTCTTGGTGTTTTGATTTTAGGATCCTGTTCAATAGGTCATCGATGAATTCTTTCAATGTCTATTTTACTTGGTTTCTATAACTTCTGGGCAGGTCTCCTTGATAATTTCCTGAAAAATAGTGTCCAGGCTTTTTTTCATCATACTTTTCTGGGAGTCCAATAATTCTCAGATTGTCTCTCCTGGATCTATTTTCCAGGTCTGTTGTTTTCCCAAGAAGGTATTTCACATTTTTCCCATTGTTTGACCTTTTTGGTTTTGCTTGACTGATTCTTGTTATCTCCTCGAGTCATTCAATTCCATTTGTTCGATTCTTATAGTGAGTTCAAATGTTGAGTTCTTGTTCTTCTTTAAAATATTATAAAAGTTCTCTCTGGGTGCTTTCCCTGGAATCAGGATTTTGTCGGTCCCTGTTCGGGCGCCAAAATGTGGTAAGCTTTTTCTTCTCAAAATTCAGCCAGGTGATAAAAGTTCAGATCTTTTATTATCTCCAATATAGCCCGGTTAGCTTAGAGGCCTATCTCTCTGCTTGGTTCCAAGAGCTCTCTCTGAATGTCGCCAAATCCAAAGGTCTAGTCCTTCAGCCTCTGCCTCTGCTTTCTTCAGCCTCCAGCCAGCTCCACTCCATGTCATTCTGGTAAAATTTCTCAAAGTGCTCTGTGTCTGTTTCTTTTATACAAGAGGGAGGAATTGTGGGATATGAGAGAGAGGGATTATGGGTTTTCTCCCATAGTGCTCTCTGGCCCAAAGAGCTTCAAGGGAGGTGTGAACTCATTGAACTCCAATGAGTAAAGGTGTGAACACAAGCCTTGTATTAATTAGTTCTACTTAGTACCTTGTTTCAGGTTCTGGTCAAAATCTTCTTGTAAGATTAGATCAACTCTAATTAGTTAGCAGTTAGTAAGGATTCCAACAGATTCTGATTTTCAATGAAGTATTTTCTTCACTCACTTTTTTTATACCTTTTTCTAATTGTCCATTTGAGTTCTTTTGTTCTATGGAATTTTTTTTCCATTTCGCCAATTTTATTTTTTAGAGAGCTATTTTCTGTTTCCAGTTCACTAATCCTATTTTTCAAGGATTTGATTTCTTTATCCACTCTGTCTTTAAATGAGTGGGATGACTTCCCCAGACTCTCTTGCCAAGTCTCCCTCTCTTTTTCCCATTTTTCTTCTAGCTCTTTTGTGAGAGCCTTTTTAATTTCATCTATGAGATTCATCTGTGCTGAGGAACAGATGATCTCCTCCTTTGGGGATTCACCTGGAGACAGTCTGTTTTTACTTTCCTCAGGATTTAGAGTGTGTTCTCTATCCATATAGATGATTAAGGTCCTTTTCAATTTTTTACTCATTTTTCATTTTTTTGTTTATTTGACTGATTCTTTATGTCTCATAGTCATTTGCTTCTGTTTGCTGCATTCTAGTTTTTAATGTGTGATTTTCTCCAGTTAGCTGTTGTAGCTCTATTTCGATTTGGTTAATTCTACTTTTGAAGGTGTTGTTTTATTCAGTGGATTTTTTCCCAAGATGTTGACTCTCTTTCCTATCTCTTATTTTCTTTTTTTTTCATTTTTTTCTTCTACCCTTTTTATTTCCCCTTTAAAGTCTTTTATGAGGACTTCCAAGAAGCCTCTTAAGCTTATGATCAATTCATAGCACTCTTTGAAATTTTCTCTGTGGACATTTTGTCCTCATCTGAGTTAGTGTTTGGTCTTCCTTGTCACCATAGTAGCTTTTGATGTTCAAGGTTCTTTTCTGTTTCTTGGTATTTTCTTTCCTTTTATTTTGGTATTTTTCTCTCTCTCTCTCTCTCTCTCTCTCTCTCTCTCTCTCTCTTTTTTTTTTTTTACTTTAGTGAACAAGCTCTCCTTCTGGGGTAAAGGGCACATTGTCCCAAGTTTCTTGTGCAGCTATGAGCACTGACTTTGAGCATAGGGGCCGCTTGTGTTTCCAGGTGGTACCCTTACTTGCTCTTTCTATTAAACAGTCTGGTTTCACAGAATTTGCCTTCTAAGCTGAAACTGGAGGCTGCCCCACTGGTCTACTTCTCTACTGAGCTAAAACAGAGGGTGTCAGTTGCTGATCTGTTGTTATTAAGACTCTCTCACTGGCTTTCCCAGTCTGATCTAGGCTGAACATTTTTCAGTCCAGTGAGACTGACCTTTCCTGAATTTTTTCCAGTTTATCTTGAGCTGGAGAATAGTTTTATTCCATCAGACTCTGTTCAGTGTCTTGGTTTCATGTGGTTTTAGAGGGAAACTGTGGAGCTTATGCAGCTATGTGCCTCTTCTTCGCCATCTAGTTTAACCTTTAAATAATATATATTTATATATTTTCCCCCTGTTTATCTTTCTATGGTTCTCTTGAGTGCTGTGTTTGAAGATTAAATTTTCTGTTAAGTTCTGCCTTTTTCAACAGAAATGATTTAAAGTCTTATTTCATTGTAAATCTATTGTCTTCCCTGGGAGAGGATGTTTAGTTTCATTGAGTAGTTAATTCTTGGTTGTAACCCCATGTCCTTTGCCTTCTGGAATATGGCATTCCCAGACTATCTGATTCCTTAGTGTAGAAGCTGCCTCATTCTCCTTGATATTTGAATTGCTTTTATCTGACAGCTTGCAGTATTTTTTCTTGAGAGTGTAGTTCTGGAATTTTGCATGAATGTTCCTTGGGGTTTTCCTTGTAGGATTTCTTTCTGAAAGTGACTGGTAGATTCTTTCGATGAGTATTTCCCCCTCTGTTTCTAGAATATTGGGTCAGTTTTTCTTGATGATCTCTTGAAGAATGCTATCCAGGCTCTTCTTTTGGTCATGGTCTTCAGGTAGATCAATAATTTTCCATGTCAGCTATTTTTTTTATGAGGTATTTTACATTTTCTTCCATTTTTCATTTTTTTGTTTATTTGACTGATTCTTTATGTCTCATAGTCATTTGCTTCTGTTTGCTGCATTCTAGTTTTTAATGTGTGATTTTCTCCAGTTAGCTGTTGTAGCTCTATTTCGATTTGGTTAATTCTACTTTTGAAGGTGTTGTTTTATTCAGTGGATTTTTTCCCAAGATGTTGACTCTCTTTCCTATCTCTTATTTCTTTTTTTTTCATTTTTTTCTTCTACCCTTTTTATTTCCCCTTTAAAGTCTTTTATGAGGACTTCCAAGAAGCCTCTTAAGCTTATGATCAATTCATAGCACTCTTTGAAATTTTCTCTGTGGACATTTTGTCCTCATCTGAGTTAGTGTTTGGTCTTCCTTGTCACCATAGTAGCTTTTGATGTTCAAGGTTCTTTTCTGTTTCTTGGCATTTTCTTTCCTTTTATTTTGGTATTTTCTCTCTCTCTCTCTCTCTCTCTCTTTTTTTTTACTTTAGTGAACAAGCTCTCCTTCTGGGGTAAAGGGCACATTGTCCCAAGTTTCTTGTGCAGCTATGAGCACTGACTTTGAGCATAGGGGCCGCTTGTGTTTCCAGGTGGTACCCTTACTTGCTCTTTCTATTAAACAGTCTGGTTTCACAGAATTTGCCTTCTAAGCTGAAACTGGAGGCTGCCCCACTGGTCTACTTCTCTACTGAGCTAAAACAGAGGGTGTCAGTTGCTGATCTGTTGTTATTAAGACTCTCTCACTGGCTTTCCCAGTCTGATCTAGGCTGAACATTTTTCAGTCCAGTGAGACTGACCTTTCCTGAATTTTTTCCAGTTTATCTTGAGCTGGAGAATAGTTTTATTCCATCAGACTCTGTTCAGTGTCTTGGTTTCATGTGGTTTTAGAGGGAAACTTGGAGAGTTTTAGCAGCTTCCTGGCTTCAGTCCACCATTTTGGTTCTACCCCTGGAAGTTCATTTGCTTTCTAAGAATAGTGAGATATCTATTTCTAAAGTTAGAAATGCTAATGATATGAGTGTATCTGTAGCATGTCATGAAAATGGAGAGAAAGAAGTTTGTTGAACCTGAGATAAGCTAAATATGAGGAACTCTCATCAATCATGAATGCATGGATGCAAATTTGTATACCCTGAGAATCTTATATACCAAAACTATGAAATATTTTCCTGAGTATTGCTTGATTAGAATGACCCACATGTGCCTTTGGACTGTAATACCATCTTGAATTTGTCAAAGGATGCAATGTTCCTTAGTAAGGCAGCTGGATCATCTCATAGGTAGAGTACTAAGGTAAAGTTAGGAAGATCTTAGTTCAAATCCTGCTTCTACACAAGAAGCTATAGGAAATGGTTGTTACTTTGGACATATTAGTATATGTAAGAACTAAAATGGACTTTCAATATTAAATATACCAAAGTCTTCATTAATGGTGAAACTCAGACTCAGAGCCATAAAGTAATTTAAATAAGGTCACATAGTTTATGGGAAAGCCAAAATTATAGTTAGATCTCCTTGATTACTACTTCAATGTTTTGCCAACTACTCTGCTTATTCCATGGACATGAGAAATGCATTTCAGCAAATGATTAATTTTTTGTCCCACAAAAATCATTGTATATGACCATTTGCTATTATATGTTCATATGAATGCGAAGGCAGATGATCAATGCTACAGAAAGGAATCATCAGTATGGCTAGATTCAAAACTCAGTTGACACCAAACAGTGCCAACCAGGTCAAGGTCATGAGTTTGAAGCGAAAGTAGACAACTTTGCTTTTTCCTATGCCCAAAGACGGTACTCCCAATCCTGTGCTATTATATAGGGGTATGCCATTAATTACTATGAGGCTCAGGCAAGATGGACTTGGTAGCTCAACATTAATCAATTAATCAAGATCCATCACATCTTCTTAAAAATTTAGTTTATAGATCATGCCATGTTGATGGTGATTCATGTCATCTTCATAGGGGAAGAATATCACATGCATCTATAGTGTAGTTCTAGGTATTAAAATGTATTTCACTATAAACAAGCCATATCACCTATATAAAAGCAAGCCTTATTACCAAAGAAGTCATAAAAATAATTTCTAAAAAGCTTGTCAAGTAAAATCTCTAGGTGAATTTAATTGTAAATTACTCCAAATTTCCAGAAAAAATATATAAAGATTTGTAAAATAATATTAAAACCACAATATTTATTCTTTTATGTAGAGAAAGGGTCAGGATCCAATAACTTTCGGTTCTGGAAAAGACAATTGAAATTCATGTAATCCAACAACTTGATTTTATTGTTGAGAAAACTAAGTTTCAAGTCTTTGAAGGGACTTAGCCAAGATTGCACAG
The DNA here is from genome assembly GCF_016432865.1 of Antechinus flavipes. Lineage (NCBI taxonomy): Eukaryota > Metazoa > Chordata > Mammalia > Dasyuromorphia > Dasyuridae > Antechinus > Antechinus flavipes. The sequence continues at coordinate 55,790,368 of NC_067400.1, forward strand.
TTAGTAAAAGATTTCTCCTAAAATCTTTTGTTTGATTTATATTTCTGTCCTTATTTGAAAAAAAAATATTGTCTTTTCCTTTTGAATGGGGAGCAGATCCTATGACTGAAGTTTCAGATTTTATTCTCAATTACTCCTTTATTCAAAGACTAGATTCAATCATTTGGGTCACATCATGGATCACATTTATTTCATTTCAAAGAGGGAATGCTTAATCTTTTATGGGTTAGACAGCTTTTTTCATTTAGCTCACATTACCAAAGTAGGTCCAGTATTTCAAAAAAGCTGTGATCCAGATAGTTTCTCTGCTGATGAAGATTGCATTGTTTATGTACCTTAGTAGATGAACTTTCTGCCCACCAAGCTTGGATTAGGGTAAAGAGAATAGAATTTTTATCTTTGAATTCCTAGTTTCCATTCCAATTTCTTGTGCATCTTTATTTAATAAGTATCTGTTGAATTAGCTGGGATTATCCCAGTAACTTGGAAGTGGTACAGTGGAAAGAATCCCTGTTCTGCCTGGGTTTACTTCTGTCTCTGACTTATTATCTTTGTATTTTCAGACAAGTCATATAACCTCTCTTGACCTCACTTCCTTCATCTGTAAAATTAAAGGTCAAAGTGGAGAACCTCTAAGGTCATTTTCATTTCTTATTTTACAGACAACTTCCCAATCCATTACCAGGTTCATTTTCTGAACCTTCCCAGATTAGTAGAGCCTGGGCTCAGCTGCCATGATCTTGGAGAGCTCAAGTGATGTTGAGAACCTCAATAAAGCCTTGGAGAAGAATTGAATGAGAGGAATTGCTTTGATAGGTGAATCAACTAAATGATTTTGGCAGCAAAGAATAAGGTGTTATCACAAAAGCATGTAGATATAAATACTATAATGAGCTGTTACAATGACACATATAGACCTTGTGTCACACACAGAGAACACTTAAATTTACTGAAGTATTTACCCATTGTCCTTCAAGGTTTAATTAAGTTTGAGAAGGTATGGTCTTTGGTTTTTATCTGTTATGAATCACTAAAATAGTGATCAGTCTTGTAATCAAAAACTTTATTTTTATTAATTATTATTTATTATTCAAGTGACATTAAGGAGGATGACACAAGGTTGGAACTAGAAATGAACAAAGGGGATGTTACCTCATACTCTTTTGTGAATTATCCATGCCATAGTACCATTCCTGAAAGTATTTTTTTTTCTTTTGAGAATTAGATATGGATCAATGAAGGCTGAGAATAATATAAAAAAGCTTTCTGGGTTCTCCCAGTGTATTACTTCTAGTTCCCAAGGATTCCTTGGAGACAGAATACAGAGATTGGAAACTGGCAGTCTTTGTTAATCAGTGTGTCATATTGTTTGCCATCTGGGCTTGCCAACTGAGGAAAGCCATATGGAGATACCGTTGATATGGTCCCTCAAAACATTCTTTTCATTAGATGATACCTTGATTTCCATTCCAAATAATTACATTTTCATATATTTGATAGCTTACTCAACAGGGTGGGCTAAGACAGGTCTGAATTAGCCAAGTCCATCCAAGGAAGTGATAGATATGCCTCCAGCTTCCTACTAAAGGGAAAATGCTCTCCACTGTACATAACTGAAGAGTTTTATCTTGTATTTAAAAACTTTATCGACAGATCCATCAGGCTGCTTGACAGGTAAATTAAACTGGGTTCTAGTCTTTCAAGGAGCCCAACTCACATTTCTACTGGGCAGTAACAAATCATGGTCGTTTCTATCCACTAGGTATTACCTTTGTAATCTTAACGGAATCTAAAAATGGGCTTAGAATTTATGCTCTTAACTTCTTCCTTATCTTCCAAATCATTGAGCACCATCCATAGATGCATTTGTACCTTGATATGACCGTCCTAAATATTTTCACACTTTCGTTCTTGCATACCATTCACACATAGGATGATTTATTTATTTCCAAATCTTACTAAAACATGGAACCTGACAGTCAATTGATAGGTACTGCTGACAATGGTGTAGGGATACATAGATTATACTATGGTTCCCAGAACCACTCATCACCTTCCATTTAGAAGGAGAACAGGTCTTAGCAGAAAAATGACATTGAACGCAGTTAACTGCTTTAAAAAAAAATATCAAATTAGTATATCTTAACTGATATAACTTTTCTTTCCTTTCTTCAATGATTGGACTAAGAATCTTCCCATGTCTCCTTCACAAATTCAACAGGGTCACTTTCTTTTCTTTTCTTTTCTTTTCTTCTTCTTCTTCTTCTTCTTTTTTTTTTTTTTTGGCTGAGGCAATTAGGGTTAAGTGACTTGCCCAGAGTCACACAGCTAGGAAGAGTTAAGTGTCTGAGACCAGATTTGAACTTAGGTCCTCCTGACTTCAGGATTGGTGCTTTATTCACTGCACTACCTACTGCCCCAACTGGGTCACTTTCAATGGAATCATCTTATTTTACTGAATTATATAGAACATTGGAGCTAGAATAGAAAATAAAGTTAATATTGTCCAACCTTTTCATTTTTACAAATGAAAGCACTGAAGTTCATATAGACAAAGTGTCTTGCCCAAAGTCACACAAATGACAAAAGAAAAACCAGGTCCTAAAATCAGATCTCTTTACCACAAGTATAGTGTGTTTTACATTATTTTATTAAGCATAAGGGCCAGTGTGGGGAACTACATAGAGAGCTGATTTCAAAGTTTGAACCATCTGGGTTTCAGTCATCCATCCAACCTTCACTAAGTAAGTTAATTTTTTTAGTACCTGAGGCAGGTTTCTAAAACTGTACATTCAAGAGCCATTGGCCATCAAGACCTCAATAACCTTAAGTGAATAACTTAATCTCTTAGACTTTTTAGTTTCTTCAGTTGTAAAATTATGGAATTGATCAAGGTGATCTCTAACAAATCTTTCAGATTCTCTCCTACTTCTGTTTATTGAAACCCTACATTTATTTTAAGATCTAACTGAAATGCAAGTTCCTCCATGAAATCTGGCTTTAGCCTTTAGCCAGAAATGCTCTCTTTTGCATTATACTTTTAAAGTGTTTTGATTATACCATTTATATGCAACATTTCTCATACATGCTATCATACTTTTGGGGTGTGTATCTTATTTCTTCTAGTAGTTTGTAAACTTGTCGATGGCAAGATTATATTTATATTTTTTTGTATCCCTAATCTAGTACTTCATGTATAGTAAATGATGAGCAAATTTTTATTAAATGAATAAATAAATCAAAGTTTATTCATTTCTTACAAAACTGAATACTGCATTTAAATGACAATTGTAAAAAAAAATGATGTTTAGTCTATTTCGGCCTTTTGGCTTTTTTAAAAAAAATATCTTTTAAACAAAGGTCTTTTAGACAAATCAAAACAAATAAGTTTCATTTTATTAATGATTGTTCTGAATTAAGAAAACAGATGAAAGATAACATGGTTAATTTATTTGCATGGGTAAATCACAGCATTCTTTCCTTGACAAGAACTAATAAACACATTTACAAAAGAAATAAACTCTATTAGCATACATGAATGACTTGTCAGTGAAACACTCTTCTGGTTGGTTTTCTCTGGGTGTATTTAGAGAGTGCTCATTTTAATTTAGAAAGCTCTGGTGAGAAGCCCTTGGGTCCTATGTTTCCCTCATTACTCTTCTGATATTTATAATTACATTTTTTCAAAGTGCACCTGATACTAGTATATTTATTTTTTGTTCTAAATTTTTTCTACTTTTTTCAGAATAGATGGATAACAATGCCTTTTGAATAATTAAGTGAGTTAACTGAAAGTTGCCATATATGCATATACTTAAAAAAGTATAATGAATAAAACACAGCTTACATGAAAATGATATGGAATATTTGGATTTTCTTTGATGATTCAGAGGCGGTTAGCATGGTAGGTAGAAAGATGAATCTAGGTTTTGAACTTTATCTTTATTGGTGTCTATGTAACTGTGGTGGGGATAGAAGGAAGGGAAAAAGCATTTATATGGCATCAACTATGTGCTAAGAATAGTGCTAAATATCTTACATGTAAATATTAGTAGATTTTCCTGGTATAGCTACTTCATGACTTAGTTTTCTCTACTGTAAAATTTAGTCCAACAATATTCTCAGAAACACAGTACTTCCTAGGCAGGATTAATGAGAGGCTCAAATGAAACAATATATGCAAAATGATTTCTAAATTGCAAAGCCCCTGGGTCTAGGCTTTCTGTCATTGTCGCCAGCTTTCACTGATGATGTTTCTCCAGCAGAGGAGGTGGTTCCCTGAACCTCTGTTTCATTTAGCCACCAACAATTAGATTTGATTTTACAAAGGGATGTTTACTTCACAAGATATAATCATAAATGCATAAACAGATTTCTAAAAGTGGGAGGCATAAATTCTCCCCAGTTTTAAAAAGTTGATAGTTGGGGAAAAGAAGAGGGTTAAATCAGAAATTAGCTCAGTTCCCCTCAGTTCTACCTCTCTCACCATCTCTCTCAGGCTCAAGTCCCAGGGACCCTGTTTTCTTTAGGTTTCCATGCCAGGTTGGTGGACCACACTATCACTCCTGCAATTTTGGTTTTAAGGTTTCTGTGCCCTGAATTTCCAAGTCCATGAGAATCACCCCCAGTGCCTGAAATTGAGGACAAATATCATGAAATAGCAACAGACACCCACATATCCATTTCTCAGAATTGGAGCAAAAGAAAGAATTATGGGAAAGAAAGCCCTTTCCCCTTGTCCTGGCATCCTTATTTTGGGTTGAAGGGGAATTTTATCCTCTGGAGATAGTTGATATGAGAGAAACAAAAAGAAGATGAAGAAAAGAGCAGAGGCTTCAATGTTGCCAGTTTTAAAGATGCAGGTGATCAATTAAAGGAGGCTAACCATGATGAGGGATGCAGGTCTCTAAAATGAAGCAACCTGGATAGAGTCCAAAGGATCCGTAAAAAAGTTCTTCCATGATAGGCAAACTGGGAGTGCCACACTCAGAGTCACATAAATATGTCACTTATGTCACAGTCACATTACATGGTTCTGGGAAAAACAGTCTGGTTATTGGAGCTCTCTGTTTATTTTTGGAGAAATAGGGGCTTAGTGCAATTGTCTTGTTTTCTATATTTAAAGAATACAAATATTTTGCAGGAAACTAGGAAGATATAATGAATATACCTTGGCCTGGATTCTATTACTTCCTTGACCTTGGGCAGTTAGGGAAATCTCTTTGAATCTAGAAGTCTTCTCTGCCAAATGGAATCAGTGATACTTGGAAGCTTTCCTCACAGGCCAGTTATGGGTATTGAATGAGAGAGCTCTATTTTGAAACTTGTAGATATACATATACATTTATACATACATACATACTATGTATATATGCACAAACACATTTATAAATATGATATATACATATATATGTACACATATACAATACAAGCACAAATATTAAGTATTATCATTATTTATTCTGATTTTTGTCTAAAACATATCCTATTATCTACATTTTAGAGGAAAGGAGGAACAGACATAAAGTGTTTTGTTTATTTCTTAATGGATAGATCCCTGGATTATCAGAGCAATGGTAGAAACTTCATTTTCATGGGAAATTAGAATCATGATGTTAATTATGTTTTTTTCCAAGTAAAGGTTGATATTTTTTAATAGATTGATAGGCAATCAATCTTGTATAGCCTACTTCTGTTTCCTGTTATGCCTGTTGTTTTTTAATCTTATTTTCTTTTAATGGGGTTAGGGATGTGGTGTAGGAGATTGTGAGGGCTGGAGAAATCTGTTGGGCATGAGGAATGTAAATTAAAATCTATTTTTCCAATTTACTCAGATTAGAGAAAAAAAGGACATGAATATTGAGAGTTAGCATAGCTTTAGGGTCAGAAATATATTAGTTTAAATCTTAAAGGAATCAGCCAGTGTAATGCAAGGAGACAGTTAGGTGGGTCAGTGGTTAGAATATTAGGCCTGGAGTCAGGAAAACCTGACTTCAAAGTGGTCTCAGATACTTCTTAACTGTGTGTGTGACTTGGGCAAATCTAATCTGAATAAATTGGAAAAATTGGTTTTAAATTAAATTTCTCATGCGCCACAGATTCTTCCAACCCTCGCTTAAATATTGCTTGTCTCAGTTTCTTTATCTGTAAAATGGGGATGATAATACATCTCTAGCTCCCAACATTGTTATGAACATTAAATAAGATAATAATTGTAAAGTGTGTAGCACAGTGCCCATCTTACATTTGGGGCATATAAATGTTAGCTATTTTTAAAAAAATCCCAAAACAATAAAAACAAACAAAACAATTGTCTGAAAGATCTCTATAATGACAACCAAGAGCTTCCAAGGATTGCCCTTGTTTAGACTATTGTTCATTAGGACAAACATGTTCACTGTCCTTATGAGATGGGAGAGTCCCTTTTCCCTCTTTCTTTCACCTTCTACCTTTTATTAGAATTATCTAACTCCATATCTTATCAAGTCTACTTGAGAGTGGAGACTAGAAAGAATGGCAAAGATCATCAAACTCCTTCATTTTACAGCTGAGGATACTGAGAGCCCAAGTAGCACAGGTATTAAGCATCAGAAAAGAAGTTTAAACCCTTGTTCTCTGCTTCTATAGTCAATTCTCTTTTCACTTTACCACACTGTTGATCATGAGTAGCAGTGATGAATTAGCTGTTTTCATTTTTCCCATTTCTATGAAAAGGTGATTTTTCTAAATTTTGGTTGTGAATCATAGTAGCAAAATTTGAAAGAATACATTAATGAAAATAGTAAATTCATGTATCATTGCATGATACATATATGTACACATTGTATGAATATATGAATAAATTAATGTCTATGGTGTATATGTAAATGTACATATCTGTATATGTATATATAAATATGTATGTGTATGTATATATCTGTGTGCATATATATATATATATGTATATCTACATACAGACATATGTATATATATTTGTATATACTACCTATTTATCCATCCATCTGTCTGTCTGTTTATTTATCTCTCTCATCATCCTTCCATCCAGCGGTCTTTCCATACATCCATGCATCCATCCATCCATTATTCATCTATGCATCCATATATGTATCCATCCATCCATCCATGTACCCATTCATCCATCTATTTCTCTATCTACCTATCTATCTGAGTGATGCAGTGGATGAATATGGGCCTGGATTCAGAAGGACTCATCTTCCTGAGTTCAAATCTGGCCTCAGATACCTACTGACTATGTGACCCTGGGCAAGTTTCTTAACCCTGTTTGTCTGAGTTTCCTCATTTATAAAAAGAGCTGGAGAAGAAAATGGTAAACCACTCAGTATCTTTGCCAAGGAAACTCCAAATGGGGAGAGTCAGAAACAATGGAAAAAATAAACAACTAAATGATAATACATACATGAATATATGAATATATTTATATATACATATGTATGCCTATGTATATGTGTGTGAATATACGTATACGTATCTATATATACAAGAAAGAGAGACAGAGACAGAGAGAGAAAGAGAAAGAGAAATCAGTTTCACAGTGAATTATAAACTCTTTACTTACTTATTTATCTTCTCTTTAGGCAAAGTAAGTGTCTGATGAAAAATACATTAACAGATACACGACTAGATTGAACTCCTTTAAGGCAACACCAAAAATCAGTCTCCTTGGCAGAGAAAGCAGAAACTAAGTAAGAATTGAACAGTTTTTGCTTTCCTTCTGCAATGAGGTATTATTGTTTCATTCATCCAAATCTTTTAGCATGTACTTGCATATCCCTGACTATGGTAAAAATCAAATTTCTTGTGTTATTGGAACATATGAATGATTAATATAATTTTGGATCATAACTGTTATAAAATAATTAACATTTCTGTTAGATATTCATAAACATTTTCTAAAAACTTATGATCTGAATAGATAATTCAATATTAAAAAAAAAAAAACAACAACAACAACAAAATAAGGATCTTCATATTGGCTGACAGGATTTTTTCCCCTGCATTTTCAGGTCTCAAAAGTGTTAAAACAATGTTTTCCAAATATGTTGCTTAAAATGAAATTGTAAATATAGACACAGACAAATGTAATTGGACTCAATCATCTGTCTATCTACTATCCATTTATCCATGTATTTTAGATTTAACTAGGTTTAAGTGAGATGGAGCTCTGCAAAATCTCTTATCTGGATTCTTTTGGATCCAGTGGCAAGATGTAGATCAGAATCCAATTCTCCCTGTGCAGCGGGAGAACTGTTCGGTTCTGCAAATATGTATTGTATCTAGGATATACTGCAACATATTTAACATATATAGGACTGCTTGCCATCTTGGGGGGGGGAGGAGGGAGGGAGAGGAAAAAACGAAACATAAGTGATTGCAAGGGATAATGTTGTGTAAAAATTATCCTGGCATGGATTCTGTCAATACAAAGTTATTATTAAATAAAATTAAATTAAAAAAAAAAGATGTAGATCAGAACAACTGGAGATGACCGCTGATACATGGGAGATCTGGGCCTTTTTAAGCTAAAGCCTTTCCAAGATTTTAATTTGTCTGATGTAATGTCTATTCAGTGATTAAGGATAGATAAGTAATGAGGTAAAGAACAACCTCTTTAACTTAGTCATGGTGCTTTACAAAGCTTAAAATGGTCTAGAAAGTTGTTGTTTCTGTTCAGGATTTGGTAAAAAAAGATTATGTGAGTGGATCTGTGGAGATTTGCTAAAATTACAACAAACTAACCCAAATCCTTAGTCTATGAATGAGTGACTCAATGAATAAGTGGGAAAATTATTACTAATTTACTAAGAACCAAATACTCACCCATTCTTCCATCATTGGAAACACTGGTTCTGTTAGTTGGGTATGTGACTTTAAGAGATAAAAATGAGGAAATAATTCTTGTCCTCATGGAACTTCTATTCATTGTTGTTCTTCATTCTTCTAGTTGTGTCTGCTTTTTCTTAACGCCAAGGACTATAGCATGCCATGCCCTTCTATTTTCTCCTATTTTTCCAAGTCTGTCCAAGCTCTTACTAACATTTATATGGAAAAGAAAACTAGAGAGCTAAGAAGGGGTGGAGTATGTAACTTGTGGCTTTTTTTTTTTTTTGGAAATATTTGGTAAGGTAGAGAAGAGTCACTCAAAACAATTCAAAAATTAGGTTTTGGGGGAATAGTTGGAAACATGTTGAAAGAAAAACATTACCATCATTAAGAGACAAGATGACAAGCATGACTCAATCTTTTGACATAAAACAATTTTATTTTAGCTTAATTCAAACTTCATTGAACCTGATGGGCTTTATTGTAATAAAACTTTTATCAAATGGATAATTTGCTTGTGCAAAAACCCAAAAGTTTTATTTTAGAATTCTTATTTCAAGGTGAGATAGATTATTCTCTCCCATTTTATTGTCATCATGATTTTCTAACAAATAGAAAATTGGAAAAGAAATACATCTTTTTTCATTTCACCACGATCTGATCACACTGGTTCTTCTGGTTCTGCATTTTGACCCAACAAGGTAGGATGTACCACACTGACAAAATATTTAAGTCTAATTCAGTGATTGAATGATTTTGTCTGAGGGGTGTGTTTAGGGGGCTATGGGGGAAGAGGAGTAACATAGCACAGTGAAAAGTGCTAGATCTGAAAAAAGACATGCATTTGAATCCCATCTTGGTTCTTTCTATCTGTGTGATGACAGACAAGTCATTTACTCTTAATAGTCTCATTTGTCTAATCTGTAAAATGAGAGGGTTGAACTAGATGACCATGAGATTCACTTGGAACTCTATATGATCCTATACAGTTACAGTTTGCTGTCTAGTCTTCAGATCATTTTTGCTCAAAGGAGATGAAACTCTGATTTATTACTTTTTTCAGAACAATTCTTGGGAAAGCTAAATGAACAAAGAGTTTTGAGCTAAAGTGTACTTCAGTCATGCAGATTAACATTAATCTGTAAAACGGTGATATCCAATGGGAATAGCACTGAATTGCAAATAATGAGTCTGTGTTCAAATAAATAATAATCCAGGACACATCATTAACCTCCTTGAATTTCTAGCTGGTAAAATGAGATGGCCTCTGAGTTCCTACCAGATCTGATCTATGATTCTATGGTTTGAGAATGGTTGAAGTCTGGGAGTGGCTGCTGTGTATGCTATACCTTCTTGGAATATTGAAGAAAGCAAGATCATCCACTCCATTCTACTTGACTTTTGTCTTGCCACTGGACTTTGATGACTCAGGGAGGAAGAGAAAGGCTGATGACTGCAACTCTGATTCGCTTAAATCTAATTAATGCCTAAATTTAGATATTTCCCATAGTGTCATTGGTCCTCTTTCAAAATGAAGACTGAACAACAACAATGACTGAAATAGGACAGGCAAAGAAACCAATTAGTGAATTTTTAAAAAGTCATATAACAAAAATGAAAAAGATGTCCCCAAAGCACCTATCATGTTCAGATTCAGGAACCATAGTACTTTGGGAGTTAGCCAAACAAATTTTTGACAGGCAAATGTTTTAGCAACTTTTTAGGGGCAATTAGGAGGGCCTAAGCAGTCATTTACTAATTATATTCAGGTTTATCTGTTTATATATACTCATAGTGACGATAACAAGATGAGATCAGCCTGGGGGCTGCTCCTGGTTTCATTTAGAATGAAAATGTCTATGTCAATGCCTCAGTTCCACTAGAAGTAGGTCAACTTATCCTTGACTGGTTGAAAATGAAATTAATTTCATAGATGATATAAGAAATGTTTGCTTCCTAGGATACTGCATCCCCTTTGCCTTACACTACAACTGTCATTGCAGAAACAAAAAGGGTACCTAAGGTCCATCCTAAGTCTTTATTCATTTCATGCATTGTCATTACCAAGAATATCCTGGGCTGTAGGCGACCTCTAATATCTCTTTAAAGGTCCCTGGGATCCTTTGTATGTACCCATGGTCAAGTCTCTTATCTCTAGGTTTTAGATCTCAGTTTCCAAGTAGCTTGACCTCTGAGGTCTCTTAGAGCTCAAAATCTACAATCTCAGGAACTTGCAGGTCTCCTTTTGTGGTCTGAAGAGACCCTGCAGTGTAAATTCTTTGGAAGGAATATTTCTAGATAACCCATATGGATGACATGTACATTTGTTATCACAGATAATGGAGAATTTGTGGTTTTATTGGGCTTGTGAAAAGAATGCATATGTTAGGTTCTAAAATATGCAGTGCTTCGAGTCATGTCGATTGGCAGAAAGAAACAACCTATGTAAATGAATAAGGAATCAAAGAATAAACTTGTTATCAAGGCAGATTTTTCTGTACCACAAATCTGTGCATTTCTAAGGGTTTCACTGCATTATTAATTTACAGAAAGGGCTCACGGGTCTCACCATTTTATTTTTAAGGAGGCATGAGTTGTTTCTTCCTTAAACATTATATAGAAATACACTATTAAATGGAAAGGCTTCAAAGTGTGATGATAAAAAAGTTCAGGAGATGTAATTTTGGGTAATTTAATCATATCATTGATAAAAAAGCCTATAAGTTATTAATAAAAGGATGGTAATTTAGCTATCTCTCTTAAACCTAAGCTCCCTTATGGTGGTGGGATCTCAACTTATACCCTTAAAAGAGTAAGTGTTCCTGAGGGATAGAAGCAGTTTTTGATTGTTTAACAATAGGAAGTATGGGCTACATTAAAATGAAGGTCTTGAGGTAAGTATTTTAAGTCACTAAAATCTTGGTCAAAGAGACATCATTTCCCTATCACCTATCTTTATATAGAGGGAAATCAACCTTTCCGCAAATCAGCCTGAAAAAACACAATGAACAGGATTATTCCTGTTATTAGATCAAACTTACTTTCTTTATTGTCTGATTAGATCTTAGCCGGGTAAATCTCTAAGAGAAATTTCTCTTCTGGATGAGGAAGTAGAAAAGGGAAAAACCTTGGTCTTGATACAATAATTGCTTATTAAATATAAGAGAAATATTAATTTCTTATAAAACATAGCTAGTTTCTAAGAAATGCATGGATATATGCATGTGACCAAATCAGCCTTGTGTACAAAGCTCAAAGACTACTTCTCCTGTGCGATTTGATGGAAATCTCTACTGCATCAAATAATTCTCCATTTTTTCTTCTATTTCCACTAGTCCCAATCATGTTCAGTTAAGTTCAACTCTTGATGAGCAAGATTTGGTATTTTCTTGGCAAAGATACTGTGTTGTTTATCTTTTCCTTCTCCAGTTTGTTTTATAGTTGAGGAAACTGATTAATAAAAGCTAGTAAGTGTCTAAGGACATATTTGAACTTAGGAAGATGCGTTTTCCTGGCTTCAGGTCTAGCACTCTATCAAGTGTGCCAACTAGCTGCCCCATTATCCATCCCCTGCCCCCTTGCTTAATCTCCCTTTTAAATTGCCTATAAAAAATCATTCCTCTGAGGTTGTAAAACCAAAATAGAGTGTAGATAGAAGAAATTGTAGGATCACAAAACTTATTGCTAGAAAAAGCATTAGAAAACATTTAATCCAACCTTTTAATTTAGGTCCTACGAAGTCCAGTGACATTCATCTTCATACAACCAGGACAACAACTTCTTTGTTAATGTGTTGATTTAAAGTTACATTGAAACATATTATAAGCTTCATAAAAAGAAAGAGGGACTTAGTGATTTATCCCATTACATCAAGTAGCCCAACTATTCAACAGGTATAGAGTGTGGACTAGTGCTCCTTTCTGGACCCCCAAAGCAGCAGCACCATTGGAATTCCTTACCTTCAGAGATTCTATTCTTGTGTGAGGACTTTTATTAGAGTTTATGCTCCTTGGGGGCAGGGACATTATCTTTTTTTTTTTTCACCTTTTTTTTTTTTCTGAAGCTGGGATATTGCCAATGGCAATGGCTCTTAGCATCTACTCATACTCATTTATGCCTTTGACCAGCAATCATGACATGGACTCATTTTTCAAATTAGCTATTTGTCATAGAAGCAAGGTATAGAGTTTTCCTTATCTTTTCTCATTTTGTGATGCTAGCTCCTTTGTTCAACATTTCATTGAATCTGGACAAAAACATGTAAAAATAAAAAGTAAAACAAAACAAAAAACCCTTCTAATGATATTTTTCAAGAAAAGGATAAATTAATTCCATCATGTTAGACAATATTGAACTTACAGTTATTGTTTAGGGGTATCAGTAGTATAACAAATAGAGAAAGCATTATTAAGCTGTCACCACATTATGGGAAAGTATATTGAGTTTGTTTATCAGAAGTCCTGGGTTGGTCTTGCTTTTTTTTTTTTTTTAACAGACCATGATAATACTCCCCTACCCCCATTCAGAAAAAAGTGATTAAGCATCTATTATGTAACTCAGAGACCTATGCTGCTGCTGGATGCAAAGTTTTTCTAAGATGTAGCTCCTGCCCTTATTCTAGTAGATAAATAAAATACAACTACAGGAAACAATAAAACAAAACATTACATTAAAAATACAAATTAAGAGATATAGGAAGGAAGGAAGGAAGGAAGGAAGGAAGGAAGGAAGGAAGGAAGGAAGGAAGGAAGGAAGGAAGGAAGAAAAAAAAAGGAAGGGAGGAAAAGGGTGATTATAATGTAGAGCTGATTCCAAAATTCTAAGATCTTTTTTCTCTGGCTGCTTTAAAAATATTACCTGCCTTTGATAGCAAAATAGTTTGTTTGGGTAATGAATATAAATAACAATCATTTCTGTTTTGACCAGAAACCCTGAAGATCTTTTCCTCTCAGATTTATTTATTTATTTATTTAGGTGAAAGAAGCTTTTTTTTTGGTCTCATTTGCTATCTTGTCTTAACCACTGAATGGCTGCAGGCTAAATAAAACAGACCTGTTGAAAACCTTAGGCCACTGGACCCAGATGGCTCTGGGAGGGAAAAGTGAAGCTGGTAACCTTTACTTCAATCTAATTTAATTGACATCATGGCATCTCCAACCTGATGTCGTGGTCCTCTTCCAGAACAAAAGACAAACAACAACAAAAAACAGAACATGCATTTATGAAATACTAAGTCAATTTAAAAAGAAATAGTTGAAAAATGTGTTTGGTGTGCTCTTAGGTCAGAAAAAAATGCAAAACATAACAGATGATGGATCATTTTATAGCATGCTGCTATGAACAGGAAGACTGATTTCCTGACTCTTACTACTCACCTCCTGGATAAATGAAAATTGATTCTGCTGGTGGTGTTTCACCTTTTCTAGGATTATCCTTATCTTTCCAGAATTTCTGTGGTTTTGTGCAAATTCTTTTTGTTAAAAATCAGAATTTTTAAGAATCCATGAATAACTCTCTGATGGTAATTTTTGCTTCCTTTTCAAATGATCATTGGATTTGCCAGTGATTTGCCTAAGACATTTGTATCTTTATCTTCCTTCTGCTGTCTAAGCACAGTGCCTAACTCATAGTAGACACTTAATCCATACATATTGACTGATTTTTGAATCCTCTTTGAATCTAAAAGATGGGATCTTGTGTTTAAGATTAACTAATATGAACAAGGTAAAAATCTGAATAAGAAGTTTAAACTTTTGATTTTTAGTAAGGTTTTTTTTATAACTTACTAAATGTGGTATGCATAAAACAAACAAACAGACCCCAAAACTGATATTTTGGTCTTTTTTTTCCCCAAGAGCTCTTGTGCCTACAAGTCGCCTCTTTTTAATGAAACATATTAGAATTACCTACTATGGACATTGCTTCTCAAATTTTTGGAATATTTTGGATATTTGGAAAGGGATGCTTTAGTCATACTACATAGAATTGACTGCTGATGTGAGAAACCAAAAAGATACATGTTATTGTGGTTCTCCTTCCCTCTTATATATACAAATACTCTTTCTCCCTACTTCAACTCACCACTTCTGTGGGAAATCAGTAGAGAGAATATATGTGCAATTAATAGGCCATTGCCACCAAATTATACATCTTGGACAATATCATACCATTTCTACTGGAGAGAAATAACTTATGTACAAATCTTGAAGATTTATATATCAGACTGTGGTTTCTCACAGTCTGATAAGGCAGGTGAAACTTTTGACCCAGGTTGTTTCTGTATGTTGAACTACCTTGATTTATAAAGGAATCAGGGAAAAGTACATTTGATGGCCATCAAGAAATATCTCCAGAAGAATCATTGAGCTTATTTAAACTGATGTAAAGTGAAGTGAGCAGAACCAAGAAAAAATGTAGACAGGAACAATAATTTTGTAATGATAATCAACCATGAAATACTTAGCAATACTGATAAATATAATGAATTATCTGATAAATAATTCCAATATACCTATGATGAAAAACATTATTCACTTCCAGAGAGAATTGATAGGAGTACAAATATAGAAGCATATTTTTTCTCTTGCTTCCTTTTTCTTTTTCCCCCTACAATATGGCTAATGTGGAAATATGTTTTCATATTTGACTTCATATGTAGACTTCATAGGTAGAGCAAGTATTATATTTCTTGCCTTCTCAATGGGTGAAGAAAGGGTAGAGTGAAGAAGAGGATTTGAAGCTGGAAATAAACATTGTTTTTTAAATTAAAAAAAAGGATCATGGAACCCTTTCTCAACATGTTTTAGTTTGTGATCTTTTAGAGACTATGATCTTATATGCTTGGAACTCTGAAAACTAAGACTCAGGTTTATCCTTGATGAATCCCTTTATCTTCATTTCTGTTCTTTCATATGTCTTGATACAGACTGTAGGAGTATTGGGGAAAACCAAAGTTTAGTACAGGAAAACATGGAGTTCATAAAAGATAGTAGTTAACAAATCATCTTTATTAAGTAGAGAAACTAAAAATTGTAGGGCAGTCATGGACAATGATAGAAATAGGTCTTCTGGGTCCCTGGAAGGAATAAGGCACCTTCTCCCCCAACTTATATATTGAATCTATATGGAACATCTAGTAAGTTTTTACAAGTTTCTTAACTGGTTCTATCAAGACCAGGTATTGGGGAAAGGGAGCAAGGAACTTGGACCTGGAGACTCATTTTGATTCATGGTATTAGGGTGGCATTGAGAATAGAAGTGGAGTGGGAAAGAGTAAAAGAATGGCTTTTAGGATATTGAGGATTATTTGATATTCAATAGTAGAAAAGGGGGCTTTGAGCTGTTGGTCTTTCTCTGACAGGATGAATCATTTTCCCTGATAGAGGTCATTGTTTAGGGAATTGAGGAAGTTACCATATTCCAGTATTCTTGGGTGTTTCCATTTAGGCTTTATGCCTTTCCTTGTATGAATGGAAACATGTGCTTATGAAAAGCCTGTTACTTTTAGTGACCCTGGCCAACCTGGATTTTTCTTCTTTTTTTCTCTATTTTCCTCTAAATCTCAAAGTAGCAGCAATGGACTGGAATTATAGTGACTTTCAATTCCTAAAGCACTTTTTTTCAAACCACTCTTTGAGATAAGTAGTATAAATATTATTATCCCTATTTCAAAGTAAGGAAATGGGGTCTGAGAAGCCAAGCTATCAGTTTTAGAAGCATTTAGAGCATTTTAGGAGATCATCTAGGTCAGTGGTTCTCAAAGATGGTCCAGAGAATACTAGGGTTTCTGAAATCCTTTTGGAGGATCTAAAATTCAAAATTAACTTACATTTTTAATATGGCAAATATCTATAACTATAATCCACATAAGGAAAAACTCTTTGGACAGATCCTCAATAATTTCTAAGAGGATATAGATACTGAGAACAGAAGTTTGGGAACATCTGCTCTAAGTGAATCTTCTCATTCTGAAAAGTGAGGAAACTCTGAAGTACAGGGACTTGTCCAAGGCTTTAAGGCTAGTTAGTTACAGAATGAGAACTAAAATCTTTGTCTCCTAGTTCCCATTTCAATTATTTTGCCCATTATAATGTCTGATTTCCTAGCTAATAATAATAAAAAAAGAAACATTTATTAAGCAATTATTGTGTCAGGTTTTATGCTAAGTACTTTATAAATATTATCTCATTTGATAAAAATGATTAATAATTAAAATAGTAACAATAGATAACATTTATGTAGCACTTTTAGGTTTGCAAAGTGCTTCACATATTATCTCACTTCATCTTCATAAAACTCTGTGAGGTGCATACTGTTGTTATTCCTATTATTCAAATGAGGAAATTGAGGCTGAGAAATAAGATGACTTGCTCAGAGTCATATGGTTAATAAGTGTCTGGATAGGTTTAAGACCTCAGATCTTCGTGTTTCTGGGACCATCAGCAAGCTGCCATCCATTGTAAAAGGTAGAGTTCATATAGATAGAGTGAATGTAGGTTGTGGGGATAACTTGTATACCATCTAGAATTGTAAATATGGCAGTGTCTGAGCATTCCCACCTTTTCTGGTATCTTATCCACTATAAAGAATGCATTGTTGTTTATAGAGACAGCTTTAATTTGTCATTCTCTAAATGTTTACCTATGTTCAGAAAATGGCAATATTCAGCCAGTATGTTAATTTGGCAATTCACCTAGATTTATAGAAAGTGTTTAGTATAAAGTCTGTCTAAATGGAATCTCCTTACACAGTTGAGCATTTCAGTGTCATAGAAAATGCCTAAACTACGCTAATCTATATGTTTATCCAGATCAACTGTTTGCAGATCACTGAACAATTGATTGTATCATACAGTCAAGCCAATTAAGTCATTTTCATGACTGAAATAACCACCTATCATTCAGTTACTCCCATCAATAATGCCACTGAATCAGATTGACCATTCACTGACTAGTGAAGTGATTCTGGAATTGTTTGTGAGGATTGATGAAACACAAATGGATCTCAGATTGGCCCCTATGTACAGCTAATGGGGGGTCAGTATAGTACAGAAATATCTTATCATCCTCTTCCTCTAAATTTTATGAAATGAGCCATAAGAGTTCACATATGATTCTAGAAAAGATGGGAATGCTCTGTTACTTCAATATTTACAAGTCTGGTTGATGTAGCTTCCCTTTCAACCTACATTTATCTGTTACCTAAAATTATGTTTCTTTAAAGGATACCATCATACTCTCAGTCACTCAGGTTAGAAACTTCAGACTCCTATTTGAATTCCCCCCCCTCTTTCTCTTACCCTCTCTCTCTCTTTCTCTCACCCTCTTTCCACATCAGCTGGAAAGTTCTATTGGTTCAACACCTACAATCTTCCTTCTTTTTTTGATACTCAGACAGGTTCTCACTATGCCTTCCTTGAGATGGATATAGTTGTCCACTCCCTCCTCTTTTGTTTTCTCTCCTCTTTGGGTTTGTGTGACTTCACTTGTTTTCAAGTATCTTCCTTGTCTTACCATTTCTCATTTTCCTTTGGTGGAACATTATCCATGTCCCACCTTATGACTATGATTGTTTTGCTAAACTCTGTCCTAAACTCTTTCGCCTTGCTCTAATCTCATTAATTTCTAATGTATTTAGTTATCATATTTAGACACTTAACTTATAAGTCTCTATATCAAACCCAAGTATCTCTCCTGAGTTTCATTTCCACATCACCAGTTACCTATTAAAAATCTCCAACTGGATGTCTCAAAGATATCTCAAATTCATTTTGTCCCACACAGAATTTGTCATCTACCTCCCCTTCAAAGTTACTCAATTTTATTTAAGTACTAGACACTTAAATGCTCTTATTCACTTGTGACTTGACTTGTTGATTTAAAGACCACTAACACCCTTTCAATCATTTAGGTTTTGGTCTCAGAGACATCCTTGCCACTTCACTTCTTCAAAATTTTTCTTCAATATCCAATCAATTTCCAAGTCTTACCAACTACAAAGCCTCTAGAAATCTCACATTCATGACCTTCCCTCCACTCAAAAATGTCCACCTCAGTTCAAGGTCTCATTAGCTTTAACCTAGACCATGGTAATAGCTACTTTTGATTTGAATCTCTGTCTCCAATATTTCCTTTCTCCACTTTATTTTTTGTAGCTGCCAAATTAGTCTCCTTAAAAGCAAAAGTTTGTCCAAGTCCTCCTCCCTCTCCCCAAGCTCAAGAACCATCAATGGTTCACTATTGCCCCTTGGAGAAACCATAAACATTTCATCTTGATGTTTAAAGTCTTTCAAATTTTGTGCCAGCTTACCTTTTTAAGCTTATTTGACATTAATGCCCTTCAAATTCTCTATATTTCAAGCAAACTAACCAGCTTGTCACTTCTTTTTTTTTTTTTAATAGCTTTTTATTTACAAGTTATATGGATAGGTAATTTTACAGCATTGACAATTGCCAAACCTTTTGTTCCAATTTTTCCCCTCCTTTCCCCATCCCCTCCCCTAGATGGCAGGATGATGTTAAATATATTAAAGTATAAATTAGATACACAATAAGTATACATGACCAAACCGTTATTTTGCTGTACAAAAAGAATCGGACTCTGAAATATTGTACAATTAGCCTGTGAAGGAAATCCCAAATGCAGGCAGGCAAAAATAGAGGGACTGGGAATTCTATGTAGTGGTTCTTAGTCATCTCCCAGAGTTCTTTCGCTGAGTGTAGTTGGTTCAGTTCATTACTGCTCCATTGGAACTGATTTGGTTCATCTCATTGCTGAAGATGGCCAAGTCCATCAGAATTGGTCATCATATAGTATTGTTGTTGAAGTATATAATGATCTCCTAGCCCTGCTTGTTTCACTCAGCATCAGTTTGTATAAGTCTCTCCAGGCCTTTCTGAAATCATCCTGTTGGTCATTTCTTACTGAACAATAATATTCTATAATATTCATATACCATAATTTATTCAGCCATTCTCCAATTGATGGGCATCTACTCACTTTCCAGTTTCTGGCCACTACAAAGAGGGCTGCCACAAACATTCATGCACATACAGACCCCTTTCCCTTCTTTATGATCTCTTTGGGATATACAGTTTGTTACTTCTTAAACTCAGTATTCCATCCTTCAATTCCTTTCTCTTTCCTAGCTATTCCACATCCTTAAAATGCATTTTCCTCTCATCTTTCTTCTCAGAACCCCTAGTTTTCTTTAATGCTCACCTTATATGTCACTTTTTATGGGAAGCCTTTTCTCACCTCCCTGCCATTGTGCTCTCTTCCTTCTTCAAAAGTCTCCCCAATATTGTACAAAGCAACAGCAAGATTATGTAATGATCAACTGTGGGGACTTGGCTCTTTTCAACAATAAGGTGATTCAGGTCAATTCCAATATTTATTATGGAAAGAGCCATCTGCATCCAGATAGAGAATTATGGAGACTGACTGTGGATACAATAACAAATTTCACCTTTGTTATTGTTTTTCCTGTTTTTTTCTCCTTTCTCATTTTTGAGCTGATTTTTCTTGTGTAGCATGATAAATGTTGAAATATGTTTAAAAGTATTATTTTTATTTAACCTATAATGAATTGCTCGTTGTCTAGGGGAGGGTGGTGGGAAGGGAAGGAGAAAAATTTGGAATATAAGTTTTTACAAGGATGAATATTGAAAACTATCTTTGCATGTATTTTAAAAATAAAAAGCTATTATTAAAAATATCCCCTCATCAGAATACATACTCTTTAAGGGCAAAAGTAACTTCATTTTTGTTTTGTCTTCATGTTCTCAGCCTTATATATATTTACTGAATGATTGACATGCAATACACAATAAATGTATATTGAATTGAAGTCTGAAACAGATATGAAGAATCTTGAGGGAAGGGCTGAGAAATCAATGTCTTATTAATCATCTGTCACATGAATTAATTCATTTAACAAACAAGTGTCAGTGGGATAAACTGAAACAAGATTTCTTATCTGAAAAAGCTTGGAACCTGATATTAGCGACTATTTGAATCTGAGCTATCATTTTGATAATTCTTTGGAGCTTTGGAAAATCAGAATTTATATATAGGACTATATTCAGAATCAGTATGATGTAGTGGTTCCTATTCTCCATTTGAAGGCAAGAAATTCTATGTTCAAATCTTGCCCTTGAGACTTGTATGCTCACAATCAAATTACTTAACTGTTTTCCACCTCAGTCTCCTCTTCTATATAATGGGGTAATGATACTTATGGAATTTTGCTTCATGGGGCTATACTGAATATTAACTGAAATAGTGTATGAAAAATGCTTTTGGATTTTTCAAGTGCTCTACAAATGTCATGCATTATAGTGACCTTATGAAACTTTTCAAGGAAGCAGCATGAGAGGAGTGAATTAGGACATTCTCTTTAGCCAGTTTCCTTTGGGTGTCTCAGAAAACTCTACAGGATGTCCAATTTCCTATTGCAACATAAGCCTGTGTTATTCATGACCACATATTTGGATGTAATCGGGTTGACATGTAAGTGACCTTGGATTTGATCCACTGTGTCTGTTTCCCCCTTCAAAGGCTCCAGGAAAGAAGCAGCCTTCTCCAGAGACAGCCCAGTCGATATCAGTGTCTTGCTCAACAGAATTGTGACATTGAAGGAGCTGGACATGAATTCTCATCTCATTTACACGTTGCACAGAGATTAGCAGTCATCATAAGGGATATTCCTGTATGAAAAAAGTCTTCCTCTTTGCTGTATGTTTGCCTGACCCATTCCATTAATTCAATACAAATTATTTCTGAGCTATTCCCCTGCATTTAACTGATGAGTAATCCCAATTGCTTCTCACTGTTTCTAGGACCTTGATTAAATGATAGCCCCTCCTGATTACTTTATCAAGTCTGGCTTCCATGGATTATTGACAGCTACGTGTTAACGAACTGCCTTGTTTTTTTGGCAGGCTGCCAGTCAAATGGAAATGCAGCTGCTCCTTGAAATGGGGGAAAAGAAATGCCAATTGATACAGTCCTCCTGGCTTTTGCAAAGCTGACAGACCATTAGCAGTCATTGAAATTGTTTTGGTGGTTGTTAGCACGCTTGCTTTCTCCTCAGATTACTGAGGATTGTCAGACTGAGTGGAACAGACCGTTGGGAATATGATACAATGCCCCACCTCAGTACCTGGTGAAGTTCCAGGTACCTTGTGGGTTGTCTCAGAGATTAGCTGGATGAATGAAATGAACTGGTTCGGCCTCCTTCTACAGTACAAGGAAGTGTGGTTCACAGAAGATTTTAGAGACTTCTTGGGTAAAAACCACATTATTGGTTTATTTCCAGTGTGCACTTAAAGGGCTATAGAGCAGAGCCCTAGTCACTGACCATTTGGAGGTTCCAGGACCCTAGCAGGATATGCTTTATGCTTATTCTTAGACTCTGCTTTTACAAAGGTTTTATACAAGATGCTGCTGGACAGATTCCTGATCTTGGTGGAATCACCAATAGACTAGATACATGAGGAATCATGTTAAAATTCCTAGATTTGACATTAAGAAAACTCAATTTTGTATCCTGACTTTGCGCCTTCCCAGCTGGCCAAGACACTTCTCAACTGTGGATTAAATTTAGGAATATACACTTAGATTTGATTTTAGTCTCTGATTCTACTTCCTTGTTTGTTCTTAAGTAAGTCTCATTTATTTTTGATAACTTTTTTATTTTTAATTTTATTTCATAACTTCTTTCTTCCTTGGGGATTACACTAGGTTAGGGCCAACAAATTATAATGTTTAAACCAAATTGATCCTATGTCTGCTTTGGTACAGTCCTTGAGGTAAGAATTGAGCCATAGAATAAGAAACAGAAGGTTGTATTTGACCCAGTCAGGTCATACTTTGCTGACTTCTAGATTGAATAATTTTTTTGATTTCCTCTAACACTAAATATATGACTCTTAGACTCACAGTTTTTCCATCCATAAAACAGAACTAGATCAACTCCAAGGTTTGATACCACTTTGAAATTCTATGATTTAGTAAGTTGATTAAAGCAAGTGTTAGCATCTACTTAAATGTCTTGTGTGTGAACTCCAACTACTTTTAATATATAGTCAACAGTGACTGAATTATGTTCACATCCTGTCTCTGACTCTATTCCTCATCTATATTTCATATTTGACTTCATATTGGCCTTATCTGAATCTATTTATGTCATTTTGTTTCATTTTCTCCTTTTTTTTTCCTGTCTCTAGATCTTCTCCAGTCCCATGCTTCCCTTTATATCTTTCTGTTACTATTAAATCCTTTTAGAAATAAACAATCTTTGAAATATATTCAGTTTATGGCTCCAGTTCAACTTAGTAGCCCCATATAGCTTCTGAGTAGGGTAGCATACAGCTCTTGGTGGTCTGCCAGAGATAGATTTAGCCAATCAAAATCTAATTTTTGTAGGACAGCTCCATCCTGATACACTATCCTACTGGCTTCCCAGTAACCCACTAGAATCATTATATGCCATCTGTGAGCACCCTGGTCACTCTTGGAAACGAGGTAGAGAGAGATGAGGTTAATTTTTAAATACCTGGGTAGACTCGTTGGAATAAAATGATTCCTTGGGGCATGGTGTGATGTGAATACCGCATAAGATTTTAGCCTTCAGTGCAGACAGAAACTGGATTTGGTATTTGCAATTCTCAAAACTATTACATTTGCTACGCACTGGGCCAAATTGAAGCAAATGTTAATGTCAGGTGGGAAGAAAACAGTCAACTACAGTGAATTTCCTGCTTGGATGGTGAGATAGCTAGCTCTGCACCAGAAGGCGTGACCAGAGATTCCTACTTTTTCTTCTTCTTTCTTGAAATTGATCTGTTGGAAAAGATCGATTTGTGGCGAGAGGCCTCAGCTGGGCTCCCATATGTAGATCAGGGGACGGAATGTGCTGCATGGTGTAGAATTCATAATCTATGACGATTAGAAGTGCAAGCACCAAATTTCACAAACTGGCCCACTTCCAGCTTTTCTGAATGAGCGCCTGAAACCGAACGGCATGCTGAAAGAAAAAAGAACAGCAAAACTGCTAAATGTGCAATTTAATGAGCTTCCCAAATCGGGTGCCTCCGAAAAGAACAGAGAGGGAAGCAGATCGGGTTGAGCCTCAGTGGACATCAATCGTTCACTATGTCACAGCGACTTGACCTCCATCACTCCTATAGTAAAGATAGTTCTGATTTTCTTACATAATTTTTTTTTATCATTTCAGATGAAAAGGTTGACATGAAAACAAGAGGAAGAAGGGAAAAAAACAGAATTAGAGAAATGAACAGATGGTATGTAAGTGTAATGATGATCCAGTTACACCATATTATAAATGAGCTATTACAAAATCTCGGGGGGAGCTTCTGGCCCAACACTTGAACATAATGGAGAAAAACAGGCCTTCTTTTTCTCCTAAGATTTTCTCTTTTACATCTTAAGAAAATGCAGGCAAAATGAAACACCCTCCTTACTCCCTAAGAAAGAATAACAAAGTACATGGCATACTCACAGTAGAGAAATACGCTCATCTACTTCATCCATCTGACAGAGATCATAGGCCAACTGCATTGTAGTCCAGATTAATTGCCTGCAGAATACTTCTGTGACCTTAGAACCTTAAAGCATTATGGGTCACAGGGTCCCTAGGATGGAGAACAGTCACATCCCTCAGAAAAGCTGAAGTTACTTTATAACTTATCTTTTCTTTGTAATTGTGGGAAATAAAGTATTTCCTCTGTCTCCAGTGAAAACCTGTTTTCTGGCAACTTTTGTAATTTTCCCATTTGATGGTAGGAATTGTTTCAGACTTAACTTTATCATGTATCTGGGATGTTCCCACTGAAGCTGAAATAGAGGTGTCACTTTTAATCACTCAAGAGATGTAGAAAAGTTCTTTTAAGAGAATTTTCTCATTTGTTCCACATGTAGCTCCTTCTTATTTGACTGAAACAATAGAAAAGATAGCTGCAAGGTCCAATAAGCATTTCTTAAAAGCCTACTGTGAGCCAGACATTGTGATAGGCATTGAAGATGCTTTCAGTCATTCTCTCCAGGTATATTCATTTCAATTCAAATCAAGAAATCTCCAAGCATCAACCATCAGATAATGGAAAGAATATTGTTTGGAAAGAATAGAAATGAGGGAAATCTGATTTTATACCCAATCTCCCTATCAGATGCTGAGCAAGATCATTCAGTTCTCTGGATCCCAGTATCCTTATCTCTAAAATGAAGCAGTTGATGTAGACAGCATTTGAAAGATAGCTCCTGGGATGTTGGGATTTCATGAAGGATCCTTGATTGATCACAATGAGTGGATGAAATATCAGTCAATAGCTTTGTGACTTTTGGAAAGATGGAAGATCATAAAACCTTATCATTTGTCCTGTTGTTGTTCTGAGATTGCTCAAGCCTTTCCTACCTCCACCCTATCCCAAACCCTTATGCATTGTCATCTTATTTTCCAACACAATTAGAGGGACCCATGAGCCTTATTACCAGCCCTGTCAGTCTTTAGTATTTCTGAACTTTTCTGTCTACTTTGAAGCTGATTTCTTTTTATCTGTTGTCTTCCCTAACAACAAATATGAGGTTCTTAAGAGTAAGGACTGTCCACAGGACAGATGGAGCATCTGGAAGATTACCATCTCTAGCCAATCCTTCTTCAGCATGGACTTTGTGGTAGATCTTTTATCACAGATGATTTTTTTTTATCATGGAATGGTTATAATGGGGGTCAGCACCTTTTTCTCCATTTATTTCCTGTCTATTTACCTCAGTAACTTGTTTAAATAAATCAGTTCAGGAGTATTTTAGTCACATTCCATATCTCTTTTTTGTTTGTTTTCATTTTTGTTCTGTTTCAAGATTTGTACTACTTTTAATTTTTGCTTTAATAAGTCAGTGATTCTCATTTGAAGGGAAAGAAATAATGTCTGAGAATTTATTCATACCTTTATTATCTTCCTTTCTTTCTTGAAAATTGTTCCCTCACTGAGCTGATTCAGGATCAATTCCTACATGAGAAACAAGTCCTTTCCTGTCTGCTATAATATAAATTATTTTTTTGTGATGGTACTCTGTTCAGTGTTTTTCAATTACTTTCTTAAAGAAAGAATTCATGATGAATAGAGTTGAGGTTTCTGAATCATCTACAAGGACTTGACCCTTTTCCCTTCTTACTTCTGAACCACATTTTATAATTTATTTTTTGCTATTCTCACTTATTCTCACCTTTGAATTGAAGTCACTGGATGTAAATGTTAATTTAATTTGGTGTGTCTGCCTTATTAATTTCTTCATAGAATTTCTGTCTTCATCTTCTGCAACAGATGTTGGTGCATAAGCAGCAATTATTTTCGTGGTGGTCTTTCTGCAAATACTTTTCTTAAGCACTGCAATATAAGATAACCATATGTCCCAGGAATTTGTATTTTTGTTGTTGTTGTTGCCTTTGGACATAAGGCTGTATCAACTCCTTTAGCTCTTTTATTTGCCTATCCAAAGAGAAGCTGTGAGGCATCCTTCCATTTAATTGCATCTACCTTCTGTCTCCCTGTTTCATTTATACTGAAAGTACAAGTGTGATATTATTTGGTTTCTCTAATAGTTTGTCTAACCATTAATTGTTGGACAAAGATCTCACATTTGGAGTTTTAGCACCCAATTTAGAATTTAAAGAAATATCACAACTGTGGGATTTTTATCTATTCTCAAACCTCTCTCCCAGTATCTCACCTAGTCTAAAGTATGTTACTTTAGAATCAGAAGGGAATCAAATAAGACTGAGTTTTATTTGTCTCATGTGTTGCTCTGGTCAAATGGTATGAAATAATTCACCACCAAATGGCCAACATGTGTTGATGAGCCACTGTACTTAGCTAGGCTAATTCCTGGAAAAGTTTCTTTTTGGAACTCTACTCAAATATTTGTAATCATAGTAGAACCTCCTGAGTCTGCATGAGACTCCTCTCACTATTAAGAACCACATTCCACATCTACGCCATGATTAGGCATTGGAGAAGGACTTTGTAGAGGG
Organism: Antechinus flavipes; assembly: GCF_016432865.1. Lineage (NCBI taxonomy): Eukaryota > Metazoa > Chordata > Mammalia > Dasyuromorphia > Dasyuridae > Antechinus > Antechinus flavipes. The sequence goes on from NC_067400.1 coordinate 55,817,261, forward strand.
TCTTATTCATTGAAAACACTTAATAAATTCTTATTGGGTGAATATATTATAGGGATGCCTCTGAGGAAGGATCATCTGTTTATCTATCTTTCTTTCATCTATGTTATGCTTTTTGTTGGATTCTATGTTACAAAGTGATAGCTCATATATATAACATATAATTTAAAATAAAACCTAAACTACATGCATTTAGAGATTGCCTATTGAGACAGTGTTTGAAGACCCAGAATATTCCTAGACTTTAGCAAATAAGAACAACTTTACTCCATCTGGAATATTCTGCTCATTACTTGAGGGAATTGATTAGTTTTCCATTGGCTATAATCTCAGTCCTAAAGCTTATTGGTTTAGGTTGTTATTCAGTCATCTTCACACATGTCCAATTTTTGTGACCTCATTTGGGGTTTTCTTGGCAAAAATAGTAGACATTTGCCATTTTTTCTACAATTCATTTTATAGATGACACAAACAGGGTAAAGTGACTTGTCTAGAGCTATAAAACTAGTAAGTGTCTGAGATCAGATTTGAATTATGGAAGATAAGTCTTCCTGACACCAGGCTGTACTGCTTATCTTTCTATTGGTATAAGACTCTCTCCTAATTGATGGAAATTAGTATTTCGAACCTCATGAGTGTGGAGCCTTGATCTTCATCAATGAGGGAAGAATTGTATATCATTGGATTTGAGGATTGGGATTTTTTGCTAATCAGCAATTTTGGAGAACATCTATTTAAAGTAGAATTCAATCTCAGTAACTACACTTTTCTTAATCAAGGGAGTAAGTTTTAGTTGGTCACAGGCGCAAGGAATCCCTTTCCCAAGATGGTTTTGATTTCCCAAAATCATAATCCTTCCTTGCTAAATCTTGGAAAGTGAATTGCAAGCTTCCCCATTGACTTCTCCTACACATAATTCATAAATCCATTAATTAGAATATTTTAAATCACTAATGTCAACTGAAAAAGATTAGGATGAGAACAGAATATGTATTTCTTATCTATATTGTACTTGATAGAGATTTAGTCTCTGTGATTTAAAGCCCTTTCAAGAATTAGAGCCACAGAACTCAAGAGAATCTCAGAAGGCTTTATCCTATATATACATGAAGAAGGCATATTACCCTGCTGATAGTATCCTCTATAAATTCATGTACTTAATTTAGCGAAGAAGAATGATTCACTGTTAAGCATGAGTTTGTAAAGGGGGCATTGGAGTTCAAATGCTATTTCTGATACTTACTACCTAGGTCACTTCTGGCCATTTAATGTGAGTCTCATTTTAAATATGTTTTAAAAAACATATTTTAAAAGTCCTTTCAAAAACCTTCACCTTGCCTTCTTTTCAAACTCTCATTCGATAGCTCTCTTCTCTTTGACTAAGAAATTTCTAGAAAGCATCAATTATTCTTACTATCTCCATTACCTTACCATCTACTAATTGTTCAGTCTTGTGCAATCTGCCCTCTGACCCAACCCTCAACTAAAATGAATCTCTCCAAGATTACCAGTGCTATGTTAATTGCTAAATCTGAATGGCTCTTTCTCAATTCTCATTTCCTTTTATGACTTTGCATCTCTTGATTCTGCTGACTATTTCATCATCTCTCCTATTTGGATCTGTGCATTACTTTTTTTGTTATTAAAGCTGTTTTACTATTCCTTTTCTTCCTATGCTGGTTAATCATTCATTTTCTTTCCCCTTCAATTCTTTTTCCTTCCTCTCCCTTTTCTTCCCTTCCTTTCCCTTCCATTCTCTTCCCTTCCCTTCTCTCCTCTTCCCTTTCTTTCCATTTCCTTCTCTTCCCTTTCTATTTCTTTTCCCTTTTTCCTTCCCCTTTTCTTTCTCCTTTCCTTTCCCTCACTACTACTTATTTATCTATGCAAAATATGTACACATACATGAATATATGTGCATAGTACTTATAGAAATGATAGAAATAGCTTTAAATAAACAGTGGAACACAAATTTATCATTCTACAAAATAACATTTAAATTAGATTCAATTTATTTTAACTACACAATATCTCTGTCTTCCATCTTGTCCTCGTCACCCATACAACCATCCTGTAGTCTCTCATATGAACTCATCTGAACTATTTACTGTAACAGTCTCTTGTTTGGTCTGTACACATTGGGTCTCTCTCTTCTTCATACCCTTTTCCATAATCTGGTCTGTACACTTTGGGTCTCTCTCTTCTTCATACCCTTTTCCATAATCTATGAAAATGAGCTTCTATAGTCACATGTCTGACCACAATGCTTCTTCTGTGTTTTTGTATTGCCTATAAGATAACATATAAAATCTGTAGCATGTCACTTAAGACTCTCCAGTCCAGTTTCCACTTATCTTTCTAGACTTATTTATATCACTCTTCTTCATGAATATCTATATTCAAGGTCTTTATCATGACAGAAGACTCTCCTGAGAATCCTTATTTTTCTGCCTTCTTCCATTAAACCTCCCCTGAGTTTCCCAGTTGATAGATTGTTCTTCTTCCTCCTCAATTTTCTTTGAACTATACTTGTATTGCATCCTTTTCCCTTTCCACCCCATCTCCCAGTAGAATATATGAACCTTGTGATCTGAACTTGTTTTTCATTTTTGTCTTTGTCTCCCAAGGGCCTTGCATATAATAGTCACTTTATTAATATTTATGGAATTGAATTGAATTTGATTTATCATGGTCACTGATGACTTGTGATTCAGTTTTAAAGATTTCAATTCATAGAGATTTCACCAATCTTTTTTGTATTCTGGTAATGAATTATGTCTTTGGCCAGAGAGTTCTATATGTCTAGCCTAAATTCCTCATGTTAAAATTTAAGTTCTTAGCCCATCTTCTATGTAGGTGGCTGACAAGTGATTCATGCCACCCAGAAGAAATGCCTTCAGGACACATACAGTGAAGAATAATACTAAATGATTAGATATTCCTGTAGAAAGCTGGAAATGAGAAATGGTATGGATTTAAAGCTTTTTTTTTTCAATTAACAAGGATTTATTTCTGCTTTTTTTTCCCTTTCCCCTCACACTGAAGCAACAAATTGTAGTAAATATACAATCAAACAAAAAAAATCCCTATATTTGCCACATCCTAAAATTTGTGTCTTATTCTGTGTATTTAGTCCATCTTATTTATTTTTCAGTAGGTAGCATTCTTTATCACCAATCCTCTATACTCATGATTGATTATTGATTGATTCTTTTTCAGAAAGAACCTAAGACAATAAATAGGAATTGAAGAGTCATGTGCTAGTAGTGACTATACCCTTAATCCAAAGAGGTAGCATATATATTGTTAGCTGACATGCAAACTATGTTAAATTTCTCTTGGTACTTCTTGGAACAGGTTTCTATTTTCATCAACTTATAAGAGTAAAGTACAGCTCCCTGATCATCTTAATCTTCTGGTTCTATTAACATACACATATTCATGTCAACATATATATATATATATATACACACACATACACACATATGTGCATGTTTATATTGTCACACACACGGCATATATATATATATATATATATATATATTATATATATATATATATATATATATGTAAATTAAAGGCCTCAGGAAATAGAAGGTAACCTCTCAGCTGTGCTTCAAAAAAACCCAATAATGCTAAGAAGTAAAGGAGAAGGTGGAGTGCATTCCAGGCATGTGGGACAGTCCAAAAAATTCACCAATATTGAAATGGAGTATCATATAAAAAACAGCAAACTGGCCAGTTTGGCTAAATCATTGAATGTACAAAGGGTAGTATTGCATAATAGTATAAGAAAAAAAAAGAAAGAAAAAAAATAGTATAAGAAGCCTGGAAAGACCTTTGTGAAATGACCTTTCAACAAGTAAAAGAATAATTAACATGTCATTGCAATAGTCCAGGCAAGAGGACATAAGGCTCTAGGATAGAATGGTGGCCATAAGATTGGACTAAAGGGGACAGATATGCATGCTTTTGAGGTGGAATTGAAAAGAGAGCTCCAGATTGGATATGTGGGGCAATTTTGCAAATTAGTGGGTTTGTCATTGTGGGTAATGAGCACCTTTAATGCTCTTGCATTTGAAGATGTATAGAACTGCTATTCTTTAAAAGGGAGATGAGCTTAAGAAGGAAAAAAAAAAGAAAAAAAATTACTTTCTCCTCAGAATAACACATTTTCTCTTCCAGCTACTAAATGCAGAAAATCTTTTAAAATTTATTCCACATTTTCAAAACCAGTGTGTGTGTGTGTGTGTGTGTGTGTGTGTGTGTGTGTGTGAATTGCCTATGTTCACACAACTAGTAAGTGTTGAGTGTCTGAGGTTGAATTTGAATTCATGTTTTCTTGACTCCTGGACCTGTGTTCTATCCACTTACCATATAGCTGTCTCTCAAAGGCCATTAAAAAAAATCACACAATTGCCAGAGAATGTGGAATAGTTTATTCACCATGTCTTTCATGGCAAGGAATTGAAAATGTCCCTAAATATACTGCAGAATCTATGAGAAATCATTCTTGTCTATCAGAGGATCTCCCTCACCCCTACCTTATTATTGTATTATTTACACATTCAAAACCTAAGTCTTACATTGCTACACTGGGCTTGTAGCAGATGGTTTCAACTTAATCATCTCCTTGAAATCTCAAGTTTAGCAAAAAGGCTCACACTACATAGTTCTTAAATCCTTCTTTGTTACTCAACTATTCTATACAGAATCACCACAAGGAAGGACATCTGAATGCATTCATGACACCAGGATTGAAATATTAAGATATTAAAGTAAATAGAAGAGTAATATGATCATTTTACCATGATTTCCCCAAGAAGGACAACAATGAATACATAAACATGACAAATCATTGCAACTGTCTTTGGACAACTTCATCTCTTGCTCTTCTTATTCCTGAGTGCTACATTGCCTGAAACCTAGTTCATCATTCATTTTGAAAAACTTATTTCTCTTTCTAACCTCCCAATATCTGTTCATAACAGGATCATTCCCATCTCACAGTGGTACTTGATTTTTTCTCCCTTACCTAAATCAACAAGTTGCTAAGTTTTGCCCATTTAATGTAAATTCTCACATTCAATGGTATGACCAACTCATACAGTGAGTACCAATACATCCTATAGACAAGATCTATAAGACTGTATGACATCACCCTGAGGCTAAGTGACTTACCCCAAGTTCCATAGCTAATAATGTCAGAAGTAGGATTTGAACCTAGGTGTCCTTGGTTCCAAAACCAGTTTTCTACCCTCTTCACCTTACTTCCTATGCAATATCTTTTACATCCTTTCTTTCTGTTTCTACCTCTTAAGCCTTCATTACCTCTTCTGTGAATTATTGTAGTGTCTTCCTCACTCTTTTTCCTTTCTACTATATCCTCCTTCTAAATCTGAGATAATATTTATAAGGAACTTAGTACATTTTAAGTGCTAATAAAATAACTGAATGGATCTCCTAAATAATATCCTCTGTTTTAGCCTGTTATCCAAGGACTTCTATAATGGGATTCCAACCTAACTTTCAGGTGTTACATAAAGCAGAGTTCTTAAACTTTTCCCACTTGCAACCTCTTTATCCCCAAGAAATTTTTACATAAACTTGTCTTGAATCTGAGCCAAGGTATTCTCTGGCAGTGTTTATGCATGTGCAGTACAAAGTACAAATATTGTGGATTTAAAACCAAGGTATGAGTGAAGTCACATGATACAACATGGGCAAGCACTGCCGGAAATACATCAGAATCATTATGCATTTGATTTTGAATTCATTTTAGGTCATTGTATTCAGCAAACTTTTGCTGTTGCCAAATTTTTCCCGATTCCCACATTTAGTTATGAGACCTCATATGAGGATTACTACTCATAGTTTAAGAATTTTTTTTTTATTGAAAGTATGTATTCTATGCTTCAGCCAAGCTGTAGTAACCTCTGTTTCCTTAGTCTATCCTTTTGGTTATATTGCCCTATCTCTTTTCACCTGAAAAACAAATGCCTCAAAAATCAAACTTTATAACCTACACTAGATGTGATTCTCCCTAGATAGATTATATTTCAATTTCAAATTGTCTTTAAAACTTGTACCTAATTTATTACATGGTTCTTATAATTACTTGGGTACATGTCTTATTTCTCTAACAAATTGTAAGCTTGGGTCCTGAGGACAGTGGTGGAGAGCCACTGTGTGACTCTGGGTAAAATACTTTTCTCTTTTAACCTCAGTTTGCTCACCTATAAAATGGGAATGAATATCAATAGAATCCATCTCAGAGGGTTGCTGTAAGAACCAAAGGAAATAACATGCAAACTTTTGCAAACCTTAAAAGAGATAAAAATTAAAGGAGAAAGAACGTAAAATTCTGTTTGACTCTGGACAAGCCAATGAAGATGATAATACTCTCCCTCAAAGAATTGTTTTGAGGATCAAATAGATCCTCAAAGTGACTTGTAAAGTATTCTGTATATCTCAAAGTGACATAATAATAACAATAGCAACAACAATAATAGTAAATGATATCAGCAATATTAGCTTTCATATAGCACCTGCTAAGTGCCAGAAAAGGCAGCTAGAGATTAGAGAGAACACTGGGCCTCGAGTCAAGAAGACCTACATTTAAGTTTAGCCTCAAACACTTTCTAATTCTGTGACTCAGAGCAAGTCCCTTAATCTGTGTTTTCCTTTATCCTTTGATAAAAACAGAAATGGCAAGCAACTCCATTATCTTTGCCAAGAAAATCTCCATAGACAATTCTGGTGTATTATAATGGGGTTATGAAAAATTGATTGGGACTGAACAACTACAAATATCTTTTTGATGCTCACAACAAAAATTCAAGATGTTGATATCTTTTTGACTATTATAGCAACAAATGCAGGGCTTTATCTATAGTACTAATTTAGTAAGGGGTTTTTAAAATTTTTATTTTCCTCCAAAGAGGAAAATTTATTTGGTAGAAATCATATTGGATGGGCAAAAGCATTCTCTTTAATCCTTCTTTGATTTTCTTCTGTGCATCATTATTTGTATTTAGCACCAGGAATCACCAAATATTTATATTTAATCACGCAAGTTTTCTAGGGCAAAGTATCTTTTCCTGTAGCACTCTCCTGTATAATTAATTATTTAGTCACTAAATGGGAACTGCCTCCCAACTTTGTAATAATTCATACATTTCCATGATAGAGATAACTAGACTAGTAATTACTACCAGTGTGAAAAGTGACTAGGAAGATAAAAAGATGGCCACATTTAGGGGAATTGTTAAAAAGATGGAAATCAAGAGGCAATGGATGGAGTGTAAGAGAGAATAAGTGACTCCAGAGAAGGAATTATCATGCAATTAAGGAACTCAAATGCCAGTATCCTTTACTATCAGTGAGTCAATTACACTATAACTTTTATTTCTACCTAAGTGCCCACTATAGAGTTTTAAGTAAGTGGGCTGGGGTTTCAAGATTGCAATGAAATTGAATTAAAAAAAAAAAAAAACAACACCTAGATAACGAGAGTGATGAGAAGAGAAAAGAGATTTGTGCCAGAGGTCAGGAGAAACCATGGACTTTGAATTTGTCGCTGGTAATTGGAGTTTGGGTTACTTGACCTCTCTGTGATTTATCTTCATCTTTTTCATCTCAAAAAATAAGCAATAGAGTGGGGAAAGGTAAACGAATGGATTTTAGGATTCCTTCTAGTTCTAAGGTTCTCATATAATGGAATAGCAGAAGGGATGGGGTTAGAGAGAGGGCAAAAATGTGGGCAAAGTGGATAGAACAGAGTGCTTGGAATAAGGAAGATTCATCTTCATAAATTCAAATCTTGTGTGACCCTGGGCAAATAATTTAATGCTATCTGCCTCAGTTCTCAGCTCTAAAATGAAGTGGAGAAGATAATAACCAACCAATATGTTTTCCAAGAAAACTCCAAATGGGATAAGAACTTACTATTTGACAAAAATTGCTGGAAAAATTGGAAAATAGGCATTGACCAACACCTAGCACCTTATACCAAGTATAAGGTTAAAATGGATTTATGAGTCAGACATAAATGGTGATAATATGAGCAAATTAAGATGATAAGGAATAGTCTACATCTCAGATCTGTGGAGAAGGAATTTATGGCAAAAGAAGAACTAGAGAACATGAGATGCAAAATGGGTAATTTTGATTATATTAAATTTAAAAGCTTTTGTACAGACAAAACCAATGAAGCCAAAATTAGAAAAGAAGCAGAAAACTGGGGAATATTTATGTCCTAGGTTACATTTCTAAAATATATAGAGAATTGACTCAAATTTATAAGAATAAAAGCCATTCTTCAGTTTATAAGTAGTCAAAGGATATGAGTAGATAGTTTTCAGACAAAGGAATTAAAGCCATTTCTATTCATATAAAAAAATGCTCTAAATCACTATTGATTAGAAAAATACAAAGACAACTCAGAGATACCACTTTACAACTCTCTGATTAACTAATATGACAGGAAAGAAAATGATATATGTTGAAGGGGATGTTGGAAAACTGGGACTCTAATACATTGTTGGTGGAGTTGTGAAATAATCCAAAATTCTGGAGAGCAATTTGGAAGTATGACCAAAGAGCTCTCAAACTGTGCAGAATTTTTGATTCAGCAGTATCTTTACTGGGTCTGTATCCTAAAGGGATCATAAAAAGGGGGAAAGAACCCACATGTAAAGTCCAAGCTAGCTTTCTGGAGGCCTCAGAATCAGCCAGATCAGGATAAACAAAAAGTCCTTGGTCTTTAGTGGGAGAAGTGAAGGAGATGGACAGAACTGCCAGGAGTTTTGCCAAGGATCCTTCTTGATTCTAGAGTCCAGAATCTCCATGAATCTCCACATTTTTCTCTTCCTCATCCTGAGACCAAGTGAAATTCTCTCGCCTCTCTCACTCCACTCCCTAATCCTTCCCTACAATTCTCCCCAAGCATTGAGCTAGCATCAGCTGTGAGAAGAGAAATTTCAAACATATGCTAATAGTTATTCTCCAATAGGTAATTAGCCTTAAGTGCTCACCTGTCCAATTCAAGTACACCTTTTAAGAGTTTCAGCCTTTACACTCACATGTATAAAAACATTTAGAGAAGTCCATTTTGTAGTGGCAAGGAACTAGAAACTAAGTGGATGCCCATCAGTTGGGAATGGCTATGAATGTAATTGAATATTATTGGTTTATAAGAAACAATCATCAGGATGATTTCAGAAAGGCCTTGAGAGACTTATGTGGACTGATGGATGCTAAGTGAGTAGAACCAAGAGAACACTGTATACAGCAACAACAAAATTATGTGATAGCAACAACAAAATTATATAATTGTCAATTGTGATGGAGTTGATTTATTTTAGCAGTGAGGTGATCCAGACCAATTCCAATAGACTTGTGATGGAGAGAGCCATCTGCATTCAATTTATAAGTGGTCAAAGGATATGAGTAGAAAATTTTCGGATATATAGGGATTGAATGTGAATCATAATGTAGTATTTTTATATATAGTATAGTATTTTACCTTTGTTGTTATTGTTTCCTTGCTTGTTTTTTTCTTTCTCATTTCCCCCCTTTTCATCTGATTTCTTTTCTTGTGCAACATGATCAATGAAGAAATAGATTTTTTTTTTAAAAAAGAAAACCATGAATGGGTCATAAAGAATCATATATAGCTGAAAAAACTTAATAAGAACAAAAAAGATCAGTAACAGGAATATGGATAGAAATAGAATTAAAATTGAGGTTGTTCCTATGATTTCATTGGTGTAAGAACATTCCAAATAAGGAAATTTCACCTGTCACTGTGAGTTCATTCTCTGCAACTTTTAGTTTTTAGAATAGTCATGGATAATGAAAAAGTAAGTGACTTTTCTAGGTTTACGAATTAGTATGTATCTAAATCTTCCTGGTTTCAAGACTAGCTCTATCCTTGGTTATCACTGTTATAATAATGCATATTTAAGGTGCAGAAGAATACTTTTTAATTTTTAAGAGTTTTCTGTGGGGATAGATTTTTTTTAGGTGAGAAAAGGTATACTTGTGTACTTGTGGGTTTCTCCTCAGGTCAAGTGAATATTCTTAGCAGAGAACTAATAGCATCACAAGAAATCAGAAAGTATAAGGATGGTATGTGTGTATGTGTGTGTGTGTGTGTGTGTGTGTGTGTGTGTGTATGTGTGTGTATCAGGGATGAAGAGTAGACAAAAGAGAAAGGAGATAAGGGAGTGACTCTTTCCAGCTCCATTTTCTTTAATGCTATCTTGAATTATAACAATTCACATTTCTATCCTGCTTGAAATTTATAAAATATGAGCACTATTAGCACCAATGTACTGATGAGTTTGAAAAGTGGTTCCATAGCGCTGTTTGACTTTGACTCATACCAGGCCTTTGTGAATAAAAAGTTAAAAAATGAATGAAGGAGCTTAAAGAATAACAAATGCTCCAATTTAGGGGAAAAATGTGTGTGTGTGTGTGTGTGTGTGTGTGTGTGTGTGTGTGTGTGGAGATAAAAGGTTAAAAAGGTAAAAAACATGAAATAGGTGGTACAGTGGATAGAGTTCTGGACTTGAAATCAGAATCACCTTAATTCAAATCCTGCTTCAGCCACTGATTGTATGATCCTGGAAAAGTCAATTTCCCTGCTTCAGTTTACTCATCTGTGCACGAGATAATAATAGATCTAACTCAAAGAATTATGATAATGAAAGAAGATTGCACATGCAAAGTACTTTATAAACCTTATAGTGCTGTGTAAATTTATAATTATTCTTTATCTTCCTATCATCTATCACAATGTCTTTTTCATAGTAGGTATCAAATAGATGTATTTTGAATAACTGAGAATTTATTCAATGCCTATATATTAGAAGTGTAATCATTTTACAAAATAGTATTTATATCTATCTAAGTTTTATGATTTCCTAAACCCATAATACTATGATATTACACCCTCTTTTCATCTTTGGATCAGTTCTTAACTCCATGTCTCTTTGAAGTTTGTTATTTGGATTCCTCATATATTTAATTTTTTCATGGCTATGAGAATCTTTAATAAAGGGTTAATTTTAGGGGTGATGGAAATACTTTGTAAACCTTTAAGTGCTCTATAATCTTGAGTAACTGTCATTATTAACCATATTATTACATCTGTTCAAAGATAAATCTGGTTGTGTGATTTTGTTTCCCATAGAGATATTGGCTTTGTAAATGGCTTAAAATCATAATGAGGTAGGCTTAGAGAAAAGAAATTTACAGACTACTCACATATGAGGATCCATTCTACAACAAAACCTTTTGGAAATTGACAACTGATGGCACTCAAGACTGTTGGGAATTGGATTGGGATAAAATTCACATTCTTGTCAAAATAATTCCCAAATTTGTAGCTGTGTTTTAGGGTTTGGGAAACTACTCCTTTCTGTTATTGCTTAACTGACAGCAACTTCCAAAAATAGCTTGAAGTTGTGTTGCAAAATCTGTATTTGAAATATCAGTCCAGATACCAGCCTTACATATTTCAAAATGAATTTTGTGGCTTAATTTTAACATTGAAACAAGAGGCATATTTTAATATTTTCTATATTCCTTTAGTGTATTCCTATACTTCATTTAGTTTATTTTCCTCCTACCCTCCCCTAACAACTAATTTCCAGAATAATATTCTAAAGAACTATTCCTTATTTTCCCATGAGATCACAATAAATTGACTACGACAATAAGATGGTCTTCCTTATGAAATAGCAGTTATTCATTCCAGTTAATTTCAATTAAATTTTTAAGTTCATTTCATTTTAGTTTAATGGATTATACATTAAAGTAGCAATTATTAGAGTGAATAAACCCTTAAAGAACACATTCACCACACACACACACACACACACACACACACACAATTCTAATAAAATGAAATCCTTTCAATTTTTCTAACATTGAAGGTATGAGCAAGGCCTTGCTTATGCTGTGAGAATAAAATATATGTCATATCTTATTTGAAACAAGATTATCAATAGTTACATTTTTTCAGATCTATATTTTGGAGAAAATACAAGTAAGGGGCAAAATCGAGAGGAAAAATCATTGTAAAAACCTCATAACATTAAAAGCTTGGATTTTTGAGCTATGTTATCATCATAAATATTTGATAGGGTCATTCTGTGCATTTCATTTTGTCAATTACATTATAGCAAAATGTCATTTTTGTAGAATAGTCATATTACCCACCTAATGTATTAGCTAGTTGGATGAAAATATTTCTGATGAAACAATATTCTAGGTAACAATTAATTTTTCTGTAAAAGTCTTAAATAGGTCAAAGCCCTTGTTAGTTCAGTGTAGAGACTTTATGGTTGTTGTTTGGTTATTTTAGTCATGTAAGACTCTTGATGACCCTAATTGGAGTCTTCTTGGCAAAGAGACTGGAGCAGTTTACCATTTCCAGCTCAATTTATACATGAGGAAATTGAAGCAAACAGAGTTAAGTGACTGGCCCAGAATCATACAACTAATGAGTATTTGAGGACAAATTTGAACTCATCTTCCTGACTCTAAGTATCTTCTATGCCATATAGCTGCACTTTAATGTTACTGTCAAGTAACTTTTGTGGAGATATTCTCATGTGTCATAATATAGTCATTCTCTAATTAACAATTTCTTGGGAATAAAGGTTTATTGTGCAGAATTAGCTACATCAAAAAAAGTAAGCAGATCACAAGTGATTTTTCAAGATTGTTCATACTAAAATTGCTCATGGTAGTCTAAACAAATAGAGCATCCAAAGCTCCGAATCTTCAACCTTCCCAAAACTCTAATCCAAGGTAAACAAAATCCACTTCATACAAAAATGTGAATCTTCAAAAGTTAGTTACTTTTTTTGTTTTCTTATAAGTCTCATCTTTCATCATATTTTTCTCTTTGATGATGACCTACCTTCCTGTTTCAGATCCTCAGTGTTCTTCTACACTATCTTCCCCTACTTTATCCATATGAAGAAGAACAGGATAATACAGGCAGCACAATATAGTGGAATGAACAATATAATCAACCAGTGAACATCTCTTAGGAAGTTGCTGTGTGTTAGGCACAGTGCTCGGTTCTTTGGATACAAACACAATTACTCTCAAGAAGCTTATTGCAGAAAACCAAAGTTCTAAGTGTGGGTCTATAATTAGCTACTCGTGATATAAAGCATGTTTTCTTCTAATAGGTAGAATGTTTATTATGATCAGAAGACCTTAGGTTGAATCCTAGTTTTGATATGTTTGAGCTGCCATTTTGTTGGAAGAGAGATATAGAGAAGTAGGCTAGGCAATAAGATATTTAGTTGTATTTGAACCTAGCTGAATGACCCCATTAAAAGAGTAGTCATTGATGGTTGATTTCTGAGAAATTAATGTTTTTCCCAGGTCAGAGAAATCAAACAGTGCTGAAAGATGTGTACGATAAAAGGAGGGATATCAGCAAGGTGGGTGGAAAACAAAGACTTTTCCTTCTTAGGCTATTTTTTTTTTACTCTAGCTCAAATTATTCTCTATGCTAAAGTGAAATACTGGGAATATCAAACCCAGCCCAGACTTAGAATGAAAAAAAAAAGACTCTTTTAACCTAAGAGCTCTCTGCCTGATTTTAGTTAGATGAATGTGGTAACTATGACTAAAGATTTGTCAGTCTAACATTTTCAGAGCTAGGTTGTAGCCTTTATACCATAGCAGACTAGTGCTGACATGGCCTTGGTGTTCCTGAAGAAAAGAGTTCAGAAACTGATAACAGAAAAGAATGCTGTTCAGAAGCTGTGTGCTGTTCGGCCATCACAGAATATTCAACTGAGATTACATGCCCCAAAGTCTAGCACAGGAGACTAGCAGTGAACAATGGACAAGATATCATAATCGGAGAATGCCAGTGGTCCTTCAATATTAGAAGTATATGTTGTTCTTCTACAGATTTGTCCTGGTTACAGATGTTCCCCTAAAGTTGATCTGCACACTTTCTTTCTCCATTGATGTGTGTGTTATAGAATATGTCTTTAATTTTGGTGAGTGGGATTATTTTATTGTGATATTTCTTATTCTGCTATCTTACAAAGTACCTTTGACTGATTAGGAAAAAGAAGGCCCTAGCTGAGACTCTTGATCTATAATTTTGAGTGAATATGAACCCACAGAATGTTGAATCTGGGACAGTTGTTCTGGTGGCCCCAACATATGAGAAAGAGATGACTCATGTATGACATGTACTTTTGGAAGGTCTCTAGTAGAATAACTCAGGAATTGTAATTGGCTTGAACACTTTTTTTAATTAATAGAAGCATTTAGCATTTTATATTTATCAAATTTTCAGGTAGAACAAAACTGGGAGCATATCTAAGACTGCTTGACTGTCTTGAACAATTGGCTAAAATCTAGCCAGATGAAATTTGACAAACAGAAATGTAAAGTCTTATACTTGGGTTCCAAAGATCATCTTAAAAGTCAAAAATGAGACACCATGCATAGGAAGGAGGTTATTAGAAAATAATTTCTGGTTTTAGGGTATTACAATCTATCAATATAATAGTGCCTTAAGTAGATAAAAGATTAGAATGAATTTTGGACTGCATTAGAAGAAGTGTAGCTTCCTGGAACAATGCTGTCTTCTTAATTGGTCATACTCATATGAATAGTTTTTTAAGTAGGGCATTAATAAACTGTAGCAAATCCCCCCCAAAACAACCAAGGTAATGGAGGCTCTTAATTTCACATCATCATGAGAATTAGTTGAAAGAATTGGTGAGACATTAAATTTTTCTCAAAATATTTGAAAGGCTATCACATGAAAAAGGTGTGACATTTATTCTGTTTGGCCCTAGAAAGGAAAACCAAGATCAATGAGTGGAAGTGTCAAAGAAGCCAACTAAGCCTTCAAGGTGGGGGCAGAAGCAAATAACAATTAACAAAATATTCACTAACACTAAGAGTGAAGCAGGTTGCTTACAGAGGTGAGAATTTCTTCTTCCCAGGTGGTCTGAATGACCAATTGATAGGCATGTTATAGTGGGGCTTTCTTTCATGTAGGGATTAGACTAAATGGCCACTAAAGATACCTTCAGTTCTACAGATTCTGGATCTGTACTTTTGGATCTACAATTGTCCAAAGGCAGCTCATCCCTCTCTTTTATCTTCTTTCTCTTCTCTCTTCTCTCCTCTCTCTTCTGTCTCTGTCGCTGTCTCTCTCTCTGTGTATCTCTGTCTCTCTGTCTCCTCCCTCCTTCCCTCCCTCCTTCCCTTCCTCCCTTCTTTCTCTCTGACATCTGAAGCTTGATTTCTTCTGAACTGTGCTCATATTTATAAATGTTAAATTTATAAATGTTCAACCTAAATTTATTAATTAGCAAAATATTTTCTGTCAGTCTGATTTCTGACTTTTGCTTCCTTTGTCCTTAAGATCATTTTTTCCCCATCTGTAGTATTCCCACCCAATGTAGCCACCCGATGCCTGCTTTGAGAGGTACATTCTTTGCCTGGCAAATTCCTTCATAGTCTTAAAAAGAGATTTAAGGAGAGTGTGCTGGTTTGGATGGCAAGGGTCAGACTAGGAAGGAAAACTGGAAGATAATGCCCATCAAAAAAAGGCATCTTGTCACTCAGTTGGGGAGATTTAAATACAGGTTTCTTACCAATATGTACAAGCTTCTGCTTCTCAACTAGCCTGACTAGAGATAGAAAAATAAAAGGGAAGCTTTCCCCCCAGATTCCATGTGGTCTCAGAAAACATTATCTGCAGCAGATGTGTATATAATGTTAATGCCACATAGCACAACGTTTTCCATTGCCCTGTGTCTTTCCAAGTCCCATTTGCATCTGCTTGCTGGATTAATATACTAGCTGTAATAAAACCGGCATGGAGGTTGGCTAGCTCATGGCTAAAGGTCCTTTATGGCAACACGCTTCATTGTTTACCTAGGTGTGTGGCAATATTCCTCTGAAAGTAAGCACAGAGAAAGGCAGCAGCAAAGAAGGATTTGCCATTTGGAAACCAGTGTGGATGAGGCCCCAAACAAACCTTTGCCAAGTCACAGGTGCACACCACCTGAGAATGTGAAATCATGTGCTCAGGAGGCAGGGGGAGGTAGGCGTGAGGCCATTGAGGAGTCCATAATGTTTCTATCATAAAGCATAATTGTGCATCTGTTATCTATTTGGGTCTTTTTTTAAAAAAATAGACTTATTAAGGTTTCTCACAGGTTAACCAACATCCATCTGCACAAAACAGAAAGCTAAAAGAGGGTTGAGGTATCAGAATAGGAATTAGGAAGGCTTCTAACCCCATGGGAACATTTGCATTTATGAAAGAGGAGGTCATTCTGCCCCTGGTTTTCCCTCTTGCTCTACTAATCCTCTATTGGTTAATTTCCTCTACTCTTTACAGGACCTAACCTATCTCTATTTTCCTTCCCCCTCACCTTTTTTTTTTTTCTGGAAAGAACTTATTGACATCAAAAAAAATCACCAAGAGCAGGAGTTTACTTAAAGAATATTAAGCTCACACTGGGCAAACTATTTATACTTGGCTTATATGGCACATGGAAATGTACTCATTTCATGTCTAATGAAATATTTAAATTTTTTCCCTAACAATAGCCTGAACTATTCATTCCATGAAACCTGAAGTTTCCTCTGACTTCTTATGACTCTTCTTACTATTTCCTCCCCTAAAAGTGCTCTCTGTCTGGCTGTCTTTTTCATGTTCAGTCAAATGACTCTTTTAGTGATCCAAAAGTCACAAACACAGGCTAAAATTTGAAAGAATTCAGGGGAAATAGTCAAAGTATTTATGTATTTGTTGAAGTGTAAACAAAACCATATAAACCAACTAGGATGAGTCAGTCAGTGAGATAGCATGTCTCCCCCAAAGTTATATGAGTGGAAAATGTGGAAATAACATACACACAACCATTAATAACCACAGTTGTGGGGGATTTTGAAAGACAGTCTTCTTCTGCTATCATTCTTCCCCAGGTGTATTTAATAGCAGACCAAGTTGCATGCAAAGATGGTTCATCCATCTGGTTAGCATTTACTATTTGGATACACCATGATGAATAACTGATTTTTAAAATTCCCAGGTGGAATCATCCTTGAGATTGGCTCCACTTAAAAAGAAAGTTAATACACAATACAAGTAGAAAGCAGCTTTCCTCCTCACACAGAGTTCCCAAATCCCAGCAATGGCCCAAGCACAAACCATTATATAAATAAAGAAGTGTTTTAGACTGATTCCACAAGTGTGTTGACAATAGGGCTGACTTCTAAGCATGGGTTATATAATTATATTTCCAATAGCATTCTCTTACAGCTTCTTTCTGAAATGTACATGGAAATCTTCTATTTTTATGAAAAAGAGGGTATATCATTAGGAAGGAATCTAATTCCCCCATTGCTTCTGGGCAAGAAACTTTAAAGGTAGTGCTTTAGACAGGAAATTTTGTACTTTAGAAAGTTTGCTAGATTTGGAAAAAGAGGAAATGATTTTGAATCCTGACTTGCCACCTTTGTGACTGTGCAAATTACCAAATGTTCCTGGACCTCCGTTTCCTTTATAAAATGAGATAGTCTCTGATGTCTATACTAGGTCCTAATCTATGACCTCATGATTAGAAGACTATATTCTTAGTAAAGTCTCTCAACCAACCTTTCAAAACCTAAATTATCCGAAAAAAGTCAAAGCTGATATTTTTGTTGTTTTTATTTTAATTTAGGAACATTTAAGGAAGCCTCTTTCTATTGGATTTTCAAAAAGCAAAGAAAGGAATCTTTGAGAAAATCTTACCCATGAGAAATTATTCTTTAGAAGATTTGACTAATCTTAAAAATGCTCTTATGGCTGACATTTTCCCTAGGCCAAACCTCCCTAATTATAAAGAGGATGTGAGAAGAGTTTACAAGCAAAACAGTATTGCCAAGACTGATAAGACCAGTTCTGGAGTCACTTATTTACCTTATCCTAATTTTCTAAGCCCATGGAATTCCTGATAAGTGATGTTTCCATTGCTTCTCTAATGTAAAAGTTACAATCTTTTAAAAATGGATACGTCTGCATCAGAATGCCTTAGAATACTTGAGCTTTCTATGACTCCTACCCTCAGAGAATCTTTTCATGAACAAAATCTCATATTCTTGCCATCAAATTATTCAGACAATTAATTATTAATGATATTTGCTTCATGGAACAAGCATCCCTGATGGATGTTTGCTTGTTTGCCATAAAACATATAAAAGTGATAAAGTATCAGATTTGGAGTTTAGAAGACCTAAATTTGAATCTTTCCTTAGACAATGCTAGAGTCACTCAAACTCCATCTTTTTAAGTTACCTTATTTGTAAAATGTAGATGATAAACACACTTATCTCACAAGGTTGTTGCAGGGATTAAATAAAATCTTTTGCAAATGTTAAAATTATATGTAAATATGATCTAGGATTATTACTGTATTTCTGTCTTTTGATCTCTAGAGCACAATCTTGTTTGGAGCTAGTCTTGAGATGAACATTGGGTGTCTGCTTTAGTTGAAGTGACCCTCTGGACATTTTTTAAATTTTTAATTTATTAAAAAACTTTGCTTTTCCCATTTAGATTTTAATATTCTCAAGAAGCTATAATATTTCTAAGGATTTAGGTTGCACTAGAAACCTCAGATGACACTTTTGTTCTGCTTTCTTGCCACAAAATATATAAGATTTTATTAATATTACTATTGTAAAATATCTCTCTATATAAAAGGTTTGACCTATTAGAATTTCTCTCAAACTGTATCTAAGACTTACCATAATCTGCAACTGGGTTTCAAACCCTGACTTTACCACCTACTACTTATTGGTCCACAATGAAGATGTTGCCTCAGTTATTCCATCTGCAAAATGAGGATGAATTGGTTCTTATAGTTCCTTTCAGTTATAAATCTTTGATCCTATGGCTAACCATTTAGGAGATAAGAATCCAGGCTGTTTTTGCTGTGCAGTTTCAAGCGATTGATTGGTATTAGAAAGAATATACTTGCCTATAGGAAGAGGCCCTTCAAAGTCCCTCAGGAAGCTTGTAAAACAGATATGGCTAGGAAGGTTATAGTTGATCACAGTTAATCCAAGTTGTAGTCAGCACTTCATCATTACTTTTGATTTCCCTAGCTCAAAAAATATTGATTCTTTGAGAAGGAATTGCACAAAAAGGAGTCTAGAATTAAATAGGATGGGAAACCAAGCTTTATTGACTTTAAGAAATTACAAAACTTTTTAGAAGTCCCTCAAAATATTATTTACTTATTATTCAATATGGAACACAAAGCTTCCCAAAGAATGGAAAATTATTATTATGCAAAAAGCATGCTGGGTGTGAGCAAAAGGTGACATAACTGATGAAGAATTTTTAAGGAGTCTAAGACATCATTAAGGAAATGTGTGACAGAGAAGATAATGGATAACTCAGGGTTTTTACAGGGACAGGACCCTCTTTATGACGAGAGAAAGTGAAGAGGACCTCTACCTTCTATGGTAAACAAATGCACAGGAGTACATATATGGGATGAGAAGGCATAGATGGGTTGTGATCTGTGAATATGGACAGAACATCCAAATTAAAACAAAACAGAGCAAAACAAAAGAAATCAACTGATAGATCTATTTGTATAGACAAGTGATTCTAGTTTTACACCAATCATTCTTTTTTTATTCATTTATTTATTTTTAATTAATTGATGAATTTTTAGTATTTTTATTTTCTTTAGTTGCATGTGAAAAATTTGTGTTATACATGTACATTTATTTTTTTTTGACATATTTCCATATGAATAATGTTAGGAGAAAAAAATCAGAACAAAAGGGAAAAAACATGAAAAAGGAAACATTATCTTGCTTTAGAATATCAGATTATTCTATTGACCAATGATATTATAAGATATAATTCATTGTAATTTATGATTCTTAGTGAAAGTCAAACTCATAACTAAATGGAGTAGGGAAATAAATGATCAAGAGCTTATTTGTAGTTCTGTGCTATTCTCTAAATAGTTTAGTGTTATGCCACAAGGAGAGAAGTACTCTTTAAACAGAGTAACAAAGCTTTGACTAGGTGGGTTTATTTCCAAAATTAGATTCTATGTTTCTTAAGAGCAGCACTTGGAGAGGAGTTATTTTTGTATCTATTTAGGTTTCTAACCACGGGGCAGCTAGGTGATTCAGGAACTAGAGCACTTGGCTTAGAGTTAGGAAATCCAATGTTCAAATTTGGACTCAGATACTTCCAGCTGTGTGACCCTGAGCAAGTTAATTCATCCTGTTTGCCTTAGTTTCCTCATCCGTAAGATAATTTGGAGAAAGAAATGGCAAATCAATACAATATCTTTGCCAAAAATACTCCAAATGGGTTATGAAGAATTGGACATGACTGAAACAATCAAGTGTTTAGCACAGAGCTTAAAACTTTGATATGGGCTATGGTGGGAAAGAGCCAGAGAAGGAATTGCTATATTTGTGATATTATCAACATGGGGAAAAATTTTGATGTGGAAATATCCTTTGCTGATCAACTTCCTTCTGAAAGTTACAGTCTTAGACAATTGCTAGGGGCATGAATCTCTTAAGTTGACTTGCTCTGGTTATATAGAGAGTAAGTATTAGAAGACTTATAACATGGTATTTCTAACAATGAGGTTGATACTTTATTCACTACAACATGTGTCTTCTTGATGCCTTTGTTCTTCATTTAGTCATGTCTGGCTCTTCATAATTCCATGGGCTACAGCGTACCAGTCCTTCCAGCTCCTGTTATCTCTTGAAGTCTATCCAGTTCATGGTCATTGTTTCCTTTTCCATTCAATTTTTTGGTCTTCAATTCTTCTCAACATCAGGGTCCTTTCTACAATATATGCCAATGTGTGTCATAAATTCAGCAGGTTCTCCTCAAGTTGAGATAGAGTAGGGAAGAGGAGACTTAGAAAAAGGTCAAAGTCTAGCACATTAGTCTTCCTCAAGCATCCTCAGGGGCTGGACTGAAGCTTTCCCCACTAAAATGGCCAATGCTCAAATCTCTGCCTCAATTTGACTTTTTTGTTAACTTTGTTGTATCACAAAGGGAGATCAAATCCCTCAGAAAATCATAGCCTGTAATGTTGAAAAAATCAACTTTGATCACATAAAGGATGAAAAACTTGTTCACACCAAGTTCCAACCTAATTGAGTCAATCAAGATGTGTCTTTACCTCACAAAAATTTCATTACTTTAAGTAGGAAATGGGGTGATTTGATTGCCTCAATCTATCTCCCCACATATAAGCACAATACACACATATACATATTTCTATATATATCAGTCTATACATACACACATTCATACATGTAAACACACATGTCAAACAAAATGTAAATATGTAAATCTGCGTGTTTATGGCTAAATCTAGTAATTTCATTTGTGTGGAGAACTTCTTATATAGAAATTCTCTTCACTGATGTAGATCAGCTCTTGCTGAAAATTAGAACTTGTTAACTTAGTGTCTTAGAGAATTGTTGTATAAAATGAGGAGCTAGTGATTTTTTCCCCATGAAATTGAAATAGCTTTGTAACAATCTACCAGATAAGCAGTAGGCCTCTATTTATGAGATATTTAAATTTGCATGATAAAACACAAATCCTTTGAAATAGCCTTTTAAATATGTGTCCATCTTCTGGAGAGACTGAATGGGGATTTTGGGGGCTTTTATTGTCCAAAAGGAAGAATCATAAAAATTCAAGATAGAATCATACAATCACAAAATCAGGCTTGAAAGATCTAGAACTGAAAAAAACCCTCAAAAGTCATCTAGCTTCCTATTTCTAAAACTGGATTGTGGATCATGACCTCTGATGGGGTCATATAACTTAATGTGGGGGTCAGGAAATTATGATTAGTTATCAGTAAATGTTTGATTTTAATAAATATTTTATATAATTATGTACTCAGGATCATGTAAAAACTTTTTGGGTGAAAAGGGATTCTAAGTGAAAAAAATGAAAGAAACCCTGATCTAATTTTATCCCCTCATTTTACAGATGAGCAAATTGAGATAAAGTGATTTGCCTAAAGTGCAAAAAGTGGGATTAAATGCACACCTCTTGACTCCAACCACTATTGGTGATCTTCTTCCCATAATGTGCTGCCTTCCTCAGAGGTTAACTATTTCAACCTTTATCAGAATAGAACTCACTCTTTATAGCCTAGCTTCTTAAATTGTGAAATACAATCCCATATGGGGTATCACAAATGAATGTGGGATAGTGAAATTATGATTTGTTATCAGTAAATGTTTGATTTGTATATCTATTTCATATACTCTCATACCTAAGGTCATATAATAATTTCTTGAGTGAAAAAGGCTTGTGAGTGGAAAGCATATACAACAAATGATGAACTAGATTTTTCACATATCCAAATATTGTCTGAAGGACATGACTTAATCCTTAATCTTCTTGACCCCAAGACCAGCAATATGATGCTTTCTCTGTCTTTCAATCTGTAACTCTTGTCTCTCTGTCTCTCTCTTTTTTCTGTTTCTGTCTCTTTTTCTTCTCTTTTGTCTGACATATATGTGTATGTATATATGTGTGTATATATATATACACATACATACATACATACATATATACTTATACACCCACTTCAACAGAGGCATCTAATAGATATCTAACTACTAAATGATTCTCTTTCTCCATATTTACATACATACTAACTATTGTAGAAATATATGCAAAGAGATAGGATTTTTTAAAAAATGAAAACATTTGCTATAGAAAGATTTGTCTTCTTTGACATCAATTGTGATAAAGTTGAGATAAATAAAGATGAATTTAAAATAGGTTAACTTCTTCCCAACATAAGAGGCATGACCATAAATAGTATTCTCTGGACAGTAAATGGATCAAAATAAGACAGAAGAGTAACACATAAAAATAACCAGCAGATTCAGATCCTTAGATAGAATTTAATTTATATGGCTAAAAGATAAGACTGAGCCTTTGTTAAGGTGTTTTTTTAAATCAATTACAATAGGTCTCCAGGAAAATTGGCTACCATTTTGCTGCCTGGATATATAAGTTGATAGTATTGAAAAGGATAGAGAGCTGGGTCCAGGAAGACCTGAGCAAATGTACCCTTAGATAACCACCCTGAAGAAGTCTTTTTACTTCTCTCTCATGTTCCTTATATATAAAATGTGACTTATAATAATAGCATCTACTTTTCAGGATTGTTACAAGTATAAAATGATATATCTGTAAATCACTTTGCCAACCTTAAAGTATATAAATACATTATTATAAGTACTTTGCCATCTATGTTTTTAAAATAATTCATCCATCATAGTAGTAACTTATATTAGAAGTTGTAGTTTTCTTTTTTGGAGTCTGGGCTCAGCAATCTAAGTGACTATAGAAACACTTAGGCTAAATTTACTCATACATTCTGATTTTAATTATTTTCCTCAAAGGCATGTCCTAATTACTTAGTCATTTAAAACATGACACTCATTTATTTGATAGAATATTATCATTTTGGAGATGAATATACAATACTTGTTTTATATCTAGTGCCAACACTTATTCCTGTGCCAAAACTGGATCTCCTTTTCTTAGCACTTGCTGAGAGTAATTTGTTTAACCATTCTACAGTACATCCCTTGTATGAAATTCTTTTGTTACTATAATGCATTCGCTAGTCTCCTTCATTAAGCACTTTGAGTATAGCCAGATGCTAGAGTGTTGGGTGAAGAACAAACTTCTCTAATACATTTTAAAAATTAGGAAATCAAAAAATAGCATCACTGCTATTTTCTATTTGGCACTTTATATTTTTACAGAAATAATCTATGGTGAAATTCTGTCATAGTCTTCACATATGCTGCTATCAGATTCAAGAAGAGCTGAGAATATTAATGAGGATGAAGTTTGGTCATATTTTTTCCTCAGTCTTTAATTTCAAAGAACTTGAACTACCTGCTCATCACCAGAAACAAACAATAATTTAAATACATTCACTGAATTACAGAATGCCTATTTTTAGTGTGATCTTTCCTGGCTGGTATTATAGATTGCATTTATCCCATGGGGAGGTTTTTAAACACTATTTCATGATATTTTTTCCATGAAGTTGAAATAGCTTTGTAACAATCTCTCAGGTAAGCAGTAGGCTTCTATTTAAAATGTTTAAATTTGCATGATAAAACAAAAATCCTTTGAAATAGCCTTTTAAATATGTGTCCATCTTCTGAAGAGAATGAATGGGGATATTGGAGCCTTTTATTGTCCAAAAGGAAAAATCATGAAAATTCAAGACAGAATTACACAATCACAAAATCAGCCTTGATATTCCTAGAACTGAAAAAAACCCTCAAAAGTCATCTAGCCTCCAGTTTCTAAAACAGGATTGTGAACCATGACCCCTGATGGGGTCATATAACTTAATGTGGGGGGTCAGGAAATTATCATTTATTATTAGTAAATTATATCTATTTTATACACTTATATACTCAGGGTCATGAAAAAAACTTCTTGAGTGAAAAAGGGTTGTAAGTAAAAAAAAAAAGTTAAAGAAGCCCTGATCTAATTTAATCCCCTCATTTTACAGATGAGCAAATTGAGATAAAGTGATTTGCCTAAAGTATGAAAAGTGGGATTGAATGCAGACCTCTTGACTCCATTCACTATTAGTTTTCTTATTCCTGTAATGTATTGCCACAAGAGGTTAACTATTACAACCCTTATCAGAATAGGATTCATTCTTTATGGCCTAGCTTCTTAAACTGTGGGTTGCAATCCCATATAGAGTGTCACAAATGAATGTGGGGGTAGTGAAATCATGATTTATTATCAGTAAATGTTTGGTTTGTATATCTATTTTATATACCCTTATACCCAAGGTCATGTAATAATTTCTTGAGTGAAAAAGGATTGTGAGTGGAAAGCATATATGATAAATGATGAGATGGTCTTAACTTGACCATTAGTCCAGAGTACTCCATAATTTCCCAAATTTTATACACACACACACACACACACACACACACACCACACACACACATATATATATATATATATATTCATTTTTGGATAGCTAATGTGTTTTTAAATAAAACATATTTATTTTAGGAGATGCTGCCTGGCTTGCTTTGGGTTTAAGTCTTACTTCTGACATATACTAGTCATAGTACCACAAACAAGGGACTAAACCTCAGTTTTCTCATGTGTAAAAAGAGAAAGTTTGGATGCATGAGCTCACCTTCAAGCTCTAATTCTATGACTTTATCACTCAAATGATTTTTATCACTCTTTTCCTCTCTGAATGCTATGATTCTAAGCTGAGATGAGGATTCCTAAGAGGTCAGCTTCTAAATGATACCTGTGCTCACATTAATGCACCCAGAGTCTGCTCTGACAACTCAATAGGGAAACTGGAAACAAGTTATCATTTGGGAGTACCTAGCAGGACTTTCCATTCTTCAGCTTACTCTGGCTGCTAGTGGGTGGTTTTTTCAGGGAGCAAAAGCTACTGCTTAGTTATAAGTCAAAGCGTCCCCTTTATTTTTCTTTCCTTATTGTATGTGTATGATTTCAGAAGCTGGACAGCACCCTCTGTTTCTTCCTGAAGTAACGGACTGAGTCATGCCCTTGAATCATCTCCAGTCAGCTGAGAGATATTGATGAGGAAAATCCCTCAAGAAGCCACAATGGTTATCTATGAAACACGAACTAAGAAAGTACAAGAGGATCTGTGTTCAAATATTGTCTCTGATTCTTACTGCTCTCATCTTAAGAATTGGCATTTACAACACTCATAATAACATGCTGAGCATAATAACAAGCAGACCATAACAATAACAGCTCACGCTTCAATAGCTCACTAAAATTTCCAATGGCTTTTTTTTAAGAACAACTCTGCAAAGCAGGAAATATATTATCATCCCCATGTTAAAGATGAGGAAATTTAGATTATAGGATTGGGGGACTTGCACAGTCATACAACTAGTAAAGAGCAGGATCAGGGCTAGACCCTAGACTTTCTGAATCTAGACCTTATGTTCTCTGTGACATACTACACAAAGACAAGAAGTTAGGAGGGATAGAGGACTAGTTGCAAATTCAGGAAAATTTGGGTTCAGTTTTGCATTGGGCACCTAATTAATTTTTTAATGGCAAGATTATTAAACTCTCAGATCCTCAGGCAACTGTGTAATTTGTTAAGTAGCATGCAACTGACTGTTCTGAATTAGCAGAAGGAATATATATCTAGGAGTATTATATTAATTATATTATGTTATGCTATACTGTGTTATTTATTTATAGTATATTATATCTTAAATGACATCACATTACATTATATATTTGTTATATGTGTGCACACACATATCCATATATACATACATACATATTTATATTTACATGCATATATCACTATAAATCCATATATGTGAATTAATTTATAAAGAAAAATACTACATACTGATATTTAGATATATGGCATCATCCTCTCCAGACCAACAATGTCTTATTTCACATACATAACACATATAGCATGTCCCAAATATCACAGTAATTTTAAGTTGTTAAGTGTGGATGACTATATGTAAATATATATTTATATACAAAGTTGTACATGTACATGTATATGTGTTGAATTATGCATGGAGGAAGGAAATTCTAATCTAGAAAGTATGAGTATACATGTCTGACATTTTTAAATGCATATTGATTAATCATAAAGTACATATACATAGACTATATATGATATATATAGGAGATAATCTCAGAGAGGAAGACATTAGCAGCTGACCAGATCAAGAAAGACCTTCTATAAAACGTATTCTTTTTGAGATAAACTTGGAGGAAGCTGAGAAGATTAGGAATTGGGAATGAAAAAGATTTCAGTTATAGAGATCACACTAAGAGAGAAAGAGAAAAGAAAAAGAAAGAAGCATGTATTAAGCCCTTAATATGAACCAAGCATTGTGTTGAGTGATGGGATTATAAATATATGTATATATTTTAAATGACAGTCCCTGTGCTCAAGGAGCTTACATTCTATTAGGGGAAAAATGATAAGTATATAGGAGTGATGACCAAGGAAGAGATTTTTGTTTCTAGGAGGTGGAAAGCAGTTAGGATTACATGTCTGGTAGTCAGCATATGGTGAGTTCTCCTGGATAGATGGTAGAATAATATGTAAAGGTCGAGCATAGTCTAATGGACAAAGTATTTTAGTCACACTAATGCCAATATAAGGATCCTTTGTCTTCCTTTTCTCCAGCACTTATTGAAGGTAGAAAGGTCTTCACCTTTATAACTTCTGTCAGAATAAGCATTATAGCATCACATTTCATCTCTCTCCAAAACTGCCTATTTGGGTGTATACATGAACAACATTAATATTACCTGCTTAACTCCAAATTAATTTTTCTTTGTAAGCCAGATATTTTGGGGAAATTTAAAGGTTTTCTTCCCCACAAAATAAAGAAAACAATAAGTATGGCTAGAGGATATGAAATCTACACCCATTTTCTGAAATTTACACCCATTCTCTAGCCCCCATTATTTATTACCCAAGGTGGAGTTTAAAATGCACGCCTCTTCCTCTTCCCCTGACAGCTGGGATGATTGCTCTGTCTATCCCTCTTCTCTTCACTGCTCCAAGCTAAGCATCTGGAATGAACACATCCTCCATTTCAGTTTTGGTTGATGCATCAACCGTGACATTTGCCTTTTACATATTAAGAAGAAGAAGATGTCCCCTTATGTGCTGCTTGTGCTAAATCCCCAGACACATTTATTTTAGATTTATTGCATATTACACTTCAGGTCTTTAATTTACATCTCTGGTAAGCAGACAGCATCAGGAGAATGTGCCCACCGGCCTTCAATATAACTGAATTTATCTGTATTTAAGGAAAAGCCGTGAGAGAAGAAAGAATTGTAGCAGTTGTGTGTGTGTGTGTGTGTGTGTGTGTGTGTGTGTGTGTGTGTGTGTGAAAGAGAGAGAGAGCGAGAGAGTGAGCGAGACAGACAGACACACAGACACAGAGACAGACAGAGACAGAGACAGAGACACACATACACACAGAGACAGACAGACAGAGAGAGAGAGAGAGAGAGAGAGAGAGAGAGAGAGAGAGAGAAGAAGAAGAAGAAGAAGAAGAAGAAGAAGAAGAAGAAGAAGAAGAAGAAGAAGAAGAAGAAGAAGAAGAAGAAGAAGAAGAAGAAGAAGAAGAAGAAGAAGAAGAAGAAGAAGAAGAAGAAGAAGAAGAAGAAGAAGAAGAAGAAGAAGAAGAAGAAGAAGAAGATGCATCTCCATAGTTTGGTTTCTCACTGTGTTGTGTTTTCTTTGGCATAAAACACACAAGGGGATATCATCTAGTATGATCTTGTGATTTTATGACTTTAAATTTGTATAAATGAGGTCACTTTTTATTAAATGAATGTTTGTTTTATGTCATCATACACTGAAGTAGAAATTATTTTTTAAAGAACTTCTGAGTGTCTTAATTCAAATCTTTTAATTTTTGTTGCTTTGTTCTTTTATGTCAAATAAGGAATATGCCACAATTCCTATGCTATTACAGTCTTTTTGAATGGAAGATGAGGATTAAGTTATCAAGAAAAAGATACTGCATTCAGATGCAGAGACAATGTGGCATCTTCCTTTTTAAGCTTATATTAAAGGACCAAGGAATCATGTGACTTCTTATAAATATTCTCCTTAAGTTTACAAGCAATAAAAAAGATCACAGATTTCAGATAGGCAATCAAATCCAGAATAAAGTGAAGTTTAATTAGCTATGGGGGAAGGACCTAAGTGGCTCATTAGAAAGAGTTCTGGGCTTCCAGTCAGGAAGACTTGAGTTCAAATACAGCCTTTGACAATAGCTGTATGACCCTGGATAAGTCTATTAAACTCTATTTGCCTAAAGTCCACTGGAGAAAGAAAAAGCAAACCACTCCTGTATCTTTGTTAAATAAAATACCCATGGATAGTATTAGCATGCTAGGGTCCAGGGTCACAAAGAATTTGATGCAATTGAACAACCCCCAAGTAGTACCAATGCTTTTTATGAGCAGTTAGGTGGTACAGTAGACAGAGCTTTGGGCTAGATGTCAGGACAACTCCTTCTGGAGTTCAAATATAGTCTCAGACACTTATTAGCTGTATGACTGTAGATAAATCCCCATTTGCCTCAGTTTCCTCATCTGTAAAGTGATCTGGAAAAATGTAAACTACTCAAGGATCTTTGCTAAGAAAACCCTAACTGATGTTATGAAGAGTCAGATATGACTGAAAACTACTGAAAAAACAATTAGCTAGTTCAGAGAACTTGGGAGTTATTTAATAAGTAAAAGCTTAGGAGTAGAAAAATTTGAATTTCAGCATGATGAAAAAGAATCTTTGATGTTTTCAGCTTGGGGAATTTGCTCCAACAACAGAGTATCCAGTCTAAGATTTTGTAGGAAGTTGCCTGACATATCTAGAGGTTAAGTGCTTTGCCTACTTTCACAATGCTAACAAGTCTAGAGGTAAGAATTGAACCAGGTCTTCCTAATCACAGGTTATTCACACTGTTCTTTATACCAGACTATTTCAATTTTTTTTTAATATGCTGACTATCCCAAAGGTCTTAGAGTAACTATGACTTATTAAAGGTTAACATTGCACTGAAACTTTTGGGACATTTATATATGGCAACAAAATCATGTTGACAAGTAGTTATCTGCCAAGTATACATTAAAGAAGAGTTAAAAGTGTTCTCTGTTTATTCCTCTTAACTGTGGGGTTTGAGGTGACAAAAAGTGGAGGTTATGATTAAATTCTTGAAAACACTTTATCATCTAAGATAGGTTTGGTACATTCCTTTCAGAGTCCTATTTATGATATTGCTTTGCTTTTCAGATCCCTTCCCATAGTACAATGACAAGTTTCTGCTAAGTCTGAGGCAGATTTCAGAAAACTCACTATTATGTTGCTTTCAGTTAATAAACATTCTCCTTTAACTGGCCCACCTGGTTTTTTTGTGGTGTCATAACAATGGATATTCACAAAGATGTCCCTGGGTACTCAGATATTCTGAAGTATCATTTGAACCATCAAAGAAAAATGAATTATGTTCAAGAGGACTTCATTGTTATGTATATTTTAATCTGATTCTTTGAAAAGTGGAAATGATACAGAAAATATGACACTGTATGCTAGTCAAAAATATGCTAATTTAGAATATATTTTTCCTTAATGATACCAGAAAGCAGAGAATTTGTTGTAACATGAAATATGAATTTTTGGACATTAATAAGATTATATAAAATCAGAAGGAGAATTGGTCATTTTTTCCCTGATCTTTCTCCTTCTCTCTCTTTCTGCATATTTTTATATGTACACACACACACACACACACACACACACATACACACACATATATACATATATATATATATATACATATATGTATTTTACAAGAAGCAATAGAATATAGATTGTTAATTGTCTGATAATGTTATCTAGCTGCTACACACACCAACAAATTCTAATTAACAAATACTTGCTATGTGACTATAATTCTTTTGCTGGGAGTCAGATGGGATCTAAGGTTATATAAGATATGATGTCGGTTTGAATGGAATTTTCAGTATAATAGAGGCACATGACATATAGGAGGGGAATCTAGGAAGGAGAACCAGAAGTCAGCTTTGCATATGTAAAACCACAGCCAAATATGCAGTAAGAGCTAAAAATAACTCTGAGGTACCACCTCACACCTCTCAGATTGGCTAAGATGACAGGAAAAGATAATGATAATTGTTGGAGGGAGATGTGGGAAAATTGGACACTAATGCATTGTTGGTAAGTTGTAAAATAATCCAGTCATTCCAGAGAACAATTTGGAACTATGTCCAAGGGGCTACAAAACTGTGTATATACCCTTTGATTCAGCAGTGCCACTACTGGGTCTGTATCCCAAGGAAATCATAAAGGAAGATAAAAGACCCATATGTGCAAAAAATGTTTGTAGCAGTTCCTTTTGTGGTAGCAAAGACTTGGAAAATGAATAGATGCCCATCAATTGGAGAATAACTGAACAAGATGTGATATATGAAGGTAAAGGAATATTATTGTTCTATAAAAAGTGATGAACAAACTGATTTTAGAAAGGCCTGGAATGATTTACATGAACTGATGCTGAGTGAAAGAAGCAGAACCAGAAATACATTGACAACAACAGCAAGAATGTGTGATGATCAACTATGAAAGATGTTGTTCTTCTCAGTAGTTCAGTAATCCAAGGTAATCCCAATAGACTTTGGATAGAAAATGCTATATGCAATTGTATACTAAACAAAAAGCAAAGTGCCACAGAGTAGATACATGTATGAAAAAAAGCAGTAGAGACAACAAGTTCACTAGAGGCAAAAGCCATGAAGGGATCCAGGAATAAAACCTAAAGATGCAGGAATAGTTCTAGAGCAAGAAGGGATCTCAAAGTGATTGTTGCAGATTTCTCAGCAAATCCTAATGTTACTGGAATGATAACCTGTTTTAAGCCATCACTTAACTATTCAACTGATAAATGTGGTTAGAGTGCTAGGGACTACTGAGGTTCTGTATGACTCTAACAGTTTTTATGTTGAAAGAAGAGCTTCTGTTGAATCATGGCTTTAGAGTGTAAGAATATGATGACCATTATCATTGACTTGACTATTCCTTTTAATATGTTTATAGTATTATGCATTTGAAACTGAGTAGGCAGAAGATCAAAATACCAAATGCCTATTAATTGTGGAGGTCTAGTATCTCCCAGAGGCATCTCCTATTATAGATATCTGCCTTGTACATAGCCAGGAGTATACATTGGCATGAGTATTCCAATATTCCCCATATTATCTATGTTAAGTCCCCACTATAATTAACTTTTTTGGTATTGTTATATAAGTCATATGGCTACTTCTTCATCCTTCCACTATCCACACCCCATATTTTTATTGTTACTATTTATGTTTAAGGTCTATCTCTTTGTACTGGGGCTACCATTACAGTTCTGAGAAGTCCAATCTGGTCTCCTCACCAGTGCCTAATAATTTACTAATGGATGGGAAGGATACTCATAAAACTTACTCTGAGGGCTAATTGGTTACATTTTTTTTTCTTTTTCTTATATTTTATTTCATTAAATATTCTCCAATTACATTTAAAATTTAATATTAATTTAAAAATTCTTTTTGAGTTCCAAATTCTCTTTCCTCCCCACTCCCTAACCATTTGAGAATGCAAACAATATAGTATTGATTATATACATGAAGTCATTAAAAAAATTGTATGTTATGTTATTAAAGAAAACACATAAAAGTATAAAGAATATTTTTAAAAGTTTGCTACAGTCTGCATTAGAGATCATCAGCTCTCTTTCTCAAAGTGTATAGCATTTTTTGTGCTTTGAAATTGTCTTACACTAGAGTAGCTATGTCTTTCACAGTTTTCTACACAATATTGCTGCTACTGTGTACAATGTTCTACTGGTTCTATTCTTTGCACTTCACATTGATTTATATCTTTTCCTAGATTTTTCCAAAATCATCCTGTTCATCATTTCTTATAGCTCAATAGTATTCATCACAACTAATTGTCACAATCTATTTAGCCACCCATAATTTCACAAACATATTCAGTTATGAAGCTCCCTATGGGGAGGAAACCATAGATTAAGAACGGGGGTGTAGAGGATTTTTTTATGTTGATAATATTAGTGATAATGAACATACTTGCTTCACCCCAATCTTACCAGGAAGGCTTCAAATTTATCGCATTACATATAATACTTGTTCTTGCTTTTAGATAGATACTACTTATTATTTTAAGAAAGTTTCCATTGATTATTAAATTTTCTAGTATTTAATAGGAACGAGTGTGGTATTTTGTCAAAAGCTTTTTCTATATCTATAGATATAATCATATGTTTTTGTTTGTTGTTGATATAATCAATTATGCTTATAGTTTTTTCCTAATATTGAACCAATTCTCAATTTCTGGTATAAATCAATCCTACCTGATCATAGTGCCTGTTCTTTGTGATTTTATTGTGATTACATTACTATAATCTTATTAGCACTTTATTTGCATCAATATTCACTGAGGGCATTGTTGTATTGTTTTATTTCAATGTTTTTGCTCTTCTTTTTTTAGATATCAAGAGCATATTTGTGTTATAAAAGGAATTTGGTAGAATGCTTATATATTTTTTCAAATAGTTTATGTTATTAGGGTTAATTGATCCATAATTGGTCAATAGATTTCATTCATGAATCCATCTGATGCTGGGGTTTTTTTCCTTGGGGCTTTTATGGCTTCGCTTCCCCTCAGATACTATTAGTGAAATATTCTCTTTATTCTTCTGTTAATCTGGGCATTCTGTGGTTTTCAAATATTTGTCCTTTTCATTAAATTTTCACTTTTAGATCCAATCATTTTGAAAAGCAATCTGGATTTATGTCCAAACAGTTATTAAACTGCCTATACCTTTTGACCCAGCAATACCATTACTAGGTCTATTATCAAAGATGTTTAGGAAAAAATAAAAAGAATTATAACTTCTAAAACATTTAAAGGAGATATCTTTGTATATCTGTGCAGCTCTTCCTTTGAATCCATCTTTTTAGTGGGACAATTTTTTTTTAATTTTTCCTATTCCTTTTCCCAATACATCTCTTTTTTATCCATCCATTAAAAAAGTCCATCATCTTAACGTAACTGGCTTACACTTATATCTTCTATATATGTAGACTCCTTCTAAAAGCCTCAATAATGATAAATTTCTTAGAAGTTGCATATATTATCTTCTCATATAGAAATGTAAATATTTAAAACTTAAGTCCCTTATGATTTGTTTATCATGTTGAGATTTTTTTTTTAAACTTCTTTTGAGTATATTTGAAAGTCAAATTTTCCCTTCTGACTGAAGGGTCTTGTCATCAAAAATATTTTAAAATCCTCTCTTTTATTAAATTTCCAGTTTTCCCCTTGAAGGATTATATTAAGTTTTTCTGGGTAGATTATTCTTGATTGCAATTCTAACTCTTTTATTTTATGGAATATCATATTCCATTCCCTCTGCTCCTTTAACATAGAAGGTTCTAAATCTTATATGATCCTGATCAAAACTCCACAATATTTGAATGATTTTTTCTTTGATCTGGGAGCTCTGAAATTTGGCTATAACATACTTTGGAGTTTTTATTTTGTGGTCTCTTTTAGTTGATAATTAGTACATTATTGCAATTTTATTTTACCCTCTGATTATAAGATATAAGGACAATTTTTGTTATAAAAATTTCTTTTAATATGATTTCTATGCTATTTTTTATGATCATTGTTTTCAGAGTAATCTAATAATTATTATATCATCTCTCCTTGATCTGTTTTCAGGTCAATTGTTTTTCCAATGAGATATTCCACATTTTCTTATATATTAAAAATATTTTCAATTTATTTTATTATTTCTTGATGTTTCATGTAGTTATTTGCTTCAAGTTGCCCAGTTCTTATTTTTAAGGAAGTATTTTCTTCAGTGAGTTTTTGTATCTCTTCTTACCACTGAACAATTCGGCCTTTTTAAGGAGTTCTTTTCATCAGTCAAATTTTGTATTCTTTTCCCATTGGGTCTATTACATCTTTTAAGCTATTATTTTCTTCAGTTTTTATTTTGTTCCTCTTTTACCAAGCTATTGATCAGCTTTTCAAAATTTTCTTCCCTGATTTTCCTATATTTTCCCAACTGTTTCTTCTAATATTCTTATTTTATTTTGAAAATCATTTTAAGGTCTTTCAGGAATGTTTATTATGTCTGTGTTCAAATCACATTTTTCTTTGAGACTGAAGTTATTCTGATATTTTTTTTTCCTTCTGAGTTTGTATCTTGGTTCATTTTTAAAATGAGGTTCTTTCTTCTTGTTGTTTAGTCACTTTTCCAGTCTATTATTTTTGGTTTTGAAGTTTATATGAAAATTGCATTCTGTTGCTGGTATGGAAAGAAGAGGGATATTGTCACAAACTTCAGCTTTTTCACACATCTTTTCAGAGTTAGTTCTTGTGGTTTAGGACTTTTTAGTACTTCCAAAGTGGTATGATTTGGGGAAACATTGGTTTACACTCTGGTCTTTATCTAGGAAGCATCCTTTGATACTTTTGGTGCAATTGATACTGTTCCTACAGGTCCCTTAAACACAATATTTCTCCTTAGGGCCTTTACATTCTTGGGACCACCAGTGATACTGCTCCTTAGGATCCCTGTTCTCTCCAGACTTAAAATGATCCTCTCAGCTTTTGGGCAATTACTCAGAAGTAGATATAGGCAGCAAAGTTGCCAGGAAGCATCTGGTCCTGTATCCATTGTTAACATAGAAGTTCCCTATAATTTCTCTATCTCTCTGTCTCTCTTACACACACACACACACACACACACACACACACACACACAGAGGATGTCACGTCCCCTTGCTGTCTCTGGCCTGAGCAACTGCTGAAGCTATTGTTGCTTCTTTCACCATCACCTGATCCCACCACTGACATGGACTATAGAGCACACCTAAATACCCATGTAATAGATCTATCTTTTCAAAACTTGGACTGAAAGCCTGTTTCATTCTGACCTTTCTTTGTTGTTGTTGTTTGGTTCTGCCACTTCAGGATTCACTTTGACGAGCTATATTAAAAATTATTTGAAGAGGAATGTTGGGAGAACTCAGCTGAGGGCTTCCTCTACTACTCCATCTTATCTCTGTGTGCCACATCCCCTGAAGTCCTGATGTATTTTTCTATCAGGGATCTGAGTGTATATTGGAGGGGTCATGATATTTACTTGTAATTCCATAAGCTTAAGCCCTCATTCTTATATATTATCCCCACTATTATCTACCAGTGACGTGTTCCAGTTCTATTCGACCAATGAACATCAATTAAATTTTGTAAAGGAATATTTACTTGCAAATATGAACATAGCAAGAGCAAAAGTTACAGTCATTCCCTCCTCCCCTCAACATTTGAAGAGAGAGTTTCCTCATGCCCTAAGGAAGGGGGGCTTGAATGCAAGACAGTTTCTAAGTAGCATTAGTCTCACCAAATTCATTTCCAAGTGCAGAAAATCTAAAAGATGGATGAATCATCATCTCAACTGCTAGTTTGAGTCAAGCAAGTTACTTGGGACTTTAACTCTTATGACCTATTTTTCAACCAATTCCTGTATGAACATGGTTATACATATATGTATATATGTATATATATGTATATAATGAAACTGGTTATGGATATATACAATACATATATGTGTAGATATGTATAGGCACATAGAGAGATGACACATGTATATATACATGTCTATGGTTACTTAAGCATTCTTTTACTTTTCTCTTTGCCCCCTCTTTTGCTGTAAACAGTGCTATACT
Organism: Antechinus flavipes; assembly: GCF_016432865.1. Taxonomy (NCBI): domain Eukaryota; kingdom Metazoa; phylum Chordata; class Mammalia; order Dasyuromorphia; family Dasyuridae; genus Antechinus; species Antechinus flavipes. Next base: position 55,853,727 of record NC_067400.1, read on the forward strand.
ACTGGACTTTGATGGAGCTCTAATCATAGTTGTTACCACTTTCAGTATGATCCCGTCCCTCCCTTAAAGTTATCTCAAATCTAGTCATCATTACTGGTTTTGAATATAGAAACTGTGAAGGAAGGAAGGGGCTTTCTACCCTGGAGATCTTTCCCTCCCATTTTCCTCCCTTGACCTCAGAGCAAATTCCAATTGGGATCTGGGATCAGCATTCCTGTCTCTGCTAGAAGCTAGCAACTGACTTAGAACTGCTAATTATAATGGAAATGTCATGACTTAATTAATACTGAACATTGAGTAAACACATGGTAGTCATTGACAATGTGCAACTTCTGCCCAGTGCTCTAAATGTCAAAGCGAAGAAAATCCTCCAAACATGGTGAAGGTGGGAACAACCATTTCAAGATGGCCAAATATCCAGTCTATTAAGTGGTAGAGATTAGGGCAAGTATTTCCATGTAAACATATTAGATCATTTCATAATTTCCCATATGGAATGGCATCAATCACTGCCAGCAATATAATATTTGAACACAAAATGACATTTACTCTGGACTATTGATTTAGTCATAGGCTCATAATCAAGTCCTCATCCTATTATTGTTGATTGATGAGTTTCTTCCAAAACTTCAAGTCTTACAGGTAAAATTGTGTTTTAATGTGTGTATCATACAATTTCCAGAAGTGGTGTGAGGATTGATACAAAATTAGATCAGGTTCAGGAAGGCCATGATATTAGATAACTCCTCTAAAACACTAACTTTAGGGGTAATTAGATCGTGCAATTGATAGAGCCACCAGCCCTGAAGTCAGGAGGACCTGACTTCAAATCTGTCCTCATACACTTAACACTTCCTAACTCTGGGCAAGTCACTTAACCCCAATTGCCTTAACAAAACAAAGCAAAAGCAATATCTTTATAGGCTAATAATGCCTCATTATTCAGGCCAGTTCCAGTGGTCTTATGATGAAGAGAGCCATCTAGATCCAGAGAGAGGACTGTAGGGAGTGAGTGGATCAGAACATAGCATTTTCACTTTTTTTTGTTGTTGTTGTTTACTTGCATTTTGTCTTCTTTCTTATTTTTTCCCTTTTGATCTGATTTTTCTTGCGCAACATGATAATTGTGAAAACATGTATAGGAGAATTGTGCATATTTAACATATATTGGATTACTTGCTGTCTAGGGCAGAAGTTGGAGGGAAGAGAGAGAGAGGAACAAAAACTTGGAACACAAGGCTTCATAAAAGTGAATGATGAAAATTATCTATGCATGTGTCTTGAAAATAAAAAGCTTTAATTAAAAATATAGTGCCTCATCATTGCAAAATCGTAATCTTGGACTAGAAATTTTTTAAATCAAAATCAAGGTTAAGCAATCAGTGGCTTGAGTATCTATTGAGATTGTTTTCTTTCTTTTCTTCCTCCTCCCTATTTCTTCCTCTCCTTTTTCTGCCTCTCTTTCCCTCTTTTTCTTTCCCTTTCTCTTTTTTAATTTACCTTCCTCTCCTCTCCCAGGCAAAGAGCCAAGATTATTTAATGTCTGAATGAAAACCAGTAATTTTGAAGTTTACCTTTGAAGTTATAAAACCATTAACATTTTTTTCAGATTTAAAAAAAAAAGCTGTTGATTCTGTTTTGTGCATAACATGTCATATGCTATGTCATATGTTATATACATAACATTTATGCTATTTTTGTAGTTGATGATTCTGATTTCTTATAGCTGTTTTTAGCAACATTTAAAAATGACCCTTAGCTTAAAAGATGTTCTTCATACTTTAAAATAGTTTTAATTTCCTTGGCTATGCCTACTGTATAATTAAGTTACCACTGTTATACTGGCAAAGTATGAGATGTAAATACATAATTCTGCTGCCAAGGCTACTAGAAATGTTACCATATAATGTTTTTTTTTCATTCTTGAGGAGGCTCAAAAATATTCAAAGGTTCATCATCTTTCAAAAAGACATTAATAACATTGACTGTTCAAGACTAGTGGGGGATGGGGCAGAAAAATATTAGAGACAGCAAAAAATATTGCAAAGATAAATATATTATTTCTCCACTATAATGGACATGAATGATTCTATTAGCTGAAACTCATTAAAATCATGTATCTTTTAATTCTGAAAATCCTTCATACCTTAAGATGAAATGATTCTTCTCGTATGTCATACAGCTGTTGCAGCTTGATGTGTTTGAATAAATAACTCCATTTCTGAGTCTATTCTTTCCTTTAACTCATTTGATTTGCTCCATGGCAATTTTCACATGGCTTCAAAACTAAGGATTGATGCTGATATGTAACTACAATCTTTAAGCTCTAAATGAAACCATGTCTAAATAAGCTTAACACTCCTTGAATTTTTAGTCATTTTTTCACCATTCAATTTGGTTACCCCCCAAATCACCCATTTATAACAACATGGAACCTTGGCATAAAGTATATTTTTACAGCATAGATCAAAGAAGTTGGCATCTGAAAAAGGAAAAAAAAAGGTTGATGTGACAAACGGTTGCATGTCTGAGCCAATTTTTCTGCATTTGGCCCTTTATAAAAAAGCCAGAATCATCATCAGAATGCATCTATTTGGAATCAAATCCCTGTCCCCCACTCCTCTCTAATAGCAGTCCAACTCCTTTTTATAGCATAAATCTTTCTGAGCATAAACTATCTTTAAGAGTTTTAGGAAAATCAATAAATGAAAGTCATTGATTCCCTCCTATAAAATTTCACTAAAGAAACAATTGGTACACATTGTTGAAATTCATCTGTTCTTTCATAATATGCAACAGGAAGAAAATATGCTATATGCTTTCAGGGCCAAATGATATCAGATAACTTCTAAGTATGTTCTCTTAATTTTGCATGCATAATAATTTGCAGAAACATATAACAGAATTTTGACATATTAGCAATTTGTATGCACAGACATTTGTGTCAAAATGTGAGCTAATTCTTGATATAAGATCCATTATTCCTTACTCATAAAAGGTTACCTTGAGTCCCATCAATTAAGATGATAACAAAATTTAGCCTTGTAAGTGATAATAATTTTCCTTGAATTTCAAATCACCATGTTTTGTTTCTTTAGGAAAAGACTGAACAACTGAAAAAATAATAGTTATGTGAACAGATTATTTGAATTGTACTGCGCTCCTATATTGCCTTTTAACATAGGCACTATTTATGTGGAGACATTCTGATGTTGTGCTATTGACTTTTGGGATGCCGATTTACAGCATAGTAATATATGGACCTAGATCTTGCCCTACAAATACTGGGTTATTCAGTAAAGGGAAAAATGGCAGCCTTTTATTTCCTATTCCACTAAGTTGTTACTTATCTCTGGTTAGGGACATGTTTATTTTTTTTAAAGAACCTTTGTGGTGAACTTCTGTTGATTATTTGTTAAAAATTTTGTATGTGGGATTAGTGTCTTGGATAAGGATTAGACTTGATGGCCTTTGAATTCTTTCAGCACTGTTTTCTTGTTTTGAAAGACATGGAAATCATTTTGTGGGTCAAATAATCTATGAAGTCAAAATGTCTCAGTGGTTCTATCTTTTTTCCCTCTAAATTATGGAGTCTTAAGAAAGTAGCCAGGAAATGCTTAAGTGTAAATGCCTGTATATGTATATACATATACATACATATACATACATACATATATATATATATATAAACATATACATATACATATATATACACATAGATAGATCATGTGTGTGTGTGTATACACACATGATCTATCTATTTTTCTGTCCATCTTTCTCAGAGGCACCATTTATTTCTAAAGACTTACTTCAGTGCAATTTGTTATATCTATCAATCAGTTCTGTCTCTAAAGGGGAAAACACTTTGGGCATCTTAATGGCAATACTGTCGTTAATTTCATTATTTGATTTTCATTTCCAGAATAATTTTAGCTTTTATACACAGTTCATGTGAATCTATGAACTTTTATGGGTTCCTTTAATTGCTTTGTTATATAATGAAATCTAGAAGTAAAAATCAATTCCAATGACCTTTATACCCGACAGAAATAAAACATGATATTATTTCTTATATTCCTATACTCAGGCAACAAACATTTATTAAATACTATGTTCATGCAAACAGATATGGCATATCCCTTTCAAAAAGATTCCAAATATGAGGCCAAGTTCTTTGGTTCTGTTGAGAGTTGCTGCTTTTAGTGTTACTTGAATAAATTGTCTACCAAGTCAATGGAGTACTTCTTGTTACACTGAAATTTTTGTTATAATGTACTTTTGTCATGGGATTTGATTTGGTTTTATTATGCATGGCATTATTTTAATTGCTCCCTCCTGAAGCAATGGAAATAAAATCAAGATGTAAATGTAAAGGCAAAGTAAATTTGAGTAAGAGGGCTAGATAAACAACAACAAATATTAAATTCATTTCTGGATTTCATATTTAGACTATTAATTTAAAAATTGACCTACAATGACATCCTACTCCAAAGTCTCATCATAAAATAGCACTAATATTCTTGAAGGCAATGCCAACAAAGTGTAAGCTTGGCAGGTTCTACCATCCTGGGCAGGTTTCCATCTTGGGCCCAGTGATGAATGGCAGAATCAAATCAACTTTATTCAGAAATGCTCCTGGATAGGATTGCCTCTGGGCAACAAACTTTTTATTCAAAGAATCTCTTTTTAATTACTTTTAAAACGCTAAATAAAAAATAGGTCTATCTCTTTCTTTCTCATTTCTCTCTCTACCTCCTTATTGAATAAAAAAGAAAAACAATAACCTGCTACAATCATGGACAGTTGAACAAAACAAAACAAAAATCCCACACTTTTAATAGTTATCCTACTCATTTACAAAAAAAATGCAAATTAGTTCCTGCAGGGAATGCTTATATCATGAAATCCTTTATCCTTGAAGAAGTGGTTAAAATTGAATCTTTTATTTCAATAGCTTGTTGGATTTAATTAAATTATATATCATTGCCCTAAATTCTGCTTCTTAGCACATAAGCATTGTACACAACCTGCTTGCATTGGAAACTGGACTGGTTTATACAAATTCTGTATCCAGAGAGGAGAGAATAAGCCTTTGGATTTATCGTGATTTTATTGTTGGGCATGCTCGATATGCCAATCTCGGGGAAGTTTTCATTCTAGATTTTCTAGTTTTCATTAGCATTCTTCATTATTGTTATGTTGTGATTGAAGGGTGAGAAGGAAAAATGAAAAATTTTCAAGGAAAGGAAAGGTTCCTAAAAAGTTCCTTAAGATCCAGATATCTAGTCTGTAAGAAATTACAGTATTTACAAAGTCAAAATGAAATGGAAAGTTGATATATTATCATTTTTGGATTCAGTTTATGGAGGCAATTTGCCCAAATTTGGGCCCAACTGATTTTTCTCTGTCCTCCTTCCCATGGATTATAATAATTTGTATCAAAGTTAGTCTAATCCCCAGTATTTTTCTGACTACATTGATAGACATATGCCTCTTGTTTAGGATGTTTAGGTCAAAGAGCAACAATATCAAGAAATAATATTCTAGGAAAATTTTAAAACGAACTGAAGCAAGTGAATATATTCCAGAACTAATATTTTCAATATGAATGTAAAGATGCTTGGCAAAGTAGTTTCTATTTGGCAGGGGAAGGGTGTAATAGGAGAGGGCAGATGATGGTGGCGGTGGCAGTAATGGTGGTGGTAGTGTGTGCATGTTCATGTAGATGCTTGTATAAAGTTTACATGCTGGTTTGGTTGACTATTCATTTCTTTTAAAAAAATAACAATCATTTCAGAAAAAACCTGGAATGACTTACATGAACTGATGCTTAATGAAGTAAGCAGAAACAGCAGAACATTGTACACAGCAACAGTAACATTGTGCAATGATCAACTGTGATAGATTTAGTTTTTCTCAGCAGTACAATGATTTAAGACAAGTCCAAGGGACTCTTTATGGAAAATGCTGACTACATCCTGAGAAAGAACTAAGGAATCAGAATGCAGGTTGAAGCACACAATTTTCATCTTTTTTTTTCTTTCTCATGTTTTTTCCCCCTTTTGTTCTGAGTCTTCCAAAAATGTTTGATAAGATTATACATGAATAACCTATATCACATTACTTGCTATCTTGGGGAGAATGTGAAGGGAGGGAGGGAAAAGAATTTGGAATGCAAACTCTTACAATGAAGAGTATTGAAAACTAACTTTACTTACAATTGGGGGGATATATTAAGTAAAAAAGAAAAAGAAAATAACAATCATTATAGTATTCATATTCCCCTAAGTCAGGTATTCATATCTCATCAAGTGAAATGTTGTCTTTCCATCTGTAAGCAGTTCCTCAGAGCTCCTGTTTTTAAAGGACTTAAGATATCTTGTCTCAATCTTGCTACAATCTATTTTTCACTCATTTGCCAAAGTGCACTTCGGTCATGAAGTGTTGGACTAATTCAAGAACACCTTTACTCAATAAAATTTAATGGTTCCTTCTTACTTACTTCTGAAATCCAATATCAAATATTTTTAGCTTTTAAAGGCCTTCACAAACTATTTTCCCTACTGCATTGTGTTTTATTATCTTTCTACCTTACTCCATAGTTCATCTACATGCATGACTCACAAGCGCCAATCTCTGTGCTTTGGCTATGGCTCTTACATACACCTCCATTCCCACCTCTGACACTTAATTCCTAATTTTCTTCAAAATGTGAATCCTTTCCTCATCTTCCAAACTTCAATGTCATCCCTCCAAAAATAACTTTCTATTTATATCATTTTAAACTACATTTTAAAACTACATTTAATTAATGAAATAATTAATTGAATTGGTAATTTTAATTGATAATAGTTCTATTTCTCCCAACAGAATAGAAGAATATTGGGAACAGGGTTTGTTTCATTTTTGCCTTTGTGTGCTTAACATATATCATGATATCTGACAGTAATTAAAAATGCTTGTTTTTTTAATATAGTCTGTGAGCTTCAAGTGTATTTTGATATTTTTCCCTTTGTACATTAAGGTAAATTTTGATTTCCACTGAAACTCTACTTCAGAATTATATCATGACCTAAGAGATAAGTATTGGTTCTTAAAGGTAGATCTAGATCTGGTTCTAGGTAGTTTTGGAACTATAGCAGGAAAAGTCTAGATAAATATTAAATGATAGGTTAACTCAATGTCTGTCAGCCAAATTCCATATGCTGTTATGAGTTATTTTATATTTATATGTGTATATATGCACATATAACCATATATATGTATGTATGTATGTACACATATACATACATACACATATAGTTATTTGCTCTATGAGGTCAGAGACTGCCTTTCTCCCTTCCAATACTTAGTACAATGCTGGTATGTTGTAAGCATTTAATGAATGCTTTTTGACTCAACTTACTTAGATGTTCAGATTGAATGGATTTACAGATTTATTTGACTAGATTCCCTGAAATTCATTAATTTAGCCTTAAAATTAGAAACGAGTTCTCCCAGATTTCTGCCAAGTCAGACAGGTGGATAGATAGCCCTATGTGAATTGGCTAGTTCTGTGTCATTTGACAATGAATTTGCTGATGTTGTACAAGACATAATGCTTTAAATAAAGCATATCTAGATAATTTATTTTACCAGCCTGTCTTTTAAGGATGGCCTTTTGGGGGAAATGTCTTATCTGGCCTGAAGCTTTCGATGTTCTCTGTGTTGGAATTCATTGTTTAATTTTGGGAAAAATAACTACTTTTTGTTTGTTTTTGCTTAGAACTCTTTGGTCATACCCTGAAGCTGTGTGAAAGGTTATTTTGCTGTTAGTGATTGTTTATAGCAAGCATGGAAATTCTTGTAAGATGTAAGAAATTATCCTGGGGTTTAAATGATATCAGGCTATACCACAAAGGAGACTTTTTATAGGAATGGAAAGGGCCTTGGTATGTTCCCTTTCCCTGGTTTTGATTGAAAATCATAAGATAGAGTTCAAATGGTTTATTTTCATTCCAATCTGACAAACATATATTAAATGTCCAATATTTACCAGACACTGTGCTTGGTGCTGGAGATGCAAAGACAAAAATTAAACAGCTCACATCAATTAAAGATATAAAATTCTACTCAGGGGTAAGAGAAGTAATACACCAATCAGAAGATCATAGATTTAGATGTGGAAAGGCCTTTAAAATTTATGTAATCCAAATTTGTTATCCGCGCTTGGGGCCTAGAGAAGTTAAATGGCTTCTAAGATCACACTAATGACCCAGGAGCAGAATTGGGATTTCAACAATAAATCTCTGTATGCAAATTTAGTGATCTTTACACTGCATTATGAAAATAATACAAAATATGAAATATAATGAAGGACTGCGCGTGACTTAATTGATCTAGGAAACACCAAGATGAGGAAACTACTTCTACTAACATAGGTTGGCACCCTTTCTGTGATTTATAATATTAGCAATTTGCTAGAAGACAGAGAAATCCCAAAATGAGCCAGAGCTGAGACACAAGTTTATTCTGCTCCCAAGGTCAACAAAATATTGCCTGAAAAACATAGTACTCCTCACTGCACACATCATAAATACATTCTGATTGAGTGTTCACAGAAATACTGACAGTGATTGGGTAAAGAGATTCAGAAAGCCTTCAGTTTGGAGTTGACACAGGAACTGATTTTTAAAGGAAGGTATGAGTTCTAAAAGATGGAGGTCATAGAGATTATTTTAGCTATATGCTGTTAAAAGGCATGGGTCCAGGAAATGGGATACTGCACATGATAATTGGTGAGTAGACCAGGTTGGATGGCATATAGTGTGTATGTGTGTGTGTGTGTGTGTGTGTGTGTGTGTGTGTGTGTGATATTCTCTTCTCTAAAATATGTTCTCTGGGAGCTGGTTTCTTGGGAGGCTTCTGAAAGCAGCCTTAATTTCAGTTCAGTGTAATCATCCTAAATGCAGCCAGGGATTAAAGTCCAAATCCTTTATTGTCTCTTCCAAAATCTTATCTCCTTCACTTGGGGCTCGGCTAGTTTTCTGGAGGCCTTCTGGATCTTGGTTTCAGTGTTCTCAATGGGACAGTCTTTCACCACTCCTCTATCTTCTTTCGTTCTGCCCGACTGCCTTCTCTGGCTTGTGAATCTCCCAGAGTCACTCCTGCTTGAGGCTCCTAGCTTATATATACTCTCTTAAAAGTGTGACTCTTGTGGAATTGTATTAATTACTAATTACATGTAGAGAACTGGTTAAGTACCCTGCTAAGCAACCATTGCCTCTATCAATTCCACTGACTTGGCACCTTCTAAGAATTCTAACGTGCGTGTGTATGTGCACATTGTACATAAAAAATTAGTCTATAATTATGTTGGAAGCAAATTGTATAGCTCTTCAAAATCCAAATAAGTGTTTATATTTTATCCTGAAAATAATACAGAGGGATTCAAGATAATGGAGAATAGGCAGCAATCCAGCTGAACTCTCCCAACATTCCCTTCCAAACAACTTTAAAATAATTCCTCAAATCAAATTTTAGAATGACGGAGTCAGCAAAAGGTCATTATTTCAGACTGAGACAATTTAGGAGGTCTTCTGAGGGGTCTATGACATTAGGGTGAGCACCAACCAGAGCATACCACAAAACAAAGGCATGATGGTATTTGGTGATGGTGCTTACCATAGCAGCAGTAGCAGTAGATTAGAGAGCTCTCATCTACAGCATACGGGGGTTAGACAGCTGGTTAGAAAAAGATTCCAAGGGATGTTTTGCTAATACTGAGCAGCTGGTGTTGACTGGGATCTCTATTGCCCATAAGCAGTGCTGGGACACATTTCACATAACAGAGAAGAGCACTTACGGTTAATCTCAAGCTGGAATAGCGAGGATGATAAAAGGGAGCGACGATTAAGGGAGACAGTGTTCAGAAGCAAAATAGGTTTTTGAAGAGGGACAGGATAGAAGGATAAACAGAAGAAAATAGGATGGAGGGAAATAAACAGTAATTATAACTTAAATGTGAATGAAACAAGTTCTTCCTTAAAATGGATGAAGAAACCAGAATGGATTAAGAAACAGAATCCAAAAACATGCCTTTTACAAGATATACTTGAAACAGAAAGAACAAACAGAGTTCATGTAAAGGTCTGAAGCAGAATCTATTATGCTTAAATGGGATATAAAAATGCTAAGTGTAGCAATCATGATCTCAGCAAAAATTAATCTAATTCAAAGAGATAATGTGAGAAACAATATTTTGCTAAAAGTACCATAGACAATGAAGTAATATAAAAATAATAGCAAGTTTTCCTGATGAAGGTCTCATTTCCCAAATATATAGAGAACTGATTAAAATTTGTTAAAAAAAAAAAGAGAGAGAGCCATTCCCCAATTGATAAATAATTAAAGGATAGGAAGAGACAGTTTTCAAAAGAAGAAATCAAAGCAAACTTTAGCATCTGAAAAATGCTCAAATCACAATGGTTAGAAAAATACAAATCAAAACAACTCTGAGGTTCCATTTTCCATCAATCAGAAATGACAAATAATGGAAATGAGAAAAATAGCTCCATTAATAAACAGTTGATAAAATTGTCAGGCAGTCCAATTATTCTAGAGAATAATTTGGAACTGTGTACAAAGAGTTTTATAAAAGTGTGCGAACACAGCAATACCATTTTTAGGTTTGTGCCACAAAGAGACCAATAAAAAAGAAAAAAGACCCTATATACAAAAATATTTATGGCACCTTTTTCTTGATGACAAATTATTGGAAATTGAGGGCATGGTCATCATTGGGGAATAGCTGAACAAACTGTGGCATATGACTGTGATAGAGTACTACTGTGCTCTACATCTAAAAGAGATTGTTTCAGAAAAAAAAGATAAAACCTATATGAACTGATGCAAAATGAAATGAGAAGAACAAGGATATCTTGTGCACAGTAACAGCAGTGTTGAAATGATGATCAATTGTGAAAGATTTGACTGTTCTCATCAATGCAATGATCCAAGACAATTCCAAAGAACTCATGATGAAAAAATGTTATTATCTCCAGAAAGAGAACTGATGGCCTCTGAGTGCAAATTGAAGTATAATTTTCTCAATTTATTTTTGTCTTTTTTTTGCTATTTTTCTAATATGAAAATATGTTTTGCATTGTTTCACATATGTAATTGATATCATTTTTCTTGCTTTTTACTGTAGCAGGGAAAGGAGGGTGATTATTTGAAATATATATTTGAAAATATATATTATATATATGTATATATAAAGAAAAGAACATTAAAACAAATATTTTAAAAGAAAATAATAGAGAACCATTTGCAAATCTTAAATTAAAATATAAATGCTAATATAATTGATTTATGGATGAATGGTATTTAGGTGGAACAGAGCTGTACAAACTCAGCCTCAATCTGTTTTTCAGAGCTATCAAAGTCAAATGGCAAGGCAAAAGTCAGGATGACTGATGATGGCCCAGAATTCAGTGGATGACTTTGGCATTTTCAATGTATTGCCAAAGTCTACCAGCTCCACAACACTGGCTTCAGATATCTTTAAAAAAATACCTTTATTGCCAGTGGAACCAGTTATTTTCATTAGCCTTATCAACAGGGGAAGTCTTCATATCCTTGGAGAAGATATCTCTCCAACTCAGTAATGGGTTTGAGACTGATGGCTAATAAACCAGAATAAGTATAAAAGACTACAATTGTGGTAAAGATATTCTTGCATATATCATTATGGTAATATAGTAATATAGATAAAGGAACATATAGAAATATGGATTTAGATATACAAAACTTTAAACTCTGTAGATTGACAATGTCAACTGAAAAGTAATTGTAACTTGGATTTTCTTTAAATATCTTGACAGAAAGACAACACCTGAGAACCTCTTCTTATATTAGCCCTTTGTCGGGAATTTATTATTTACAAATCAAAACAATTAAAGACTTTATACTTGAAGTTTATGAATTGGTACAGCAGAGCCCAAAAAAGGCAGCTTAAGAATATTAAGGAACTTAGAATATGACCTTCAATAAAGGTGATGTTTGGAAAGTACTGAATAGATACACTATGTGTTTTTGCTAGTGCAATTATATTTAATTATGGCCAGATACTAGATGGCTTAGTGAATAGAATGCTGAAGCTGGAATAAGAAAAACTCAAGTTAAAATTTGACTTCAGACACTTACTGGTTGTAAGAACTTGGGCAAATCATTGAATTTCTTTCTGCTTTAATTTATTCATCTGTAAGATAGAATATCATCTACTTCCCAGGGTTGTTATAAAAATAAAATGAGATAACATTTTAAAATGCTTTGTAAACTTAAAGCACCACATGAAAACTATTGTTGTTGTTGTTTATTCTCATATAAAAAAGGGTGAAAAAGTTGACTGAATGTTTCTCTTCTTATCCAGGATAATTGCATATTTCTGTGAGGTATGGAATAAATGAAATAAACTGGAAATGACACTACAGAATTTTAACTTATAACAAGAAATTGACACATTGAAAAATATGTCTCAGAGAATGAAAGATGTAAATGACAGGTTTCAGACATCTCCCATAGGTCTCAGACTTCTTCCTTACAAGAGGAGGATTCAGCAACATATAAGCAATCAACTTTTGAAACTCCAAAGAATGATGGTGTGAATAATCCACAACTACATCTGGTGAGAATATAGGTTAGGAGAAAGAAACAACAAATCACGATCACTGGTGATTCTTATGAACAGTAGGGTGGTGGACATGTCAGTCTGCAATGATTTCAGGAGACAAATGTTCTCTTGCTTGTATATTCACCTGAGATGGGATTGAAAGCCTCTCAAAATTTGTCAAAACTTATGACTATCCTTTTTTTTTTTTTTTTTTTTTGACTCATAGAACCCAATAAGGATTGCTACAAATTAGATCTTGAGGAAGAAAATGAAGTAGTATTGTGGTGTTTTCAGCACTACGGCAACTTGAAGGTAGCAGTTTCAGAATAGTATTCAGGAACTCAATTAGTCAATAAGAAGACAGTATTTAAGAATGGTATTTAGATTTTTAAAAAATATATTGTTCAAGATATAAGAAGCTTTTGTTTAAAAATGGAGTGCACTTAACAAAAGACATTTTATAATATATTTATTTACTTTTTAATGAATTTTATAAAAAGCATTTTAAACTGACAATTGAAGAAGCAATCTGGACTTCCGGTTAAGATGGCGGAGAGGAGGCACACAGCTGCATAAGCTCCGCGCTTTCTCTCACTATCCATTTAATTACAAGCCTCTGAATTAATGCTTGACTGATTACCAAGAGAAGCCATCCTTGAGATCCGCCAAGAAAGGTCTGTCTTTACTGGAGGGCTGGGACGTTTTAGATCGGGCGCAGGCTGAGGGCAGCGGCAGTGAGAGCACGGGAGCAGAGCTGAGAGGGGGTGGGGAGTGATCGTAGCCGTCTCTGCGGGGAGAGCTTCGCTACAGGTTTGGAACCTGCAGCAAGTCAACAGCCCAGCAGAGAAGCTAAAAACACCGGGGCTGAAGAATACAACCGCAAACAGCTGGAGTCTCTCAGGACCTGGCCGCCCCCCCTTCCCCCCCCTCAGTGACTCAGCACGCTTTGGGATCTCAAAGCGCAGGCGCAGCACAGTCCTGCTAGTGCCTCACTGCTGCCCCCTGCAGTCTGTAGAGGAAGCTCGATAACACACCCAGCCCCCCCCCAAAGAAAGACTCCAGTTTTTTCTGTTTTTCTTTGGTAGTTTGTCTCTGATTAATAGACAGAATGAGCAAGAAGCTGAAGAGGACTTTAACCCTTGACAGCTTCTATACAGATAGAGAGCAGACTCTAAATCCTGAGGAGACTAAAAACAGGCAGTCCCCAGGTGATTCCCCAAAGGAGGAGATCGTCTGTTCCTCAGCACAGATGAACCTCATAGAAGTGATTAAAAAGGCTCTCACAAGGGAGCTAGAAGAAAAATGGGGAAAGCAGAGTGAGGCTTGGGAAAAGGAGAGGGAGGCTTGGCAAAAGAGCCTGGAGAAAGTTAAAGAGAGAGTGGATAAAGAAGTAAAATCCTTGAAAAATAGGATTAGTGAACTGGAAACAGAAAACAGCTCTCTAAAAAACAAAATTGGCGAAATGGAAAAAAATTCCACAGAACAAAAGAACTCAATCGGACAATTAGAAAAAGATTTTAAAAAAGTGAGTGAAGAGAATACTTCACTGAAAATCAGAATTGAACAAGTGGAATTGAATGACTCGAGGAGACAAGAAGAATCAGTCAAGCAAATCCAAAAAAATCAAACAATGGAGAAAAATGTGAAATACCTTCTGGGGAAGACAACAGACCTGGAAAACAGATCCAGGAGAGACAATCTGAGAATCATTGGACTCCCAGAAAAACATGATGAAAAAAAGAGCCTGGACACTGTCTTCCAGGAAATTATCAAAGAGAACTGCCCAGAAGTCATAGGAACAGAGGAAAAAATAAACATTGAAAGGATTCATCGATCACCCACTGAAAGGGATCCTAAAATCAAAATACCAAGGAATATAGTGGCCAAATGCCAGAACCCTCAGATGAAAGAAAAAATATTGCAAGCGGCTAGAAAAACCCAATTCAAGTATCAAGGAGCCACAATAAGGATCACCCAGGATCTGGCAGCATCCACATTAAAAGATCGAAGGGCCTGGAATATGATATTCCGAAAGGCTAAGGAACTTGGTATGCAACCAAAAATAACTTACCCAGCGAGAATGAGCATCTTTTTCCAGGGAAGAAGATGGACATTCAACGTAGTAAGCGAATTTCATCTATTTCTGATGAAAAAACCAGAACTTAACAAAAAGTTTGATCTACAAATATAGAACTCAAGAGAAATCTAAAAAGGTAAAGATTAATCTTGGGAACTATATTTTGACTATATAGATGTATAAAGAATACATGTATACCTTGTTCTAGAAATTGATGTGGAAAGGACATTGTACCAGAAAAAGGGTAAAGTGGGGGTAGTACATCTCATGAAGAGGCATAGGAAACCTATTATATCTGAGAGAAAGAATGGAGGGGGATGAATATAGTGGGTATCTTACTGCCTTCAGAATTGGCTTTAAGTGAAAAATCTTAAGACATATTCAATCTATGGTGAAACTTCTCCCATCTCATTGAAAAGTGAGAAGGGAAAAGTGGAAAGGGAAGGAATAAGCTAAGCGGAAGGGAATACGGGAACTGGGAGGGAAAGGGGTAAGATAGGGGGAGGAACTCTAAGGCGGGGGGAGGGACACTAAAAAGGGAGGGCTGTGAGAAGCAAGGGGTGCTCACAAGCTTAATACTTGGAAGCGGGGGGAAAGGGGAAAGAAGGGAGGAAAGCATAAACGGGGTTAACAAGATGGCAAGTAATACAGAATTGGTCATTCTAACCATAAATGTGAACGGGGTAAACTCCCCCATAAAGAGGAAGCGGTTAGCAGAATGGATTAAAAGCCAGAATCCTACAATATGTTGTTTACAGGAAACACACCTGAAGCGGGGAGATACATGCAGGTTAAAGGTAAAAGGTTGGAGCAAAATCTACTATGCTTCAGGTGAAGTCAAAAAAGCAGGGGTAGCCATCCTGATCTCAGATCAAGCTAAAGCAAAAATTGACCTAATTAAAAGAGATAAGGAAGGACACTATATCTTGCTAAAGGGTAGCATGGATAATGAAGCACTATCTATATTAAACATATATGCACCAAGTGGGGTAGCATCTAAATTCTTAAAAGAGAAACTAAGAGAGCTGCAAGAAGAAATAGACAGTAAAACTATAATAGTGGGAGATCTTAACCTTGCACTCTCAGAATTAGATAAATCAAACCAGAAAATAAATAAGAAAGAAGTCAAAGAGGTAAACAGAATACTAGAAAAGCTAGATATGATAGATCTCTGGAGAAAATGTAATGGAGACAGAAAGGAATACACTTTCTTTTCAGCAGTTCATGGAACCTATACAAAAATTGACCATATATTAGGACATAAAAACCTCAAACTCAAATGTAGTAAGGCAGAAATAGTAAATGCATCCTTTTCAGACCACGATGCAATGAAAATTACATTCAACAAAAAAGCAGGGGGAAGTAGACCAAAAAATAATTGGAAACTAAATAATCTCATACTAAAGAATGATTGGGTAAAACAGCAAATCATAGACATAATTAATAACTTCACCAAGAAAACGATAATAATGAGACATCATACCAAAATGTATGGGATGCAGCCAAAGCGGTAATAAGGGGAAATTTCATATCTCTAGAGGCCTATTTGTATAAAATAGAGAAAGAGAAGGTCAATGAATTGGGTTTGCAATTAAAAATGCTAGAAAAGGAACAAATTAAAAACCCCCAGTCAAACACTAAACTTGAAATTCTAAAAGTAAAAGGTGAGATCAATAAAATTGAAAGTAAAAAAACTATTGAATTAATTAATAAAGCTAAGAGTTGGTTCTATGAAAAAACCAACAAAATAGACAAACCCTTAGTAAATCTGATTAAAAAAAGGAAAGAGGAAAATCAAATTGTTAGTCTTAAAAATGAAAAGGGAGAACTCACCACTAACGAAGAGGAAATTAGAGCAATAATTAGGAGTTACTTTGCCCAACTTTATGCCAATAAATTCTACAACTTAAATGAAATAGAAAAATACCTCCAAAAATATAGCTTGCCCAAACTAACGGAGGAAGAAGTAAATATCCCAAACAGTCCCGTCTCAGAAAAAGAAATAGAACAAACTATCAATCAACTCCCTAAGAAAAAATCCCCAGGACCAGATGGATTTACATGTGAATTCTACCAAACATTTAAAGAACAATTAACTCCAATGCTAAATAAACTATTTGAAAAAATTGGGAATGAAGGAGTCCTACCAAACTCCTTTTATGACACAGACATGGTACTGATACCTAAACCAGGTAGGCTGAAAACAGAGAAAGAAAATTATAGACCAATCTCCCTAATGAATATTGATGCTAAAATCTTAAATAAAATATTAGCAAAAAGATTACAGAAAATCATCCCCAGGATAATACATTATGACCAAGTAGGATTTATACCAGGAATGCAGGGCTGGCTCAATATTAGGAAAACTATTAGCATAATTGACTATATCAATAACCAAACAAACAAAAACCATATGATCAACTCAATAGATGCAGAAAAAGCATTTGATAAAATCCAACATCTATTCCTAATAAAAACACTTGAGAGCATAGGAATAAATGGACTTTTCCTTAAAATAGTCAGGAGCATATATTTAAAACCATCAGTAAGCATCATATGCAATGGGGAAAAACTGGAACCTTTCCCAGTAAGATCTGGAGTGAAGCAAGGTTGCCCATTATCACCATTATTATTTAATATCGTATTAGAAACACTAGCCTCGGCAATAAGAGTCAAGAAAGAGATTAAAGGAATTAGAGTAGGCAATGAGGAAACCAAACTATTAGTCTTTGCAGATGATATGATGGTATACCTAGAGAACCCCAGAGATTCTACTAAAAAGCTATTAGAAATAATTCATAATTTTAGCAAAGTAGCTGGCTACAAAATAAATCCCCATAAATCCTCAGCACTTTTATACATCACCAACATAACCCAACAGCAAGAGATACAAAGAGAAATTCCATTCAGAATAACTGTCGATACCATAAAATATTTGGGAATCTATCTACCAAAGGAAAGTCAGGAATTATATGAGCAAAATTATAAAAAAGTCTCCACACAAATAAAGTCAGACTTAAATAATTGGAAAAATATTAAGTGTGCTTGGATCGGCCGAGCGAACATAATAAAGATGACAATATTCCCTAAACTAATCTATTTATTTAGTGCTATACCAATCAGACTTCCAAGAAAATATTTTAATGATCTAGAAAAAATAACAACAAAATTCATATGGAACAATAAAAAGTCGAGAATCTCAAGGGAATTAATGAAAAAAAAATCAAATGAAGGTGGCCTAGCAGTACCTGATCTAAAATTATATTATAAAGCAGCAGTCACCAAAACCATTTGGTATTGGCTAAGAAATAGATTAGTTGATCAGTGGAAAAGGTTAGGTTCACAAGACAGAATAATCAACTATAGCAATCTAGTGTTTGACAAACCCAAACACCCTAACTTCTGGGATAAGAATTCATTATTTGATAAAAACTGCTGGGATAATTGGAAATTAGTATGGCAGAAATTAGGCATGGACCCACACTTAACACCATATACCAAGATAAGATCAAAATGGGTCCATGACCTAGGCATAAAGAATGAGATTATAAATAAATTAGAGGAACACAGGATAGTTTATCTCTCAGACTTGTGGAGGAGAAAGAAATTTGTGACCAAAGATGAACTAGAGACCATTACTGATCACAAAATAGAAAATTTTGATTACTTCAAATTAAAAAGCCTTTGTACAAACAAAACTAATGCAAACAAGATTAGAAGGGAAGCAACAAACTGGGAAAACATCTTCACAGTTAAAGGTTCTGATAAAGGCCTCATTTCCAAAATATATAGAGAACTGACTCAAATTTATAAGAAATCAAGCCATTCTCCAATTGATAAATGGTCAAAGGATATGAACAGACAATTTTCAGAGGATGAAATTGAAACTATTACCACTCATATGAAAGAGTGTTCCAAATCATTATTGATCAGTGAAATGCAAATTAAGACAACTCTGAGATACCACTACACACCTGTCAGATTGGCTAAGATGACAGGAAAAAATAATGATGAATGTTGGAGGGGATGCGGGAAAACTGGGACACTGATGCATTGTTGGTGGAGTTGTGAACGAATCCAACCATTCTGGAGAGCAATCTGGAATTATGCCCAAAAAGTTATCAAATTGTGCATGCCCTTTGACCCAGCAGTGTTTCTATTGGGCTTATATCCCAAAGAAATACTAAAGAAGGGAAAGGGACCTGTATGTGCTAAAATGTTTGTAGCAGCCCTATTTGTAGTGGCTAGAAACTGAAAAATGAATGGATGCCCATCAATTGGAGAATGGCTGGGTAAATTGTGGTATATGAATGTTATGGAATATTATTGTTCTGTAAGACATGACCAGCAGGATGAATACAGAGAGGACTGGCGAGACTTACATGAACTGATGCTAAGTGAAATGAGCAGAACTAGGAGATCATTATACACTTCGACAACGATATTGTATGGGGACATATTTTGATGGAAGTGGATTTCTTTGACAAAGAGACCTGAGTTTCAATTGATAAATGACGGACAGAAGCAGCTACACCCAAAGAAAGAACACTGGGAAATGAATGTGAACTATCTACATTTTTGTTTTTCTTCCCGGGTTATTTATACCTTCTGAAACCAATTCTCCCTGTGCAACAAGAGAACTGTTCGGTTCTGCAAACATATATTGTATCTAGGATATACTGCAACATATCCAACATATATAGGACTGCTTGCCATCTAGGGGAGGGGGTGGAGGGAGGGAGGGGAAAAATTGGAACAGAAATGAGTGCAAGGGATAATGTTGTAAAAAAATTACCCTGGCATGGATTCTGTCAATATAAAGTAATTATTAAACAAAAATTTAAAATAAATTTTAAAAAAAAAAGAAGCAATCTAATTTTAGAAATGCTATCACAGGAATATAAAAGAAAGAACTTAAGGATATAAATATTAGCAAAGAAAAGACAAACATCCCTATTTGCAGATGATATGATGGTTTATTGAGAAAATCCAAGAGAATCAGCAATGAAACTAAAGGAAACCGTGGTACCAGAAAGGTAGCAGGAGAAAAAAATAACTATTAACTTTTATTAAAATTAGAATTTCTATACATCAATGAAGAAATTCAAGGAGAAATATTAGAAACAGAAATAAAAATAGAAGTAATAGAAAGGCAAAATAACTTTTAAATGAATGAGATATCTAGGATTCAATCCAAGTTTATCTAAATAATTTTTTTTTTGATAAAATATTTTTTAGCGGCAGCTAGATTTACAATGGATAGAATACTGGTCTTGGAGTCAGGAAAACATGTTCAAATAAGATTTCAAATGCTTACTGACTATGAGACTTTGAACAATTCACTTAACTTTTGGCTGCTTTAATTTCTCAATTGTAAAATGGGTAGAATAAAAGCACCTACCTTACAAAGTAAATGTGAAGAACCAATGAGATATTTGTAAAGTGCTTAGCATAGCACAGGACATAGGAGTCACCTAATCAATGCTTGTTCTCTTTCTTCTTTTCAAATACTTAATGACACAAGCAAATGCATATTCCTATTTTGTTATTGGACCAAGCCACTATGATAAATATTAAGCTTACATAATTTTTACAGGACTACTGCTATATCAATCAAGTTACTGAGGAAAGTATTTTATAATATATAAACAATAGCAACAACAATAAAAGTGTGAAGAACAATAGCCACAGAAGACTTCATGATTATAAAGCCCTATCTTAGTCCTAGAAGAGAGTGGATAAAATGGCTCTCAGTCTTTTCACTACAAATTTTGAAGGGATAGGACTATAAGTGTGATATTATCATATACATTATTAATTATGGTCAGTATGTTAGTTGGGTTTGCCAAACTGCTATTGTTTTCTTTCTTTTTAAAGCTTTTCCCCCTTTACTAGGGTTGATTCTCTGGACTGAAGCAGAAGGAAAGAGATATATTTGGAAATTCATATACTATATCAACAAGATACATCAATAAGATGCAATCTTTTAAAAAAAATCTATATGGTGTCTAGAACTAGAGAAGTTCATCAGATCACATCTGTGAGATTGTATTCATTTTGGTATGTTGTATTATAGGAAATATGGTAACCTGTAACATGTTTTTGGATGACCACAATGATAAAGTGATTGGCAACCATGCCACATGAGTTTTGTTGAAGAAATTTGTATTGTTTAACCTTGATAAAAAGTGATTTATGGAATATACGATAACTATTTTCATTTATTTAAGACATTGTTATATGGAAGAGGAAGAGTATTTGGTTCATTTATTCCAAGAATACAGAAGAAGGAACATTGGGTGGAAACTCTAGAGAGGCTGATTTTGGATTAATCTTAGGAAAAATCTTCTTAGTGGTTGGAGTTTTTTCAAATGCGTAATGACCTGTTTTAACAGGTAATGGGTTACTCCTTAAACCACAGGCTAGATCACTAAATTTTTTTTGGGGGGGGGAGTAAGAGGGGAATTTAAATAGAGAGAAGTAATTCATGCTCTGGTAACACTGAATTTGGAGGTCCTTCCTAACTCTGACTTTATATTTTTCTGTGATTTTGTTATTTTCCCAGGGGATCATGACTATTTGAAGAAACATTTAGGATTGTTTAAAATCTTTATGACCATTAATATTTACTTAAAAAGAATTAAATTTATGTTTAAGGTGGAATTGGCTCTATTCTTTAAAAAGGTACTTATTTGATAAATTGTGTTGAAGCCAAATCAGATGTAATTTGACACTCTTATTATTATGAATGATATTTCAAAGTATCTTGTAACTATTTTAAGCAATACTAAAGAATTCTTTGCACCTGGGCAAAATTTATCTGCTTACTTAAAGATGTGTGTGTGTGTGTATATATATATATATATATATGTGAAAGTTTTCATGAAAGGACCAACACAAACAATAAATTATGTCCTTTATAACTAAGAAAAGGAAATTGAGGCCCAAAAAGATTAAATAATTTGACCAAAGACATTCTGACACCTAAGCCTAGGCCTTTCCTTAATTTATTGTTTCCTTTCTCTTTGAGACTAAATTTTTTCCTATATCTAGGTGTGTTCAGTTGTTGTGGATTCCCTATTCAGGTCTTATGGATATATGATTCCTTATTGAATATAATAATGTCTATGAAATTTGTTTGATATATTTATTACTATAATATGAAATATTGAAATATGAAAGAATATTTATAGGTGTTACATGTATATTATAAGATGATTCTAATCACAAAAATAAATGTAATTAGTAATAATAATAATAATGTTGTCCTTTAAAATCTATATTAAAAACCCTGTGGTAGTTGCTATAATTGAATTCATTCTACAGAATGAAGTTAGAAAAATGAATTGATCTAGCCAAGGTCACACAGCATATAAGTGTTTAAAGCTGAATTTGAACTCAAGTTTTCCTAATTTCAGGTTTAGTTCTCCAACTAGCTGCAAAAGTATACTAATTTGATCTACTTTTTTCCTCCTCCAATTATCCCAGGTTGTGTGTGTGTGTGTGTGTGTGTGTGTGTGTGTGTATGTGTGTGTGTGATCTAGAGTCTGAAAAATTCTTTCAAATGATTTTTCAATAAAAGAGTTAATTGCAGATAGGATTCCATGAAGAAAACTGACCTTTAAATACTGTAAAAGTTTACTTTTCTCCCAAGATCCATCTACATACAGTCTTGTATTCCCACCTTTACTGTCAAGCTGTTCACTTTTAATATGGTGTACTGGGCTTGGGGATTTACATGATTTCTTCAGGCTCCAGTCATGTGAAATCCTGGTCCCTCGATTGTGATTGTTTACAAACTATGACAGTTACCATCTGCCAGGAGATTGTCTAAATGCCTTCAAGCATAGCTTGCACAATTCATTCAAATCTTTTTTTTTTTTTTTTTTTTAATGTGATAGGGTTTAAATAATTCCCCCTGATTACAGGAGAGACTTTTATTGATGAAAATAGGCATTTTTTCCCTTAAACTTCCTTTTCTTTCCTAATGTATGAATTAGGAACAAACAATATGACACAATTTCATTCTAAACAGCAATTTCAGAGACTTTCTGTAGTTAGAATTGACTGAACTGTGGACTTCTCATTCACTGTAAGGTAAACTTCCAGCCCAAATCTAATAATCTCAGAATTACTCATAAAATTGGTATTTAAATTGGCCTCAGAGAATGTTTGATCCAGCTCATACCCCCAGAAACCTTCATTCTGAAATATGCCTACAAATGCTCTCACCTTAATTTTTCTTGAAGACCTCTGATGAAAAGAAACTGTTACTTCCAGAGGCAGCTCATTCCAGATTTAGATAGTGCCATTGTTAGGAAGTTTGTCATGACATCAAGCTGCTTTGTGTCTTTCAACCATTGCTCAGTTAAGTTCTAAACTGAAGAAATTGAATTCCTGTTGGGAGGCATGAGTAGATCTCTATTATGTCTCTAGGAAAAATAGAATTATAGCTTGTTATTTAACATTCTTCATATCGCATGTCCAACCTTCTTTTCTAGATTTATTTCCTATTACTCCCATTCCTGTACTCTATACCAACCAAAGCAGACTACTTTCTGTACATAGAACTGAACATTCTACCTAAAGACACCAAGCTTTGACCCAGGCATATATTTGACCCTCTGCTGAGAATACAATTCTTTTCCCCCATTTTTTTAGAATATATAGATGTGCAATTCACGAACCCATGTCTCATAGAAGTTTTTCCTCCTCACCCTCAATTCTTTATCCTCTTTCTGTCCTCAAGTTATCATGTATATATTTATCTATTTTAGCTCTTCTACTCACTGGAAGCTCTTGCGAATGGGGGTTGTTGTTGTTGTTGTTATTTTTTGGTCTTTGTATCCTTAGCATGTAACAAAATGACTTGTACATACCTAAAATACTAAGATTATTTCCAAACCAATTATTACCCACCTCTCTCTCTTCTTGTTGTTTTAAAATTTATTTCTTGAAACCATCTGCAAGACTTTTCCATTATCACTATTCAGCCTTACCTAATTAATTTTTGCCAAACAATAGCACATCTAGTTTTTTGGGGGGAATATTGTGTCATCTAGATATTGCAAGTTTGTATCTTCTGGACATTTGATATGTTGTATATCTTTGATTATTTGTCCAAGTCATTAATGAAAATGACTAAGGTACTCTACATTACATCTCTTTTCAGTTTGACATAGAGACATTCATAACTATGACTACACTCAGAAACCCAGAATTGAATGAATTCTAAATAAATCTAAATTTATTATTTCCCATTTTTAACCAAAAATAGCATGAGATGACTTGCCAAACTTTCCCATAAAGCCTATGCAGACTGTATCAGTAAGATTTCCTTGATCTATAAGTTTTATAATCCTGCGAAAAAGGAAAAAAAAATATCCTGCTTATGATTTGCTATTGTTAGGGCCATTAATTTTTGCAATGGCTCCAAACCACTTTATTAATATTAGTCACGTTCTAGAATTTTACCTCAAATCAAATGAAGCAATTTGATCTAAATTTCACAAACTCTATTTTTTTTTTTTTTGAAATTTAGACTAATGTTTGTCCTGGTCCAGTTTTGTGTTATCTTTGCTATTTTGCACATTTGTTTAAAATTCAGGGACAGTGGTTTGACAATTATATTTACCATTTCTTCTAGGACAGTTGAACTGTTAACTTGAATTCATAAAGGGAAATAAAATGTGTTCTTGTTATCTTCTTATCATATTTATGTGAATATCAACTCCTTATTAGTCTTTTCTGCCCCATCTTTTCCAGGCCAAGGCATATTGACTTTTGTAAAGAAAATAGAAATGAAATAAAAGTTGATCAGTTTTGTTGTAATTTATCATCCACCAAAAGCAGCATTCCTATCCCTGATTTGATCCTTCTCATTTCCCCAAAACTGCTTTAAATGTTCTTTCCCTATTAAGTCTTACCTAATCATATTCAACTAGAACATTTTGGAATCTGTTATTTAATGTATTGTCTTTAGCTTTTTTTTGCTAGCTTTTTCAGTTCACTCAGTTCACTTTAATAAACTTGGAATAATTTTTGCAATAACAGATCATAGCCATAATTTTATTGTTCATCTTATTATTCATCTTATTATCTGCCCTTGCTTCTGTCTTCTATATGTCTATATATATATACATATATGTATATATACACATATACATATATATGTGTGTATGCATGTATAATATATGTGTATATACATATACATTATATTTGTGTATTATTTATATATGTGTATATATATATATTTATGTTTCTTTATTTCAAAATCATTTCCCTATATTTCCTTTCAATTCTAATTCTTCCATCATAAAAGAGAAAAAAAATCAAACAAAATCGGCCAATACAACAATCAAGGTTTTTGTGCCTGCTCTATTTCTTACCTAGAGACGTCTGAACTCTGACCTCAGTTATAGTCACTGCACTTTTTTAGTTCAATTTTTCTTTTTTTTTTTGAGTTGTATGTATGCAAATATATGTACATGTTGTTTTTTATTTACAACTTTTTAGCCATAATTTTTGGTTCTGCCTTCTCTACTCTGTATCAGTTTAATTTTCTAACTTAAAGAATTTTTTCTCACGTAAGGTAAACAGATGGATAATTTAAAATCAGAGTTTGACTAAAATGACTAATTTTAGGAAGCCTAAATTCATATTCTGATATGTTGATCTTTTCTTTACTTTAATTTTTTCTTCATAAAGGTCAGAAAATAACATAGAGCTAACAGTGAAGTATAGTGGACTTGACACTGGATTCGGAGTCAGAAAATAATATATATTTGTGACCTTGACAAATCACTTAATTTACCTGGACCTCAATCTGGTCATCTGTAAAAGAAGCAGGTTAGATTAGATGGCCTCTAAATTTCTTTCCTACTCTAAATCTATGATCCTATGAGCTTTCCTACTAATCTATTAATTAGCAGTCTATTCACTAAGCAAATAATGTAACCTCCTTGAGTTCCAGTTTCCTTATCTCTATAATAAGGGGTATAGGTTAGGGGTAGGGGGTGGTCTAGATTATCCCTAACTATAGATTATCCAGTTTGAACATTAAATGTTTCTTTATCATCCTTTATAAAAGCATGTAATTTCAGGATTATCATAAGTAGCTTATAAATGGTGAGATTTAAATAATAACTCTGATTACTTTCCTTTTAGGCAGGCATGAGGCAGTAGATGAATTTGGCTTCTGATTTCTTGGCTGCTGAAGTATGATAAAAGCATGTAGACTAGATTGTGATTTTGGTAATAAAGGTAACTCCCAGGTGAGTCAACTCCTTCCAGTAATGTTGACCAGTGTTTTTTTTTTCTGACATTTACAGGCACTTAATGAATAAATCTAAAAGAATATTATGAGCAGTATATTATATTACTCTGGGTTGTGTTATTTTGTTTTTGATTCAGTTGAAAGAGGTTCATGGAATAAAAAGTGGGAACCCATTAGACCAGATGGCTTTTCTAGTCCCTTCCAGCTTTGAATCTAATATTCCCATTTTGAGAAGCCATCAAATATTTGACATAGTACCATTTTCACCTACAATTTCCTGGAAATATAATTTTGAATAATTATCCCATCTTTCACTTCTAACTGTGATTTTTAATAACTCATAAAATTCAACTCAGAAGGAGGCTCTCTGAACTCTGACCTCCCCTTCCTCTAAATTAAAGTTTCTTACACTTTTTTTTGGTCCAAGACTCCATCCTTCAAACATTCAAACATTCACATGCTGGTTGTGATACAGAAAAATATATTTGTAATATAATTGGACAATTATTTATTACTTAAGGCATTATTAGATAATTTTTATTGTGAACTCTTTAGACAATTGTCAGGAATCTCTAAAGGATTTGAGAGTCAATAAATGGTGACCACTGGTCTGGTCCAAACCTCTCATTTTATAGATGAAGAAACTGAAGCCTAAAGAAGTTAAATGATTTGATTAAGATTACACAGTGGCTTGTGATAGACCCAAGATATTTTTTAGTAATAACTTTTTTTAGTAATAATTACTTTTTTATGTCACTATTCACCTTTGCAAAACCTTGTGTTCTAAATTTTTCTCTCTCCTTCCCCACATCCCACATCCCCTAGACAATAAGCAATCCAATATAGGTAAAACATATGCAATTCTTCCAAACTTATTTCAATATTTGTCAGGCTGTAGAAGAAAAATCTGATCACAAAGGATAAAATAAGGAAAAAATAAACAAGCAAGCAAACAACACAAAATGAAAACATGTTGTGATCCACATTCAGTCTTCAATAGTCCTATTTCTGGATGCAAATAGATCTTTCCATCACAAGTCTATTAGAATTGCCTTGAATCACCTCATTGTTGAAAAGAGACAAGTCCATCACAGTTAATCATCACATAATCTTGTTCTTGTGTAAAGTGATCTCTTAGTTCACTCAGTATCAGTTCATGTAAGTCTTTCCAGGCTTTTCTAAAATCAAGCTGCTCATCATTTCTCATAGAACAATAATATTCTATTTCATTCATATATCATAACTTAGTAATTCCCCAAATACTGGGCATCCACTCAGTTTCCAGTTCCTTGCCACTACAAAAAAGGCTGCTATAAACATTTTTGCACATATGGGTTCTTTTTCCTTTTTTATGATATCTTTGGCATACAGGCCCAGTAGAAATACTGCTGGATCAAAGAGTACGCACAGTTTGATAGCCCTTTGGGCATAGTTTCAAATTGTTCTCCAGAATGATTGAATCAGTTTCACAACTCCAACATTGCATTAATGTCCCAG
This sequence comes from Antechinus flavipes, assembly GCF_016432865.1. Taxonomy (NCBI): domain Eukaryota; kingdom Metazoa; phylum Chordata; class Mammalia; order Dasyuromorphia; family Dasyuridae; genus Antechinus; species Antechinus flavipes. The sequence continues at coordinate 55,881,228 of NC_067400.1, forward strand.
TTTTCCCACATCCTCTCCAACTTTTCTCACATCCCCTCCAACATTTTTCATTATATTTTCCTGTCATCTTATCCAATCTGAAAGTGTGAAGTGGTACCTCAGAATTATTTTTTATTTACCTTTCTCTAATCAGAATGTTTTAGAGCATTTTTTCATATGATCAAAAATGGCTTTAATTTTTCCATGTGAAAATTGCTTATTTATATCCTATGACCATTTATCATTTGAGAAATGTCTTGGCTACATTGGTTATGTTTGTGCAAAACCTTTTAAATTTAATATAATTAAAATTATCCATTTTGCATTTCATAAAATTATGACAAAAATAAAAATAAACATGTATATAGTGCTATAAATTTTGCAAAGTTCTGTATATTATCTCTTTTGAGAGATTAATACATAACTACCAATACATATATAATGATACACATAATATATATTGCATATACACATATATTATACATATCACAAACAAGATTGAATAAACATAAACATTTAAGAGAAATATTATTTTCAATTGATAACACTATAAAATCCTTTAGGATAGAGCCAAAGCAAATTTTTGTAGCAAATTTCTCTGTTTAGTCACTACAGTAATAGAAAAACAGAAAAAAAATAGATAATTTTATACCTAAATAAATTAGCAAATAAGCAAATTAATAGTCCAAAAGAAGGTAAATAAAAATAAGTAGGAGAAATAAATAGAATAGAAAATGAACAATTGAATTAATAAAGAAAACCAAAAATGCTGCTAGGAAAAAAAAACAATCTCATTAATCAATTATTGTTCATCATTGTACACAACAAAAGCAAGATTATATGATGATCAATTCTGATGGATGTAGCTCTTTTTTTTTCAACAACAGGATGATTCAGGCCAGTTCCAATGATCTTGTGATGAAGAGAGCCATCTGCACTCAGAAAGAGAGCTGTAGGGACTGAGTGTGGATCACAACATAGTATTTTCACTTTTTGTTGTTGTTGTATTGCATTTTATTTTCTTTCTCATTTTTTCCTTTTTGATCTGCTTTTTCTTATGCAGTATAATAATTGTGGATATAGGTATAATAGAACTAGACATGTTTAACATATTGGATTACTTGCCATCTAGGCAAGGGGATAGAGGGAAGGGAAGAAAAAAAATGGAACACAAGGTTTTGCAAGGGTAAATATTGAAAATTATCTATGCATATGTTTTGAAAATAAAAAAGACAACACCAATGGGGTCATAAAAAGTTAGATAGAATTGAACAAGAACAATAAACTGAGGCCCAGAGTAGATTACTGTCTTGTTGCATGAGTAAACAGTGTGGATTCCATCCCAAGCCTTCTGACTCCAAATGCACTGCTCTTACAAAGGTTGGTTACTTGGTACCAGATAATTTTGACCAAAGCAGTTCATTCCCAGAGATATAAAGGGGTTTTTGTTGTTCAGACATGTCAGCCTCTTTGTGACTTCACTCAGAAGTATACGCTAAGTCTTCTGCTGAATGCTGGAATAAAAGTGTTGTCTTGTTCAAAAAAAATTATTGTTCATATGCTCAAAGGGCTATCAAACTGCACATACTTTTTGATCCAATAATGTTTCAACTGTAGTCAAATCCCAAAGAGTTCATAACAAAGGGAAAAAGGACCAACATGTAGCAAGCAGCCCTTTTTGTAGTGGCAAGGAATTGGAAACTGAGTGGATGCTCTAGAGAGCTGGAACTCTGAAAAGGTATACTTGAAATAGAATGTATTGTTCTATAAGAAAGGTTCAGTAGGATTTCAGAAAGGCCTGGAGAAACTTACATAAACTACAACTAAATGAAGTGAGTAGAATCAAGAAACCATCGTGCACAGCAATAAGATTATATGATGTTCAACTGTGATGGGCTTTTTTTAGTAATGAGTTGAATCAGGCCAATTCCAATAGGCTTATGATGAAAAAGCCATCTGCATCCAGAGAGGTGGATCAAAACATAGACTTTCACCTTCTATTGTTGTTGTTTGTTTACTTGTTTTTTTTCTTTTCTTTTCTTTTTTGATCTGATTTTTCCTGTGTATAATGATATATGTGGAAACATGTTTAGAAAAATGGCACGTGTTTAACCTATATTGAACTACTTGCTGTCCAGGAGTGGGGTGAGGAGAAGGGAAGGAGAAAAATTTGGTAAATTTGGTAATAGGGTAAATGTTGAAAACTATCTTTGCAGGAATTTAGAAATAAAAAGCATGAGCAAAACTACAAAACACTTTCCACACAAATTAAGTCTGATCTAACCAACTGGAAAAATATTGAATGCTCTTGGATTGGGCAAGCAAATATAATAAAGATGACAATACTACCTAAACTAATCTATTTATTTAGCGCTATACCAATCAGACTCCCAAAAAACTACTTTGATGACCTAGAAAAAATAACAACAAAGTTCACATGGAAAAACAAAAGGTCAAGAATTTCAAGGGAATTAATGAAAAAAAATCAAATGAAGGTGGCCTAGCTGCACCAGGTCTAAAATTATATTATAAAGCAGCAGTTACTAAAACCATTTGGTATTGGCTAAGAAATAGACTAGTTGATCAATGGAATAGGCTAGGTTCAAAGGACAAAACAGCCAATAACTTTAATAATATAGTGTTTGAGAAACCCAAAGATCCCAGTTTTTGGGATAAGAATGCATTATTTGACAAAAATTGCTGGGAAAATTGGAAATCAGTATGGCAGAAACTAGGCATTGACCCACACTTAACACCGTACATCAAGATAAGGTCAAAATGGGTTCATGACCTAGGCATAAAGAATGAGATTATAAATAAGTTGGAAGACCTTAGGATAGTTTACCTTTCAGACCTGTGAAAAAGGGAAGAATTTATGACCAAAGAAGAACTAGAGATCACTATTGACCACAAAATAGAAAATTTTGATTATATCAAATTGAAAAGTTTTTGTACAAACAAAACAAATGCAGACAAGATTAGAAGGGAAACAATAAACTGGGAAAACATTTTTACAGTCAAAGGTTCTGATAAAGGCCTCATTTCCAAAATATATAGAGAATCGACTCTAATTTATAAGAAATCAAGCCATTCTCCAATTGATAAATGGTCAAAGGATATGAACAGACAATTCTCAGACAAAGAAATTAAAACTATTTATAGACATATGAAAATATGCTCCAAATCATTATTAATCAGAGAAATGCAAATTAAGACAACTCTGAGATACCACTATATACCTGTCAGATTGGCTAGAATGACAGGGAGAGATAATGCGGAATGTTGGAGGGGGTGTGGGAAAACAGAGACACTGATACATTGTTGTTGGAATTATGAACACATCCAGCCATTCTGGAGAGCAATTTGGAACTATGCTCAAAAAGTTATCAAACTGTGCATACCCTTTGATCCAGCAGTGTTTTTACTGGGCTTATACCCCAAAGAGATACCAAAGAAGGGAAAGGAGCCTGTATGTGGCAAAATGTTTGTGGCAGCCCTGTGTGTAGTGGTTAGAAGCTGGAAAATGAATGGATGCCCATCAATTGGAGAATGGGTGAGTAAATTGTGGTATATGAATGTTATGGAATATTATTGTTCTGTAAGGAATGACCAGTGGGATGAATACAGAGAGGACTGGTGAGACTTACATGAACTGATGCTAAGTGAAATGAGCAGAACCGGGAGATTATTATATACCTCAACAACGATACCATTTGAGGATGTATTCTGATGGAAGTGGATCTCTGCGATAAAGAAATCTAATTCAGTTTCAATTGATCAAGGATGGACAGAAGCAGCTACACCCAAAGAACACTGGGAAATGAATATAAACTGCTGGCATTTTTGTTTTTCTTCCCAGGTTATTTATATCTTTTGAATCCAATTCTCCCTGTGCAACAAGAAAACTCTTCGGTTCTGCACACATATATTGTATCTAGGATATACTGTAACATATTTAACATGTAAAGGTCTGCTTGCCATCTGGGGGAGGGGGTGGAGAGAGGGAGGGGAAAAATCAGAACAGAAGTGAGTGCAAGGGATAATGCTGTAAAAAATTACCCTGGCATGGGTTCTGTCAATAAAAAGTTATAAAAAAAAAAGAAATAAAAAGCTATTATCAACATAAAAACTTAAAAATAATAAAATTTAGAATTTTTCCAGAAAATAACCCAAATTATTGTTCAACTCAATTCAATACAAAAGATAGAGAACAAAAATAATGAAATTAGAAATTAAATAGAAGAAACTATACAAAAACAAAAACAATAAAAATTTCATCAGAGAATATTAACAAATAAGAGAACGTAAAGAAACCCATATATTTACAAAACTATAAGTTACCAAAGTGGACAAAACAGTAAATTGGTAATTTATATAGACAAACTCAAAAGAAAAAATAGACAAATTGTGAAAAACTGACTCTGCCCAAAACACCTGACTCAGATGGATTCATGGTGGATTTTTCTTTTAAATAATTTTTATAAAATTTGAAAATTATACCCAATCATTACAATAATTTTGTTATATTCATTTTAATTTTCAAAATCAAAAATAAGCAATAAATAACTTTTTATTAATACCACTTGTTTTTTTTAAATACACAATACTTTCAACAAATTTATTTCAAAACTTTCTTGAATATATTTCCTTCTGAGTTTTCTTTTGTAATTTGTCTTAACAAATGCATCAATGATATTTCTTTCTTTTTTTTCCATCATTTTTATTTCTCTCCATCTCTCCTTTTCCTCCCCCAAGTTTATTTTTATACCAAATTAGCACAGTTCAGCAAAACAAATTACATATTAGTGTTGTTATTTTACAACATACCTGTAATCATTCTCATTTTCAATTTTTATTATCTTTGACAATCTAAGAGTTGTAAGATTGAATCAAGGATTTGTATTAAATTTAATTTCTTATTATTATTGATTTAGAATATTTATGATAGGTTTTACATAGTATAGATTTCTCAACTTAAGAAGTGTTTATTGATTTCCCTTTACTATGGATTAACTAGGGGAATGTTTCTCATTCTTTTATATTTAAATTGGTATCCTATGTGTTTTGGCTATCAGACCTTTATAAGATGAACTTGTTGAAAATAATTTTTCCTCTTCTTTCCTTCTGATTTTTAGCTGCATTAATTTATTTGTGCAGAATCTTTTTAAAATTTTTATATAATGCAAGTTTTCCATTTCATCTTCTTTAATCTTTTTGTCCCTTGTTTGTCAAGAACTTTTCATCTATAAGTAGTTGTAAATGTTCTCTTCTCCTGACATTCTGGATTGTTCAAAATGCAGCCTTTTAATTTTGAATTTATGATTGCATGTGGCATGAGACATTGATCTAAACCTAATTTCTGCTATATTGCTTTTTATTTTTCTCAGTTTTTGTATAAGAGTAAGTCCCTAACTCAATAATTAGCATCTTTAAAAGAGCAAATACCATATTACTCTGATCTTTTGCTTCTGTGTCTTGTTTTATTAATGTATTCCACTGATGAATTTTCTATTTTTAAACCAATATATAACAATTTTGGTGATTACTGGTTTGTAATATTGTTTGAGATCTGACTCATTGAGGTTCACTTCTATCCAGTTTTTATAATTTTTTTGAGAGTCTTTTAATTGTTTAAATGAAATTTATTTTTATTCCTTGATTTATTTTATCTATCTTTATTGATATAATTATAATTTTTAGAATGATGGCAAATATTTGTAATTTTATTAGACATTTTGTTTTGCCCTTCTTTTTGGAAAGAGCTATAATGCAAGATAATGTTAACTCTTTTTAAAAAAATAAAACCAGGGGTGGGCTAAATGAAATCAACTCTAACTATCTTTGAGTCCATTATAAAATTGAAATTTTCAGTGTGAACATCTACACCTCAGAAATAAGAAATTATTTTTTTAAACCAGGATTTAATTTACTGTTTTACCTATAATTTAGACTAAGAAAAGTGTCACTAGTTCAGATTAAAGTATGGACTATACTTTTTTTTTTTTGGAAACTGGGAGTGTTAAACATTTACCAACACATCTCTGTATTGTTTTATAAACATCCATCAAGCCCACTAGGAATTTAATAGAAAGCTCAAGGAATAAAATTGTCACTGGACTGGAGAAATGGTAATTGTAGAACAATAATGATAATAAAAATCCAAATAATATTGATGACAATGATAAAAACTGGAATTAATATATCAGGATAAGATTTTCAAAGTCATTTATATCCAATTTCTCATCTGAACAACACTCCTAGATAGATTTTTTCTTTTGTTTTATATGCTCAGAATTTATCACTTCTGTGTGCATAATAAACATTTTAATAAATTCTTGTTGACTGATTCATTCTATTTACCATATAAAGCAAGCTACCTATTCCTATTCTTTTTAATATTTTAGATGAATAGGGGATTATATTTTTGACAAGGTGATTCTAGTTATGATTTTTATTATTTTTTAATATGGATAGAATCTTTCACATTCAGTTTTCTTAATATTGGAAAAAAAAACCCTGAAAATAGTGTTGTGTATCATCTAATAAAATTTTTTATTTAAGCTTTTATTGGCTTACCTGCTGTGACCCCTATCCTAATTTCTGCAAATCTTGCTTGTCTTTCTGTGAACAGACTAGATGGAGGATCTTATGTTCGTTTCTTTTCTTTTGTTAAATGCGAATGGGAAAACTGGACTTCTCTACTCTTTTCCCATCATCACATATTAGTTGAGTGAGCAGGAAGTAGACTGTTCAGCTATCTCGTCTTTAACTTTATAACTCCTAAATGGGGAAGAAGTTGGATCAGGAAATTATTACCCAACACATTGCCTGCTCCAAAATCAACTTTTAAACATAAACCTTATGGATCTTGGAATGCCACAGTCTCTGAAAAGTCAAAGTAGAGAGTAATCCAAAGTTCAGTGGAAAGGTGCATTTGAGGTGTGAGTGGGCTGCAACAAATTTCCACTGATGGCTTACAATATATGCCAGCAGTGTAGTAAGGGATATTATCGAGGAAACCTATGACTAGGAAAGGAAGTGGGCTATTATGTAGGAAGAATAAGAGATAATATACAGATAGTTTCAGTTATGTAGTGGTATTTATAAAATGTAAAAAGTTTATGCAGAAGATCTCTGTGAAGGATCTAACAGAGAAGAAAAGAATGAAATCACAAAAGATAAGAAACTATGTATGGATTGTACGCAGCACAAGTGGAGGAAATATCAGTATTGTAAAGTGCAAAAAGCTATTGAATTATTAACTTTTTCAGAAATATAAAATTGGAAAGGAATCATAAAATTGGAACTTTTATGAGAGAAATATGATGCTGAATTTAAAACCTGACAAAGACAAAATTAAGCAGAAAAAAAAAAAGATATGTCAATCTTTTTAATGAAAACATACAAACACATTAATTGCATAGTCATACATTAAATTTTATTCATTATAGCGAGGCAGGGCTTATTCATGTGATACCAGGTGGCTTTAGCATCAGAAAAATGTCAATAATACTTCTCTCCCTCCTCCTCACTGGATCTATGAATTCAGTGATACAGGAGTAGCTATTGAGGAAACTCTTTCTAACCAAACAGATAAGCAACTATTCAGCAATTTATAACCATAGGCATATTCTTGGCGGACACTGAGAACTTATAGCTATGGTTGTACCCTATAGCACCTTTATGTCCAAAACATTATTTAAACTAAAGTTTTTTTTTTTTTTTGCAGCAATTGATTTTTTAAAGGGTAACACCATCAATGAAAGCCTATCAATGAATACATATACAACCTATGGTAAGATCCAATGTTTCCCATAATTTAAAAACAACTGACCTCCAAAGAACAACAAAAGAGGGATGGTTTTCCTCAGGATATTACAAAGTATCACAGTTGACATTTTATGTAAGATTGAAATCATAGAACATTGTTGCTTAACATATAAAAGCCACTTTTATCACTTGTATTCGAGGTAAATTTGAAATATTTGCAACAGGAGCAAGATAGAAAAAGTATACAAGAGGGACTAACATCAGAAAAAACTAAAATATTATTAGTAGTAATGATTGCTAATATTCATAGATTTTAAGTTTGAAAAAAAGTGCTTTATATGTATTATATCACTTGCTATTCACAAAAAACCTGTGAGATTAAGTGCTACTGTTATTCTCATTTTACAGATGGAGAAACCAAAATTCTTTGAGGTTTAATTACTTTTCCAGGGTTAAGTGATTACTATAAGCCTAAAGCCTTATTTGAATACAGTTCCTCCTGACTCTTAGTCCTGTACTCTTATCTACTAGCCACATGACTTTTATTTCATAGTATTTTGTTCATAGTATACTTAAGAAAAAACAAAATGTTTCAACAAAATTGAAAGTAAGTAAATTCAACAGGATTACAAAGTACAAAATAATTTTTAAAAAATATTTGGTTTGTTATATCTTGACAGTAAAGGTTAAAGTGTGTTTTTTTTTTTAAAGGAGTACTTCTCAAGTAATGGATTTTTTTATTTTGATATTTCAGAGGATTTCAGTGAAACAGGTGCTCCTTTCAAAGGCACAGATTGTAACCAATCCTTATATTTTCATCCTATGGAATTCTTGCTGATGTCACTCTATAATCTTCCTTAATAGGTCTGTTTATTACATGTCCAAAATTGGCAGTCATGAAATCCTGGGAATATCGACAAATAAATTAATTACTGGACAATTCTAGACCTCAAATAAGATATCTGCAACTATTTCAGTGTCCTACTAGGGAAGATCCTGGATTTCTTGCCATTTTGTAGATAACAATGGCACACACATAAGATTTATTATTGATATATATGTTCTTACTCCCTGACTGACCTGGCTCCTTTTTTTTTATAGGATATATTTTGAATATGAATAGATGAAAGAAAACTGAGAAAATAGAAGGAGGGAGTTCCAAGTTATCATGGACAGTTTATAAGTAGAATGTGAGTCATAGTTTTCAAGTTCATTTTTTTGTTGCTAAAATTGAGATATAACTACTCAATAATAAATATAATACTATCGTCCATCTTTTTGACATATGTCTTGCATATACATAGCAATTTACATGTTACCTTCCTCATCAGAAAGTGAGCTTCTAGAGCATAAGAATTGTTTTTTCTTTTTCTTTGTTTCTTCAACTGCTTACAGGGCTTAATAATATTTTGTTTACTGATTATTAAAAAACACTAATAATATAATATTTTCATATTAAATATATGTGACAGTTTAATAATAATTCTTAATAGAGACAAAGTTTTTGTAGGCTATGATTTTTAAAACTGATAACTAATTTTGGGAAGAGAAGCATTTTCACTAGTGAAACCAACAATTTTAATCAAAATATTTCTTTGTTCTATTTAAATGTGCTTCAATAAAAATCTTTATTTTTTGAAATTATTTAAAAAGTAGTTGTTGGAGTCAATGAGGTTTTAACAATGCTAGGAAGCTAAATATAAAATTTTAGATTTTTTTTTTAAAATAAAAACTTTCCCATAAACATACTTTAGGAACATTCTTTTTAATGGGAGAATTAATTTACTTTTTTCCTCCCTTAGAGGAACTCTAAAATGGATCCAGATGTCTTATTCGAAACCTTAAAATTTATAGTTTCTTATTTATTGTTAATTCCAGCATCTCATAACCTTTCTCAGTTTTGGTTACTTTTTGGTTTACCCCCAAAACAAAACTCTTGTTATTGGAAAGTGAATAGTAAGATCTATCACAGTCAATGAAAGTGGCAATCTAATGCCTTCCTCTTTGCTAACCCCATTATTTTGCAGAGAAACTTAATAACTGTACTTTGACTCCTGTCAGACACCAATTTATCAGATTTATTAGCCTAAAAGAGGTACGTTAAATAATTATGCAAAACCTCTCAGCACAGATTAATTAGAGGTTTTAATGCAGGATTCCCTCCCAGCACTGAGAACAGCATGAGGAATCACATACTGTTTTGAACAAGTGTTAAAATTCCCAGCCACGTCTGTGAATCCATGGGTGAAATGGTAAAAAAAAACAAAAAAAAAAAAAAAACAAAAAAAACAAACTTGTATCTGTTAATTGTGTTCACTCCCTTTCTTTGCCCACTAGAGGAAGGTATATTAGGTTATGTAAAACCCCAGAAATTTACTTTCAAAATTTATGTATGTGCATGTGATTTGTTATGAGGTGTTTAGGGTGAGGATTAGGGAATGAGCAAAAGACTAGAAGAATAGAAATTTAAATTCAAATAATGTTTGCTTTATGCAGTGGAATAAATACTGGTGTACATTAATAATTGCTATTCAAGATGGAGTTAGAAAGTACTCCCTTTTGTAACATATACAAAAGAAATTTAGAGAATCAAAGGCAGTGGTCTTTCCCACAGCAGACATTGAATTTATGGAATAAATTATCTTAAGAAGCGATGTAGACAAAAAAATATTAATGGATTCAAACGGGATGTGAATCAATTTATTAATCATTATCATGAATGATTCTTAAGAGAAACTATGATACTATCAAGTGTTAAAATACATTGGGTAAATTCTTCTTACATTTAGGTCCCACAGAAAACTGATTTTAGGTTCAAGACTATGGGAAAGCATCTACTCAAATATAATTCAAAAGCCCCCACCAATGCAATCACTATTACTTATCTGCCACATGACACAAATGATTTAAAATAAAGCTATTGAATGAAATTGTACAGAGAGAAGAGTAGCAACAGAACATTTCCTCCATAAATATGAATCACACTCTATTCAAAACCCCCATATAACCAGTGAGAAGAGTAGAAACCCCTACAGAGTATACAGAGAGGTACACATGTATGGAATATGTATAAATATCAGGTATGGAGGGACAAGTCTTCCCTCTAATAATTTCGGGCTTATGATTTCTATTGATATGACTATGCTGCATCCTTTAGGTTTGTTCTCTGTTAATCTTATGTAGCATCAAGTATCTGAAAATCACATAGTTTCTGCCAGGAATATGGGCATGGCATACAGTCTCTGCTGCTTTTTGCCACTTTGGGTCTCAAGTGGTTTCTTCTAAGTGGTATTAAGCTAATCTCATGGCTGCTGAGTTTTTCTCTATTATTAGATTCTGGGATTTCTCTCTTTATTGTATTTCCTACCAATCTTAACTCCTGTGTCCCAAATTATAATTATTCAAAGCCTCTTCCTGAAAAGGTCAAATTGCGACAATTTTTTTTTTCTATTATAGTTAAGACACATTCCTAAGGACCAAAATCCAGACAGACTTCCTCCAAATTGTAAATAAATATGAATTTTTAATTTGTTTCCTTTGGCTGTGATGATTCATATCATAGTCCTAATCCTCTATATCATTTGTGGTTAAATCATCATAACTCTTATTTAATTCTCTTATAAAAACTCTGTGCCTCCAAACTAGTTTTAAAGAATTCTACCCAAGAAACCCCCCAAATATGCATGTGTCTAAGCTGTTACATCTCATATCCATCATATCTTTTGGTCTTTTCGTACAAATCTCATCATATGCAAAAATGAAGTTAAAAAGTCAAGGTTAATCTCCTATCAGGGATAATTATTGCATAGATTATGTATGTAGGACTGGAAATGGACCTCTCAGGCATTGGACATCCTAATATTTACCTTTAAGGTTGATGCCAGGATGAACAACCACTATCTTTTAAGTAATTTGCTCTTGAAAGTTTCTGTTGGTGGCTGAATATTGAACTGAATGACCCAACAATCTTTTTGAGTATGTTTTTTTTTTCTCCTCTATTTTCTACAGTAATTAGTTGTTGAAGTGTAGGAGAATACCCGAGCCTTTGAGTTCTAGATTTCTTCTAATCTTCACAGTGGGGAAGGTGATATTCATGATTGATTATCTTTCTTCTATATCTAAACTTTTCTTAAATTCTTTATTATTGATGAGGTACCTCTCTTCAGAATCCACGTTTTCCAGTTGGTATTATCTCTGACCTTAAATTCTCGTTTCTGAATAGTTGCAAAATCTTTTTTTTTTGTTTTTGTTATAAAACGCCTGTTGAATTTGTGTGTTAAAAAAGATTTCAAATGATATTACAGTGCAAACAGAATACATATAAATAGATTGTTAAGGGGAGAAATGCACTGTTACTTTACAATGGGATTGAGAAAAGAATAAAAGGCTAGTTTAGGGCACTGAAAACAAAAGCTTAAGTGGGAATGGGTTAGAGATGATTCATCTTAGTTTACAATTCAGTTGCTTGTTTGTGATAATTGCTTTTTGATTGGTGTCTGTGAATTGGAAGTTGAATTATAAAGGGACGATTGATGACACATCAGGAGAATTTCTATTAAGCTCTAAGCAAATCATTTGTTTGCAAGAAATATATTTAATTATCATCCATAATAATAAAATGCCACAATTTAATATTTCATAATTCAATAAAAAATCCTTAGGATGAACAAAATACTATGTATAAAGCACTTGGCTGGCTAGAAAAAGATATCACACAGTTGTCAATTGTGTTAAAGGATTTCTTATTTCGTTGTTGACAGTAATCTTCATTACATAGGACATTCATGTGGTGTGGACTATAATTCACAGAAAAAGATTCAAAATCATTTTTGTTATCTTTTTAAAATGTAGATCAAGGAAAAAATCTTATTGTAGTAGTACTGGCTTTTTCCTCAGTTTGTGAGTATGAAAAAAGAAGAAATGGACATTGGTATTTTTCTATGATAAAAGATAGGCAGCAGAAAGAGATGTGAATTTTTATTTATTTATTTATTTTTTTGATGGATAGAATGTTTGATTTTGAGTCAGGAAACCCTGAGTTTGAATTCTGTTTTAGTATTTTCTAGTTATGAGGTATTAAGTCATTAACTTCTTTGATTCTCCTTCTAGAAATGTTTCAGCTATAGTACTAGAGATGACTGTGAGGATTAAATTATATACATATATACATATATATATACATATATATATATATATACATATACACACACATATTTGTATATATATAGTGCTACATTAAATTTAAAGTGACAAATTCTAGTTCCTATTATTACTTACTAGTAATGTGACTTTGGGCAAGTCAGGTATTTTCATAGACCCTCTTTTTTCTCATTTGTAGGATATCAGAACATGGTAAACAAGAACTTGATAACCAGGATTAAAAAGGAAATGAGAGTTCCAGGCTAACCTTTATCAATTCAAATCACCTGGCCCAGATGAAACATATTCTGCAAAGTTCTGAAAGAACTGATATGATAGCTAATAGCTATCAGTGATAAATGAAAGAGTAGGAAAAACAGGAGAGGTGCCACAAGACTGAAAAAGATAAATGTCCTAATATTTTAAAAAATATATAAGAAAATAGGATTTTAAAAATATAAGCCAACACATTTGACTTCAATTCCTGGCAATATGATAGGAAGAATTATGAAATATGTGGTTGATAAACCACATTGATTATAAAGGGTCAGCATGCTTTGACCAGAACAGGTCATATCAGATCAATCTCATACTCTTTTTGGACTGAAATACTAGATTAGTAGATGAAAAAAAAAACATGCATAAAATTTAATTAGATTTCAGTCAATATTTTGATAAAATATAATATAATACCTTTTTATAATTAAAAATGGTAAGATGTGGAGTAGATGATAATATAAATAGAACAATTCACAACTAGTTGGATGGTTGGACAGAGTAGGTGTTAATATTTCAACATCAATATTGCGGTAATTCTCCATGGTAGTATTCCAGTGATCTATGTTGGATCCTGTGATATTTAACATTTTTTATCATGGACTTAGATAAAAGCATAAATGGAATACGCATCACATTTATAGATGACACTAAGCAGAGCAGGAAAAGATAATATACTTGATTATTAAACTAACATAAAAAGATCTACAGCATACATATGACAAAATTTAGTAGAGGTAAATGAAAATTCTAACACTGGGGACATGAAAAATCATTTTCCTGGTATGAGATGGTGGATGGCAGATGGAGGTGGTGACGTGTAGGCAACAATAATTTTTTTTTAATGACAAAGGTTTTAAAATTTTTTCAATTGATGTAAAAAAAAACTTTTGAGAAAACAACACTAATTTATGTCTTAAAACGTCTATAATTAACATTACAAACAATGGGGAAATACTAGAAATTTTCTAAATACAAATCAGGGAAAAGCAAAGGTATTATTTGACATAGTTCTAGAAATGCAAACTAAAGCAAATAATGAAATAGAACAATTTCTAATCTATAAACTTAGCATAGAGAAACATATTGATCCCCATTTGCAAATGACATGATATGTCCTTGAAAACCCCCTGAGAAATAGTGCAAAAACTGATTGAGGTGATTAATTTCTACATCACAATTATAGGATATAAAATATATCTCCTAAAATCATCAGCATTTTTTTTAACATACTAGCAAAAAGTAGAAAGGAAGAAAATAGAGAATGTCCATTCAAAATAACACAACACACATAAATATTTATTTTTTAAAATAAGTTTGATTCAGTTTCTTATAGATTTTTGTTTTTGGTATCTGAAATCATGATTGCCACTCAAGCCTTTTTTTTAATTGACTGAAAAACCCTGCTCTTTCTCTTTGTTTTAAGTATCTCTGTGTCTTTCTGTTTCAAATGTGTCTCTTGTAAACAGCACATTGTTGAATTCTTCTGTGCCTCCACTATTTTCTTCTGTCTTTCTCTTTTTATCTTATTCTTCCTCAAAATCTATTTTGCTTCTATCTTAATCTATTCTCCTTTTCATCATCCTGTCTCCCAAATTTCTTGTTCTCTTCCCCTACTATTTCCCTATTTTAGGTATGATAAATTCACAAACTCAACTAAGTATTTATGTAAGTATATCTATATGTGTGTATGTATTCTTCCTTCTTTGAATCAATTCCAATGAAAATAAAGCTCAAGCATTGCCTACTACCACTCTTCATTTCCCCCCCCCCACTATAAAAGCTCTTCCTAGTGTACCTTTTTTATGTGACAATATTTTCCCTATTTCACCTCTACTTTCCCCATTCTCCTAGTAAATTTCTCTTTCTCGCTCCTTTATATTATTTTGGAAACCATCCCAACATAATCAACTCACATTCATGTCCTCTGTCTATGTAGCTCCTTCAAACTTGCTTTAATAGTGGTAAAGTTATAAGAAATTACATGTATCATCTTTACATATGTGAATGTAAGGAACCTTATTGAAAACCTTATGATTTCTGTCATGTTCACCTTTTAATGCTTCTTTTGAACCTTGTGTTTGAATGTTTAAATTTTCTATTCATTTTAGGTCTTCTCATCAAGAAAGCTTGAAAGTCTTCTACTTCATTAAATATCCCTTTTCCCTGAGGATTATCCTCAGTTTTGGGGGATAGGGCATTCTTGATTGTCATTTTAGGTCTTTCTAGAATATCATATTCCAATTTCTCTCCTCCTTTAACATATAAGTTGCTAAATCTTGTATGTTCTAGATTATGGGTCCATGATGTTTTAATTGTTTTTTTATTACTGCTTACAGCATTTTCTCTTTGACTTGGAACTTGGAATTTGGCTATAATAGTCCTGGAGTTTTCATTTTGGGGGTCTCTTTCAGATGATATTGTATTTTTTCAAATTCTATTTTACTTTCTAGATCTAAGATATTACAGTAGTTTTTCTTAATAATTTCTTGAAATATAATGTCTAGATTTCTTTTCTTAAATCATGGCTTTCAGGTTGCCCAATAATTCTCAAATTATCTCTCCAAAAATCCATAAAATGAAAACAAGAAAATAGAAAATTAAGAAAATAAACATCTTTACTGTGTACTTGATCCAAAAATTTACTAGGAAAAAAGTGAAAATGAACAAATAAATACACAAGTTAAGTAAGTCAGAAGATCAACTCATGTATTGACTAGGACTGAAAAATCAAGCATTGAGTGAAAAGGGTAAAATAACAGGTTTGAAAGATGAGCAAGAGGGGCAGGCTTTAGATTGTAATCATAAAAGATTGCTTTCATTCCCAAGGTAGACATTATATCTGAAGATTTAATTAGAGAAAATTCTGAAAAATAGACAAAAACAATGTATACAATAAAACTAGAAAAGACAGAACATCTAAAATGGGAACTCTAAAATATGATTCAATATAGTACATAATTATCAAACTGAAAATTCCAGAAACAGAAATGAAAATCTCTCAAAAATGAAAAGATACCACCAAAATTCATCATGAAAAAATACTAAAAAGAACAGGAATTGATATTTTCCCCATATCTATATAAAACAATCATCTTTCTTAAACTTCAATTCAATATCATATACAAAGAAATATAAGCATCCCCAAGTACAGAAATGCCAATTTTACTGTTTTTATTTGATTTAGTATATTGACTTTTAATATATTGGCATTTCATATAAATATAGTAAAAACAAGCTTGACCTTGATCGCATTTTTTCTCTTGTAGCCATATTTTCCCTATCATGCTTCTAATTTTATGCTAGAACCACCTATCATCTAATTTTCATATCCCTATAATTAACAGACAATAGTATTTTTTGCTGGTTGAAATCCTTTGCATTCTTAAAGACCTGATTTAGATAGAATCCCATTGAGCTTGCCTTCTTTTCCCAGCTGAAAATTATCGCTTTTCCTTGAAAATTTCATTCTCTCTCCCCCCCCTCCTGCCTTCTCCTCCCTCTCTATACATACACCCACAATACATACATGTATATGTGAGCATGCACCCCCCACACACACACATTTCCCCCATGGATTCATCATATTTTAGGGTTTTAGTTCTTTATATCTTATATCTATCTTATTGCCTTGGTAGAGTCTAAATTCTTTGAGGGCAAGAACTGGGTCTGATTCATCTTTTCATTCTGGCTGCCTAGAATGATGAACAGCTATGTAGTAAAGCAAATAGATCTTGGTCTTGGAGTCAGGAAGACCACAGTTTTTTACTTGACATTTATTACTTGAATGATTGTCAACAAGTCCTTTAGTGCCAGGTTCCTCATTAATAAAATGTAGATCATAATATTAGCTGTGTCACAAAACTATTGTGAGAATCAAATGATATAATAAATATAAAATGTTATATAAATATTTGCAATCATTAACTACTTTTTTGTTAAAATAATATTGAATGGAGTGTAAAAGCTTTGAGATTTGCTTCATTTCTATTGCCAAGTAAAAACAGACCATTTCTTTCATACCATTACTTTGATGGATCCTTTTTCTCTTTAATGTGGATACTCTCTCCAGGGAAACAGATTACATTCCATTTATATTTTTGCATCCTGTGATATTCCTTCTCATGTTTTCACATTAAATCACTTTACACCAAAGGTTTACTCACATTTTAGGTCTTATAACCATATGTTGATGAAGTTACCTTCATAAATGTTCTATTTTGAAGTCAAAACATAAATTTACAAAATCAATGCCAGTTAGGTAGCAGCTCTGGAAGATTCAACCAATTTTTTGAAAAAGCTTAGTATAGAATTCAGGGAAAAAACTGTGTTTTTTTTTTAGCCGAGTACCTCTCTGGTAAAATATTACAAGACTCATCATTATTAGGTTGACAAGTATTCATTACCTATGGCAACCCAACTTGTAATATGGGGGAAAAGCAATGATGTGAATAATATAGTTTACATTTCCCATCTTATTTCAGCCAAACCTTTAACTCTTAGTACTTGAAAGAAATGTTTGCATTAGTTACCTATCATCTTTCTAGAAGTTCCTAAACCAAATAGCTCACAAAGATTTTTCACAGAACTTAAGTTGTATTGATGCCCACATTAGTATCCTTTACTCTTAAATCAATTAGTAAGATGTACAGAATTCTTCATTTGAAAGAACAGGCTGAGCAAGTGTCAGTAATCTTTTGAAGTTGGATTCATATGAGAAGTAGAAATTTAGAAGACAAAATTTCAATTTATAAGGAGATATAGTTTCAAATAGATTTCAAATGTATATTTATTGGAATACAAAAAGGGATTGATGAATAAATGTGTTATTGGAGCTGCCATTATGCTTGGGAAATCTTTGACATTTAAAAGCTGATTTTTAGTTTCTTAAACTGTTTCCTTTGACCCCCCCCCCAGTATTATAGATCAAGGTTTATGATCTTATATAACACTCATATATATTGGAACATCTCCAATCAACTAAGTTAAATGAGATGTCTGCTAAAGTCGCATCAATTTCTAAATGTACTGTCCTAAGAATCACTTCTTTTAAAGGAAAGTATATTGAACTTAGAATCAAACAAACAAGCAATCAACATTCATTAAGTGTCTTCTTTGTGCCTGGATAGTATTGGCAATGGGCATAAAAATAAAAAAAAGCAAGACATTTCTTGACTTTAAGGAGTTTATATCCTATTCTCAAGACCCCAGTATATTTCACTTTTGTTACTCTATAGCTGTCTGTCCATGATTGCACACCTTAAAAGCTTTCAATTTCTTCATTTACAAAATGCAAAATGGAGATAATAATATAGCTATTATTATAATATATTATTATTGCTATATAATATATTATAATACATATAATATATAGTACATATAATAATATAGCTATTATTATAATATATATTATTATTGCTATATAATATGTTATAATACATATAATGGCTATATAATCTATATTATAATATAGCTATTATCTCCATTTTGCATTTTGTAAATGATGAAACTGATCTAAAAAAAAAACCAAAAAATACCATTTTAGATCTCTTTGCTTATCCACTCATAATATAGCCCTTTTAAGCTTTGTTTTATCTTATTTTTGGTAAAGCCCACTCTTACTTTCATGGTTTGTAGCACTTTTTAGTTAGCAAAACAGTACATACAATATTTTTATAATATTTTAGATATTATTTTCATGTGGTCCTCAGAATAACTTTAGAATATGTTCAGGTAGATACTAATGCCTTCCATTTTATAAAAACAGACATCAAATAAAGTGATTTGAACATCATAAAGGTTTTAATCTCATGCCTTCTGATTCCTTTTCTAATGTGAAAAACTCTAACTTTCCAAAGGAGTAAAAATTATGTGATTGTGTCTTGCACTTTTTATTTTCTTCATTTCTAAAACTTTTTTTCTTTGTCACCTGCTTCTTGAACTGAACAGCTTTTCTCTGAAAATTTCATGAAATCATGAGGCAGTTACATTTATATGACCTCAGGGACTGAAAAAATAATCCTGCAGTAAGAAAAGTCATTTTCTTATGAATTTAGAAAACATATTCATGAATAGAGAAAAGGTAAAATATGTTGAAATTGATGATTCCCCCATTCTCATAAATTAAAGGAACTGCAGCAAAGCAAGATGTCTAGACATAATCTCTGAGTTGGCTTATACATTTGTAAGACCCTTAGAAGAATTAAATGCTATCATTTTGCTGTGCCCTCAATAAAGTTTTAATCCAATTTGAAAGGGTATTAAAAGGGTTGTGTGTGTGTGTGTGTGTGTGTGTGTGTGTGTATGTTGGGGATATCTGTTCTCATGTGATCTACTCAATTTATGGAACTTAGAAAAATGAGAAAAGAGAACAAGAAAGATTGGGGAGTTGTATGAAAATCTTGTGATTTCATGAATGGAGTCATACTCTAGTCTCTTCTTCTGCCTGTTAACTGATGCCTCAAATCCCACTCTTAAATCTTCTCCCTTTAATTTATCAGCTTTCCTTCATTTTGAAATGTGATACCATGAACTAGAAAAGAAAAAAAATTGTAAATTGTTGTCCAAAGGTTACAGTTTAATGTGAATAGGATGTGAATATAAAATTTTCACAGGAAATCCAGGCAGAAAAGATAAAGGTACAGGTACCTGAAATGAGGGAGATGAGAACACCCTTAAGTTGAAGGTGGATTGGGGCAGAAGCAATAGGGTAGACAAGAGGAGGATTGAGGGGAAGTGAGAGGTGGTGGATAAGGTAATCATATCTTTATCCCAAGGTGCTGAATTTGGAGGGTACCAACAATTGTAAGCCTTCAGAAGCTAGAGGAAGTATCAGAGTTTAGAACATAAGAACAATAAATTAAGCTACTGTATAGAATACTAGGGCAAGCCTCTGTGTTCCTTACCACCCATCATTTTGTATAGCAGGCTTCCCAATAGTAGCTAATGGGGAAAGAAAATTTTCCTTGTACTTAAAACACAATCTATTCTGATATAGTTTGGAGGACTTGCTTAAGAAACAAAAATTCCCAGTCAAAACTCTGGAGGTGGAGATGTCATATTTAAGGTTTACTTGTTTACAAATTTTGGCACGCAGTTCAACATAGTCGTAGACATCAAATTTGTGATTAGAAGAAATTCTTCTATAACTTAGTAGATCTCACAGTAAATAACAAATAAGCAGATAGGGAACCAGGAACCAAGAGAAAAATAAAGATTCAAAAAAGATGAAAGAGTGTATTTGCTAATATGAAACCTTAGCATTTTTTACGCAAATGATTACTCTTCATTTGTCTTGTAGACAAGGGATTCTCACAGGGATTTGAGAATATGAGCAATTAATGTTTCTGCTGAAGGAAACTTTTATGAGGCTGAGGTGCTTTGCTTATCTGTACTATTAGTATATTAATGGTTATATATTTCAAGCTCTCTACACATAAGTGTTTCTGTCCTCTAAGATAATGCAAGAAATATACATATGTATATATTATACTACATCTTAATTTCCCAGTATAGTTTCTTCAGGTGGCATTTAACATGTAATCTCATTTAGGTATTTGGTTATAAAAACCACTTCTTTTAGTGACATAAAAGTTACCTTGAATAACCTGTCCCTACACAAAGTTCTATTGCTAGCTTTCCAAATCATACAAATGACTCTGAAGTAAAAACCACAATGGAAATTTTCCAAAATCACATTCTTGGCCCTGGATCACCATCTATGTCTTGGTTTTTTTCCAGTTCTCTCTTCGTTCAGCTTTCAGAGTAGTTTATGAAAATGTTTATATATGTCGATATCGAACACTGGCACTAACATTATTTCCTGCACATTTATTGCTGGCAACTACTGTGATACTATAAGGAAGGAATGAATTAATGTCAATCTAGCAGCATAACTATAGCAGAGAGATCTTTCACTAGCTTAAATAAATGATGGTTTTGGATCAGGTGGCTCTATCTGATATTTAACAGCCTGTAATTAAGACAAACAGATTTCTTGATGAAGAAAATGTTATTGGAAATTATGGGGTCCTAATAGGGTTAGTTTTTCAATGGCTAATTTTGATTCAATTAAATTAAATTCAAATGTGTTGTGGTTCCTGTTGCATAATAGGCCCTATGTAGGTGTTGGGGATATGATGACAAAAAATATCTCTTTCCCCAAAGTATTTAAATTTTTCTCATGCATATTTCACATATATCCATCTCAAGACATCCTGCCATCTGACATGTCACTGTCCATGTAACCATGATCCCATAACCCCTTCTAATTCTTGTTTTTGAAATAGTAATCCAATCGATGTTAGAGTTAGAGAACACATGACATTTTCCTGCCCTATGACTTCACTAAATAGTCTTATGTCACCCCAGACCAAAACTCTCCTCTTGGCCAGTATTCCCCTTAAACTCATTGTTTTCCCTTATTTGAATGTAAGCTCTTCAAGGTCAGAACTGTGTCACTTTTGTGCTTCTACACAGTGCTTGGCTCATTCTAGGAACTTAATAATTACATTTCAATCCATTCATTTATATTTAATTCATTCTTTGCAGGAAACAGGTGATTAAATATAAATACATGTTAAGTAACTTCAGGATTGTAGGGAACACAATGTTCTGATCTATTTTTTTTTAGATTGTGCCCTTTGGGGATAAAAATTAGTCATATTTCTATATTATATTTGATTTTACAAAGTACTTTCCTCATAGTATCCCTATAAAATAGGTAATACAAACATTATCAACCTGTTTTTGTAGATGAGTAAGCTGAGATAAATAGAAGCTAAATGAGTTTCCCAGAGTCACAAATTCTAAGCAAAATCTAAGGCTGGATTCTAATAAAGTCATCTTGATTTTAAGTTTGGCATTTTTGTCCATAGGACCAGAAACTTTTTAATCTGGGATCCACAGGTTGATTTCAAGGGATATTTGAACATGGGGGAAAATCTATTTTTATTTTCATAAATCTTTAATAGAAATTTGACTTTTCATTAAATTATGATTAAAAAAACAATCTGAGAAGGGACAAGCTTCCAAACAACTAGAGGATTCCATGTTATACAAAAATATTTTTAAAATCTCTGAAAATATCCTTCTTCCTTTTTATGGGACCAAAGTATCATCAACACTAAAAAAAAAAAAAAAAAAAAAAAAAAAAAAAAAAAAAAAAGTTGGTATTCACTAGGAAAATGCAACTGCTTCTGATATCTTTTAAAGAATGTAAAACCCAAATTTTGCATTAAATTGAATATAGTCTTCTAAAGTTCATACTTAAATGAAAATCAAAAACCCAGACAGTAATAATACAATTTGGACTTCTCACCAACAACTTCCTTCAGTGCTTAGATTATGGTCATATGATAGTATTTATGTTTTGAGGAAAAAGATTGGTTTTTATAACCTCAAATCAAAAGATCTTATCATAAAATCAAAAATTCCAAGAGGAAGTGGCTGTCAGGGATCAACTATTCTGACATTCTCATTTTATAGATGAGAAAAATAAAGCCAAGAGAGGTTGTCACTTTACTAAAAGTAAAAACATTATTGATAAGTATTTGTCCAAATGATATGACTAGAATTTTAGATAAAGCATTTGGAAGTGACAATAAAGGTCAAACACTTAACTAAACAATTGAACACATTTAGACCTAGTTGCTAAATTTCACACTCAGGGAAGGGTAAAGATATTAGAGAAAAGATGGAGAAGAGAGATAATGAAGCTGATTCAATAAGAGGATCATGCTGGGAGAGTGGGATGGAGGGACATTATAGAAATCAGGGCTTTTCTGAGTTTTTAAACACTAACAATAGAAACAAATTTGCTCCCCCAAGTAAAAAAAAAAGTTCAGATTTTCTTTCTTCTTAAAAATAGTATTTTATTTTTCCAAATACTTGTAAAGATAGTTTTCACCATTTATTTATATAAGACTTTGTGTTCCAAATTTTTTCTCCTTTCTTCCCTTGCTCCCCTCCCCACAACAGCAATTAATCTGATATAAATTAAATATGTGCAAAATTCCTTTAAGCATATTTCCATATTTGTCATGATTTTTGCAAGAAAAATCAGACCAAAATTAAAAAAAAAATGAGAAAAAAAAACCAAACAAATAAAAGGTGAAAATACTACACTTTGATCTACATTATATTTCCATAGTTCTCTCTCTGGATGTGGATAGTATTTTCCATTCCAAGTATTACCTTGAATCACCTCATTCCAGAAAAGAGCCAAGTCCATCACAGTTGATCATTGTATAATCTTTTTATTAGTACATACAATGTTCTCTTAATTCTATTTACTTCATTCAGCATCAGTTCATATAAATCTTTCCAAGTTTTTTCTGAAATTAACTTGCTTATCATTTCTTATAGAACAATAATATTCCATAGTATTTGTTGTGTCCTGCTTTCTAGAGCCTCCCAATTTGGGGTGACAAACATACCACTGTTTTCTAGAGCTCCTACACTGGGGTGATTAAAATATACTGTCTTAGTGGAGAAGAGATGAGTCAGGACTCCTAAGGATGCTGGAAATATGGAGTCTGTTTATTTCCAGGTCTTTTCCCTTTTTATACCCTCATGCCCTGAAGTAACAAAAACATTGGGTATGTACTAAGTATATACTGCATATGTGGGACCATTAAACAACTTGCTATTTTATGTAGTTTGCCACCTGGTATCATTCTGCTTCTATCTCAACAGAGGTTATCACCATCCCTGACTTCTCAGGAAAGCTAAGAGCCCTTAGGGAAGACAGAGAGCTGAACCAAACACTGTTAGCATGTTCCCTCTGGGCTGAAGGGTCTTATAACCTCACCCAGAGTTTCCCCACTGTCTGTAACCCTCTACAAGTATTCATAAACCATAACCTATTCAATCATTTTCTAACCGAAGAATATCCACTCATTTTCCAGTTCTTTGCCACTACAAAAAGGACTGCTAAAAACATTTTTGCATATGCAGTGACACTGCTGGATCAAAAAGTATGCACAGTTATAAAATGTTTTCTTAAAAGCAAACTTATGTGACAAGCAAATTGCCATTGTCTCCATTTAAAAAATGGAAGAAATTTTACCAAGAGTGCTACGGCTCAGTGAGCAACAGTCACGATTCAGTTGTGCACTATAAGTTCCAAGTTCTTTCTAATTCTGCTTCATCAAGAGTCCAAAATAAAGTTAACCATAAAAGATAGATAGAACTCTCAAGTGCTAAACAAGGCAGCAGTTATGCAAAGTACAATAGCAGTTCACAGAAAAACCAAAATGGCCTGTGATATGTGAGGAAATTTGGCAATTTTTTTTTGTAATTATAACTTTTTATTGACAGAACACATGCCTTGGTAATTTTTTACAACATTATCCCTTGTACTCACTTCTGTTCCTACTTTTCCCCTCTCTCCCTCCACCCCCTCCCCCAGATGGCAAGCAGTCCTATAGATGTTCAATATGTCACAGTATATCCTAGATACAATATATGTGTGCAGAACTGGAAGGATTAGATTCAGAAAATAAAAATAACCCAGGAAAAAAAACAAAAATGCTAACAGTTTACATTCATTTCCCAGTGTTCTTTCTTTGGGTGTAGCTGCTTCTGTCCATCATTGATCAACTGAAACTGAGTTAGATCTCTTTGTTGAAGAAATACACTTCTATCAGAATACATCCTCATACAATATTGTTGTCGAAGTGTATAATGATCTCCTGGTTCTGCTCATTTCACTTAGCATCAGTTCATGTAAGTCTCTCCAGGCCTTTTTGAAATCATCCTGCTGGTCATTTCTTATAGAACAATAATATTCCATAACATTCATAAACCACAATTTACCCAACCATTCTCCAATTGATGGGCATCCATTCATTTTCCAGTTTCTAGCCACTACAAACAAGGCTGCCACAAACATTTTGGCAGATACAGGTCCCTTTTCCTTCTTTAGTATCTCTTTGAGTATAAGCCCAATATTAGCACTGCTGGATCAAAGGGTATAAATGGTTTGATAACTTTTTGAGCATAGTTCCAAATTGCTCTCCAGAATGGCTGGATGTATTCACAGTTCCACCAACAATGTATCAGTGTCCCTGTTTTCCCACATCCCCTCCAACATTTTGCATTATCTTTCCATGTCATTCTAGTCAATCTGATAGGTGTGTAGTGATATCTCAGAGTTGTCTTAATTTGCACTTCTCTGATTAATAATGACTTGGAGCATCTTTTCATATGGTTAGAAATAGTTTCAATTTTTTCATCTGAGAATTGTCTGTTCATATCCTTTGACCATTTATCAATTGGAGAATGGCTTGGAAATCTGGCAATTTTAACGAAACATCTGAATGTATGACTAAAGAAGAGTAGATAACTTATCTTCTCTTCATTAGTAAATTGAGCTAAGATGGTGACTACTGTGGAAAGAAGATATTAGGAAGACTTATGAAAGTTTTTGGGCAAAGGCTTAACATGAAATGATTCTATGGAAAGAAATTTTTAGATAATGTTCTCTTCTTGTATCTTGAGAATGAATATATAGAAAATATATATAAACCTCTCAAAAAGGTACAGAGAACATGCTTTCATTATCCCCTCATTTCTACTTACTTTTAGAACATATTTTTATAAATATACATATAGAACATAATTGTATAAAAGAAGATGATTAAATGGAGCCTCTTATGAAAGTCATTGAAACTTTTAAGATGGCAGACTGTATTACTTATGACAGCTTATCAAATAGACTTAATATATTTAGACTGATCATATCCATTAATGGATATCTGTAGTTACTAGAAGCATAACTTGAATCCTTTGTAGAAAAAGATGTGATTTGGGGAGACGGATGAGGTTTGACTAAGTCAAGTGATCCTTCTGTTTAATGTAATGTAGCCATAATCTAGTTGTTTCTCATGTTGAATATCCTACTGGTGTTGATTACCTTTTCTAGATAGGACAATATTTCATACACATTCTCACCCTGTTAAAATATTTTTGCATAAAGAGAAAAAGAATCATGATATAGTAGGGGAGAATGAAGAATGCAATAATGTGGGGACCAGGAGATCAATGTCTAAGTAATGGATTTTAACATAAAACTTTAGTGCATGATGTTGGAAAAGTTCCTAATCAAGATGTATCTCATTTTTTTTTCTATTTGTAACCTGAAAAAAATTGGACTACTTTATCTCTAATGTACCTGTCAGCTTTGTGTGTATATTATATGTACATTTTTTGGTATCAGCTGCCTGATTCTTGCAATTTGAAAGAACGATTATTTTCAAACATGGATCATTCTTTGTATTATGTGACTTCAGTGAACTTAGAGTTACTTTTATTTAATGGCTTTAGAGTTAGAGGAAAGAACTCTCATTAAGGAATCTGTCAGTTTACCATTCTGTTCAATAATTCTTTGAGGTGGATTCCTTTAGCATATATGCCTGATTTCTAAGCATATGGAAGGTGTCTGCTATGCTTTGTAGCTGTAGAGAAAGAGTTTTGATGATGTAATAGGCTTGAGAGGAAACCTTCAATTTTTTTCCCCCATGACAATGGATATTTTCTGGCATAGGTCACATCAATGGCAATGCACTGAAATCATTGTGTTCAAAGGAGTGAAATGATGGCTGAGAACAAGTGAATCTCCCTTCCCTAGGAAGGCATGTAACCCAACTTCAATCACACCAGGAGTGTTACAAACCATGATGACACTGCCATTCTGAGGAGAGGGGATGAGTTGCAGTGGAGTCTGAGCTAGAGAAAAACAAAGATTGCAAATCCAAAAGAAAAGACAAGAAAATACTTTGTTAAATGATCTGAAGATCAGAGCATTCGGTTCTAGAAATAAATTATCTGTCACATTCTGTGTTTTCTGTGGGGCTGTTTGATAGTTGAAAAGCATCAAAGGGCATAGATGATACATTCTACAAAAATTATATCTTCCAGAACTATCATCACCCTTTATCTTATAGATATCATTTGTTTTAATATTTTGGCAACACATGTAACATGAAAAATAACATTGCTAGTAAAACCTTTAGGCAAAAATATCCCTTTACTTTGAATGTGTCAGATTCAATTCAACAATAATTCAATTTCTTAAAAAAAAATATGTGTAAAATATATGTTATCTCCTAGTTCTGCTCATTTCACTTAGCATCAGCTAAGGAGATCAAGTTTCAAAAAAATGCCTCTGCCCTCAAGGAACTTACATTCTATTCTACTGGGAGGTAGAGGTACATCTTTAAAACTTATCTAAAATAGCAACATTTGCTATCTCTCTGTGGATATGCTAACATATGCTGTTAAAAGTTATTGAACTAGGGATTTCCGGCCAAGATGGCAGAGAAGAGGCACACAGCTGTGTAAGCTCCGCAATTTCTCTCACTATCCATTTCATTACAAACCTCTGAATTAATGCTTGACTGAAAAAAAAAAAAAACACAAATAGTTACCAAGAGAAGACATCCTTGAGATTCGCCAAGAAAGGTCTGTTTTTGCGCGAGGGCCAGGATGGTTTTAGATCGGGAGCAGGCTGAGGGCAGATAGCTAAGAGCACAGCAGGCAGCTCACAGCCGAGCAGATCGGAGCGGGGTGGGGTGTGATTGCAGCCATCTCTGCGGGGAGAGCTTTGCTACAGGATTGGGTACTTTGCCCTAGCAGCAAGTCAGCAGCCCAGCAGAGAAGCTAAAAACACCGGGGGTGAAGAATACAACTCCAAACAGCTAGAGTCTCTTGGGACCTGGCCACCCCTCCCCCACAGTGTCTCAGCACACTCTCAGAGTCTCAGAGCACAGGCACAGCATAGTCCTGCTAGTGCCTCACTGCTGCCCCCGCAGTCTGTAGATGAAGCTTGGTAACACCACCCAGCCCCTCCCCCCAAAAAAACAGATTTCATTTAGGGTTTTTTTTTTTTTTTAATTTACTAGTTTGTCTTTGATTCTTTGACAAAATGAGCAAAAAATTGAAGAGGACTTTAACCCTTGACAGCTTCTATACGGATAGAGAGCAGACTCTAAATCCTGAGGAGACTAAAAACAGCCTATCTCCAGGTGAATCCCCAAAGGAGGAGGTGAATCCTCAGCACAGATGAACCTCATAGAAGAAATTAAAAAGACTCTCACAAGGGAGCTAGAAGAAAAATGGGAAAAGGAGAGGGAGGCTTGGCAAGAGAGTCTGGAGAAGTCATCGCACTCATTTAAAGAGAGACTGGATAAAGAAATAAAATCCTTGAAAAATAGGGTTAGTGAACTGGAAATAGAAAATGGCTCGCTAAAAAAATAAAATTGTCAAAATGGAAAAAAATTCCATAGAACAAAAGAACTCAATTGTACAATTAGAAAAAGATTTTTAAAAAGTGAGTGAAGAAAATACTTCATTGAAAATCATATTTGAACAAATGGAATTGAATGACTTGAGGAGACAAGAAGAATCAGTCAAGTAAATCCAAAAAAATCAATGGAATGAATGTGAAATACTTTCTGGGGAAAACAACAGACCTGGAAAACAGATCCAGGAGAGACAATCTGAGAATCATTGGACTCCCAGAAAGCATGATGAAAAAAAGAGCCTGGACACCATTTTCCAGGAAATTATCAAAGAGAACTGCCCAGAAGTCATAGAAACAGAGGGTAAAATAGACATTGAAAGAATTCATTGATCACCTACTGAAAGGGATCCTAAAATCAAAACACCAAGAAATATAGTGGCCAAATGGCAGAACCCTCAGACGAAGGAAAAAATACTGCAAGTGGCTAGAAAAACGCAATTCAAGTATCGAGGAGCCACAATAAGGATCACCCAGGATCTAGCAGCATCCATATTAAAGGATCGAAGGGCCTGGAATATGATATTCCGAAAAGCTAAGGAACTTGGTATGCAACCAAAAATAACTTACCCAGCTAGAATGAGCATCTTTTTCCGGGGAAGAAGATGGACATTCAATGAAGTAAGCGAATTTCACCTATTTTTGATGAAAAAGCCAGAACTTAATAAAAAGTTTGATCTACAAATATAGAACTCAAGAGAAATCTAAAAAGGTAAAGATTAATCTTGGGAACTATATTTCTGCTATAAAGATGTATAAAGAATACATGTATACCTTGTTCTAGAAACTAGATGTGGAAAGGACATTGTACCAGAAAAAGGGTAAAGTGGGGGTACTACATCTCATGAAGAGGCAAAGGAAACCTATTATATCTGAGAGAAAGAATGGAGGGGGATGAATATAGTGGGTATCTTACTGCCTTCAGAATTGGCTTTAAGAGAAACATTTTAGACATATTCAATCCATGGTGAAACTTCTCCCACCTCATTGAAAAGTGAGAAGGGAAAAGTGAAAAGGGAAGGAATAAGCTAAGCAGAAGGGAATACAGAAACGGGGAGGGAAAGGAGTAAGATAGGGGGAGGAAATCTAAGGCGGGGGGAGGGATACTATAAAGGGAGGGCTGTGAGAAGCAAGTGGTGCTCACAAGCTTAATACTGGGAAGGAGGATAAGGGAGAAAGAAGAGAGAAAAGCATAAACTGGGGTTAACAAGATGGCAAGTAATACAGAATTGGTCATTTTAACCATAAATGTGAATGGTGTAAACGCCCCCATAAAGAGGAAGCGGTTAGCAGAATGGATTGAAAGCCAGAATCCTACAATATGTTGTTTACAGGAAACACACTTGAAGCAGGGAGATACATGCAGGTTAAAGGTAAAAGCTTGGAGCAAGATCTACTATGCTTCAAGTGAAGTCAAAAAAGCAGCGGTTGCCATCCTGATCTCAGATCTAGCTAAAGCAAAAATTGATCTAATTAAAAGAGATAAGGAAGGGCACTATATCTTGCTAAAGGGTAGCATGGATAATGAAGCAATATCAATATTAAACATATATGCACCAAGTGGTGTAGCATCTAAATTCTTAAAAGAGAAATTAAGAGAGCTGCAAGAAGAAATAGACAGCAAAACTATAATAGTGGGCGATCTCAACCTTGCACTCTCAGAATTAGATAAATCAAACCACAAAATAAATAAGAAAGAAGTCAAAAGAGACCTAACTGTGTTTCAATTGATAAATGATGGACAGAAGGAGTTACACCCAAAGAAAGAACACTGGGAAACGAATGTGAACTATTTGCATTTTTTTTCTTCCCAGGTTATTTTTACCTTCTGAATCCAATTCTCCCTGTGCAACAAGAGAACTGTTGAGTTCTGCAAACATATATTGTATCTAGGATATACTGCAAAATATCTAACATATATAGGACTGCTTGCCATCTAGGGGAGGGGGTGGAGGGAGGGAGGGGAAAAATTGGAAGAGAAACAAGTGCAAGGGATAATGTTGTAAAAAAAAATTACCCTTGCATAGATTCTATCAATATAAAGTTATTATTAAATAAAATAAAATAGAATGTTAAAAAAAGTTATTGAACTAGATAAAAGATTAAATCAAAACAATTTTTTCCTTGAAATTATATACAACTTCCCCTCCCCTTTATCCCTTGTCCATTTTTCATTTTTTGTTTCTCATTTCCCCTCCCACTCTCCTCTCTTCCTTTTACTTCCCATTTCTCTTCTCCTCACTTCTGTTCCCTTTCCTTTCATCTCTCCTCTCCCAATACCTTTCCCACCCCTTTACTATTGCTTCTCTCTTTTACTAAACATCTTCATCTGGATAACAATTATAGGTTTATATTGATCAAAAGTATTCTTTTTCTTTCAAAACATACCATGACCAAGTTTTTATACACACACACACACACACACACCCCTGTTGGAACCAGTAAAACATTTTATTATACACCTCTGTGGGTGGAACTTTGTCTAAGTTATTTTGTATTGTGTCTAAGAACTGATAGAGTTGGTGTAATACCTAAAGACGTTCCATTTTACTATGATAATGTTCTTTTTTGTGCCTTTACCAGATCACTAGAAACAGAATATTATTAGCTTTTTCTACCTCTAAGTTTGTAAATCCATGCTTCTATTCTGCTGTTTTCACACACAAAAAAGATCCTTTACTTTTAGAAATGTATAATCTAACTGTCAGAACACAAATTCTATGTGAAATGACAGCTCTTTGTGTAAAGCTATCATGTTTTCAGAGCTACATCCTGCATTAAATCCTTACATTAACTGTGAGAATTTAATTTAGAGTCCTCACAGTCACAGCCAATATCTTGCAATTCTCCTTCAGACTCACTACTGATAGGGCAGTGATTGACCCACCTAGACAGATAGGGTAGAAACTGGAGCAAAGATTTTGAAAGGTCATTTTTTTTTCAAATATAAGCATTACTAGTCCACATTTAGTGATTTGAAAACAGAGTAACATAAGGAAAAAAAAAACATACTATGATATTTCCTTTTCTTAATTTCCTTTTAAGAATTTAGGAATGCTTTTCTTTAATGGACATGGTATTAGAAAAAAAATGATTCTTAAGTTATATGAAGTTCAAAGAATTAGAGAATTTTGGAGAAGCTAGATGGCACAGTAGATAGAGAATTGGCCCTAAAATCAGGAGGATCTGAGTTCAAATCTGTAACTTAACCCTAATTTCCTCACCTGAAATAGAAAGAATATCTGGATTTGTTTATGAAAATGCATCTGCAACCAAGAGGCAGTGTCATGTACTTAACAGATCAGTGGACATGGAGTCAATGTGATCTGGTTTCAAATCTTATCTGATACTATCTTTATGCCCTTAAATATGTCACTTATCATTTCTGGGCCTCAGTTTTCTTGTCTAGGTATTGATGACCCAGTTCTGAAAATATAATGCGATTATCTTTAAGTATAAAAATATAACTTTAAATATAAAATAGTGCTTACTGAGTTCCCACCACTTCAGTAGCCTGTTTCTGATTCACAGAAGATGGTTAGAATTGAATCTATCTATCTTTTGTTGAGATCACTGCACTCTTGCCATCTAAACATAAAAAAATATATAATTTTAAATATAAAATATAACCTCAAAAATGTAACTTTCATGTTTTTTAACTTGTCAAAATGGAACAATACTAATTTCCACGAATTGTGTATGTATGTGCTCTAAAATAATTTCAGCGTGTTTTAGCGAGTTTTATGGTTAAATGTACATCATGGGCAATGTTTGTTTAATTTAAAAAACTAAAAATCTCCACATCCATGGAATCATGCCTGATCATGAATATTCATTTGATTTGGCTTCAGTAAAAGTGTGATTTCATCAGCATGAGTACTCCCTACTACTGGTGTAGATCATGAATATTCATTTGTATGAAACATAAAGAAGTTAAGCTCAGATAATAAATGGTTTGAGATTAGTCTTGGGAAAAAAGTGACCATCATATCTCTGTGACCCTATTGTTTCATTTTAAATGAATCTTACAAGGATAAAATTAAATTTGGAAAAAAAATAAATGAGACAATTCAACAATCTTTTGTTTAGTTTGATTATTTTAAATTAAATAATCAATTATATAATATCCAAAAATGTTTGAAAGAGTTAAAAATCTCAAAAGTTGAAAGGAATTTTTAGAAAAAGGAGTGTTTCTTGTCAGTTTTTGGTCATGATAAACTTTGCAGAAAGTCTCCTCTGAGTATGGTAATTGCTGTCCCCAAGATGAGTATTTTTCAAAGGTACAACCATAGAGAAAGAATGTTAGAGGGGAAAGTATTTGGGTATTTAAAACCTGCTATTTGTCAGAATAAAAGCTCTAGTTTTTGGATCTTAGGAATAAAGTTATTATGGTAATAATTAAAACCAAGATGGTATCCTCTGATTATCACTTGAAATAGCTGCATTAAAATGCACCCTTTGGGTATTCAATAATCAATGTTTTAAATTTCAAAGCACATTGTCTCAGAAATTCAGACAGTATTTCTAGAAAGCAAGCATTTGTAGAATTAGAAAAATAGTATGATGATAATGTCAAGTAGAATACTGAAATGCACTAGTGGATAGCTTGGAGATTCAATTTGGGAATTAATTTCAGTCTGCTCAATGACCTGAAAATTTTCCCTGGAAGAGTCTCTCTTCAGCTACATGATCCTGGCCTTTCTCTCCCATTCTCAATGACCTGAAGCCTTTCACTGATTCAGAGCTTTCCAATGAACAAATTGCATTCTGATTGAAACGTGACTTCTAATTTTCCAGCTGGAAGGAATGTTGAAGAATATGGGTAGGTTGATATGTGGAAAATGCATGAAGCCTTTCCCAGAGTGAGTTAGTACTGGACAAAACTAAACCTGAATGAAAATGGGAAAGAACATTGCTTTCTTGCATAGCAGTAAAGCTTCAAATGAATCATAATTTAGTGTTTGCAGAGTATCCATGAAGATATTTTTTCCTCATATGATTCTGAGCAGGAAGATCCATGGGGTAGCTAACGTCATTTCAACTGATGATCTTGATGGCAACAAGGATGCTGGATCTGCAACCAATCCCATGACTGGTTTTTCCACTGCATAGGTGACATCCAACTAAAATTAACATGGAGAAAGCCATGAAGGGTCAAAAAAGAAAAAGAGAAATTATTTCACAAGTATAGACTTAGAAAAGATTTCTGAGGCCATCTTATCTATTCATCTCATTTTGTAAACGAAGAACTTTGGCCTAAAAATCTTAAGTGACTCATACAATGTCACACAGTAAGCAATAAATAGTACTTGAGCCAGGTCCTCTGACTACAAACACAGTGATTTTTCTGTGATATAGAAGGCAATATGTGAGGCACGTGTGTAGGCACATGCACATGCATGTAGCAGATGTTTTATATGTGCAAAGGAAAATTTCTACCTTCTTTGCTTTGTAAACATTGAATTTTTCTTTTTAGTGGTTTGACTATATGTACATGAACTTCAGATCTTTTGGGGCAAAAAAAAAAATTGGCAAAAGTACATCTCTCTGCAGTAGCCTTCCCTGAAGCACTCTCCATGTATCTTATGTGTACATGACCATATAAAACATTGCATCCCAGGGGACTTTTCAATATTCTCTGTATGCAATACATGGCAACAGTTCTAAGTAAAGTGAATCAAATATAGCAATGATGTTGATTTATTCCTTGAGTGGGAGGGTGAGAGGGTCATGGCTGAGGTTTTGAATTTGCATCAACTGGAATGGTCAGGAGAACTGATGCTAAGAGGTTTTTTGACCTCCCTGGGTATAATAAAGTTGATTTCATCACTTTTCCTTTTTCAGGAAGGATAGCTATATACCAGACCACAGTTCAGGTGCTGATTAGATTTTTTCCTTCTTGATAAGAGAATGAGAAGGATATTTTGCTAGTCCTGTGTCATTCTGTAGGCCAATACATAGTAGAATTGATACTAGAAATGGAAGTGTGAGTATTGATTCTTAAATATTAGGATAGAGCTTGTAATATGACAATACTTATGCTTTAGGAAGGTTATTTTGATTTCTACAATGCAGGATGGATTGGAGATTGGAAAGACTTTGAAATTAGGATACCAGTTACAGGACTATTATTCCATAGTCCAGATAAGAAGTATTGATGGTATTAACTAGGGCAGTAGCTATGTGAATGAATTTAATGGACAAAGGGGAGCAATATTAGATAAAATTTGGCAACTGACTGAAGAGAGAGATAGAGGCAATAGAGAAGAGTCAAGATTCCTAATTGCAAACTCAGGGGACCAGGAGAATAGTGTTATTCTACATAGGCACAGAGAAGTTTGGAAGAGGAGTAGATTTTGGGAAGGAAAATATTTAATTTTGGACAATTTGAATTTCATGTGCTTATGAGACAACTACTGAGAAATATTTAGCTGGCGATTGACTAGAGTTCAGGAGATATATTAAGTCTGGCTTAAGATTTGCGAAATATCTAAATAGTGAAGGTATAGAAACTCATAAGATCTGATAAAATAAAAAAATGAAAAAAAATTAAGTGCTTTAAAATGTAAAATACTGTGGCAAGCAATGGAAAGTTGGGGAAGAAGAAGGTAAAGAAAAGATTTACTTGAGCTTCTCTTCTGTCCTTTTCCCACAAAATTAATTTATAGGAGAAGATTCCGGGAAGATGGCAGAATAGGTCAGGAAATTTTGAGCTCTCCAGATTTCCCCCACAAATAGCACAAATTTGCACCTGAGGACAAACAGAGACTGATGAAAGACAAAGAAGACTTTGGGCAAAATAGGAATCCTCCTTGTATAACCCAAAAAGGCCTGAAGCAAGACCTGGGGTGGGATTAATACACATGAACTGCAAACACTTTTGGAGTAGCTTGGCAGGCACAGCCACCAGGAGCCCTGGAGCTAGCTAGGTTTGGCATCGCTTGTATCCTATGAAAAGTATAGCACTCTCCAAAATCTATAAAGAAATAAGAGAGGGAGGGAAAAGGATAAATTGGGGCATAGAAGGATATGTAGATTTATGGCAATGGGACAAGGTTTATAGATTAATGGGCAAGGGATAAAGAATAAAGTGGGGTGTAGAAGGGTGGGTGTGTAGAGTTATAGTAATAGAATAAAGTGTGTAGATTAATGGGAAAGGGATAAACAATGGGAAAAGGGTGGCATGAGATAAAGTGGGGAACAGAAGGGTGTTTAGATTATCAGGAGTGGGATAAGGACCATAGATTAATGGGAATGGGATGGGAGTAAGGAAATAGTGGGAGGGAGAAGATAAGGGAAGGATCTATGTCTGGGGGAAGGTTAAGCAATAACAAAGCAAGTTAAGTAGCAGAATTAAAGTAGAAGAGGAATAAGAAAGAAGAGATATATAAAAACACTACAACAAGGATCAGGAGTAGAATTTATTAGGAAAAAAGTAGGACTGATGAGCATTGATCTTAGACAAAATCAAACCTAAAGATTCAATCAAGAAAGAAATATACAATATAGTAATATTGTTTTAGATGCTTATTTACATATGGGTAAATGGGTATGTATACATATATGTGTGTCAGTACATAGGGGTGTATATATATATATATATATATATATATATATATATATGTATGTATGTATGTATTTGTGTTTGTAGCTATATGTACAGGTACAGGTGCATAGGTGTATATGTATATGTGTATTTAGGTATATATATATATATATATATATATATATATATATATACGTGTGTGCGTGTGTGTGTGTGTGTGTGTGTGTGCTTAACTATAGCCTGTTTAAAAGAGATTGATAAAAAGGAAAAAAAAAGAATAAAATAAAAGGTGCTCAGTAGAGAACAAAAGAATACAAAGAAGCAAAGGAAAGGTAGACACTTATGATTATAATATCTTCCATTATTATATATGCTTTCTTGAAATGGAAATTTATTATTATATATTTTGAATCTTTTTTGATGTTTTATTGGGCACATGGCAATGGTTTTTGTTGTGATTGTTATTTAACATTTCTGTCTTTTTTTCCTATTCTCTTTTTTTCTTATTTTGTATTAAGTTCAATAAATAAGGGGAAAAAAACTAAATTAAATTATAATATTTAAGCCCTAGTCAGGAAGCACTCAATTGTTTGACTCTCCCCTCCCCTCCTTGAATGCCTTCACAGCTTTGAGCAATGATCTAAGGACATATGTTTCCCTTGGGAGAGAGAGAGATACATCTAAGTGCCTTTTCCTATTCCTTCCCATGATGGAAGGATGAGAAGCATGACAGAAAGACCTCTCTTAGAGATGTTGATAGTTTCACTGTTAAAAAGCCAGTTTCCATCCCTGCTTCCAACAGACATTCTGTGTTGTCTTTAAAATATTAGAACCCTAAAACCAAAACAAAATTAAAAACCCCAAACAAATCTTTTATATTAAACCTGAGGATTAAGAGGGAGATAGGGAGGATGCAGTTAAAGAGTGAGAGGAAAGAATCAGAAAGCCAATCCTGAGGCATGTCCTTAATTAGGGGGCAGGCAATGATGTTGATCCAGCAATCTAGATTGAAATGTCATTGATAGGTAGGGGAAACCAGGAAAAATCCATGCAATGGAAGGAAAGGTAGTAGAGAGCAACTAGTAGGAGGAATTAACAATATAGACAGAGTGAAATGTGAAGACCATCGAGATAAATGAGGAGATATATATATATATATTGTTGTTCAGAAGTGAGGACTCAGTTGAATATGGATTCAAAAAATAGGAAATCATGATGGGATGAGAAGACATGATGAAAATGAAAAACACATTTAGAAGGAATAAGTAGATCATTATCAGAATACAGAATTTTAGATTTTAAAATTATTAAAAAAAAATAGCTACTGTTGATGGTAAAATCTAAGGTAGGAGTTTATAAACTTTTCTGTGTCATAGAAATTTTGTCAGTCCAGGAAAGCAAATAGTTTTTCCCCTTGGAAAAGTATCTTTAAATGCATAAGAATAAATATATAATATTTTTAAAAATTGGTTGTATTAGAAAATAGTTCTCACAAAGATAGAGGCAGAGAGTAGTAGTTGTAGTCCTACTCATTATAATCATTGTCATAATCTTACTAATAAAAGTATTAGTAGAAATAGCAGTTGTTGTCATCATCTTTGTTGCTATTGTTATCATCATTGTCCTTGTCTTTGTAGTAGAAGTAGTAGTAGTAGCAATTGCAGTAGTAGAAGTAATAGAAATACTACCCTACTACTATTACTTCTATAAATACAATTACTACTACTTCTACTTCTGTTATTACTATTTCTACCACTACTATTTGTACCACTAACACTACCATTATTACTTCTACTTCTACTACTACTACTATATTACTACTACTACTACTACTCCTCCTCCTAGTAGTAGTATTACAACTACTACTACTGCTACTACTTCTACCACTACTGCTTCTAGTTTGTGTAAGTGGTGATTTCTAGCCTTATCCTTTACCATTCAATCTATTTAAAATATAAATTGTCTAACCTTTCAAAAACCATTTTTCTACATGGCTCATTAAAATTGATTTTCATTCCCCTTACCATTCTCTATATATCCTCTACTTTTCCTCCATCCACCCTTCAAACATACACACACACACACACACACACACACACACCACCACCACCACCACCACCACCACCATTTTCATCCCTACCACTACCACCATAGAAACCTCTTTTTAGTAAAGATTTTACACATTGGTTCTGTATATCTTCATATGAATTTAAGCTAATATAAGTAAATGAACAATTTTAATTCACTCCTCTTTTTAAATAGTATTGGTCACTATTAATGATAAAAATCAAATTAAAATAACTCATTTCAGATTAGGTAAGATGACAGGAAAAGATAATGGTGAATATTGGAGGGGTGGGAAAACTGGGACACTAATGCATTATCAGTGGAGTTGTGAAATGATCAAACTATTTTAGAGAGCAATTTGGAACAATTCCCAAAGGGCTACAGAACTGTGCATACCCTTTAATTGAGCAGTGCCACTACTGAGT
Source organism: Antechinus flavipes (assembly GCF_016432865.1). Lineage (NCBI taxonomy): Eukaryota > Metazoa > Chordata > Mammalia > Dasyuromorphia > Dasyuridae > Antechinus > Antechinus flavipes. The sequence goes on from NC_067400.1 coordinate 55,919,731, forward strand.
CTGTATCCCAAAGAAAAAATAAGAGAGGAAAGGACCCACATGTGCAAAAAGTATTTGTAGCAGTTCTTTCTGTAGTGGTAAAGAATTGAAAAGTAAAGGTTGCCCATCAATTGGAGATTGGTTGAATAAATTATGGTATATGAATGCAATGGAATATTATTGTTCTATGAGAAATGGTGAGGAGATTGATTTCAGAAAAGTTTGGAAAGACTTATGTGAACTGATGTTGAGCAAAGTAAGCAGAACCAAGAAAACATTGTGCTCAGTAACAATAAGATTATATGATGATCAATCTTCCCCAAAATTCAATGATCCAAGGCAATTCCAATAAACTTTGGATGGAAACTGCCATCCATATTCAGAGAGAGAACTATGGAGACTGTAGATAGGAACATACTATTTTCACCTTTTTTTCTTCTGTTTTTTTTTTTTTTTTGTAGTTTTTCTCTTTTGTTCTGATTTTTCTCTCCCAACATTACTCATATGGAATGTGAAAAAAAAATGAATATACATTTATATCCTAAAAAAAGCAAAATTGAAAAAGGAAGTTAAAAAAGTATTTAGGTTTTAAGCCCTGTCTCTAGTTGTAGAAATAAAGGCTTTGGGATATTTAGGTACAATAGATAGAGCACTAACCCGGGAGTAAGGGGATTAGACACTTGACACTTACTAGCTGTATGACCCTGGGCAAATCACTTAACCCTGATTTTCTCCAAAAGAAAGAAAAGAAAAGGGAAAGAAAGGAAAGGAAGGGGAAAAAAGAGAAAGGAAAGAAAAGAAAAGAAAAAGCAGAAAGACTATCATTTTTTGAAGATATTTGAGATAGCAATGAACATGTCAAAAAGGCACATTGGAGGATCTACTCTGTCTCCACATAAGTCCAATACTTAACATCCTGTAGTGAACTTTCAGTTACATTTATCCTTTAAACACAGGGAGCTAATATCTTCTTTGTGTCTTTCTTTCGGCTTCCACTATCCTTAATGCCTTTTCCTTGGCCTCTTGAAAGCATTTATATGATTTATTCTCTTCTCTCTCTCTCTCTCTCTCTCTCTCTCTCTCTCTTCTCTCTCAGTCTCTCTCTCTTTCTCAGTCTCTCTCTCTCTCTCTCTCTCTCTCTCTCTCTCTCTCTCTCTCTCTCTCTCTCTCTCCTCTTTCCCTTGATTGAGTTCAAGTGTCCTGTTTTTCCAATTTCCTTAATTTAGCCATGTTCAATAGGACCAATGTAGCCCCTCTACATATACTGTGCACCTACTTATGGGGTCATTATTTTTTCCCCTTTTCCACAGGATTTATGAATGTAAATTTGAGTCTTCACCTTTGCTACTGCTGGGCAAACTCTTCTGCTGGAGCCACAGTTATTTTGCAAGTCAGCAAGACTTTCTCCAGCACTGGATCAGAGTTAACATTGGTAACTTTGCTCTAAATTCCACCTTTAATGAAAAAACAATATGGGCAGAGGTCAGAGAAATATAAATCTTAAGAAACTCTTTTCTTTAGTGAAAAGTTTGCACCAGCCCTAGACACTGCATACACACACACACACACACACACACACACACACACACACACACTAACTGTATGATTTTCTTTGGTCAATCCTATTTTAACATATTATTATCTGTTAAAGAAGCATTTGAAAATAAAAGGGCAAGGGGTATTGGGGTTCATTGGTTAGTGGTTAATCGGGCCGTGACTTTGGTTTTGAGTTAATTTCTTCCAACGTGGTGAGCCCTGTGCTGCTCTGTGATCCAATTCTTTTATCCCGATGGTGCTTTTCATTCTGTGTTATTCTCCATTGTTTTTGGCCTCACGTCTTCCTGCAGAATTCCTTTCTGCAAACTCCATCTCAGGCTGAGGCCTCTGGGTAACATGAGACGCCCCTTATTTCCCAGCAGACAGAACATTAAAGATTGGTCTGCCGACCAGCTGCAAAGACAGGTGTTATTGTCATTTACTCGACACTCCTCCCTTTGCTTGTCCTAATAATTTCCCCTTACAGTCCTGTCAATCCTAAAGGGAATGAGAAGCTTTTATATAGTGGTGAATAGTAGAGGATTAAAAAAAAATTCACCTGCATAGATAATGTAGTCCTCTGACCTGCCTTATAATCCTAGAACTATGTCTTTTGGGCTTTTTTTCTTTTTTTCATTGATCATTCAAGTAAGCAGCAGTGGGAAACATACAATTTATTTAGTCTTTTGTCTTCTAGTTCCAAGGCTTTTTGGAGGTCAGCTAATCTTTATATGTTGTTTTCCCAGGAACTGGAAACATGAGATAAATGTGTCTTGCCTCTCTCTACCCTCACCGCCAAGGGGCAAACAACTGAGATGAGGTTTAGTTTGGACAGTATAAGGTTTATGGTAGAAACTTAATGGTTCTTGAGCTTGTAAAAGGTATCCTAGGGTCAAGACCTGGAACTTAGATTTATCAATAGTCATCTTCCTGGGATACCAACTTTGGCACTCAATCATTTCTAGGATTGTATCTTTGTCTTATTCTTCCTTATTAAAGTTCCATGATCTCTGAACTGATTCTCAATGGCCCATGTCTGGGACCTTCCTGGTCCCTCACCTGATATTAGTTCAGAGATCTGCTTTTCCAGAAATCTAATAATCCATGCTCCTTTTGCTGCTGTTGCTAATATGTACTTTCTTAGTATTCCTGTTCCTCTTTCTTTTGTCCCTTTATTATATAAATATACTTTTAGAGAGTATTTTTTAAGGTAGAAGAGAAAACACAGTTTCAGAAATAATGTACCAGAGGATGATAATTAGGAGTGCTCAAATGCTCTCTCTGATGTAGATTTCTTTTTATGTGACCCTAGGCAGTGCTAATTTGCACTGGTAAAGGGTTTTTCCTTATCTGGGAGTTCCCTGTATCATGTCAGTTCTCTATCCTATAAAAATAATTTCATTCTCAGGCTATGTGATTCCTCTTAAGGCATTCTATTTTAAAGTCCTCCAAAGTCTTGGCTTTGGCCATACCTTTGATCCTCCCTTAGTTCAGAACAGCAAACAGTTATATTTGTTTCTTTCATGGCTTTGGATGAAAATGGCAGCTTCCCACTAGAAAATTCCCAAGCCAGATTTAGGATTTCCTTTTCTAGATTCTTTGGATTAAATTCTCTACTCTATTCTTTTTAACCTAGACTGACTCTTGGCTTGTAAGTAATCTTCCTGTTGGGTTTAACTCATTGTTATGAGTTGTACATTATTGTACTCATTGTACATATATCATATAACCACTTAGTTAACCAGATATGTAATTTGCTTCTCTCCACAAGAGATCAGTAAGGAAATACACATAGATAAATAATATGACTCCTATCATTGTTAAATTTTGATTGAGATTTCTTATAGACAATAATATTCCATAACATTCATATGCCATATTATTTAGCTATTCTCCAACTGGTTGGCATCCACTCAGTTTCCAGTTTCTTGCCACTACAAAAAGGGTTGCCACAAATATTTTTGTACACTTAGGTCTCTTTCCTTTTTGTTCCCTTTTCCTTTTTTGGGATACAAACTCAATAGTTTGAGACATTGCTGGATCAAAGAATCAAATACTCTTTGAGCATAGTTCCAAATTACTTTCCAGAATGGTTAGAACCGTTCACAATTCCACCAACAACATATGTGTCTCAGTTTTTCCCCATTCCCTTCAAAATTCATCATTATCTTTTCCTGTCATCTTAACCAATCTGAGAGATATGTAATGGTACCTCAGAGTTGTTTTAATTTGCATTTCTTTGATCAGTAATGATTTAGCACAAAATGTGAAGAATTTGAAGTATGTTTAGGTAGATTTGCTTTCTTTTTACTGTTCCTGATGCATAGTAAAATCTTAATATCTTTCTATCTCTTTTTTTCTTTCTTTGTCTTTCTCCTATCCTCTCTTTCATCTGTCTCTGTCTATATGTTTCTCTCTTTCCCCTCTCTTTCTCTTTCATCTTCTCTATCTCTCACTGTTTCTTTCATGTTTGTATCTTTAATCATCAATGCCATTATCCTTCTTATTATCTCTTAAAAGAATGAGGACCAGGAGGTAGAACCAAAATGGTGAAGAAAAGGCAGGAAGTTGCCCAATCTCTCCCCCAAACTGCTCCAAATTCCTTTAAATAATGACTCTAAATAAAATTTTAGAGCATCAGAACAACCCTAAGGATGGAACAGAACAATCTCCAGCTCAGCAGAAAAGGTTGGTGACACTGGAATGGGACTCCAGAATACACTCCCAGTGCAAGGTATGCCTGCAGCAACCCCAACGCAGCCCCAACACGGCCAAGTCCTAACCTCTGAATTAGAGGCAGTGCTGCTGACTTTCAGATCTCTCAGCCCATGGACACTAAAGAGGAGCTGGAAGGTCCGAGAAAAGGTCTGTGAAACCACAATGGACCCCAGAGCTCAATCCCAGTGCAGGCACTGGCCCAACTCCAGCCCCACCCCAGCATCAGTGAGACATGATCTCTCAATCAGCAGCAGTGTTGGAGGCTTCTGGACCTTCAATCCCGGGACAGCAGGGAGGACTTGGAAGATCAGTGGAGAAGGTCTGTTTCAACAAGATGGCAGCACCAGGACATTACTGGTCAGTGGAGCCCCAGCCTGGGCCTGCACACTAGATATTAACAGCTACAGTGGGGTGGAGACACTCCTAACAGTACCAAGGCAGAAAAGAATGTTTGTGCTCAGATTCCTAGAAAAAATTCTGAAAAAAAAAGCTGCACAAAAACTCTGAAGCTTGTGACAGTGTGCCTTCCTCCCTTGAAATGCAGCTCTACTTTAATAAAGAGTTAAAAGCAGTTAAAAGAGATAGATCAGGAAAATGAACAGAAAACAACAACAAAAAAAAATGTTTCTGTTATGTTATGACCTTGAAACAAAGAATTTTTACAAGGTACTAAGTGGAATTGATGAGACAATGATTATCTAGTTTAGCCTGGTGCTTAATAATTCTCTATGTTCAGTATGATTGATTTAATCTTACAACAAATAATGATTTCCTAGAGATATAATGATTGGTTTATACTTAGTGTAGAGCATATAACATGGGACTCAGAAAACCCTTAGATTCAGCGAGCTAGATTCAGATAGAGGCAGAGAAGACAAAGGACTGGAGGCAGGACCTCAAGCTCTTGAAGAGAGATTCATTTCCATCTTCATTAGCCCTATGGTGGCAGGCCTGTCCTACTTAACTTCTCCACTGAAACCAAGACTCCAGAAGGCCTTTAAGAAAGCTAACTGTGCCCCAGGAAAGGAGATAAGACTTTGAAAGAGATAATAAAAGATTTGGACTTTAACACCTAGCTACTCTCCTAGTAATTACTGAACTGAAAAGAAGGCTGCCCCAGAGACCCCAAGAAATCCAAATCAGAGAACATTACATCTGACTATTGAAAGTTATATTAGTGACAAGGAAGATCGAAACATATACTCAAAAGATGATAACAAAATCAAAGCTTCTACATCCAAAGCTTCCAAGAAAAATAAGAATTGGACTTAGGCCATGGAAGAGCTCAAAAGAGACTTTGAAAATCAACTCGCTTAGGTTAGAGAAAAAATTAGGGAAATAATTAAGAGGGGCATAAAAGGAAATACAAAAAGCTAATTAGAAGATTGTTTTAAAAAGCAAAATTGGGAAAGGAGGTCCAAAAGCTCACTGAGGAAAATACTTACTTAAAAATAGAATTGAGCAAATGGAAGCTAATGACTTTTTATTTATTTATTTGTTTGTTTTTGCTGAGGCAATTGGGATTAAGTGACTTACACAGGGTCACACAACTAGGAAGTATTACGTGTCTGAGGCCAGATTTAAACTCAGGTCCTCCTGACTTCAGTACTGGTGCTCTACCCACTGCACCACCTAGTAGCCCCTGGCTAATGACTTTTGGAGAAATCAAGAGAAAATAAAGTAAATCCCCCAAATGAAAAATATAAAAAAATGTAAAATATCTCATTGGAAAAAAAACACAACTAACCTGGAAAATAGATCCAGCAGAGATAATTTAAAAATTATTGGTCTACCTGAAAGTCATGATAAAAAAACAAACCAAAAAAGCCTATCATCATCTATCAAGAAATTATCACGAAAAACTATCATGATATTCTAGCATCAGAGGATAAAATATATATTGAAAGAATCTATGAATCACCTCCTGAAAGAAATCCCAAAATAAAAATGCCCAGGAATATTAGAAGACTCCCAGGTCAAAAAGAAAATATTGCAAGCATCCAGAAAGAAACAATTCTAATACAGTGGAGCCACAGATGGGATTAATACAAGATTTAGCAGCTTCTACACTAAAGGACTGGAGGGCTTGGAATATGATATTCTGGAGAGCAATGAAACTATGATTGTCACCTAGAATCACCAATCCAATAAAACTTAATATAATCCTTCAGAGAAAAAAGTGGTCATTAAATAAAATAGAGAATTTTCAAGCATTTATGATAAAAAGATAAGAACTGAATGGAAAATATAATTTTCAAATATAGGACTCCGGAAAAGCATGAAGAGGTAATCAGGAAAGTGATATCATAAGGGACTTAATTATCTGTTTACATTCCTACATAGGAGGATGATAAGTGTAACTCATTAGAATGTTCTAATTATTATAGCAGTTAGAAGCGGTATATATATAGAGAGAAGGTATAATATGAATTGAATATAAAAGGATAATATCTTTTTTTTTTAAATGATGAAATTAAGGGATAAGAGAGGAATGTACTGGGAAAAAAGGAAAAGGAGAAGTAGAATGGTGCAAATTATCTGCCATAAAAAGAGGCAAGAAAAAGCTTTTACAGTGGAGAGGAAGAGAGGAAAGAGAGGGTGAGTGAACCTTACTCTCATCAGAATTGAGTCAAATAGGAAATTACATGCATATTCTATAGGGGTATAGAAATCTCTAATACTGCAGGAAAATAGGAGGGGAATGGGATGTGGGAAGGTGGGAAGGGTGATAAAAGAAAGGACATGTTGGTGAAGGGAGTGGTCAGTAGTAAAACACTTTTGAGGAAGGACAGGGTGAAAGGAGAGAGAAAATAAAAGGGGTAAATATAATCAGCAATACTAATAGAAAAAAATTGAAGCAAGTTTCTCTTATGGCTCAGGGAGACGATGAGCAGGATGCTCTCAGAAAAGACAACAACCTGGAAAATCCTCCATGAACAAAGTGAAATATACTTTATGGTGTATTTCAAAGTAATACAAAGTAATAGCAATGTTCTGGGATGACCAGCTGTAAATAACTTTGTTATTCTCAGTAGTACCATCATCCACAACTAGAAGTAATTATGATAAAAAATCTTATCCATACCCAACTGATTTTGTCTGAATACAGATGGAGACATACTCTATTTCACTTTCTATCGCTCTCTTTATTTTTATCTTTATTTTTTTTCTTGAGGATTTTTATTTTCATTAGGGTGAGTGATATATGTTTTTTTTTCTTTTTCATAACTTGACTTTTATGGAATTGTTTTTCATAACTTCACATGTGGTTTCTTAATTGTGTATAGTGATAAGTGAGGGAAGCTAAATCTAAATCAAGAATCTTAAACACAAATGTAAAAAAATGTTTTAAATGTAACTGGGGAAAATATTGAATGAATAAATAAATAAACTAACAAATTGATTAATTAATTAATTGAAAAGAGAATGCGGGCCTAAACAAACTTTTGGAATTTATAGTACTTTGTTAACAATATTATTACTATGTGATTACTACTATGCTTGAAGGGTCTTTGAGTCTTTAGTCCAGTAGTGTCTCTACTGGGATTTTATCCCCCAAAAAAGATCAAAAAGGAGGGAAAAGGACTCACATGTACCAAAAAAATGTTTGTGGCAGCTCTTTTTGTAGTGTATTACATAGTAGTAATCACTAAGGTAATTGTTGTTGTGAGTAGAGAACAGAGATCAGATGTAAGAAATGTTTTGAAGGTAAGAAAGATTTCTTCAGGTCCAAGAAAGCCCTGGAATCCCTATGGAAGAGGTTACTAAGGAGAATGATATACCTATTATTAGTGATTGAAATCTCTCTCTCTAGTTTCCCACTCACTTGGCCTCTATTCCAAGTAGCAAAAAGGGGGCTTACCTTCCTTTCTATGATTTTTTTTATTGGTTTGATTTTTTGGCCAACCAGTCCATTCTACTCTGATTGAGAAACTTTTAGAAAACCAGATCATAATAAGAAAATTAGAAGTTCCATATTCTGTGCTATTAGTCACTGCTGCCAGAAATGTATCACAGTTGATATTTTTTGCTCCCTAGTATTTTCCCCCATTTTTGCAGTTAATAATGGCTTCTGTCCCCTTAGAAATTACAATTTCATTACAATTTTCCTTAGAAATTATAATTTCATTAAATATACAATTTAATGAATATATATAATTTGCTTCTTAAATATACTCATTATATGCTATTATTTCATTGAAATTATTCATTTACATATCTTATTCACACATTAGATTATAAGCTCCATGAAGACAGTAATCATGTCTTATCTAATCTTTGTAACTCTCTCAAATCTTGGCAAAATGTTCGAGTTGATGCACTGAGGTCCCAAGCATGTGAGGCTAAATAGTAATTAAACCATACTCTATTAATATATGCTTAGAGAAAGAATGGCCCCCGCCCACTCTTTGTGCAAATTCTAGTGTATTTTATAGGAAATGATGTAGGGACGATTTTGGTAGGTGGAAAGAGAGGGGTGGAGAGAGAGGCAGAGAGAGACTGCTGGTCCGGTTCATGTTACGGCTGCTCTCACTTTCTATGGCCATCCCCCTTCACCTCCACAGCAAAATCCATATAGTTGATGCTTAATACTAAATCAGTGGGTCTGAGTTCAAATTTGGAATCAAATACTCACTAGTTGGGTGATCTTGGGCAAGTTATTTAACCCCATTTGTTTCAGTTTCCTCATTTGTAAAATAAGCTGCAACAGGAAATGGTAAATCACTATATATCTTTGCTAAGAAAAGCTCACAGGGGTCACAAAGAATTGTTCACAATTGAAGTAACTAATCACCAACAACAGAATGTGCTGCGTGCCATAGACTGTTTCATAGAATAAATGTTTTGTTTCTACCCATTTTAAAATCAGGTATTTCTGCATTATATATGCCCACTAATATATTAACCGTATGATCCATAGTTTACAAAACACTGACAAGCCTCTCTTTTTCCTGGGAGGGTTTATATAGTGTTCTTTACTATACTTCCTCCTAGTAGTCACTAAGAAGAAATAGGAAATGGGAGGTTATAGAAATAGCCTAGGCTAGAACTAAGGTGATTTTGATTGTGAGTGGAGAAAAGAGGGCAGATAGAGAAGAATGTGCTCCGTTTGGAGTTAGAGAAACCAGATTCAAATCTCAGTGCTCTCCCTTATTACCTGTTTTACTTTGGATAAATTGTTTAATTTCTCTAGACTGGAAGCTCTACACCTATAAAATAAGGGGATTGGTCTGGATAACCTTTGAGATCTCTTCCAATTCTTTATGAATTATAAATGAAGAACAATAGTAAGATTTAAAGGCATTCAAAGTTTTCCAAGTATTTTAAATATATTAATTCTTTGAGAGCAAGGACTATTTCATTTATGTCTGTCATTCTATCCCAAAACCTGCTTCAGTGCTGGCACATAGTAGGTATTTAATGAATATTTGTTAGTTGATCTCATTGGAGTCTTACAGAAATCCTCTGAGAAAGATAATGTGAAATGCTTATCTCTATTTTGTAGACCAAGGGGCTAAGGTTAAAAAGACTTGATGACATTCATGGCCATAAAGATAGGATTGGAGCATCATTTAAGCTTTAGTTTTCCTCACCCCAAGTTTAGCCTTCTGTTGTACAATAGCACCTCTCAAATGGAGCTCCTCAGAAGAGAGGAACTTTATGTCAAATGACTAAAAAGCAATGGCTTAGCAAAATCTGCTGATTTGTGTATGGGGATTCAAATGTTCATCCAGAAAACTCCCACAATGGGAATAGAGTTGGCAAATAATCATTGCATTTTCAGGTTCATAGCAAGGTACATTGCATTTTCATATTGTGTGCCTAAAATTCAATGTTTGCCTGTTTCTTGAAATGAGTGGGTGATAACTAGCCCTAGGATTTCATTGAATTTTTTTTTTATTCACATGCTGCAAGGGAGCGTAAAATATGCTCCAGGATTTCAGCCCAAGACATTCTTAATACACAGCATTTCTTTCTTTCATTCTTGCCTGAGAGAATTCTTATATTAAACCCAGTCACAAATCTTGCCTTACAGCCTGTGCAGAGAGAAGAGGTCATAAGGAGAAGGTGTTAGTATTGGAAGAGTTGTGAAAGAAGTGATAGAATTTTATAATGGTACCTGAAAAGGGAAAAAAAAAACCCTCTAGGGTAGAATCTGGTAATCCCTGATTTTGGATCCTGTCAACTGAGATGTGCATACTGGAGTGAAGCCCTTTGTTAAATACTGATTACTAAAAAGTAGCTGAACCATTTGGGAGTCTGAAGAGAGACTCAAGAGATTTTGTTTTTTTCCTTTGTTTCGTATTCAGTGCAAAAGAAAACACAAAAATAATAATTCTCTGGTCTCAAAAAACCTGAGGGCAGTTTTAGCATTGGTGAAAAATTCTGGGATGTACATAGGTCATGCTACTCATTCATTTAGATGATTTCAAGAGTGGGGTATAGTAGAACCTGAGTATCTATTGTATAAATATAGGACCCTAAGAGATCACTCCCTCCCCAAATAAAGGCTAAACGAGAACCTAATGGTCATTGCATTATAGTCTATCTTTGTTTATGTCTACTTATTTATTTCTATCTTCTTCTATGTATTCATAGCATCCCCAAGGGGAAGACATTGAGCTGACAGTGCTAAGTGTTGATGTGTGGCTTATTACTTAGGCAAGGCTAAAAAAGACTGAATTAATTGGGATGGACATTTTTATATGTACTCATGGAATATACTTGGTCTTACTGTGCTTTTTCTTAATGATAACTTGGGGGAAGTTGTTTTAAAAGCATCTGTGTAATGGTTTCATACATGTCAGCATCAGTATCACCAACATTAATAAAAATATAAATTGCCAAAGCAGAGATTTATCAGCAGAAGACTGAATACTGTTGACAAGATTTTTTTTAAGTCATAAGATTTTTTAAACTCAGAACTGAGGCAGCAGGTGGCACAGTATATAAAGCATTTAGCATGGGCCCTAGAGTCAGAAGGACCTGAATTTAAATCCAGCCTCAGACATTTGATCCTTACTAGTTGTGTGACCCTGCACAAATCACTTTACTCAATCACCTAGCCAAAAAAAAAAAATACAAGTAGCCACCTCTTAAAGAGAAGTTGTAACTGTGATGATGTTAGAGATTTGAAGCTTTGAAATCTAAGAAAAGCTTGCTACTTATAGGATCATAGTGTCATATATAGCCTCATGAACAGTCTGATGGAATTCAATAGCATTTCTTTTAAGATTAATAAACTTCCCAACTGTTTTACATCGTAGACATGGGAGGGATATTTAAAAGGTCATCTAATCAATACTTTTAGCTTGTTTATAAAGGTCACAAATCTTCTAGGGAAAAGAGGATCTTTCCAGCATTATATAGCACATGCTTTTTCCTTTTACCTAGTTCAAAGATCTTCTATGACAAATTAATCTCATTCCTCTTTATTTAGACTTTTGTCAAGAAAGTCATTACCTAAACCCCAGGACCAGATGGATTTACATCTGAATTCTATCAAACATTTAAAGATCAATTAACTCCAATGCTAAATAAACTATTTGAAGAAGTAGGGATTGAAGGAGTCCTACCAAACTCCTTTTATGACACAGATATGGTACTGATACCTAAACCAGGTAGGCTGAAAACAGAGAAAGAAAATTATAGACCAATCTCCCTAATGAATATTGATGCTAAAATCTTAAATAAAATATTAGCAAAAAGATTACAGAAAATCATCCCCAGGATAATACACTATGACCAAGTAGGATTTATACCAGGAATGCAGGGCTGGTTCAATATTAGGAAAACTATTAACATAATTGACTATATCAACAACCAAACAAACAAAAACCATATGATCATCTCAATAGATGCAGAAAAAGCATTTGATAAAATCCACCAGCCATTCCTAATAAAAACACTTGAGAGCATAGGAATAAAAGGACTTTTCCTTAAAATAGTTAGGAGCATATATTTTAAACCTTCAGTAAGCATCATATGCAATGGGGAAAAACTGGAACCTTTCCCAGTAAGATCTGGAGTGAAGCAAGGTTGCCCACTATCACCATTATTATTCAATATTGTATTAGAAACACTAGCATCTGCAATAAGAGTTGAGAAAGAGATTAAAGGAATTAGAGTAGGCAATGAGGAAACCAAACTATCACTCTTTGCAGATGATATGATGGTATACCTAGAAAACCCCAGAGATTCTACTAAAAAACTATTAGAAATAATTCATAATTTTAGCAAAGTAGCAGGATACAAAATAAATCCCCATAAATCCTCAGCATTCTTATACACCACCAACAAAATCCAAGAGCAAGAGATACAAAGAGAAATTCCATTCAAAATAACTGTTGATAGCATAAAATATTTGGGAATCTACCTACCAAAGGAAAGTCAGGAATTATATGAGCAAAATTACAAAAAAGTTTTCACACAAATAAAGTCAGACTTAAATAATTGGAAAAATATTAAGTGCTCTTGGATAGGCCGAGCGAATATAATAAAGATGGCAATACTCCCTAAACTAATCTATTTATTTAGTGCTATACCAATCAGACTTCCAAGAAAATATTTTAATGATTTAGAAAAAATAACAACAAAATTCATATGGAACAATAAAAAGTCGAGAATCTCAAGGGAATTAATGAAAAAAAATCAAATGAAGGTGGTCTAGCTGTACCTGATCTAAAATTATATTATAAAGCAGCAGTCACCAAAACCATTTGGTAATGGCTTAGAAATAGATTAGTTGATCAGTGGAAAAGGTTAGGTTCACAAGACAGAATAGTCAACTATAGCAAACTAGTGTTTGACAAACCCAAAGAGTCTAAATTTTGGGATAAGATTTCATTATTTGATAAAAACTGCTGGGATAACTGGAAATTAGTATGGCAGAAATTAGGCAAGGACCCACACTTAACACCACATACCAAGATAAGATCAAAATGGGTCCATGACCTAGGCATAAAGAACGAGATTATAAATAAATTAGAGGAACATAGGATAGTTTATCTCTCAGACTTGTGGAGGAGAAAGAAATTTGTGACCAAAGATGAACTAGAGACCATTACCGATCACAAAATAGAAAATTTTGATTATATCAAATTAAAAAGCCTTTGTACAAACAGAACGAATGTAAACAAGATTAGTAGGGAAGCAACAAACTGGGAAAACATCTTTACAATTAAAGGTTCTGATAAAGGCCTCATTTCCAAAATATATAGAGAACTGACTCAAATTTATAAAAAATCAAGCCATTCTCCAATTGATAAATGGTCAAAGGATATGAACAGACAATTTTCAGATGAAGAAATTGAAACTATTACCACTCACATGAAAGAGTGTTCCAAATCACTATTGATCAGAGAAATGCAAAGTAAGACAACTCTGAGATATCACTACACACCTGTCAGATTGGCTAAGATGACAGGAAAAAATAATGATGAATGTTGGAGGGGATGCGGGAAAACGGGGACACTGATGCATTGTTGGTGGAGTTGTGAACGAATCCAGCCATTCTGGAGAGCAATCTGGAATCATGCCCAAAAAGTTATCAAACTGTGCATACCTTTTGATCCAGCAGTGTTTCTATTGGGCTTATACCCCAAAGAGATACTAAAAAAGGGAAAGGGACCTGTATGTGCCAAAATGTTTGTAGCAGCCCTGTTTGTAGTGGCTAGAAACTGGAAAATGAATGGATGCCCATCAATTGGAGAATGGCTGGGTAAATTGTGGTATATGAATGTTATGGAATATTATTGCTCTGTAAGGAATGACCAGCAGGATGAATACAGAGAGGCTTGGAGAGACCTACATGGACTGATGCTAAGTGAGATGAGCAGAACCAGGAGATCATTATACACTTCGACAACGATATTGTATGAGGATATATTCTGATGGAAGTGGATTTCTCTGACAAAGAGACTTAACTGAGTTTCATTGGATAAATGATGGACAGAAACAGCTACACCCAAAGAAGGAATACTGGGAAATGAATGTGAACTATTTGCATTTTTGATTTTCTTCCCGAGTTATTTTTACCTTCTGAATCCAATTCTCCCTATTCCACAAGAGAACTGTTCGGTTCTGCAAACATATATTGTATCTAGGATATACTGCAACATATCCAACATATAAAGGACTGCTTGCCATCTTGGGGGGGGAGGAGGGAGGGAGGGGAAAAAACAAAACATAAGTGATTGCAAGGGATAATGTTGTGTAAAAATTATCCTGGCATGGATTCTGTCAATACAAAGTTATTATTAAATAAAATAAAATTAAAAAAAAAAAAAGAAAGTCATTACCTCTTATTTTAATAAGATTTAATATCCTTGATGAAGATAGTTTTAGAATAAAGGGCATTGAAAGGAAAAAAGAAACAATCTCTTAAAATAATGTGAGCTAATTGACACTTCCCTCTTCAAGCCCACTTTTCCCTTCAACTTTTTTCTTATAGCTTTGTTAGTATACAACCAACATTCTTCCTACCTTCTTTCTTCAGGAATGTCTTCCTAGAGGCTTCAAAATAAAATTAATTGTGTTAGTTTATGATATACAAAGGAAAGAAAGTGGAATGTTTTCTTGCTTTGATAGCAGAAGGTTACTATTAGATTCATTACATATAGCCTAATTCCAGAATGACTGGCCATAAGAATATCCCTTTCCTGGAGCAAGACAGGATGAGGAAAACTACAGAAGTCAATGTTTTTTGATAGACATGGGTGTCATGGCATCTCTTGGAGGGAAATCTGATCATAGAGAAAAATATTCTTTATGGAGTGATCTGAAAAACAGCTATACCCCAAGGCAGTTTAGGAAGCAATTGCATAAATCTGAAGTCATCTTTTCTCTTTGCAGTATTGTCTTCAATAGTTTGAAAAAAAAAAGCCCCATTTCACTCTCTTTAGGAAAAATTGATCTGGAAATTTAAAGTCTTGAAGCCCTGCTGTACTTTTCCCACTTCAGCTCTAGGGAAACTGACTCCAGATTCAGGAGCCAGAAGTGTCTTGGCAAGATTTGTTGTTGAGAATGAGATCAGAACTTGCTCCCTACCTCAACTCTCCCCAACTTATAAGTATTAAGAAACCCCACCTTCTCCCTGAGATCACGTGGGAAATTAGCCCAGTCTGATGTCACATCAACTCCAAATCCATATAGCTGTTTGTCCTATGCTGAATGTCTCATGCAGAATAGTTATAGAAACATTTCCTTCCCTTCTTCCAATCCATGCAAATTGTAAAAATTTTTTAAAAAAAGAAATGTTTGTCTTTAATATCTCCCACACATTTGACATTTCATTTTAATGAGATAGGAGGCCCTGTGGTTGGAAATGAGTGTTCCCTAGAACCAAATCTTAATAAATATTTTCACAGTAAAGCTCTGAATGAAAGAGCACAGTAGTTTGGAGTGCTCTGATCATACTTGCTCGGAAAAAAAAAAAAAAAAAAAAAACAAGTTAAGAAATGTAAATCTGGAAAAATCAAAAGTAAGATTATAAACTTTAGTTTAATGACATTAACTGCAAATCCCACCCTGATTATTTTAACTGTCTCAAATTACATATCCTCAGGGAAATAAAATCTATTTTTACTATTGAATTTCAGGCACTCTGCCTTTTGTGTTGATTGTTTGGATAAGAATAGAATTTTACATACTGAGGGAGAATGGTCCTTAGAGGCCCTCAAATCCAATCCTCTCGGGATTCCTCTGAGGGAACTGAGTCCCAGAAAGGTTAATTCCAAGGAACTTCACTCTTCAGGCTGCACATCTGACTCTAAGTATTTTCTCTACCAACTTTCAAAATCTCTTAACCCTGGAAGGGTGCTCTCTATGATGAACATTAAAAGTACCAGTAATATTCTGGTAAACTTAAATACCAGGCTCCCGGGAGGAATGAAATGTACCCAAAATGCAGTTTTGCTTTGTTATAAACTGATAATTATTCTAATTGTTAATATTATTAATTTGTTTCATTAAGACAAGCAATAAAACAAACCAAGTACTAATAACATTTGACAATTTCTGAGGTGCAATTGCTCAAATTGTAATTTTAACAAAAGCTCTTACCTGCATACTAGAGATGGCTTCAGCATACCATTTTCAGTTCTGTTCCATGGCCTCTTCCCCTGATTGGTTGGTTTCTTCTAGAACCTCAATTTTCAGAAAGACTCCCTGTCAAGCCATGTCTTCATTCTTCTCCAAACTGCAATCTTGATTAAACTTTCTCTTCCATGCCCTCAGCTAAGGCATCTCTAGTTTCCCACCTTATCCTTCCCCTCATCAGCTTCCTTTATGTGTTGTCTTCCCCCATTAGGATTAAAATTTCTTGAGGACAGGGACTTTACAAGCACTGTACCTGTTCAGTGACTTGGGAGCTACTCTAAGATAGACCAATAAGAACAAATGGTTTTCCATAAAGACTAAATACTTATTTCCATTTTTCATGATGAAGAAAAGAGTTCTGTAGTAGAAGCAGCTGTAGCATAAGAAGTAAAAAAAAAAATAAGCCAAATATCAAATGGAGTCATATGACAGGGTTCCAAACATATGAAAATAATTTACTCAGGTAGGTTCCAACAAATTAGAAAATATTTTATGAATATGAAACTATATAAAATATGAAACTATAAAATCAAGACACTAGACCATATTCATTTTTATTACAAATTGCATTTGTTCCTCTTCTGAATTCTCAATCACAAAGAATTAGACAATTCATTAATCAATGATTCTTAGTGTAGAAATTCCCTCTAGGGAGACAAAGCAAAATTTCATCTTTAAACTATCATTTCTGCTGATAAGCCTGAGTTTCAGATAAGTTAAATGAAAAGCCTAGAGTCATATCTTTTAAGTTACAGAGGTAGAATTTGATTCTAGATTATCTTAAATCCCAATCTAACACTCTATGTTATGTTACAGTTTCTCCCTATATTTATAAAAATCAAATGTTGTTTGCTAAATTTAATATTTTTTCTTCTAAAATATGTTTTACTTATGCCTTTTGTATATTTTTCAGCCATTTCATCCCCATCTGCCAACCAATCTTCCCTTATGACACGGAAAATGGAGTAAAAGCATCTGATAAGTGGTAATATCTACAATATTTATAACATTCTGCCACAATACTCCTCCATTTTTCTGTTTCTTGGGGATTTCTTTTTCTTTTTCTTTTTCTTTTCTTTTTTTTTTTTTAGTTACATAGGGTTTAAATGTTAGTTTTTTTTCATTTCTATTGTAAATATCTATATTTGCATCTATCTATCTATCTAATTTGTTTGATTCTGTTTTATATTGTTCTGCATTATTTTATACAGATTCTCCCTATGTATCCCTGAATTTCTCATTTGATTATTTCTTATTAAATACCAATGTTCCATTACCTTTATATCCTAAAGTTGTTTTTAGTCATTCCCCAATTAATGGTCACCCATTTTCCCCTAGTTCTGTTCTATCACAAAATGTTGCTTTGAATATTTTGCTTTTCATTGGACATTGCTGTATTTTTAATTGCCTTAGAAATATGTCTCCACTATTGCATTCTCTGGATTTCAAAGATTATGGTTCATTTAATCCATTTTAATTAGAAATATCTGGATTGTTAGTTGGAATATTGGAATTAATTCATAATTCTATGAAATGTTCAACAATGGATTTTCTTTTTTTCTTTTTTATTTTGAAAACTTTTTATTTTCAAAAATATGCATAGATAATTTTTCAACATTGGCCTTTGCATAGCCTTGTGTTTCAGATTTTCTTCTCTTTTCCCCCATCTTGTCCCCAGATGACAAACAATCTAATATATGTTATACATGATAAAATATAAATACAATATGTGCAAACATATTCATATAATTCTCTTGCTTCACAAGAAAAATCAGATAAAAAAAGAAAGACAGTGAGTAAGAAAACAAAATGCAAGTGAACAACAACAGAAAGAGTGAGAAAGTTATGTTGATCCACATTCAGTTTCCACAGCCTTCTCTCTGGATGTAGATGGCTCTCTTCATCACAAGATCATCAGGACTGGCATCAATCATCTGCTCTTCACTGCTTATATAATTTTTGAATAAATTATTTATTTTCTCTGGGTCTCATTTATAAGGATGTAAGACCAGATAACTTCTAAGATTCCTTCCACCTCTACAAATTTTATAAATTATTAATATTGTAAGGAGAAGAGTTTTCTTTATTATTATAACTATCTATATGCAAAAAGCAAAGTTTAATATAGTGGTGCCAAACTCACAAAGAAGAGGGTCATTAAAAACTACATAAAAATCACTACAAGCTATATTGCAGTTACTATTGTTTGTACTTTGTTCTTGAAAACTACCCTGGTGTCGGAGAAGTGATACCATTATATTCAAATCATTGTATTTGAGTGAGGGATGGCTGAATAAGCTCACCAGCCACACTTTCTCCTTCAGCACCATGGGTTTAGTGACAAGATTCAGATGACCTGAAAGAAGGCCCTCAAATTACCCTCTGTGTTTCATTGCATTTTTATTTCTTTGTTAAATACTTTCCAAATATATTTAATGAGGATCCTCAATGTGATGCATGAGCCAAATTTTTGATACCTGTAATATAGTAGATATAAAACTAGTCTCAGAGTCCACAAAATCAGATTTAAATCTAGCTCTTACCATACTTGTTGTACTGCTCTGGGAAAGTTATTTAATCTCCCAGTGTCCAGGTAATTATCTAATTCTATAAGTTATACAGGAGGGTTGATCAGTGTTTATAGAGAGAATATCCTCATAGGGAGTTTCCTATCCTAATAAAATGATAAATCTGATAAAAGAAAACAATTCCTTTCCCAATATCTGTCATGTGAAGGTGACACTGTTTTCTTGAAAAAACTTGTTTTACTTGTAAAAGTAGGTAATAAAGAATGAAGGGATAGAGAGAAGAGAATAAGCATTTATTAAGTGCCTACTATGTGCTGTAACAAATACCATCAAACTGGCTTGGCAGAAAAAAAATATTAAGTATTCATTCGTTATGTGCTGGGCACTGAGTTGAGAATGAAGTATAGAAAGAAAAATAAAAAAGAAATTACATTCTTTTTTTTTAAATAACTTTTTATTGACAGAATCCATGCCAGGGTAATTTTTTACAGCATTATTCCTTGCACTCACTTCTGTTCCGATTTTTCCCCTCCCTCCCTCCACCCCCTCCCCCAGATGGCAAGCAGTCCTTTACATGTTAACTATGTTACAGTATATCCTAGATACAACATATGTGTGCAGAACAGAATAGTTTTCTTGTTGCACAGGGAGAATTGGATTCAGAAGGTATAAATAACCTGGGGAGAAAAACAAAAATGCCAGCAGTTTATATTCATTTCCTAGTGTTCTTTCTTTGGGTGTAGCTGCTTCTGCCTATCCTTGAGCAATTGAAACTGAATTAGCTCTCTTTATCGAAGAGATCCACTTCCATCAGAATACATCCTCAAACAGTATCGTTGTTGAGGTGTATAATGATCTCCTGGTTCTGCTCATTTCACTTAGCATCACTTCATGTAAGTCTCGCCAGTCCTCTCTGTATTCATCCCGCTGGTCATTCCTTACAGAACAATAATATTCCATAATGTTCATATACCACAATTTACTCAACCATTCTCCAATTGATGGGCATCCTTTCATTTCCAGCTTCTAGCCACTACAAACAGGGCTGCCACAAACATTTTGCCACATACAGGTCCCTTTCCCTTCTTTAGTATCTCTTTGGGGTATAAGCCCAGTAGAAACACAGCTGGATCAAAAGGTATGCACAGTTTGATAACTTTTTGAGCATAGTTCCAAATTGCTCTACAGAATGGCTGGATGTGTTCACAATTCCACCAACAATGTATCAGTGTCCCTGTTTTCCCACATCCCCTCCAACATTCTGCATTATCTTTCCCTGTCATTCTAGCCAATCTGAGAGGTGTGTAGTGGTATCTCAGAGTTGTCTTAATTTGTATTTCTCTGATTAATAATGATTTGGAGCATATTTTCATATATCTATAAATAGTTTCAATTTCTTTTTCTGAGAATTGTCTGTTCATATCCTTTGACCATTTATCAATTGGAGAATGGCTTGATTTCTTATAAATTAGAGTCAATTCTCTCTATATTTTGGAAATGAGGTCTTTATCAGAACCTTTGACTGTAAAAATGTTTTCCCAGTTTATTGTTTCCCTTCTAATCTTGTCTGCATTTGTTTTGTTTGTACAAAAACTTTTCAATTTGATATAATCGAAATTTTCTGTTTTGTGGTCAATAGTGATCTCTAGTTCTTCTTTGGTCATAAATTCCTCCCTCTTCCACACGTCTGAGAGGTAAACTATCCTATGCTCTTCCAATTTATTTATAATCTCATTCTTTATGCCTAGGTCATTAACCCATTTTGACCTTATCGTGGTGTTCAGTGTTAAGTGTGGGTCAATGCCTAGTTTCTGCCATACTAATTTCCAATTTTCCCAGCAATTTTTGTCAAATAGTGCATTCTTATCCCCAAAACTGGGATCTTTGGGTTTGTCAAACACTAGATTATTAAAGTTATTGGCTGTTTTGTCCTTTGAACCTAACCTATTCCATTGATCAACTAGTCTATTTCTTAGCCAATACCAGATGGTTTTAGTAACTGCTGCTTTATAGTATAATTTTAGATCTGGTACAGCTAGGCCACCTTCATTTGATTTTTTTTCATTAATTCCCTTGAAATTCTTGACCTTTTACTTGTAAAAGTAGGTAATAAAGAATGAAGGGAAAGAGAGAAGAGAATAAACATTTATTAAGTGCCTATTATGTGTTGTGACAAATACCATCAACCTGGCTTGACAGAAAAAAAAAATTAAGTATTCATTATATGCTGGCCACTGAGTTGAGAATGAAGTATAGAAAGAAAAATAAAAGAAAAAATAAAAGAGAAATTACATTCTAAAGGGGGAGAGAGGAAAGAGAGATAATGTATGAATAGTTGTCCATGAGATACATACAGAATGAAAACAAGGTAATCTTAGAGAAGAAATAACTAGCAGCTAAGGAGACCAGGAAAGACCTTGGCAGTAAGTAGTATTTGAACTGAGTCTTGAAAGAAGTCAGAGTTTCCATCCATGGATTGTGTCTCTTTTTTTCTGACAACCAACCTAGCTACATTCAAGCTCATTACCAGAAGTTTGGACACTAGATGATGAACTATTAGGCAATTGTTAGGGTATTTGTACCCAACCAACTCGATTATGAAGCATGCTAAGGCTATTTAGAGATAATCTAAAAAGGAGGTTGGGATTGTTGAGTCCCTTCAGTAAGGATGAAAATATTAACTTGTGTACATAGGTGTATTCTTATAATTTATTGTAATTTAAAATCCATAAAAATTGCCTTTTTAGCTATTCATGCATATTGAAGATAAATATTTTCCAGGTGCTATAGAAACAGGGTATATTTGAGGATGAAATCACCAACATTAGTGTTCTCACAGCCCATGGTCCAAAGCATAGCTTTTGTTTTGGATCTGTCCTGCCTCAAAACTCCTTTCTTTGACTTGCACCCAGATGAGCTCATGAAACCCCTCACTGAGGGTTTCCTGAATGCTTTACATTGGGTAATAGTTTTGGACAAATATCCTTCACAATATCTACTCACAAAGGGTTGCCTATTTCAGAAAATGTCATCCATTAAGTCTGAACTGGGAATTGCAGATTCACTCATCCATGAAAGTATGATTATACTGCCCCTGTCCAGACAGAATATGCTTGCTTCTCTGGGCATATTTGTCTGTGAGAGCACAGAGAACAGTGAAAATAATTCACCAAGCACAGTATCCCAAAATTTTTATGGGAAAGTCATGGAAAATCTGGTCCAGTTCACCTGTATCATGAATTCCATATACAATATCAGAGCATCATGGGATTCTAAGAAATGGAAGGGACTCTCCAGATTATTTAATTCAATCTGTTCTTTTTCTAGCTGAGGGAAGGAGGAACAAAGAAGTAAATAACTAAGTTATCCACAGAGTGTATCAAGTCAGGAAGATTTGAGTTCAACCAGTCCCTTTGATATTTGCTGTGTGGCTTGTCATCCTGGCCTCATCTGTTAAATGCGGATAGTAGCACTTTTCTTACAGGGTTATTGTGAGGAACAAATAAAATGACCTAAGGGAAGTCTTTATAAACATTAAAGTGCTATATATATGCTGAATGCTATTATTACCAGGAATATCAATTATTTTCCCTCTTATTCTTTGTCATGGGATTTTTTTTGGAGAGTAGTACAATACATAATTTTTTAAATGAAAGTTACAATAGAAAGATATCAAGTAAAATTAGAAAAAAAATAAAAGCTTATAGAATTGAATGGAATTGAAAATGTTGCATTGTATTATAAACTGTGCAAAAGTCATATTCTTTGACCTCATGGTACTTATGTTGTAGGAAAACAATTAGTTAGCAATAAAATATGGAGCACTACCCAGAATAACATTTTGTACTTTCTGATTTGGTGTAGCTTGTATTTTTCTCATCCCTTTGGCTCTCTCCCATTTTTGCAGAGACCGTTGCATTATAACTGCTTATGAAGAGTAGATTCATAAACACTATGGCAAAGAGAAACTTTTGCTCTGGAGGAAGACATGTTAGTTTAAAACAGAACTGTTTCCAGCATTCAGTAGGTCTGGAAAATGGTGTGATAATAAAGATAAATCATCTAAATATAGAAAATGCAATTCCCTTAAAGCAAATTCAACTTCTTTCTTTGACAGGATGGATGGAGGTAAATCCCAAGAAGCAGGGGGATAATCATACTCTTCTTACCCTAAGCTATTATGGTTCTTATCTCTAATTCATTTGTGGTTTTATCAGAGTTTAAAATTCTATGCTATGCCTGATATACTATTCCTGCCCATAACTTAAAAATGGCAATAGCAAGTGTGTGTGTGTGTGTGTGTGTGTGTGTGTGTGTGTGTGTGTGTGTGGTTAAAGAGACTGATAAATGGTGAACAATCCTTCCTCATCTTTATATACTCTTGGATTTTGACCATAGCCGTGATTGTGTGAGCCTATTCCTGTTAGATGCACACTATTCAATAGAAGGAATCATTTCCTCTACATTCTTTCAGGCTAGTAAAGTGCCAGGTGATTCTCATGCAATAGTATAATAATAAAGGGAAAAGATTATTTCTGACCTGTTATTTTTAAAAAGGCAGTGAGAAATAGTGGGTAGCAGGTGAAATCCAATTCAGGAAGATTTGAGTTTTAATCCTCTTTCACACATTTACTAGGTATGTATGACCCAATTCAAATCATTTCCCTTCTGTACCTCAGTTTATTTACCTATAAAATTAGGAAAATAATATCTGTAACATTTAAGTTGGGGTTGTCATGGAAAATTAAATGAGTTCATATATATAAAATACTTTGCAAAGCTTAAGATATTTCAACTATAGTTTTTGTATTTGTTTCTAATCAGTTTATGAGTCTCTAGTGAGAAATAATAACATATAAAATTATTTATATTTTCTCATCTGTTTCTCATTTTAAATATCTGACCATTAAATAAGAGAATTCCTGTTTTCCCCAAACTTTGGAGTTAGGAAACTATGTATTTCCCAACTTTAGAGTCTATTTTGGTGAATAGTTTCAATATCTCCTATGTATCAATTATCTGTAAGTGTTTGCCTGATATTTTCCCTATCTCACTATGAGTTTCTTGAGAGCTAGGATGCTGTTCTTTTCTTTGTATCTCAGTCCTTAATCTTTTGGTGCATAATAGGCATCTACAAAGTATATACTGATTTCCTGATGGAGCGATTGACAGATGTAGTTTGTCCAAGAAACTACAGAGTGCAGTAGCCCACACAGAAGGGATTGTAAAAACAGCATTCAATTATAACTTATAACAATGATGACATTCTGAAAGACTGATACATAGGCCTCAGAACATAAAGTTATTTCCAAAATTGTCAACTAAGCATTTTATATGGCTATTCTGCAGACCTGGAAAGCTTTTCCTTCTCATCTCCAACTATTTACATCCTTCTCTTCCTTGAAGGCTCAACTAAAATCCTACCTCCTAGGGAAAGCTTTTCTCAATCTCTCTTAATTCCAGTAGCTTTCCTTTGTTAGTTATTTCCTATTTATCCTGTACATAGCTTATTTTATATATTTTTGTTTATCCATTATTGCCCCCATTAAATTGTAAGCTCCTTGAAGTTCGGGACTTTTTTTTGGGGGGGGGTATTTTCATTGCTTAATGCAGTGCCTGGCACACAGCAGGCACTTAATAAAATCTAATTAATTATATTTCACTTTGACTCTTCCTCAAAATTCATGTTTTCTACCAAGTCAAGTCAGAAATTTGGGCTGCTCTTGTAGGTAGTTATCACTAATTCAGAAGCTTCCTGTATCAGTAAATTCCATTTTCTGGACAGCAAACTTCCACAATTCTCTAACTCATAAGATACTCTCTAAGCCCAGACAATCCTCTTGGAGAATAATATTCAGTCACCTACTCAGAAAAGAGAACATAGTAGGAAGGGCAGCCAGAGCTCAGACTCAGAACTTGTTGAGTCCATGCTTCATATGGGAGGAGGACTGGTAGTTCTGAAAACCTACTCACATTGAGAATGGATTAAAGAAAGAACTACATATATATAAATATATATATATATATATATATATATATATATATATATATACACACACACACACACACATACCCAAGATGGGTATAGCTTTCTTCAAACTCTATAAAGACATAAAGGGGTAAAGTGGGAGAGAATAAGATAAGGTAGGGTGTAGAAAGATATGTGAATCAACAGCAGTAGCAAAAGGTGTTCAGGTTAATAGGAAAAGGATAAAGAGGGAGGTAAAGGGGGATAAAGGAGAAGGTGGGGTACAGAAGGGTTTTTCAATTAATGGTAGTGAGAAAAGATGTGTAGATTAATGGGAATGGGATAAATAGAGGGAAAGAACTGGGGGAGAAGATAAAAAGAATATCCATGACAATAGAGGGGAGGGGCAGTGTGGAGGTTAAGTAATAGCAAGGCAAGTCAAAAGGTAGAAGTAAAATAGACATGTTAGCAGAGATGGGGAATAAGAGATATGTACAAATATAAGAACAATGATCAAAAGTAGAATTTATTAGGAAAAAAAGTAGGTGTAATAATCATTGATTTCAAAGTCAAATTAAAAAAAATTAATGAAGGGAGAAATCTATATTATATGTCAGCCATATTCATATTGTTTTACATGCATATCTCTATATATGTATATATGTATATGTATATATAAGCAGATATGGATATTTATTTGTATGTATGTATATGTATAATCTGTGTATGTATATACATTGTGTTTATATATATTCATGTATCTACATGTATGGATCTCATACATATATATACACATACATATATGCATGCTTAAATGCAGCCTGCTTGGGGGAAGTGAGGTGACAATAAAGGGGAAAAACAAAGAATACAGTAAAAAATGTACAGCAGAGTATAAAAGAAAACCTACAAGAAGCAAAAACAAGATGGGCAGCTATGAATACAATGTCTTTTATTATTATATATGCTTTCTTGAAATAAAAATTTATTGCTACACATTTTGAGATCCCTTCTAAAATGTCATATTTACATCCAGTGCTTACATTAATTTAGATATTTTGAATTAGAAATTTATTTTAATGAATAATAAAAGAGAAATATATGATTAAAGTGAAGACTTTTAACCAATGAATTGTAGGTACAGGAAAAGCACAGCCCTGTCTGCTAAGATTGGGTGACCATACAATGATTCTGTTCCTGAATAGGAGCTTATCTAAATTGCAGCCGTATTTTCAGAAGTGAATCCATCTCTTTAAAGCTTTAATCTGAAAATCTAGAGTCATTTATTGATAACTTTTGTCTCACACGTATTTTCCTTTTGTGTTAGAGTAGAGATTTATTTTTTTTTGAGATAGCTATACTAAAGATTTCTATTTTTCATGTTTTTCTATTCATTTAAAACTCTGACATTGACTGTGGTCAAGTTATACTTTTCTGAGGCCAATACCATTAATTTTCATTATCGTTATAACCATAGAGCTGGAATAGACTTACCAGGGTACTATATAATGGAAATGGTTGGAAAACTAGAGTCAAATCCATCATTTTCACCATCCACAATCAGTCTATTAGCACCTTCTGGGGTTCAGGCTGAATGCTGAGGAATCTAGGAACTTAAACTAGGTGTCCAGCAAACATAATGTTTGCTCTAGGGGTTGTCACTAAACTGTCTGGTATCCTTGGCCAACAGCCCTGAATTCAAGGTCGCTTCAGTATCAGTCGCTTTGGACTTGGTGGTCAGTTGAGAGGGAGATGGGTTGGGCAGGAACTGTCCACTTGATGAAAGGTTAATGGCATCATTAGGGAATAGATGTTTCAATCATACAGCACCTTCTATCCCTGTATGGATTTTTTTTTTTAGCTGTTCTTTATAGCATTCCTAAATTTTACTAGGGCCTTTAAGAAGAGTTCTACTGACTTATTTCTAGATATAAGCTACTCAAAGGCAGGAGATCCTTCAGCACAATTGCAGATATCCTGAGACAAATCAGACTTTATAGTTCCACCTGAAATAGTGTGTACATACCATCAGAGATAGCATAACCAAAAAAGAAATCTCTAAACAAAGGATTCTTAACATTTTTGTATCATGGAACACATTGGCATTCTGGTGATCATCAGAATATTATTTTTAAAAATAACATTTCAAAGGAATGCTATATTTCAGTGAGAGTTTGGTAAAATTAAAGATATATTTCCTCTCCAAGTTCACAGATACCAACTAGCAAATCCTAAAGATTCCAAATAACAGACATAGTGCAATGAGGGGGGCACCCCAATGATTGAATCCTCCTTAAGTAAAACAGCAAAAGAAAAATATCTTTCAGCATTTTTCCAATTTCTCTTCCTATGTACTCATCTCCTTTTTGATCATTCTAGAAAGACAGATCCAGATAATATATCCATAAGTTTTTAGCCAGACTCCTGGATGTCAGAGTACTGTACAATGGGCTTAAAATTGTGGGATCCAATTGTTAATTTATTATATGTACATGTATTTGGATTCAGAGTCACTAAACATGGTCTGGATCATAGCAAGATCATGAAAATCTATAGGTAGCATCTTAGACTCCCAGTGATAGAGTGAGTTTCAGTTATTGGACTTCAATGCAGAAAAGACTGAGTCATAAAAACTGGTCCAGATGCCACATTTTAACCATCTCATTTTAAGTAAATAAATTATATTGATCTGCATTTTCAAAATTTCTCTTCATCTAAAGGCAAAAGATGCAAAGTCAGTGGCAAAAAACAGATGACAGACTTCAAGGAGACTATGAAGAAGCCTAACTAATAACTTTATTTTTAAATTATAGCTTTTTATTTTCAAAATATATACATGATAATTTGCTTTTAAAATTGTTTTATTAAAATTTGTTTATTTTCAAAACATATGCAAGGATAATTTTTTCAACATTGACCCTTGAAAAACCTTGTGTTCCAATTTCCGCCCCCTGCTTCCTTGTGCCCCTTTCCCTAGATGGCAAGTAATCCAATATACGTTCAACATGGTAAAAATATTACATAGACAATTTTCCACATTCACCCCTACAAAACCCTGTGTTCTAATTTTTCCCTCATTCCCCCATCTTCTCTCTCAATCAGCAAGTGATTCAATATATGTTAAACGTGCAATTCCTTTATATGTATTTCCATAATTATCAGATCAAAAAGAAAAAAAAATAAGAAAGAAAACAAAATGGAAGCAAATAGCAACAAAAAAAGTGGAAATATTATGTTTTGGTTTCCACAGTCCTTTCTCTGAGTGCAGATGGCTCTCTCCATCAGAAGACTATTGGAACTGATCTGTATCACCTCATTGTTGAAGAGAGCCACATCAATCAGACCTGATCATCGTATAATATTGCTGTTGTCTTGTATACTGATCTGATCTTCTGGTTCTGCTCATTTCACTTAGCACCAGTTCATGTAAGTATTTCCAGGATTCTCTGAATTTATCCTGCTGATCAATTAATAATAACTTTAAAACAAAAAGAGAGAAGTTTTCTGGCACTAGAGAGTTTTCAGAGGGTAAGTAAAGGCTAAGTGCTCATGACATTTGCTGTCCCTGATACTCCCTCAGTACTTTCTAGCTTTACCTCCCTGATTCCCCAAGAGGCCAGGCTCCCAACTGAGAATTTCACAGGGAACATGGAGCTGAGTTGCCTAAGCTTCATACTCCTATGAATTCCAATTAGAAGGGTAAAAGAAGTCTAATGGATCTGGCACAGCAATGGTGTCTCAAGTGGAGACCAATGGAGATCATACTTTGAGGGTGTAGGTAGATGGTGTGATTCCATGGATTTTTGGCTTAAGCCAGTAATAATATACTAAGACCTTCCCCTTCTTCCTTTTTTAACAATACTAATCAATAATATTTTCTCAGTCCTAATCACATGATCTCACTCAAATGAAAGATCTAATCAGTTTTTCCTTGAATTGATAGCCCGATGCCAAGGAAATAGTTTTGTAGTGTCAAGTCCTTTATCTTTATTCTTATTAAAAGACAAAAACTATTTCAAGCAGAGTTTCCTAATCAGGGGTCCATGAATTTGTATTATAATTATAATTTGAGGAGCAAATGTATTTTGATAGAATTGGTTTGCCATGCCATCTTATACGTTTCATTTTATACATTTTAAAAATACTATTCTAAGAAAGGGTCTATTGATTTCACCAAACTTTCATTTTGATTCCTGACATACCAAATGTAAAAACCAAAACTAAAATGAAACCTGTTTTAAAGAGAAAGCCTTGATTAATCCATGAATGAATTCACTCTGAAAATGATTAGGGTGATGGTCAGATTAAGATAACCTTTGATTATTCATTCAATAAAAGAAAGTACTTCTTAAGTTTACCTTTGAGGAGGTAAAAAAGAGAATCATTAGAGGAAGTAGATAAAAGAAGTATTGATTGGTTTGGGGGAAAATCATTGTTTAGTATACATCAAAAGTTAATTCACCATTGTTCTAGGTGACAAATCCAAATTATTAACTTTGCAGCTCAATTTTATCTTATTGTGGAATTTTGTTTTTGATTTGATGGACTATAAATTTTGAGTGGAAATGTCTTATTAGAGATTCTTAAAGGCAATGAATGCCCTGTGTATTTCTTTTTTTCTCTTGCTAAGGAGAAGCAATGAAATTATTTGATTAATAAATTTATGTTTGATATAGTTTTTCCTAAAAGTGCATAACATAAAGTTTTTCTTCCATATTCCCAAAGGATGTAGGATAAATTAATTAGAGGGTGAGACAGTGGATAGTATTCCACACTCGGCTTGAATGCATCCAACACAGACAAATCTACCTTTACCCATTATAATTCTTTACTCTACCTTCTCTCACACTTGTGTAAGCTCCCAACATTCCCCACTCTGTACAAGCATCAGCCCCTCAGGGCTGTTATCACTTAATTCCGAGCCAAAGAGCTGCTCAGATGTCATTGGAAAAATTATTGCCTTCCAGTATACCCACTCCCAGCATACTCACCAGGATGTTCAATCAAAAAAATTTAGAGACTACCGGTAGAGAAAGATCATTGAATTAGATACAATACCCATAAAACATATGTACTGGAAAGACTCATTATCCATTCAGTTTAGCATTTAAACTCCAGCAGTGATAGTAGGGATATGTGGAGGGGAAAAAAAAAGGAAACATGCATTTGACAACCGCCTACTATATGCCAGGTACTATGCTGTGTTTTTACAAACATGATCTTATTTGATCCTCCCAATAAACCTGTGAAACAAGTGATATTAATAGCCCAATTTTATATGAGGAAATGGTGATAGATAAAGCTATACACACACACACACACACACACACACACACACACACACACACACAGAAGTTCCAACTACAACTCAATATCTTTGATATCATCTTCTGTTATAGATCTCTTGTCCCTATCTAAACAATCTACTGTGTGTTTTTCTGTATTTAACCTCTTTGAACTAAAAAGTTTTATTCTCTAAATCTTCTCTTTCCATCATGAATTTCATGTGTAATGTTCAGGATTGTATCTTATTTTAGGTGCAGTTTACCAGTTTTATAAAGTTAAATTTGTCCATTTAAAAAGATGCCTGTGTGAGGTACTCTGCTATATACTGTAAATACAAACTCAACATGAAACTAGCACTGTATTTAAAATGCTTATGCCTTACTATATGTATATTACAAAAAAGTAAGTATAAAAGTCGGACTCTCATTGGTGATGAACCTGACTTCTCAATAGGGGAAGGAGGCTTTCTAATTCTTACATTTGTTGGCTTATTTTTCCCCACCTCAGCTTTCCAAAGAAAGTTGCTAATTATAGATAGTAGTCACCTTTTGTCCTGTTCTAGGATTTCCCTAAAGAAAGACAGAAAATAAAAGTTTCTCAATGTAAAAAAATATATATATATATATGAATCAGGAGTGTAAAAGGTTCACTCCTACAAAGAAAATTAATTACTAAGCGTAAAATAATCATAGAATCCATTATGGTGTGATTAACTTATTACTATTAGAACAATCAGTTGTTAGGTTAATATCCAAGCTATGCTAGGATATATAAACAGTTTTTGCAAGATGCCTAATTAGCTACTTGACATTTCACCTCTGCTGAGCAATCCAATCAAATACCCAGCAGGATCTTTAGCACCAACCCACTCCTGTTTGATCTGCAGCAGCCAAAATTGCTTTAGAAGACACAACTGCTCTTTGACAGCTCTTATAGGCTTTCCATAACCTTTTGATAATCATGAGGTTGATATTAAAGGGAAAAAACCATACAAAACAGTCAAAGGAACCCCAAAATCTTAGTATAAGCTAAGTTAGTTGAGTACACACTCTGTTGCCATTATGTCAACATAGACAAGGGCCTTCTTTACTTCTTACTTGGAAATCTTCAACTCTAAAAGGGTTATCACCCATAAGCCTCTTCTTTTATAAGATGCATAAATCTTTTTTTTTTTCCATTTCAGTTTTTTTTTTTTTTTTTTTTTTTTTGCCATTTCAGGTTAGGATCAACAGATCAATTAGGACCTATTATTTTCTAGAGCCTAAAAAAAAAGATTTTTTAGCACTAGACCATAACATGATGAGAGTAACCAGAAAAAGTGCCCTCCTAAGGCTCAATAATGAGTCTTTTTGTGTTTGAAGTTCCTGGAAATTTCCAGGGAAGTTCTGGGTACATGCTCCCGGAATGGCTCCTATAAGGTCATTTAGTCTTGCTGTCTAAAATAAATTCAAAGTAATTTTGGGTAGGAGAGAAGTAACAACTGAAATAATCAAGAAAGATCTTTGGATAAGCCTTGAAGGAAAGTTGAAATTGGAAAAAGCAGAAATTAAGAAAGAACACATTATAGGAATGGGGGACAGTTTAAGTAGATGCACAGAAAAAAAGAAGAGGAATGATGAATTCAGGGAACAGCAAGGAAGTCAGTTTGACTGGAATATAGAACATATGATGGGAGATAGGAACTGAATCTGGAAAGAATAATTCCAACCAATCATGCAGGGCTTTAAATGTTAAACAAAGGAAGTTATATTCTATCTAGTGGCATTAGAGAATAGGGAATTACAAAAGCTTTTGGAGAAGTGGAAAGATTTGAATTTATTTGTTTTGGGAATATCTAATAGGCAACTGTGTGTAGAACAGATCTGAGAGGCTAGAGGTCAAAAGACAAATTAGGAAGCTTTTTTATTAGATTGGACAAGGGTGATTGAATTCTGAAAAAAGCAATGTCTGTATGAATGGAGAGAAGAGACTAAATTTTAGATATGGTGAACAAGTAGAATTAACAAGACTTGACAATTTGATTGGGTAAGGGAGAGTGAAGGGTCTTGAATGAATATGTGATTGGATTAATGATGCTACCTTCAACAAAAACATGAAGATAGGATCATGCTTTCATTTTTGCTTTCACCCTGCTCATGTTCAAATGACTTTGAAAATCTTCTAATCCATCCTTTTATCCAAAGTAAGAACCATTTCCATGGATTCCTGACAGCCAGACTTCTAGTAGTAGATTAAGTAAGCTTATTACCTTGGATAGTTCATAGAAAAAGTTTTATTTGCTTCTCCAACATACCAACAAATTGATAATCTTATTAATGTTATTCTTTTCATTGATGGAGACTGCATCTCTCCCCTTGCTTTGTGATTCCCACCATGTAATCCTACAAATTCCCAATTTATTGATGTTTTTTCTCACTTTTTTTCTTCAATGGCTATTGAACATATGCAGTATTACTATGAATGGCCCATTATTTTTTCCTGTTTGACATTTCTTTGGTGACAACTTTTATATACTTTTGCCTAGGTAATTTCTAATCTGTAATATATTGCAACCTGTTCATATCATCATATAAGATCTTTCTAATGGTCATTACCTTTGGGTAATACTTTTCAGTTCTTCAGAGATTGTAGGACTCCATTACTGACAATGATTTATCACTACCAAAATATAATTAGAAAGTCAAACCTTCACTTGAGTGAGAACCATATGATTTTTACTTATGTTGAGGTGAAAATTCAACTTCCTTAAACTTCCACTCACTCTTCTTAGGGAAGTACATGGAGCAACTGTAACCCCTATTTCAGATGGCAATCCTCTAAATATTTATAGATAGTGATTGTATCTTTTCTTCTCCTGGTTAAATGTCCCCTGGTCATTTAATTGTCCTTCAGGTGACATGGGTTTGTGTTTCTTCACCATTCCTGGCTACATTGTATGTAAACTCTTTAGTCAATGTTCTAATTAAAATGTGGTATCCTAGGGCTATCAAACTGTGTATACCCTTTGATTTAGTAGTGTTTCTAGTGGACTTGTATCCTAAAGAGATCATAAGGAAGGGGACCCACATGTGCAAAAAATGTTTGTGGCAGCCCTCTTTGTAGTGGCAAGAAACAGGAAACTGAGCGAATGGCCATTAATTGGAGAATGGCTGAGCAAGTTATGGTACATGAATGTTATGGAATATCATTGTTCTATAAAAATTGATCAGCAGAATGATTTCAGAGAGACCTGGAGAGACGTATAAGAGCTGATGCTAAGTGAAATGAGCAGAACCAGGAGATCATTATACATGGAAACAGCAAGATTATACCATGATCAATTCTAATGGACACAACTCTTGTCAACATTGAGGTGATTTAGACCAGTTCCAAAGATTTTGTGATGAAGAGTCATCTGCACTGAGAGGACAATGGGAACAGAATGTGGACCACAACATAGTATTTTCACTCTTTTTGTTGTTGTTTGCTTGCATTTTGTTTTCTTTCTCATCTTTTCCCTTTTTGATCTGATTTTTCTTGTGCTGCATTGTTTGTGGAAATATGTATGGAGGAATTGCACATGTTTAACATATTGGATCACTTGCTGACTAGTGGAGGGGGTGGGAGGAAGGGAGGGGAAAAATTAGAACACAGGGTTTTATAGAATGTTGAAAATTATCCATATATATATTGAGAATAAAAAGCTTTAATTAAAAAAATAAAATGTGGTATAATGAATTGAATACACCAAAGAAATGATTTCAGTTGTTTACGGAATCCTTGGATTAAAAAAAAAAAATCTTTCTACCAATGTAGTCCAATACCTTTGTAAAAAATTTAATTAAAATTTTTAACAATTAATATTCTGTAGCAACTTTGCAGCCTTGAGGGCATATTTCTAGCATTAGAGCACATTTCTAGGGACTAATTGCATAGATTTTAGTAAATGTAATTTAAGGTTTTGAAGAAGATAAAATAGCAGAGAAATTATATAATTCAACAGGAATCTTGAAGAAGATAGTAAAGATATTCTGAAGGAGATAGATCAGAGGAGAAGGAAAATGTGGAGGAAGAGAGGTGGAAGTAATTGATATTAAGGCAGCATAGACCTAGGATTAAGTCCAACAGTCTCACCCTCTGGGCAACCAGAATCTGCATCCATAACAGAGAAATGAGAAATCAGCAATTAGATGAAAAATATAAACTATGTTGCTTCAGAAACTTATTTGCTATGTGATCCTGGGCAAGTTACTTAACATCAATTTGCCTCGGTTTCCTCAACTATAAAATGGGAATAATAATAGCATCTACCTCCTTGGATTCAATGGAGTAAGTGGAATAATAATTGTAAAACACTGAGTATAGTTACTGGGGCACAGCACACACTAGATAAATATATAAATATTATTATTATAATTAATTATTACTTCTCCTCTGACCACCTAAAAACCCACAAAGCTATGAGATCTCTCCATTTCTTTCACTTTCTTTTTCTTTCCCACTCTTAAATCAGAATGGATGAGGATTTACATCAGACTTTTCCTATCTCTTTAAATTGGTTTAATAGTATTTTTTTTCTTTTAAATTATTTTTTAAATTTTTATTTAATAATTACTTTATATTGACAGAATCCATGCCAGGGTAATTTTTTTACAACATTATCCCTTGCACTCATTTCTGTTCTGATTTTTCCCCTCCCTTCCTCCACCTCCTCCCCTAGATGGCAAGCAGTCCTATATATGTTGGATATGTTGCAGTATATCCTAGATACAATATATGTTTGCAGAACCGAAGAGTTCTCTTGTTGCACAGGGAGAATTGGATTCAGAAAGTATAAATAACCCGGGAAGAAAAACAAAAATGTAGATAGTTCACATTCGTTTCCCAGTGTTCTTTCTTTGGGTGTAGCTGCTTCTGTCCGTCATTTATCAATTGAAACTCAGGTCTCTTTGTCAAAGAAATCCACTTCCATCAAAATATGTCCTCATACAATATCGTTGTTGAAGTGTATAACGGTTTAATAGTATTTTTAACAGTAGCTTTTTATTTACAAAATATATGCAAAGGAAGTTTTCAACATCACCCTTGAAAAACTTATGTTCTTCTTCCATTCCTCCCACTTCCTCCCCTGGATAGCAAATGATCCAATATATGTTAAACATGTCCAATTCTTCTAAACATATTTCCACATTTATCATCTGCACAAGAAAAATCATATCAAAAGTGGGAAAATGAGGGGGAAAAAAGCAAGCAAACAACAACAAAAATGGTGAAAATGTTATGTTATGATTCACATTCAGTCTCTATAACTCTCTTTCTGAATGCAAATGATTCTCTCCAAAATAAGTCTATTGGAATTGGTCTGAATCATCTCATTGTTGAAAGAATCACATCCATAAGAGTTGGTAATAATATTTTTGATAATCCTGACTTCTCCAGATAATTTATATTGTGTGGAGTGAATGTCTTTAGTTGTAGTCTAGGTATAGCATGTGCTTTTCTATCTTGACTTCACAGGAAGAGATCAACTATAAGTTTTCTTTGCCAGTTTGGTGGCTGTGTGTTAGCAAAGAGTGATACATTACTGATATTTATTTTAATTAATAACTCCATAACTCTCCCCAGAGGTAGAATCTTGGGAAACCGGGGCTTTTCTTTTTAGTACTTGATTAAGTGAGCAAATATTTCATTGTCATTATAGCCATATACCCAGGGCTAATTTCTCTTCTGTCCCTGACTCAGAGAAAGGGGTAAAGGAAGAAGAAGATATCAGAGAAGAAGAGGCCATTGGTTAAGAGAGGAAGCCTCATTCTGAGTCAGCTTGAGTGAGCTGAGAAGGTGTGACCTGGATATTTTGCCTTCTCACTTTATGTTTGTGAGGGAAAATGAAAAGTGGCTCAGTAGTTCTCAGTGGCAACACCCAGTGATGATCAATCATAAAGTACTGTTTAGAGTGCTGAGATTCTAAAATATATGACCACAGTCAGACTACCAGAGGCAGATGACTAAACCAGGCTGAGAATAACCAGTAACCTCAAACTTGTCAGTGTTTTAGGGGAATATCGATTCCAAACATGTGAAGATTTCTCTCATTGGAATGAGTGGATGAGAACATTGTTCCAAAGGCCAAGGCAGCTGAAGAAGGTTGATTGCTTAGATCTTGGTAAAGTATTCAAGATATCAAGGTTATCCAAAATATTCTGGACCATCATTAGTCTTTGTGGCTTTTTTCTTGTCACTAGACTTTGATGACTCTAGAAAGAAAAGTGAAGTCCAACAGTTGCCTTCAGCCTAGTTTAGTCATCGGTACATTTCCAATATAATTGTGCTCAATTCACTTAGGATCTCAGTACTCTAGACGGTTCTTCAAGATTGATTATCACCATGTGTTGCCATTGAGCACAACCATCAGGGCCACTCTTTATTTTCCTTCCATACATAACAACTTTGAGCAACTCTGCCTCATTTAAATCCAATTCATACACAAATCTTCACTTGTGATATTATTGGTCCTCTTCAGAAATGAGGGACAAACTCAAAGACATCTAAGGTAGGACATGTATTCAGGTTATATTGAGATTAATGTCTATAGAAACTAGGATATGCTGTCTTTAGTGGGATGTAGATTGTAATCTAGTGGACTAGCTTTCACTTTCCCAATGCAGCTACCTTGGTAACCTAAAATCATCTTATTGCTGAAGTATAATAAAATGCTCTTAGCTAATACTCTGCTTGAATAAGTGCTGTTTGTCCTTTGTTTTCAAAGAGGAATAATGACATCAGGAGGATATTTTGACTTGTAAGTGAATTGGATTTAAATGATTCTCAGCTGTTCAAAATCATTTGCCTCCCCCTCCATTCCAGAGTTATCTGAGTCCAGTGACAAGGCACAGGTAAGATGACGTCGGATGCAATGAGAGACCTTGCTCTTTATAAGATAAGGGAAAGGCCTTTCCTTTCTCAGTTTGTCTGAGACTACACACATTCAATGAATGAAGGCTAGGTAAGAAATGAGTCAAAACATTGCCTAGTTTGCTTGCTGCCCTCCTCTATTCTCCCTCCCCCTCTACCCAAATCAATTCAGGAGGGGAAGACTTTTAGAGTTTCTGACCAGAACAGAAACAATTGTATTTCCATTCATTTTAAACTTTCAAAACTCAAACAATAACTAATTGAAGCTTGGGCTGGATCCCATTATTTATCTCTTTGAGTCTGAGTGATTTGAATCCCAATGGCTTTTATCAAAGCCTTTTTTTTTTCAGAGAAAAATTCAAGAAATCATAAATGAAACTACAAGAAACAAATAATTAATCTATTTTTTAAAAGATAGAATAAATAATTTAGGAAGAGAAAATATCTAGCCCTCAAACTCCTTACAAGGTTTAAGCAATCAAAATTTTATTCCTTTTGGCAGAATATCCACATCACGTATGGATATATTTCTACAAGTGAACAGAGGGAGAGGATGATGGGAGGGAAGAAGGAGGCAAGAGTGAGCCACATTGTCCAGCTAACCAGTTGGATCCCTAGTGAGTCAGTCTCTACTACTCAGAGGTTATTTTTTGTTCTTTCTTGCAGTTCTTGGCTAATAGTAAGCTTGAGCACAATGTTTGACTCATAGTGAATGTTTTTGTTAAATCCTTTCCCCCCACTTATCAGTAGCCAAACACTGGCTATACAAATAAAAGCCCTTAAAAGAGGCTTATATTCTAGAAAGTGAGATAAGATTTATATTGTGGATAAGGAAAAATATTTTGATTCAGAAAATCACAAGAGTAGAGCAAGAAGAGAGCAATGGAAACAATATTATCAATTGATTATGGTTTCAGAAACGGAGGAAGAGATATGTACACAGTGGCAAAGTGCTGAAGCTTGAAATTTGCCTTCTATTAAAAATTAGATTCCTCCTTCCCCTACCCCCCCCATCTCTCCCATCTTTTTGCATTTTTTTAAAGTTTAAATGTACAACTTTATAATTGAATTCCTTGTCTAGGAAAATTCCCTGGACCTAGATTCTATAAAACAGAATGTTATTGGTTATTTCTAGGGTTGTTTATTTTTTTCCCTTCTTGTGAAAGGGAATGTTGCTTCTTCATATTTGTTGATCATATTTTCTATGTCTCTAGTCTAATAGCTAATTGAGATCTCCATTCCATGCTAAGAAAATGTAGAAGTAAAACTGAATATGTACCCAGTCATTTTTAGGGAAATTCAAAATACTTGCACTATGAAGGGTAGCAAAGAAAAGTATTAGGCTAATATTCATTGAAGCCCTGCCTGCTGGCTTGGACTCATGGAAGTTTGCTTAGCTTATCTTGCTTAGCTTGTTGAATCCTCATTTCTCTGGACTTTTCTGGAGTCTTAATCAAGAAACTGGGAAAGAGAAGTAAAAGAAATATTTGGCAGAAAACAAAAATAGGAGAGATAATTTTCATCAGAAATGGTAATGCAAAATACAATTAGGAAAAAGAATAGAGGAATACAAAAAAGAAAGTAAAAACATGGAAAACATGGTGACATCTCTGTGGAACAGTTTTTCCTCCCTTTCCCTACATAACTTAAACCTTACAATCTCCAAAAGGACATGTTGTTTCTATGTTGGGATTGATTAGAAGACAGTTGAAATGTCTGCTTGTCAGTGAAAGAAATCTGGAAATGATTAACACAGAAAATGTTTTTGGATTGATGTTTTTATATTTGAATTTTTAACTTAAAAATGGTAGCAGGAGAGTATGCCAAGGATACAATCTTTTAAGTTCCATCTTTTCCAATAAAGCATTAAACCTACTTTAAGAAAACCAAGCTTGCCAGAAAGCCTACCACACTACCTGGCACATGGTAATAACTTCAAAAGAGTCAAGCATATCAAAAAGATTTATCATGCTACTTGGTGCATAATAGGAACTTGTTTTTTTAAAAAAATCATTTATTATATAAACTCAAAGTCTACTAAGAGGAGTTAATTAAGGTATGAGTTAGTAGATTTCACATCCCCATGGTTAGTTATATTTATACAATCCTAGAGAACAAAAATAATGAAAAGTGTTAAAATCCTGAAGCATTGGGAAATTTGGTTGAATAAGACAAATAGTTAGTTCATGACAGTCATATTCAATATATATTATCTAACAAAGGACTATGCAAATTAATATGAATGAATTATGTATTATTACTATGCAAAATAATGCAATTGGCTTATGATGATAACCCATGTCAATGGCCTTTTTGCTTTTCTCTCCTTTCTTTTTATTTTACATCTGTCCTTAGAGATTTTATTCTATAATATGTAAATAGATAAGAATGTTACACTGTGATAGGGGCAAAGGAGAGAATCAGAAACAAATCTTTAAAATGTTCTAGTAAAAATATGACAGATGAAAGAACAGTTATATTTGGGAATGAGACTTCCTGGATGACTTGGCAATTGAGCCAAACCTTGAAGAAAGGATTCTGAAAGGCAGTAGTGCCTTTTAGGGATAGGAAAAATTCTGTCTAAATGCATAGAAATAGTGGATGACACACTTAACTTGAAGAAAAGCTAATAATTTAGTTTGGTTAGAATTTAAAGTATGTAATGTGAATTAAAGAGGAATTGAGGGGAATTGGAGAGAGATATTGTAAATCTTAAATGATAATCTAAAGAGTATACATTTTATCCTAGAGACAATGGCCAGCTACTGATGATTTGGGATCTAGGGAGTCAAAATAAAACTTGCACATTAGGATTTTTTGGCGTAATTAGGAAAATGATTGAGGAAAGACAAAAGACAAATAAGGAGACTACAGTCCTTGGAAAAGGTGATAAGGGTCTGAAGTAGGGTTGTGGCAATGTGAATGGAAAGATAAAGGATGACCATAAAAGGTAAATTTATTAGGACTTAAAAATTAGATGAGAGAGAGTAATGGAGAGAGAAAAGTAAAAAAAAAAATTCTAAAATTTCAAGCCTTGTTGACTGATTGGATAAGAGCATTATACTTAAATGGCTAAAAATAGTTTTAAAGAGGAAGATGATGAAGTCAGTCATTTTTACTTGCAAAAAGGTCATCCCAGGAAATGTTTAGATGTTTAAGAATAAAGTTCAAGGGTGAATTTAGATGGATATATAGTCATCTCCATAGAGATGATAATTTAACCTACTAGAATAGATGAGATTACCAAGAGCAAGAAGGAGAAAAGAATAGAGAACTGTGTGTCATTCCTTCTCTCTAATCTAGAAGGGTTTCCTATCCCTGATTCTCTATTGATCTTACAACTCATTTCATTGACTTTGATCTAAATGCTCTGTGAATAGTATAGGTACCAGACTGTCTTACTTTTTAAAATTTGTGTTGGCATTTCTCCCAATTCAGACCCTGATTCCTCAACCATATCACTGGCATCTATTGATCTGTTCTTAGTACCTTCCTATCCCTGAGGCATTCTCAAAACTTTATGCATCTGAAAAACAGCTACTTCTTATAACAAGACTGGGGATCCCAATTTAACAAAATACCAATTCAGAAAATTAAAAGTGGAAAAAATCAGGCAACTCTCTAGATGCTTCCAAAGATAGACTCCAATTGGAAGATAGCTATAAGGGACAGGAAACTTAAATAACTTTCTATTGAAGATGAAGAATTGGAATAAAAAGCCCTTTACAATCATCTGCAGGTTTCAATACTAAATCTATACAAATGATATTACATGAGAAGGAAAATTGCTTCTGACTCCCCTCACCTCAAATCTGAAAATTTGAGCAAATAGTAGATAAGGAGACTGAGGCAGAGAGGGCTTGGTGACAGTGATTAGCTTTCTTTTCATGTAGGGTACCATGACTTCCCTGTGGGTCCTATGCCCAAAGGAATATGGTGGTTCCTTATTACTTCTAGGATCAATTACAAACTTTTCAATTTGATGTCTAGAGTTGGCTTCAATCTTTCTTTCTGAGATGAGTTCCTATTATTCTGACTTAGACTAGGTTTCAGGCAGAGTTGTGTCCTTGCTATTACATATGTTTTACATTCTATTTCCTACTCACAAATCTTTGAACAGAATGTCCTGAATTCCTATAAGGATCTATCCATTTACCCCTTTTCATTTCTCAGAATACCTAACTTTCTTCAAGACTTTTAGCTCAAATACTATTTCTTTTGTGAGGTCTTTCCTAACCCCCTGATCTCTCTCAGAAGCTAACTTGTATTTATTTATTGTAAATATACATTGCTCCAATCAAACAATTAGCATTTCTCATGAACCTATTATTTATCAGGCATTTTGCTAAAAGCTGAAGATATCAAAAAATAATGATAATATGATGATGAAGAGCTAATATGTATATAACATCTTATGATTTATAATATGGCATATATATGTTATTTTATTTGTTCATTACAGTATCCCTGGGAGATTGGTGTTGCTATTATTCTCATTTTACAAATGAGGAGACTGAGGTTGAGATAATTTTTTTTGGGGGGGGAGATAATGTGTACAAGTACATACAAAATGCATATAATGTGAATACAAAATAATATTTTTGGGGGGAAGAAGGAAAACATTTGTAGTGGGGGGGGATTGGAAAAAAATTTATATAAAAGGTAGTACTAAAATTGAATGTTGGGGAAAATTAAAGATTCTAAGGAACAGAGGTGAAGTCGTATATTCCAGGTTTAGGGATACAGATACTCAAGACTGAAAGAGGAGATGAAAATCTGTGCAGAGCAGCAAACAGACATTTAGCTAAATCATAGAATACATCAGGGAGAGTAATAAGTAGTAAGGTTGGACAATTAGGTTAGGACTAAGGTATGAAGGGCTTTAAATGGTAAACCAAGTTTTTCTTTAATTTTAAAGTCAATAGTGTCACATTGGATTTTATCAAGGGGATTGCATGACAAGCCTTCACTTTAGGAAAATGACTTTGGCAAGACCTGAGACAAATAAACCAATAGGGAAACATTGTTTTTTCTCCCTATATCTCTGGGTTCTAGGTGAGGGTCTATCGAATAGCAGGTGCTTAATAAACCTTACGGAAGAGAATTGAACTTAATTGTGAGGCTTAATTATGATAATGTTTATAAGGAGATTTGCAAACAGTAAATCATTATCAAAATGTCAGTTATTCATATTAATAGTCCACTTATTGAATTACTGAGGCCAACAATATTCATTACCAGAAGGCCTACCATCTGTTGAGGAACTGCTAAGCTTACCTAGGCTAGTCCACCATCGATAGGCATCCAGCCCAATGTCGGGCCTATGTTTAAAGACTGTCCAGTTTGCTAAGATCTGCCAGCATTCATACTGGGCTGACTGAGCCTTTTAGAATGGTCACCTCCGTGCCACTATGAGCCATAGAAGAAGAATTAGTGCAGGTATGTTTTTATAGTCTTGTAATAATTGAGCAGGCATTTGGAGTGAATGTTTTATGGAATGCTTAACAATTTACGATGCCATGAATGTCATGTTCCCTGTCTTTCTGAAAAGAGAATGTCATAGCTTAGAACTTGATGTGTTTCAAATCCCATGGGGTTATGAAACCAGGATCTTAAGTATTATTGAATGTAGCAGCTAGTCATTCT
Source organism: Antechinus flavipes (assembly GCF_016432865.1). Taxonomy (NCBI): domain Eukaryota; kingdom Metazoa; phylum Chordata; class Mammalia; order Dasyuromorphia; family Dasyuridae; genus Antechinus; species Antechinus flavipes. Next base: position 55,962,379 of record NC_067400.1, read on the forward strand.
AACAATATTCAGAATGAGATGTATGGTTTTTTTTATTTTTTATTTTTTTCCTCTAACCCCAGATTCTTATGATCTGATTTTGCTGCAAGAACTTCTTAAACAAGAAGGAAGGTCTGAAAAATTAGTGTTATTAGAAAACACTTCAAAATATGATTCATAATTTTTGCCTACAGCCAGGAATTCAAAAAAAAAAAAAAGGAATGGACTAAAGAAATAAAACTGGGAATATCAGTTCTACATCTCTAGTTTGAAATGCCAGTAAATAGCAGGTGAAACCACCATGGCAAGTAGCTTATTTTGCTAAAACAGAAAAATTTCCCTTACTGTGCTCAGATAGATTCATCAGCACATTCATATTGAGGATTGCTGCATTAGGATTTTCAAAATGGGCAATTTCATGCACTAAGCCTGAACTGAGTATTCAGATAAGTAAATTTCTCCAAAATTTATTTCTTTCCATATAAATAAATAACCAGAGGACCACAGGTTATTTAAAAAAAAATCAGATTGTTTTCATAGCAATTTTTACCGTGGCTTTCAAAATTCCATTCTTACTCTATTTGGGAGAGCATATTCCAGACTAAACAAGGGATATTTTGTCATTAATAGTGGTTTGCCCATATGATGCTAGTTATTAGCAATTACTCAACAAAATTGTCCAGAAAGCATTTCTTTTAGATTTTTACTATTTGATTTCCTGATGCAGTCATTAAAACAGAATTTGCATAGATCAACACAACCAGGTTGTTTGGTGCATCAGTAGGGTTCAAATCTAGTCTCAGACACTGGACACAACTCAGCCTCAGTGTTCCATTTATAATGTAGATAATAATATCTACATCTCAGGGTTGTTGGGAAGGTCAAATGAAATAGTGTATGTATAGAGCTTTGAAAACCTTAAGGTGTTATATAAATGCTGCTTATTATTATTTTTTATAGAAAATCATCATGGTACAGTGGAAGAAACTGGTTCTACAATAAGAAGCATAAGGTTTAGCTAGCCTCTTATGCTTACTGCTAGTGTGACTTCAGACAAACCAAAAAAAAAAAAAAAACAGTAAGATTACAGAATATCACTTTTATTGACCCTTGGGTCTGGGATTAGGAAGAATGGAGTTAAAATCCAACCTCATATAATTACTAGCTGTGTGATCATGATCAACTCATTGTATCCCTATTTGGCTCAATCTCCTCAGATGAAGAATGGGGGTAGTAAAGTCCCCTTTCTCCCAGTGTTTTTTGTGATGATCCAATGAGATACTATTTGTAAAGCATTTGATACATAGGCACTATATATAAAACTGTTATTATTATTACCTTTCCCTGAGCTTCAGTTTCCTCATTTATGGAATCAGTGTCAAACTAGATGGCCATCAATGAGCCTATAAACATTTATTAAATGCTTAGTATGTGTTCACACGGTCTTAAGTGCTAGGTATATAAAGAAAGATAAAAGATAGTTCCTGCTTTGAAGGAACATATAATGGGGGAGATATTTATGAATCTATGTTTTGCAAAAGATTATTCCCATTGTGTGTATGTATGTGTGTGTATGCATATATAGATCTCTACAGTTATAGGTATGTTGATATCTATATATCTCTTGTACTGTAGTTCATATATATCTTTGAAGATATATCTCATAAAGTTTCAGCATTTATGAAAGGTGTTAATGGTTCTTTATCTCTCCTTTAAAAAATTCCCATTCCATTCAATTACTCTGATTCTGGGACAGGGTTAGGGGAGAGCTATCAGACACAACAAATTTACATGAAATTACAGAGATCCAGTGGAAGTGTGCTTATCTTAGCATAGAATATCAAAAACCATTCCATTTATAATTTCCAGTGGAAATGATCAACTATAAATTGCTTGCAAAGAAGTGTGGTGGGAACAATCTAGTATAAGGGTTTTTTTTTTTCCTAGTGAGACAAATGAAGAACCTCTGAAACTGATAGTGGGAAGGGACTTCTGAGCTCAAAGAATCTGACATGTAAGTAGACCAGAGTCCTTTCAAAACATCCCAGAAAAACAAAGAAATATATAAAGAACATATGAAGAAAGCCAGTATCTGCATTAAGAGAAAGAACTGATAAACAGAACCATGTTTGTGAAATAATTTTATATCCATACACACATATACATATACCCATTTGTTTCTAATGGTAACCATGTAGGGATGAAGGAAAGAAAATAAATTTGTTTGATAATGTTGTATTTGAAAGGAATAGCAAGTTCTGCATAGTAGATCTGCAGATTCATGTGCAATTATCTTTTTAATTGTTTTAAGTTACAGAAATGCTTGTTTTATTCCATAAATAACAAAATAAAACAACTCAGAGAGTTGTCCAATCTCTGCTGAATTCAGTAGTTTATTTTTCTTCAAGATAGCCTAAGAAGGAAGTTTTTTTCCTTAGAACAGAACTCTGTTTCTCTAAAAATTCTCTCCATTATTTCTAGAATTGTCATTGAAGACAAGCAGAATATAACTGGGCATGGTAGCATAGAATGCATAGGATTGCATAGTTAGAACCATGATCACATGATCTCAGAAATTCTTGATTACAGGAGGGATAAAGCCAATTGATTATCTTCATTTTCTGCTTACATGGGGAATCACCTAAGGAAAGGCAAGTCAACACCAAAGGCCACTGTACTTCCCAACCAGATGAGATAGAGAGATAATGCTTGTCAGAGCAAAATAAAAGGAAACAAACCAAAAATATGTCTTTTAGAACCCTTTATCATTTATTAAAATAATTTTATTTTGTTGGGAAATAGAATCCAATCTGTAGTTGTCCCAAGTCAACATATTCTATTAAAATAATTACAACATGTTATTTATGTTTTAAAAGTAAAACAAAACAAAACAAAACATTTTCCCCAAGAAATGTTGTACTTATTATTGAACACTTTTCAAAAAATCTATTTAAATGAGTGAAGAATTTTGGCCCAATATAAGCAAGCGTTTCCTAATAATTAAAGATATCCAAAAGCAGAGTGGGCTTCCTCAGGAGATCATAGGTTCTCTAGTCCTAGAGGTCTTCAAGTAGAGTTTGGATAATGATTTTTCAGGAATGTTGGGGACAGTCTTTGATCAGCTATGGTTGGACTAGAAAGCTTCTGAAGTACCTTTCCATTGGTAAATTCTGTGGAATCTAAACCTTCTTCCACGTGACAATATTTTAAATACTTGAAGATAGCAACATGCTAATTCTAAGTTTTTTCTTATTTGGGCTAACCAATCTCAGATCTTCCAACTTATCCTTATGAGAAATAATCAGATGGTTCCTTATTATCTATGACTCTTTACCATCCTCTTCCTGCACACTTGTTCTTGTTCATCAATGTCCTTCCTAAAATGTATTACCTAGAATTGAACATGATAAACTTGAGACATGGTTGAATCAGAACACATTAGAGAAATCATTATCTTCATTTGGAAACATGTCTTTTAGCACAGTCTAATATCACACTAATTTTTTTTGTTTTGTTTTGTTTTTGATACCTGCAATGGCATTAATATGAACAGATAGAGTTTGTGATCCATTTAAAAAAAAAACTCAGATTTATTTTTTTAAAGATATAATTATCTCTAGCCTTGTTTTCATGATCTTTAAAAAAAAAACATAAATCCAACTGTGAGTTTTTGTTCCTATTTAGTTTCAGCAGAGAAAAAGTCAGTGTTAGGTAGTACTAAATTTAGGTCACTGATATAATCTATTGAGATCTATTTGGTTTTTGATTGATATTCAATGTTAGTAATTCCATCCAGCTTTTATTATATGAAAATTTGATTTTGGCTTTTGATTAGTATTTGATGTTAGTAATTATATATTATCTGAAAATTTAATGAGGGTATCACTAACATTTTCATCCAAGTGATCATTAAATATATGTATGCATATTTATATGTACCTATATGTGTATATGTACCCACATACATATAGGCATAAAGCCTATATGTATATTTAGCAATTACTTGAATGAAGACATTAAATCCTTGGAGCATTCCCCTAGGGACATCTCTCCTAAATGACACTAACCCATTGAAACCTTTTTTCCAAAGTTCACTATCATCTAATCCACATTTCTTGTTATCCATATAAAGAGTTTGAAAATTTTGTTTCCTTTTATCATGGGAATGATAATATAAAACATAAATATAAAATACCCTTTTATATTCCTTACTATTCATCATCAACTTTAATATACAATGAGTTTTAGCACTCCTGACACTGTTCTAACAGGATTGCCACCTTCTTTTTCTTTCTTTTATATATATATTGTTATGCCTTTAAATCCAATATCTCTGGCTTTCAAAAATTCAAATAAATTATATGTACATCAGTCTTTTCAGATGGTTTCCCCCTTATTTCTTTACTACATCACTTCTGTATACCTTCAGAATTTGTTCTTGACAATCTCCACCTTTTTTTTCAGCCAGCTTGCCTATAAAATTTAGATCTTGAGATAATTTCTGTATCCCAAAATCTAGGGTATGCATTAGACTATGCCCAGCTTTTCTCTTCTCTCATAGATTCCCTGAGTAGTCACTTCCTCAAAGGTAATCATCATTTTTACCTTTAGCAACCACTTGTTTTTTTCTTGGCAAAAATCGGATTTTAAATAACATTTCATCATATTGATTCTTTTACCTTTTGAAGACTGCAACAGATCATTAAGACAACTCAAGAATGTATTTGTCTGTCCTGTTTTTCTCAAGGAACTCCACTGGATCTACTGAAAATCGACATCCACCATCATTGCTTGATAAAGCTTCACAACAGATTTGTGATTTGTTTTCTATATTCCTCATCTATTTCTTCCTCCTGTTCCAGAGGTCACTATTACACTCACAAAGCAATATGAATCCTGCTTTTTTCTCTTTTGAACATCCACGTTGATTTCAGAGTGGTTTTTCTTCCATGGTTCTTAGTTATCCCAGAAATTATCTACTATTTCTAGAATACTACTCCATCACTATTTTAATCTATCCTAGACTAAATTAAGATCAGATATTTCTCCATAACCACATTTCTGTCATGATTCCCCTTCATTAAGTCTTGGTAATCCATATGAAGTTGATTTTACTTCCTTGTGTTAGAATCTCTTGATCTTATGATTTAATGGTCATAATCTATGCAGATATAAGGCATGAGACATTCTGAGATAATTGATTATAGTGTTTTCATTCTTCTTGTCCCCTATTGCTTATTGTTGTTGCTTTTTGTGTGTGTCATGTCTGCTATTCACTATCAGTCAAGAAATCCATATTCTAGTGGGGAAGACAACATATTTAGGGGAATATTAGTGAATTTGTAGTTAGGACACGTGATTATCATGATGTTTTGCAGTAGCAATGTTAGTATTGCCTTATTATTCTGAGAACAAGAGGTGGAAAGGGAGGGTCTGATACTCACGTGACAGCAAGGCAGATGGCAAGATGTCTGGTTTCCTGGTATATGCAATGTGAAGCAGGACAATCATTATGAAATGGATAAATATAGGAACATTTTATTCTCCTGTTGATTTACTCTAATAGGATAAATGCCAAATCTACACTTTGTAGAGACAAAGCCCTGGAAACCAATTTATATCTTTCTCTCTACATATCATTTCAAGAGTTCCTTTGATTTTTTTTTTTTTTGCTTGATAACATTAAAAACCCAAGTCCTACATTTTTCTTATTGTCAGATCGCATTGAAACAATTCATGACTAACTCTTATGGTGAACTAATTTGGCAAACTCTCCTTTGGTCTGACTCTTCATTGTCCAAGGGACTTGGCTTCTGGGAGATCCTAGTCAAAGCTTACTTTTTAATATGCTTCCTGAATTGGTGTTTAATGTGACACTATCTTACTCAACTGTTTTTTGTTTGCTTTTGTTTTTTAACTGGCAGTTAGCAGCCTCTTCACAAGCTTAATGCAAATAGACTCGAGCTCAATTATCCTGTCTAAAATGGTCTTAGGTATGGATAATATTACCAGGAAGATTTACTCTAATTAGTCTAATTGTTCATTATACTTCTCTTCCCACTAGCCTTTAGATAGTATGCTGCATTTTCATGTCTACAGTGATATAAAATTCTTACAGTAATATCAGATTATGAATGCACTGATTCTAAATCCCTTATAAATTATAGCCAGGATGGTCCTGCTATAAAGTATAAACTATGGCTTTCTGGTACAAATAAACAAACTGATTCAACATTAATAGGGTATAGAATATTCATGGCCACAAAGTATTATTTTCCATTACAAATCCTTCTATTTATTTGCTGAAAAGAACTTAGTTACTCAAATTGAATGACTATTGAGCAGATTATCAGCATCATTTGTAATTTTCAAAAATAAAATGTCTAGAATTTGGTCAGAATACTTTTCAAATGTTCCCTGTTTATCTCCAAAGCTTTGTTGTAACATTAACAAAAATAAAAGTCAAGCAAAATTATGGTCCATTGCAGATGATCCTGCACACTCTTAGTATGATGAAGAAATGTTAATCTGAACTCTCCTAATCCCATGGGTTTGAAAAAGTAAGCTGAAAGGAGATAAAAATGGACTTTCTCATGGGATTGCTTATGCTTCCTGCTTCATGTTGAGCTGGAAATATTGTAAAAGTTGTCTTTCTCATGAATTTTCAGTCTTTCTGTTGTAGTTATGAAAGAATCAGAAAAGGAAAGAATGTGAGAAAGGCATCAGGCATGGAAAAAGAAGTTTTGAATTTTAAATTCAAAATACAGTAAAATTTAATCTAATAAATTTTACCTTTTATAAAATAAACTTTTAAAATTAGATACATCAAAGCTTTTCATAGCCAGTTATTCACTGACCTACCTAACCATTGCTTTCCCCAAATAATAAAGGGAAAAAACAGAAATGAGAGCAGCTTGATTTTGTGGTTTACTTGTCAGTTTATTTTTCTGTAAAATTAAAAGATTAAATTAACTCTGAGATCTCTGTCTGCTAAGAAATCTTATAATTCTTTGATTCAACTAATAATTGAAATTTTCCTGATGGTTTAAAAGTTTTGCATTGTTTTCCCCCACTGATATTTGTATTTTTGTAGGTTTATATCAGCTTGAAAAACAAAAGCAAAATTTTAGAGGGAAGGCTTAAGTGAAAAAACAAATTTAGGTAGAATTGGAAAGGACCATAGAAACCACCAACTCAATCCCTTGCTTTTGTGAATGGAGAAACTGACATCAAGAGAGAAATAAAGTGATATGCTTATGGTTCCAAAGACAATTATTGCTAGATTTGATAGTACAATATAGGTCTCTCTTACCCACAAGGATAGTTTAATGCCTTTTCCATTATATCATCTTGTAATTGAATAGGGTCTTATTATGTCTGTATTTTTCCTTCTTATATTCTGAGAAAAAGAACTAGGAAAAAATGTTGCCATTGGATAGCAAGAAAAAGCTATTTATGATCTCTCTTCAATTTTAAAACACAAATATAGCATATGGTTCTTTACAATAAGCCAATAAAATGGCTTTCTATAGCTGAACCTCATTTCATTGTCTATAGAATGGGGCCTTTGGTTGGAAAATTGAGATAATTCTCTAGCATTTTATAATTCTGAGTCACAGTTCTTAAGGCTACTTCAGCTAACAATTAGGTTTCCTACATTGTAGTCAATATTCTCTAGCTTCTACAGAAAAAATGTTCTTGAATTGATTGTGGATCCAAAGTCACATTGTCTTATGTGTTCTAAATTTTTTATTTAGTCAGGATAATAGTTACATTAATTGTTTTTGGTCTAAAAAGGTAAGGTTATTTTCATTTAAATCTTATAACAAGGAAATTAAAAAAAAAAGATAACATTGTCTATGAAAATGAGTGTACAACAGAATTTAGACATGAGCTTTATGTCCTCTCCAATTTTAAGAGTATAATAGAAACATCACTGAAGTATAGATTACTACTAGTCAAAAATACATAGCACAAATGGAATTCTAGGCAAATTTCCTCCTGTCAAGCATCATGATTCTTGATTTGTCTCCCCATAATATTAGAGTGAGGCTAAGGAAATATAAGCGAATTTACAAACAAGATTTGCATAATGTATAAAACCAAACAGAAATTACATTGTTTGCCCTGCTGCTCATCTTCATAAGTTTACCCCAGGGCTATACCCTCCATAAAATTTCATTATATTGGGCATGCTAAATAGAAAGGACATTGGACCAGAGTCAAGAAACTGGAGTACTAGTCCTCACTCTGCAATAACTCATTTTATAAGTTAAGGAAGGCACTAAATACTTCAGATGGACATTGAGAAGCTAAAGATCATCCAAAAGAGAGTGCCTAAGATTATAGAAGATAGCTTGATAATGATATAAGAATTACTTAAAGAAACTTTGGTCTTTTAACCCAGATAAGTGAAAATTTAAGAAGAATGTGATGATTTCTTTTAAATATCAGAAAAGTCATTTGCAAGAGGCTTATTATTTTTGTTCCCAGGAGGGAGAAGTACAAATAAAGAGTAGAGATTGCAGAGAGAGACAATTGTTTGCTCCATAAAGCAAAACGCTCTAATTAGAGCAATCCCAAAGTCCAGTGAGTTGTCTCCAAAGTTCATGTGTTTGTATGGCATATATTCTTATTTACTGGGAGTTTTAAAGCAGAAATTGAAATTATCAGGGATTTAGTTAAAGGGATTCTTCTTGAAGGTACATATCAGACTCAGTAGGAATGAAGATTGACAAAGGAAAATGGTTAGTATTTCATAAATTAATTCTATTATTTACTATATGTATAACAGACAAATGTTAAATGGCTTGGTCATGGCTATACTAGGTCTCTGTTTTTCCATTTGTAAAATGAAAATTTGGACTACATGATTTCTAAGGTCCTTTTTAGCTGAGTGCTTTTAAATATGGTTGTAAAATTACAATCCAGTTCAGAATATTAAAAAAAATTCTCACTTTTGTGGTTAACTCTTGTATAAGCTAATAGTCTTTCTAATCATTGATGCCAAAAGGAATTAATAATAGAAAACCTTATCTTGCGATATTATCCTAACTTCTGATTTTAATAAAGAACATTTGCTGCTTTTTGAAAAATGCAAAAAAAAAAATTGCTATGGCCCAGTAATGGACCTCACATATCAAATGTTAATCTTGAAATCCTAACAACACATGTGTTTTGGAAAATTAATAGGAACTTGCCTGTGTGAATGCATTTTTTAAAAATAAATGAATTTACTATGCTTCTAAATTTAGCTTTTAAACTATTTTGAGCAGGAGGAAACTGATTAAAAAATGTCCAGTTTTTCTAACTCATCCGTGGCATTGACCCCAATAAATAAATCTTTTATGGAGTCCAAGTTTTATTCTTGCCAAGTGCATTCTATGTGAGCCAAGTGACTGCCTGTAGCAGGTTTGCATGGGGAGCTAATTTAGGCAAAGGTCATTGAATCAGTTTCAGTGAAGACTAGTTAGCTTTCTTCTATTTCCTTCCCTTTCCTTATACAATTTGAAAAACTAATGTGATACAGGTGATGAGAGAACTGGATAAAAGAATAAGGACAGAACATTGCAAATCCATTCTCTCTACTGGGAAAAATAACAAGTACAACACATGACTGTGGGTGAATCACATTATTTTCATATGTGAAAAATAGCTATTCATTGTAGTAACTAATGGGTATTTTAGCTTTAGAGTTTGCACATTTATAGAGTGAAGCTTGAGATACAGTCCTTACCTGCTGTTAGTAACTAATTTGAGTTTTGCATTTATATACTTATATCATTGATATCAGTAAGATATGAAAAATTAATTAATAATAACTAACACTTATATATCATGCCAATGGATAATAAATGCCAATAGCATATTATAGATGTAATCTTATTTGATATTCATAGCCTCATTGAAAAATTTTCAACAGTCATTCTTATCACTATAAGACAGATTAGGAAACTATGTCTAAAAAAGATTAAGCAATTTACAAGGTCATGTAATAAATGTCAAAGGTGGGATACACACTGAGATCTCCTAACACCATCTAACATGGTTCTTGTATTTCATGCTACTTCAAGATAAAGAACTGACTCCTTACATGACCTTGAGCTATTGCAATAAATTCCTGTAATATCTCCTTACCATCAACCTTGCCCCCTCTAATATTTCTACTTTCTCAATCTTCCTAAAGTGCTCAATTTGATATTATTATTGTGTAACTTTGATCACACTATTAAACTGTTGGGAAAAAAAAAACCTATCAATTGCTCATGTACCAAATAATAAAAAAATTAATTTGATTAAAGGAAACTCATTTTTTATTAGGTTCCTTATTTGTACTAGGTGCTGGCAAGATAAAGAAAACAAATTTTTCCTGCTCCCAAGTAGCTCACATTTTATTGAGGGTAAGAAGAACACAATATTTGCTCAAATAAGCATAACATAGGGGAAATAGAGGATGATAGCAATAATGAGAGGAATAATAATTAGTAAAAGGATTTATGGAAAGAGATTGCACCTAATTTGGACCTTGAAGGATAGAGATGAGTTTGAGGTAGAAAAAGGAGGCATCTATTTCCATTAGGAAGCATTGAGCAAAAGTGTGGAGATAGAAGATGAAATTATCAGGATAAGAGAATAGGACTAGAACACTGCACACATAAAAGTGAGTAATATGAAGCCAAGAAAGAGACAGAGGTATGAAATTATGGAGGACTTTAAAAGTCAGAATAAGGAGTTTGTGTTTTATAGACAATGGAAGCTACAGAAATATTTTTTTTTGAGTGGAGTGGCAGGCACCTGGTGGGGATCTATTATAGGAGTAATAGGACAATGAAAGCCACGACCTGATGACAAAATACTTTTTTTTTGTTTTATATTTACTTTATTTAATTATTTTGTTACATTTCAAGTTCCAAGGTCTCTACTTGCCTCCCTCCAAATTAATCATTAAAAGAAGGCCAACATTTGATATAGATTCTCAGTTGATAAGATGTGAAAGCATATGAATAGCCAGTTTTGGGGAAAATTTGTATATCACCAATTTATAGATAGTCACAGAGAAAATGCTTTAAATGATCATTGATTAGGGAAATGCAAATTAAAATAATAGAGAAGTCATCTCACTCTTATCAGGCAAGTTAAAATGATAGAAAGGGAAAATGGCAAATGAAGGACATATGGAAACACTGGGAAACTAAGTCACTGCTTGTAGAATTGAGAGTTGTAGATCACCCTATTCATACTTCCATATATTAGTATTTTCTCTGGAGGTAAATAGCATTTCCATTAAAAGTTCTTTGTAGTTGATTTAGGTATTCATATGGCTCAGTGTTGGAATCTTTACAAACTGCTAACTCATTAGAATTGATGTTTCCAGCCAGAACCTGAAACAAGGTACTAAGCAGAACTAATTGATACAATGCTTGTGTTCATACCTTTACTCAGCGGAGTTCACAAGTATGCCAGATTCACAAAGTAAACTTTGTAATTTGAAGCTCTTAGGTCCAGAGAGCACTATGGGAGAAAACCCACAATCCCATTCTCTCAGAAGAGTCATATATAAGCAAGTGAAGAGTGATTCATTCCAATATTTTCCACTTGGCTGGCTGGTGGCGGAAGAAGAGTTTTCAGAGGAAGAAGCTACGAGTAGAAAGTTCAGTGAAGATTGAGAAGACTCTCTTAGAGGCAAGACAGATTCAACTTGGTGCTGGCTCTGGAGGCTGAAGAAAGCAGAGGCAGAGGCTGAAGGAAAAAACCTTTGGATTTGGAGACATTTGGAGGGAGCTCTTGGAACCAAGCAGAGAGAGAGGCCTCAACTAACCAGGCTACTTTGGAAGGAGAAAATAAATGTTTGTATTTTTACCAGCTGGCTGCATTTGGGGTAATTATTGATCTGAACTGATACTAAGACTGCTCCCAGAAAACCTCCCTCAAGAGACCTGCACCTCTCCCCCAGAGAGAACTATTCTACTTATATTAAAAGGAAGAAAAAGAACTCCACTGCTCAGAATAGCTTAGTCATTCATAATTACACTTTGAATAATACTGTTGTCACTGTATATAATGTTTTCTCAGTTCTGTTTATTTCATCTGCATTATTTTGGTGTCCATGTTTTCTTAAAATCAATATACTTATTTATTATAGCATAGTAGTATTCCATCATAATCATATATTAAACTTATTCAGTCATTCTCCAATTGATGGGTATCCCTAAGATTTATAACACCTTGCTAATGCTAAGGGAGCTGGAGTAAATATTTGAGAATATATAGGTTTATTTTCCTTTTTTGTTCCTGGATGATCTTGGGAAACAGACTTGATAGACAAATGATATATACTGTTTAATAACTCTATAGGCACAATTCCAAATTGCTCTCCAATAATGGTGGAATCAGCTCACAATTCTACCAGCAGCAAATTTTTCTCCCTCCCTCCCCATCTTCCAAAGAGGGGAGGCAATTTATATAGTGTGTGTGTGTGTGTGTGTGTGTGTGTGTATACACATACTATAATTTAAAGTGTATATATATATAGATGTGTGTATGTATGTATACATATACATACACACATATATATGAAAATTATATATATATACACATACACTATCATTTAAAACATTTCCATATTAGTCGTAGTTGTTAAAGAAGAAACAGATTCAGCAGGAGAGGAGAAAACATGGGAAAGAATAAAGAAGGGGGGGGCAAATGCTTCAATTCCATTTTGAAGCTATCAATTCTTTTATCTGATTATTGATAACATTTTCCTTTGTGAATCCTTTGTCCTTATCTTGAATCATATGTTGCTGAAAAGAACTGAGTCAGTCATAATTGATCATCACTTAATATAGCTTCTGATAATGTATAAAATGTTTTCCAAGATCTACTGGTTTCACTTTGCATCACTTTGTACAAGACTTTCCAGGTTTTTCTGAAATCTTCCAATTCACCACTTCTTATTGCCAAAAGCATTCCATTACATCAATATACTTGTGCAGTCATCTCCCAATTAATGAGCATCAACTCAATTTCTAATATTTTGCCACCACAAAAAGAACTGCAATAAATATTTTAGCACATGAAGGCCTTTTCTTCTTATTTATGATCTCCTTGGGATACAAAATTAGTAGTGATATTAGTAGAATAAAAGGGACACACAGGTTGATTGTTCTTTGGGCACAGTTCTAAATTGATCCAGAATAGTCAAATCAGTACACAATTCCACTAACAATGCATGAGTATCCCAATTTTCTCAACCTTTCTCCAACATTTATTATATTCCTTTGTTCTTCATGTTGGCCATTCTGATTAATGTGAGGTGATGTCTTAGAGGTATTTTATTTTGAATTTCTCTAACCAAAAGTGATTTAGAGCACTTCTTTATATTCCTAAAAATAGCTTTGGTTTCTTCATTTAAAAACTGCCTATTCATATCTTTTGCCATTTATCAATTGAAAAATGGCTTGAATTCTTTTAAATTTGATTCAGTTTTCTATATTTGGGAGAAATGAACCCTTTATTAGAGCTACTTTCTATAAAGATTGTTTCCCAGATTTCTGCTTTCCTTCAAATCTTGGTTACATTGGTTTTGCTTGTAAAAAAAATTAATTTAATATAATACAGTTTATCTGTTTTGCCTTTCATAATGCTTCCTATCTTATTTAGTCATGAATTTTTACTCTTTTCATAGGTCTGACAAGTAGATTCTTCCATGCTCTTCTAATTTTCTTATGGTGTCATCATTTTGTCTAAATCATTCACACATTTTGAATTTATCTTGGTATGTGGTGTGAAATGTTGATCTAGATCTAGTTTGTGTCCCATTATTTTCCATTTTTCCTAGCAGTGTTTTTTCAAGCAATTAGTTCTTATTTATAAAGTGGGAGTCTTTGAATTTATCATTGTTACTTTGTTCATTGACTACTGTGTCTTATATTGCAAGTTTATTCCACTGATCTGCCACTCTATTTCATAATCAATAGCGGATAGTTTTGGTGATTACTACTTTAAAATATAGTTTGAGATGTATTTATAGGCCACCTTTCTTTATTTTCCATCAATTTTCATTTGTTCTTTCAGATGAATTTTATCATTTCTTCTAGTTCTATCAAATTTTTGGTAATTTGATTGGTATAACACTGAATAAGTAATTTAGTTAAGGCAGAATTATCATTTTTACTATATTGGCACAGCCTAGCCATGAACAATTGATAGTTTTCCAACTTTTTAAAACTGATTTTATTTCTGTGAAGTGTTTTATAGTTGCATTCATATAGTTCATTGATTTGTCTTGGCAAGCAGGCCTCTATTTTGTTTTATTTACAGGTATTTGAAATGGAATTTCTCTTTTATCTCTTAGCAATGAGATTTGTTGGTCACAGAAGGAAATACTGATAATTTGTGTGTTTGTCCTACATTCTACAATTTTGCCAAAGTTGTTCATTATTTCAAATATTTTTTTAGTTGATGATCTAGCATTCTTTAAGTATACAGTATCATTTGCAAATAATGGTGGTTTTGTTTGATGTGGGATGAGCACTGTTTGAATCTTATTCTCACTGGATTTGGTTCAAAAAAAGAATATCAGACATATTTATTTTGCTATAGAAACTTGTTTCACCCTATAAAGAAATAGGAGGGGGAAGGGAAAGAGAAAGGGGGAGCTAAAAGAAGGTAGAACAGAAGTAGAAAGGGATAAAAAAGGGGGAGGGACTGTAAAAGGGGATGGTAGATTGAGGGAAGTGATGGTAAGATGCAAAACACTAGTGAAAAGGGAAAGAAGAAAAGAAAAAGGGGAAGTATAAATTGGGAAAAAATAGGATGGTAGGAAATACTGAGTTAGTAATTTTAACTGTGAATGTGAATGGGATGAAATCTCCTATAAAATCAAAGTAGATAATAGACTAGATTAAAAGCCAGAATCTTACAATATTTTGTTTACAAGAAACATGTTTAAAGCCAAGTGATACATACAGAGTAAAGGTAAAAGGCTGGAGTAGAATCTATTATGCTTCAGCTGAAGTTAAAAAAAAAAAAAAAGCAGTTACCAATCCTGATCTTAGATCATGCAAAAAAAAAAAATCTAATTAAAAGAGATAAAGAAGGAAATTACATTTAGCTAAAGGATATCATAGATGATGAAGTAATATTAATATTAAGAAACATTCCCTTTTTCCCCATGATTTCTAGTATTTTTTAAAATAAGTTGTGCTGTATTTTGTCAAACATTTTTTAGCATTTACTGAGATAATCATATATATAATTTGTTGGTTTTCTTATTGATATGGTTAGTATGATCTGATGGTTTTCCTAATATTTAAACAGTCCTGCATTCCTGATATAAATCCCACCTGATTATAGTATATAAACTTTTTGATATATCCCTGTATATTGCTTGTATTTTGTTAAAGAATTCTGCATTAATATTTATTAGTAAAATTGGTCTATAATTTTCTTTTCATGTTTTAGCCCTTTCTTGGTTTAGATATCAGCATCATGTTTGTGTCATAAAAGGAGTTTCATCTATTTTCTTCATCTATTTTTTTCAGAGTTTATACAGTATTTGAATTAATTACTCTTTAAATATTTTGTAGAATTCACTTGTGAACCCATCTGGTCCAGGGAATTTTTTTCCTAGGGGATTCAGCAATGACTTGTTCAATGTATTTTTCTAAGACGTGGCTATTTAGGTTTTCTAGTTCTTGATCTGTTAACCTAGGTAAATTATATGTTTATTAATATTCATGTATTCTATTCAGATTTATTGATCTAAAATTGGGCAAGATATTTCCAAATGATTGCTTTAATTTCTTCTTTATTGGTGGTGATTTTACTGTTTTTGTTTTTGATATTGAATATTAGATTTTTCCTTTTTAAAAAATCAAATCAAATAATGATTTACCTCTTATTTGCTTTTTTATTAAAAATGGCTCCTATTAATCTCACTTTTCATATTTAGAATTCCCAATTTAGTGCTCAACAAGGCATTTTTAATTTGTTTTTGAACTTGTTCAAGTTATTTTAGTTGTGTGCATAATTCATTGATCTCTTCTTTTTCCTTTTTGCTAAGGTAAAAATGAATTTTCTGCTAATACTACATTGCCTGAATCCCCTGGTGTTTGGTATATTATTTTGGTATGTCATATTTTGTCATTTCAAAAATATAATTATTGATTGCTTTTATGATTTATTATTTGATCAATTTACTCTTTAGAATTAGATTATTTAGTTTTCAATTAATTTTAACTTGTCTTTCCAATGCCCTTTGTTGAATGTAATTATTGCATTATAACCTGATCAAATATATTTAATATTTCTGCCTTTTATATATTTGATTTTGAAAGTATTATGCCCTATTAATGTAAGGTCATGTGCTGCTGAGATAAAGTTTATTTCTTTTTGTTCCAATTCTGTTTTCTCCAAAAGTCTGTCATTTCTAACATTTCTACTGACTTAGCTCATTAGTTTCTTTCTTACCAATTTTTTTTAGTTATTTTTATTTTCTTTGAGGGGACAATTGATGTCCCCAGCTGGTATAGTTTTATTTATTTCTTCCATTAATTCATTTAATTTCTCCTTTAAGAATTTGGATGCTCTACCACCTTATGTATATATGGTTAGAATTGATATTTCTTCATTGTTTATGGTACCTTTGAACAAGATCTAGTTTCTTTCTTCATATTGTTTAATTAGCTCTGTTTTTGCTTCTGCTTTATCTGTGATCAAGAATCCTATTTTTTTTTTCCTTTCAGCGGAAGCATAACAGATTCTGTTCCAACCCATTACCTTTACTCTCTGTGTCTCTGCTTCAAGTGTGTTTCTTGTAAACATATTGTAGAATTTTATTTTCTGATCCACTCTACTTTTTGCTTCCATTTTATGGGAGAGCTCATCCCATTCACATTTATGCATAGGATTTATGCCTGTGTATTTCTCTCCAATATATTCTTCTTCAAGTTTGTCTTTTTGTCCTATCATCCTTTCTCTCTTTCTTTACTCTTCACAAGTGTAGTGTTTTTGTCTATTGCCTTCCTTGATCTGTCTTCTTTTCTATCCCCTCCTATTTTCCTGTCAAGTAAGAGAATTCTATATTCACCTGATTGTCCATTTGATTCTGTCTTTGAATCAACACATATTAGAGTAAGGTTCAAATGATGCTCATGGTCCATTCTTCCATTTCCCTCTCCATTGTGATAGGTATTTTGTTCCTGTTCATTTGAAATAATTTACACTATTTTAACTCTTTCTTCCTTTTGCCCTCCATGTTCTCTTCTTTCTCATCACTTCATTTTTAAATGTATTTTCCTTTTAGCTATATCACTATTAGTGATCAAGTATTATGAATTACAAGTGTCATTTTCCAGAGCGGATATGTAAATGGTTTAGGTTTTTTGAATACTTTTTAAAAAACCTATTCACACTTCTCTTGGGTCTTGATAATAGAAGTATTTTTTTTATATTACTTTCTTCTTCTCCTTATGAAAACGTGAACTTCTATTTTATTGAATGACCATTTGCCCCATTTAAAATATTATGCTTAATTTTGCCAGGTGGGTAATCCTTGATTACAGTCCTATCTTCTTTGCCTTCTGGAGTATCATGTTTCATGACCTTCATTGTTGCAGCTTCCAGGTCCTGTGTAATACTGATTGTGACTACCCAGAATTTGAATTGTTTCTTTCTGGCCAGTGGTAGTATTTTTTTTTCCTCTTGATCTGAAATTTCTGAAATTTGACTAAGATATTCCTTGGAAGTTTTATTTTAAAATCTCTTTCTTGAAGTGGTCAGTGAATTCTTTCATGATCTATTTTGTCCTCTGGCTTCAGAACATCAGGTAGTTTTTCCTTGATATTTTCTTGAAAGATGTCATGCAAATTCTCTTTTTGATTATTGTTTTTAGGCATCCAATAATTCTGATATAGTCTTTCTTTGATTTATTCTCCAGGGTAATTGTTTTTCCCATGAGGTATTTTGTATTTTCTTCAACTTTTCATTCTTTTGATTTTGTCTGATTGATTCTTGATGTTTCATAATATCATTAGCTTTCACTTGTCTGATTCTAATTTTTAAGATGTAGTTTTCCTCAAGTATCTTTTGTACTTTCTTTTCCATTTGAAGATTATACTCTTTTTTTTTAATAATTTTTTATTGATAGAACGCATGCCAGGGTAATTTTTTACAGCATTATCCCTTGCATTCATTTCTGTTCCGATTTTTCCCCTCCCTCCCTCCACCCCTTCCCCCAGATGGCAAGAGTCCTTTACATGTTGAATGGGTTGCAGTATATCCTAGATACAATATATGTGTGCAGAACCAAACAGTTTTCTTGTTGCACAGGGAGAATTGAATTCAGAAGGTATAAATAACCCGGGAGGAAAAACATAAATGCAAGCAGTTTATATTCATTTCCAGTGTTCTTTCTCTGGGTGTAGCTGCTTCTGTCCATCTTTGATCAATTAAGGCTCTCTTTATCAAAGAGGTCCACTTCCATCAGAATACATCCTCAAACAGTATCATTGTTGAGGTATATAATGATCTCCTGGTTCTGCTCATTTCACTCAGCATCAGTTCATGTAAGTCTTGCCAGTCCTCTCTGTATTCATCCTGCTGGTCGTTCCTTACAGAACAATAATATTCCATAATGTTCATATACCACAATTTACTCAACCATTCTCCAATTGATGGACATCCTTTCATTTTCCAGCTTCTAGCCACTACAAACAGGGCTGCCACAAACATTTTGGCACATACAGGTCCCTTTCCTTTCTTTAGTATCTCTTTGGGATATAAGCCCAGTAGAAACACTGCTGGATCAAAGGGTATGCACATCTTGATAACTTTTTGAGCATAGTTCCAAATTGCTCTCCAGAATGGCTGGATGTGTTCACAATTCCACCAACAATGTATCAGTGTCCCTGTTTTCCCACATCCCTTCCAACATTCCCCATTATCTTTCCCTGTCAAGAATTATACTCTTTAAGGAATTATTTTCTTTCCTGGATTTTTGTATTTTCTCTTCCTTTGAATAGGTCTACTTTTAAATCAGTTTTCCAAATATGCCGAAATACATGCCAGATCCAATATATGTAAACATATTTATGCAGTTATCTTGCTGCACAAGAAAAATTGGATCTAGTAAGAAAGGAAAAAAAAACACCTGAGAAGGAAAACAAAAATACAAATCAGCAATAACAGAAAGAGTGGAAATGCTATGTTGTGGTCCACACTCATTTCCCATAGTTCTCTCTCTGGATATAGCTGACTTTCTTCATTATTAAACAATTAGAACAATTAGAAATCATCTCATATTTGAAAAGAGCCAAATCCATCAGAATTGATCATCATATAATTTTGCTGTTGCCATGTATAATGACCTCCTGGCTCTGCTCATTTTACTTAGCATCAATTCAGGTAAGTCTCTCTAGGCCTCTCTTAAATCATCATTTTAGTTGATTCTTACAGAACAATAATATTCCATAATATTAATATACCACAATTTATTCAGCCATTTTCCAATTCATGGGCATCCACTCAGTTTCCAATTTCTTGCCACTACAAAAAGGGCTATCACAAACATTTTTGCACATGTGGGTCCCTTTCCCTTCTTTAAGATCTCTTTGTGATATAAGCCCAGTAGTAACACTGCTGGATCAAAGGGTATGCACAGTTTGATAACTTTTTGAGTATAGTTCCAAATTGCTCTCCAGAATGGTTGGATTCATTCACAATTCCATCAACAATGTGCTGGTGTCCCAGTTTTCCCATGTCCCCTCCAACATTCATCATTGTCTTTTCCTGCCATTTTAACCAATCTGAGAGGTATATCGTGGTATCTCAGAATTGTCTTAATTTGCATTTCTCTGCTCAATAGAGACCACTATCTCTGATCAATATTTGAAGCACTTTTTTCATATGAGTAGAAGTAATTTCAATTTCTTCATCTGAAGATTGTCTGTTCATATCCTTTGGCCATTTATCAATTGGAGAATGGCTTGATTCCTTATAAATTTGAGTCAATTCTCTATATAATTTGGAAATGAAGCCTTTCTTAGAAACTTTGAATGTAAAAATGTTTTCCCAGTTTATTGCTTCCCTTCAAATCTTCTCTGCCTTTGTTTTGTTTGTATAAAAACTTTATAACTTAATATAATCAAGATTTTCTATTTTGTGATCAATAATGATCTCTAGTTCTTCATTGATCACAAATTTCTTCTTCCTCCACAAGTCTGAGAGGTAAACTATCTTATCTTCTTCTAATTTATTTATAATATCATTCTTTATCTCTAGATCATGAACCCATTTTGACCTTATGGTGGTGTACAGTGTTAAGTATGGGCCAATGCCTAGTTTCTGCCATTCTAGTTTCCAATTTTCCCAGCAATTTTTGTCAAATACTGAATTCTTCTTCCAAAAACTGAGATCTTTGGCTTGTCAAACACTAGATTGCTATAGTTACTGACTATCTTGTCCTATGAACCTAAGCTATTCCACTGATCCTCTAGTCTATTTCTTAGCCAATACCAGATGGTTTTGGTGACCACAGCTTTATAATATAGTTTTACATGTGGTACAGCTAGGCCACCTTCATTTCATTTTTTTTCATTGGTTCCCTTGAAATTCTTGACCTTTAGTTCTTCCAGATGAATTTTGTTGTTATTTTTTCTAGGTAAGTAAGATAGTTTCTTGGGAGTTTGATTGGTACAACACTAAATAAATAGATTAGTTTAGGTAGTATTGTCAACTTTATTTTATTCGCTCAGCCTATCCAAGATCACTTAATATTTTTCCAATTGTTTAGATCTGACTTTATTTGTGTGGAAAATGTTTTGTAGTTTTGCTCATAATTCCTGATTTTCCTGTGGCATATAGACTGCCAAATATTTTATACTATTGGCAGTTAATTTGGATGGAATTTCTATTTGTATCTCTTGCTGTTGAGTTTTGTTAGTGATGTATAAAAATGCTAATGATTTATTTGGGTTTATTTTGTATGCTGCAATGTTGTTAAAGTTATGGATTATTTCTAATAGCTTTTTAGTTGATTCTCTGGGGTTCTCTAAGTATACCATCATTTCATCTGCAAGGAGTGATAATTTGGTTTCTTCATTATATAATCTAATTCCTTTAATCTTTTTCTCATCTTATTGCCAAAGCTAGCATTTCTAATACAATATTAAATAGTAATGGTGATAGTGGGCAACTTTGTTTCACTCCTGATCTTATTGGGAATGGTTCCAGTTTACTTCTATTATATATGATGCTTATTGATGATTTTAGATAGATGCTACTGACTATTTTGAGGAAGAGTCCCTTTATTTCTATACTCGCTAGTGTTTTTAATAGGAATAGGTGTTGAATTTTTTCAAATGCTTTTTCTGCATCTATTGAGATCATATATTTTTTGTTAATTTGGTTATTGATTATGTTTTCCTAATATTGAAACAGCCCTGCATTTCTGGTATAAATCATACTTGGAAATGGTGTATTATCCTGGGGATGATTTTCTGTAATCTCTTTGCTAATATTTTATTTAAGATTTTTGCATCAATATTCATTAGGGAGATTGGTCTATAATTTTCTTTCTCTGTTTTCGTCCTACCTGGTTGAGGTATCAGTACCATGTCTGTGTCATAAAATGAATTTGGTAGGAGTCCTTCATTCATTACTTTTTCATATAGTTTATATAGCATTGGAGTTCATTGTTCTTTAAATGTTTGGTAGAATTCACATGTAAATCCATCTGGTCCTGGGGATTTTTTCTTGGGGAGTTGGTTAATAGCTTGTTCTATTTCTTTTTCTAAAATGGGACTGTTTAGTCTATTTACTTCTTCCTCTGTTAATCTGGGCAAGCTATATTTTTGAAGGTATTCTTCCATTTCATTTAAGTTATCAAATTTATTGGCATAAAGTTAGGCAAAGTAACTCCTAATTATTGTTCTAATTTCATTAGTGGTGAGTTCTCCCTTTTCATTTTAAACACTAACCATTTGATTTTCCTTTTTCCTTTCTTTAATCAGATTTACTAAGGGTTTGTCATTTTGTTGGTTTTTTCATAGAACCAACTCTTAGTTTTATTAATTAATTCAATTTTTTTTAACTTTCAATTTTATTGATCTCTTCTTTTATTTTTAAAATTTCAAGTTTGATGTTTGACTAGGGGTTTTTAATTTGTTCCTTTGCTAACATTTTTAGTTGCAAGCCTAATTCAGTGACCTTCTCTTACTCTATTTTATGCAACTAGGCCTCTAGAGATATGAAATTTCTCCTTATTACCGCTTTGACTGCATCCCAGACATTTTGGTGTGATGTCTCATTATTGTCATTTTCTTGGGTGAAGTTATTAATTGTATCTATGATTTGATGTTTCACTCACTTATTCTTTAGGATGAGATTATTTAATTTCCAATTACTTTTTGGTCTATTTTTCCCTGGTTTTTTATTGAATGTAGTTTTTATTGCATTGTGATGTGAAAAGAATGCAGTTATTAGTTTTGCCTTCCTGCATTTGATTTTTGAGGTTCTTTATGTCCTAATATGTGGCCAGTTTTTATACAGGTTCCATGAGCTGCCAAGAAGAAAGTGCACTCCTTTCTGTCTCCATTAAATTTTCTCCAAAGATCTATCATACCTAACTTTTGTAGTATTTTATTTGCCTCTTTAACTTTTTTCTTATTTATTTTGTGGTTTGCTTTATCTAGTTCTGAGAGTGCAAAGTTGAGATCTCCTGTTATTATAGTTTTGCTGTCTATTTCTTCTTGCAGCACTCTTAACTTCTCCTTTCAGAATTTAGATGCTGTCACACTTGGTGCATATATGTTTAGCATTGATGTTGCTTTGTGATCTGTTACCCTTTAGCAAAACATAGTTTCCTTTTTTATATCTTTTAATTAGATCAATTTTTGCTTTTACTTGATCTGAGATCAGGATAGCTACCCCTGCTTTTTGTATTTTACCTGAAGCATAGTAGATTCTACTCCAGCCTTGTACCTTTACTCTGTATGTATCACTCTGCTTTAAATGTGTTTCCTGTAAACAACATATTATAGGATTCTGGTTTTTAATTCAGTCTGCTGTCTCTGCTGTATGGGAGAGTTTAACCCATTCACATTTATGATTCAGACTACTAATTTTGTATTTCCTGCAATCTTATTATCCCCAGATTATACTTTTCTGTTCCCTTTTTCCTCTTATCCCGCTCCCCAGTATTTAAGTTATGGGCACCATTTGCCTCAAGCAGCCCTACTCCTGTAGAATTTCTCCCCTTTTAGAGTCTCTCCCCTTTTCTTATACCTTTCCCCTACTATTTCTGTATTCCCTTCTATTTAGCCTACCCTTCCTTTTTCCCCTCCCACTTTTTAATAAGGTGAGAGAAATTTCTCTGTAAACCAAATATGCCTAATATTTTCTCTTTAAGCCAAATCTGCTGAGAATAAGATTCACACAATGTTCACCCCCCTTTCTTTCCCCCCTAAAATACAATAGGTTTCCTTTGCCTCTTCATGAGATGTACTTTCCATCTTTTTACCTCCACTTTTCCCTTTTTATGGTACAATCCATTTTGCCCCTCTAATTCCTTTTTTATATTATAACAGTAAAATCAAATTATACATTCATTCTCTATGTATACCTGTAACATAAATACAGTTCTCAAGAATTCCTTTTACCTTTTTATGCTTCTTTTGAGCCCTATATTTGGAGGTCAAATTTTTTTGTTTAGCTCTGGTTTTTTTCATCAGAAATAAATGGAATTCACTTGTTTTACTAAATGCCCATTTTCTTCCCTGGAAGAAAATACTCATTTTAGCTAGGTAGTTAATTATGAGCTTTGGGGTTTATCTTTACCTTTTTTGTTTGTTTTGGATGTTTTATAACTTCTCTGCTGATCTATTCACTTGCAACAAAGTCAGAGTAGCCAACACTGTGGTAGAGTCCTCCCTGTAAATTCTCTGCACTGAGGAGACTGCACTTTACCCTGGGTGTGCACAGTGTGTACTGGCTTCTGTGCTCTGCCTTCCTGCATGTACCTGGCTAACTCCTTCCTTACCCCACCAAAACAGACCTTTTTTGGTAATCTTTGAAATTATCTTCTGCTGGTCATTTGCTGCACTCACAATGTTCACGGATTCTGCTAGCCCAGCATTATTTCAGAGGCTGAATTTCATAATTAGTGTGATCATAGTAGGAGAGCTCAGAAAGAATGTGTGTCCTCTCTGCCATGTTGGCTCTGCTCCCCATAAATTTTTTTAATAAATATGTTTATATAGTTACTGAGTTTGTCTTAGAAGGTATAGGAGTATTTTATATTGTCTATAATTATTTTAAATGAAGTATTTCTTATTTTATTTTATCATAAGAGTTTCGATGTAGAAATATGAGTGATTTATGTAAGTTTATTTGACACCCTGTTGTTTTGCTAAATATTGTTTCAACTAATTTCTTCATTAAATTTCTAGGATTTTTTAAGTATATCATATCATCTACAAAAAGAGACAGTTTTATTTCCCCACTATACATTTTGAATCTTTCTTTTTTTATTATTGCTATTGCAGGCATTTATAGTAAAATATTGAATAGTTTTGGTAATAATAATGTGATAAAAAAATTATGATCTTCTTGGGAAGGCTTCTCACTTATATCCATTATAGGTAATGTGTATTAATGGTTTAAGGTGGATTATTCTTATCATTTTAAGGAAAATCCACTTCTAACTGTGTTTTCAAATGTTTTTAATAGGAATGCAGATTGTATTTTGTCAAAACTTTATTTTTGGAATCTGTTGGTATAATCATATGCATTTTGATGATTTTGTTATTATGATCAATTTTGCAAAGTTTTCTTTATATTGAACCAACCCTGCATTCTTATATAGATCCTTCTTGCTCACAACATTTAATCTTTGTGATATATTGCAGAAATCTAGATACTATTTTTGCATCAATACTTATTAGTGGAATAAAAAAAAAGCTGTCACTATTCAATCTTACTTATCCTACTGGGTAATAAGGGACTCATTGGGTGATGGAAGCATTATAGATCATTTTCCCTAATAAATAATTTTTCCCTCTAAAATCTAGTTGCCAAATAGACAGTTTCTAAGTTCAAAAAAACTTTATTAAAGTTTATAACTGAATGTGATGGAATATTGTTGTACTGTAAGAAATGATCAAGAGCACCTATGATTTCAGGAAAACCTGGGAAGATTTGTATGGACTCAAAAATGAATCAAACCTAAACAGGACACTGATTAATAAAACAACAATAAACAATAACTTGAAAAACTTAGCAACTCTGATCAACAAAATCACAAACCTCAATTTCAAAGCTTTCATGGTAATATATTATCCACTTCCAAAAAGAGAGTTGATAGACTATGTGTAGTGTATTTTGTGGGAAAAAAATGAAAGTTGCATCTTCTCAAAGTATCTTAGCCAAAAGAAAATATCTAAAATGATGGGAAAAGATGATGACAAATGTTTGAGGGGATGTGGGAAAACAAGGATACTGATGCTTTATTGGTAGAGTGGTGAAATGATCCAATCATTCTGGAGCTATTTGGAATTATATCTAAATGTCTATAAAAGTGTATATTCTTTGATCCAGAAATGTATATTACTTTATGTTTTTCTTTTTTTTTTTAAAAGTTAAATTCTCACGGTAATAGTGATATTTTTATGTTGGGCCATGTTATAGAATGAAGTGTCCATTGTTGTTATGGGCCAGAACTTGAAACGAGGTGCTAAGTAAGTGGAATTGAGGAGACATTGGTTAAACCTAGTTTAGCATTGATTTAATCCTACAAGAAATAAGGGTTTCCTAGTGATATAATGATTGGAGTATACTCAGTGTGGAACATATAAGGAGGAGCTGTCAGGGCCAGAAAGGACAAGCACACTAGAAGTTCTCAGAGGCTGAGATAGATTCATCCCATCTTCCACCTTTGTTATGGCTGGAGGCTGAAGTACAAACCTTTGGATTCAGAGACATTCAGAGGAAACTAGAGGCAGAAGATGGCAGAGGCAAAGGACTAGCAGCAGAAGCTCTTGGAACAAAGGAGAGAAATAGGCCTCTGTTAAAAACTAACTAGGCCCCAGGAAAAGAGACAAGACTTTGAAGGAGATAATAAAGGAGTTGGACTTTAAATCCTGGCTGCACTTGTGATTATTGAACTGAAAGGAAGGCTGCTCCCAGAAGCCTTCTCAAGAAACCTGCTCCCAGAGAACATTATATTTTAGAGAAGAATATTACACATTGTAAATGAGGAATAGGACAAAAGATTAAAGGACAACTCATGAAAAAAGCAAGTGCAGTAAGGGAATGAAAAATGACAGATAAGAAAAGGAATTAGGGGTTAGGAAGGATGTCAAAAATCTATGCATGTGGGGTCCCCATGTTACATTTTCCAAATCATCTCTTCCCCAGAGTTCAGAGTAAATATCTCTTGGCAAAAATGGTAGGAGTCTTTGGTTTACTATATTGCTTTCTTGACAAAGGAAAAATGTTTTTAATCTGTTTTTCCTAAGAGACTTTTTCAAATGGTCTTTATTTTTTAAGGTCAAGATTATTGTTTAACCTCAGCATGATTCCCTATTATTGGTTCCTGGTGATATCTTCAAAATATTTTAATAGAATTATTTAATAGCACAAAATTTTCTGATTTCAATAAATCAGAGACTTGTGGTGACCAGACAGTCCAAAGAGAGGAGTATAGGCTGGGAATGAATAATGTTTCAAACTTTGGATATTACATCAATGAGTATTCTTTTTGAGAATATGCCCATTGAAGATTCATTGAAGTCCCTTTTTAATGTCATTGAAAGAAAAAATATATAGCTACATCTCTTTTTAAATAAGAGATATAATACTTTGTTCTACTTTCAATCTCCATAGTTTTCTCTGTGGATGAGGATAGTACTTTCCATCCAAGTCTATTAAAACTGCCCTGACATCTCATTTTGAAAAGAGCCAACTACATCATAGTTGATCATCACATAATCCTGTTATTACCATGTACAATGTTCTCTTCTGTTCACTTCACAGCATCAGTTCATGTAAGTCTTTTCAAACTTTTTCTGAAATCAGCCTGGTCATCATTTCTTATAGAAGAACCATATTCCATTATATTCTTATACCATAACTTATTCATCCATTCCTCAATTGATGAACATCTACTAAATTTCCAGTTCCTTGCCACTACAAAAAGGACTGCTATAAACATTTTGGCACATGTGAGTCCTTTTCTTTCTTTAATGATCTCTGAGATAGACTCAGTAGAAACAATGCTAGATTAAAAAATATACAGTTTTATAGACATTTAGATATAATTCCAAGTTGCTCTCCAGTATGTTCACCACTCCACTAATAATGTATCAGCATTCCACTTTTCCCACATCCCCTAAAACACTTGTCATCATCTTTTCCCATCATCTTAGACAATTTGAGATCCAAAATGATCCAAAAAACTATTTAACATGATGTGAGAAAAACTGATCTGTATAAGTGAAATAAGTATCTGTAGAGGACTATTCCAAATTTATAAATTCATAGGTCCCTTTATACAAATTTACATAATTGCTCCTTTTGTTCATTTTTGTTCATTTTAAAAGACTGAATTTTATATAAATTTTCATTATTATATCTCTTATTTAAAAAGAGAGGTAGTAAGGGGAGAGGTAGGAGGAGAGAGGAAGAAAAAGTTAAAACATAAGATTTTGCAAAAGTAAATGTTGAAAACTATCTTTGCATGTATTTGGAAAACAAAACAAATTAAAAAGTGTTTTGTTAATCACTAAGATGATAAATAATTTGATCTTGCTCACAAATATAATATGTCAGAGGCATGACTTGAATGCAACTCTTTTTGACTCCAAGATTGGCTCTCTAGATACTCTATCATTTCCCTCTCTAGAGAATATTGTAAACTGTATAGGGCCAGAACTCTGGAGAAGTATACTTGAAACAAAGTCTTAATGGAATTGATGAAATGATGGTTCTCTAGTTCAAATATATACTTAGTACTTGTATGATGATGTAATGGTTCTCTAGTTCACACATAGTCAATATGCTGTAATACTGTAATTGTACTAAGGTATATAAGGGCTGTGAAGGACTAGAAATGAGACATTCCATTTTTGACCATTCTCCTGGTGGCTCTCCTGTCTCCTGCACTAAGATCAAGGCTGGTCTCAAGGATCTCCAGAAAGCTAGCCCGAACATTACAGTAAACAAATTTATTTGCTAATAAAAGAGACCTAGACTTTTATGAATGATTGTAATGGGCTGAGGCTTGAGTTGATGCACTGAGGTCCCAAGCATATAAGGCTAAATAGTAATTGGACCATACTCTATTAATATATATGCTTGGAGAAAGAATGGCCCCCACCCACTCTTTGTGCAAGTCCTGATGTGTTGTATAGCAAATGACGATTTTGGTGGGTGGAGGCAGGGGAGTGGAAAGGGAAGTGGAAAGAGAGACTGTTGGCTGGCGTCTTGTCACAGCTGCTTACATTGCTACCTCCAATCCCCCTTTCACCTGCAATCCCCCTTCACCTCTGCTGGCTGGCTTCCTGTTGCAGCTGCCCATATTGCTATTGCAATCCCCCTTCACTTCAAAAAGAATAAAGATTGAAAATTTTTCCCTTAAGCTGAATTCCTGACTCTGGCTGATTTTAAATATCTGGTCATCACAAATCATGATGGCAGCAGTGTGTCTCAAAAATTCATGTGTTATTTTAAGTACCTGTATTTTTAGTAATCTAAGACTACATTAAAGCTTGTAGGATATGCTGTGGAACCATCAGCTCATAGATCATGGATTTAGTAGCAAATGGTTGCTTAAGGTCATCTCATCCAATTTCCTCAATCCATAGAAGTGGCAACTATGGACTAGAGAATTAGTCATTTGACCATAGTTACCATGATTAAGTGGTACCTATAAGTTCTAAAAATAGAAGCAAAAGGTTTTCCCTGAGAACATATATCACTTTTTAAACTTATATAAATGGATTAAATTATTGAAGAATAAAAATATCCCTTGATGTTAAGTACAAAGCCTATTTTGCAAAGTTGTTCTCATTCCAGGAAATTGTAAATTCTTTGAATGTAAGAACCATTTTTATTTTTTGTCTTTGTGTCCCTATACTTTAACCAGTTCCTGATATATATAGGATATATTAAGTACTCATTAGAGTGAATTGATTAGATGAAACTAATTTCTCCTTATATATTTTTTGATGTGATTTATTTGTGAAGATGGCTTTTTCTTGATTTTGAACTAAATGTGTAACTGGGCTATTAAAGGCCAATATTATAGGAATAGCTCTTTTCACAAGGAGCAAATGTGAAGTGTAAGCTTTGTGGTTGTTGACACTGATAATCTTTTACTTTTCTGTTAATATGAAACCTCGCTCTAGAAGAGTATGGCAACTCATATCTGTCTGTCTCTCTATCTCTCTATCTCTCTGTTTGTCTCCCCTTTGTCTCCCTTTTGTCTCCCTTCTGTCTCCCCTCTACCTCCCCTCTGTCACCTCTGTCTGCCTCTGTCTCTGTCTGTCTGCCTCTCTGTGTGTCTCTCTGTCTCTGTCTCTCTGTCTCTGTCTCCCCTCTGTCTCTCTGTTGTTTCTCTGTCTCTGTTTCTGTCTGTCTCTGTGTCTCTGTATCTCTATGTCTGTCTCTATCTGTGTATTTCTGTCTCTGTCTCTGTCTCTCTTTCTCTCTCTCTCTTTTCTCTCTCTTCTCTCTCTCTCCTCCATCTGTTTATCCATCCATCCATCCACCTTGCTTTTAAGCATGATATTGAACTGAATCAGAATACTGAAATTACCTGAAAATCCCAGTATTTCAGGTAATTGTAATTGAATGAATCAAATTAAGTGAGTCTTAGGATAACAATATGTATAAGCCATGAAACCCTAAATGTTACCAAAAAAGAAGAATCACAGGCTGAAAAAATAAAGCTCAAAAACTCATGAAAGAATAGTATAGCAATAATGCTTTGCATTTATATGGTGATAAGTATAACCCATGGATTAATATGATATATTTGACCCAGGTGTGGAAAGAATGCTGATGGGGGCGTGATTAATAGTGACATTCTTTTTTTGTGGGAGAGGGGAGAAAGCACATAAATCCTCTGATTTTATTAACATAAGAAAAATTCGTTTGTCAGACCATGGACTTTAATTCTTGGTTAAATAAAAATGTATACTTTCTCATAGTCATAGGTTAAGCTGGCTTTTTCATTGGAGTTTGTTGTGGTTGTTGTTTTTTTTTTTTTTTCTAATTCTACTCTCTCATGATTGCTACAATGCGAATGGTTTTTCACCAATGATTTGTGAGAGCACTTTTGTCCTCCCTCTCTGTGACTATTCCTATATAAATACTTCAATAAATGTTCACTCCAGTGTCTTTTTGTGATGTGAAGGTAACCCCAAGGCTTTTGAAAGCTATGTCCCTGAATGCAAGCCCTAGAAGGTTCTTTTAAGGCATGACTTTGAGTAAGGTCCCAGTGGTAGACTGTTGTCCAAGGATGAACCCAGCCAAAAATAGAAAAGTTGAAAAGATTCAGCACTTAAAAGCTGAATATTAAGTGACCTATTTTCAAATCTTTTGAAATTCAAACTCAGGTATTTTGACTATGTTTTGTTTGATTTGTCCAATATGCAAATTTTTATATTTAAACCTCAAGTATTTTTTCAGTGAATTTGGGAACTAATTGCTATCTGAAGCAAAATTTAAGGAAAACATTCAGCTCTGTATTTCTATTGCTCAATGGAATTTTTAAAAAATGCACAATCAAGTTGTAGCTTAAAATCACACAATGATAGAATCATAGAATTTTAAGGTTAGTAAGTTAGACATCATAAGCCATCTAGGTTTATGTTTATATTTAACAATGTCAGTTGTTTTCCAGTTTTGCTTTTCATTCTCCTGAATGAATAGTTGAAGAAGTATAGCAAGATTAAAGTAGAACTCATTTTCCAAGTATATTTTCATTTTCCATTTGAAAATCCTTTCAAAATATTAAAATTGTCCTTTAAAGTAATAGTGTTTGTTTGTGCATTTCAAAGTTAGAAATGTATCTTTTAGCAGAGGTAGAAACAGATGTCTTTATACCTTAAAGCAGTGACTTCTTAAGTATACACAAACCTTGATCTAACATTTGTACTAAAATATAAAATGTACTAGAAAAGGTTAATTTGTTATCTTAGTACTGAAAGCTCCAAAAAGACCCCATTATAGCATTATTCCTTTTATATCATGATGCTATGAGAGAGATTCTCAGATTAGTGAGGCTTTCAGACAGTAAGTGATACAGTGGTTTGAATAAATTAATGAAGCTCTCAAAGTAGCCCAGCTTCTATTTTTTAAGTTACTTAAATGCCTTCAATGGTTATCTTCTGGGCTACCAGTTTTAAGAAGCTTTTCCTAGTTCTTTTATGTTTATATGTCATTCTCACATCCTGAATTGAATGAAACCTCTTGCCTTTGTATTTCCAATTCCTAGCATGATGCCTATTCATAACAGTTGTTTAATAAATATTTATTGAATTGGATTGGATTGGGAGAACCACTGAGGACCAAATGATAATGTGAAGATGAGATCTCAGACTACTATATTTCAAAATAGAGTATATCCTAAAATCAGAATTAAATGCTATTAGAACTAGATTCCAGAAGTCTTCTAGCCCAACCCACTAATTTTATAGTTAAGAAATCTGAGACTCTCCCTCCCACCCCCTACTCCCCCCAAAAAAAAATTGGTTTTGACTGTGGTCATAGATCAAATTTATAGCAGAGCCCATATTTGAATTCAGGTCTTCCTACAGTTTCCCATATTTTTTCAGCTCATGGTGCCCTAAATGTAATTTTTTTTTCATGGCATCCCTGTTGTCCCTTTCTTCCACCAAAACAAACAACAAAAATTCTGTTTATTAGGTAGTTATATCACCTTAAGAATTTTTTTTTGTTCATTTGTATCAATCTTTTCTGACCCTTTCTAACCCCATTCTTTTTTTTTTTTTTACAAAAATACTAGTGTGCTTTACCATTTTCTTCTCCAGCTTTTTATAGATAAGGAATTGAGTTAAACAAGGCTGTGATTTAATTAGCCAGATATCTGAGGTCAGATTTGGATTTAGGAAAATAAGTCTTCCTGACTTCAAACTCAGTACCCTATCCACTAAGCCTAGTTTCCAAGTATTTATGTCCTAACAATTTAATCACCTTTTGAAACAATAACATATATAAGTTGAAAAAAATAACATTTGTATTTAATTCTTAAAAAATAAAAAATTGTTTTCTAATTAGATTGTAGATGTATTGGACATTGTATAGTTATACAATGTTTCAAACCTTGGAACCAGATTGGATGCAGCCTTCGCTTTCTGTTCCCTATTAATTTTCACATACTTTTGCTTTTTTAATCACAGCAACAGCCCCAAATCTCAAAAAAAAAATGATATAACAACCAAAAAAGTTGGAGAAATTACAAAATAGCCAAAAGTTCAAGTCAACTAAAAGTATTTTAAACTTTTGAGAACATCGTTGAAAAGAATGTAGCTTAAACAAATGTTGAAACTGTGAACTATCTGAGGCTAGTACTTCAAATGAGTCCACTGTGTTTCCCTCAAACAGTTAAAATAACCTGTTTGCAGTTCAAAGCTTGGTTCCATTTTCATGACACTAAGCTTTCAGCTATTAACTGTCTTCTTATCAAATAATAATCCTCATTATTGAATTGTTCTATGGAAAGAAGACTAGATTTGGAGTAGAACTTGGATTAAAATTTGACTTTTAATTCTATGATTTTAGGCAAAATACTCATCTATCTGGGCCTTAGTTTCTCAATCTATAAAATATAAGGGTTGGACTAGATGACCTCAAAATCCTTTCTGTTA
Source organism: Antechinus flavipes (assembly GCF_016432865.1). Lineage (NCBI taxonomy): Eukaryota > Metazoa > Chordata > Mammalia > Dasyuromorphia > Dasyuridae > Antechinus > Antechinus flavipes. The sequence continues at coordinate 55,995,246 of NC_067400.1, forward strand.
TAAATCTATAATTCTGGGATCTTATGATCAATAAAGTTAGCTCCATGAATTAGGTTTTTAGCAAATACTACTCCTACTTTATGGAAATTGATTCACACTATCCAAAGTTCTCTTCCTACTCAGTGATGAATTACTTATGGATTTTAAGCCATACTGACACCAAGCTGGATGGGAACCATATAACATAAAACCATTTTCTTAACAGACAGTCCACTCTGTACAATACTGAAGCCCCAGATAATATGGTGTTGACACTGATAAAATAATCAGATAATCCATCCTATCTTGTGGCTCTTTCAAATTGTACTGATTCAATCAACATCACTTCTACAAATAGACTGCCCAGTATTTAGTAGCCAATAGAAAAGACTTATGTTTCAAAGATACGTTCATCTCAATGGGCTTTGTTGGGATTTATATGAAAAAGGATACTATACCTAGAAATTCCCCTCCAGTGAGTTCCCAAAAGGGAAATTCCTATGGGACAGATTCTGTCAATCATCACAGAAAGATTTCATTAGCAGATCAAGAAAATATGGATGGTAACATATTTTGGAAGTATAATTTGCCTGAATTGAAGCCTTGGGACAGAATCTGAAAGTTCTTTGTCATGATTGCCTTGTCTGTTATGGGTCTTTTCAGGCTGGGGAAAGTGTTTTACACATACTTTGTCTCCTAGAGCAAAAACCTCAGTTGTAAATAGGGGGATAGGACAGATTACAAAAAAAAATCTTATCTGCAGAAACACTTCCAAAAAGCTCTGGGAAACAAAAAAAACAAATATCCTCTCTCAAATTAGGTTCATCTTTGGGTTTTAAAAACACTTCTCACAGAAACCACAAAATTTGTAGTAGATGATGTCACCATTTTCAATCTATAAATCACCCATTCTTAAGAGGCTTCCTCCAAAATAAATGAGGCAGTACAACTTGCCCACCAGATATCTTTCACAATACAAGCACTTAAAACTCTTAATATGAAAGTCATTTTTTACTTTAAAAAAAGCTAATTTCCTGAGTATCTGCATATTTATATACTTCAGATGTCTATTCTAAAGATACTGGGTGTACATTCTCTTCACTTTCTTGGAACTACACACTTGAATTCAGAAATCATCACAATAAATACTGATTAAGCCCCTACTATGCCCCAGACACTGGGGGTGCAAAGACAATTAAAGAAATAATCATATAGTTCACTATAATTATTCTAAAAATGCCTTTATGAGGTGGAACCAAGATGTCCAAGGAGAGGCATCAATTGAGTTGAAATCTCTTAACATTTCCCTCCAAACAAATTTAAAATAATTCCTCAAATCAAATTTTGGAATGACAGAGCCAAAAAAAGTCAGAGACATTTTTTTCTAGTCTAAGACAATTTACAAGATTGTGTGGTGATCTTTTTCTTCTCAAAACACAGACAGGTGATAAAAGTTCAGATCTTTTATTATCTCCAATATAGCCTGGTTAGCTTAAAGGCCTATCTCTCTGCTTGGTTCCAAGAGCTCTTGCCGCTTTGTCCTTTGCTTCTGCCTCTGCTTTCTTCAGCCTCCAGAGCCAGCACCAAGTTGAATCTGTCTTGCCTCAGAGAGAGGGCTTCTGGGGTAATTCTGCTGAAATCTCCCAAAGTGCTCTGTGTCTGCACCAGAGTGCTCCTCTCCAATCCAGCTGAACTCTCTTCTGCCACCAGCCAGCCAAGTGGAAAATATTCTCTTGAATCACTCTTGCCTTGGAGAGAGGGCTTCTGGCGTGATTCTGCTGAAATCTCTCCAAGATCCTCTGTCTGTTTCTTTTATACAAGAGGGAAGAATTGTGGGATACAAGAGAGAGGGATTATGGGTTTTCTCCCATAGTGCTCTGTGGCCCTAAGAGCTTCAAGGGAGATGTGAATTCAGATATCTCATACTAAACCCTGAAATTTCCCAAACATGTGAACTCCAATGAGTAAAGGTGTGAACACAAGCATTGTATCAATTAGTTCTACTTAGTACCTTGTTTCAAGTTCTGGCCCAAAACATCTTCTTGTAAGATCAGATCAACTCTAATTAGTTAGCAGTTTGTAAAGATTCCAACAAGATTGCCCCAGGAGAGATCTTTGACATTGGAATGGGGGTTGGCTCAGAGTACATATGACACAGCATTGGCAGTAGGTCTTGGAAGCAGCAGTCATAATAGCAGTAGCAGCAGCTTCAGAAGCTGTCAGCCCAGAAATAGTAAAGGAGATGGACAACTGATAAGAAAAAGTTTATAGGAGGCCCCTCACTGTCTTTGGGTGCAACCAATGCTAATCAGCAACTCAATTGCCCATAGGTAATTCTTGGTCATAGTTCCAAGGCAGACAGGAATAGTAGTGAATGTGGTTGCAGAAAAGGAAAGACCTTTCCTGGTTAAAAATAAGAGTTCAGACCAGGAGAGCAATGACCACAGCTCTCCTTAGATTACACTACCTTGGAAATATTGAGAAACTTGAAAACCCCCAGAACTAATTCTGAAAACAGTAACACACACACACACACACACACACACACACACACACACACACAATTTGGAAACTTGAGACATTGTCTCCTGAGCATCAGGTGAGCAAAAAACCACTTTAATGTAAAATTCAAAGTGAAGAAATAGTCCAGAAAAATGAGCAAATAAGCAAAAATGTTGACCATAAAAAGCTACTATTGTTCCAGGGAAGACCAAGACATAAATTTAGAAGAAAACAATATGGGGACAGGGGGAAATGACATGCAAAGCCTCAAAGGAAAATATTAATTGGACAGAATGCCAGGTAGAATTCTTGGGATCATTAAAGAAACAAGTATGTGTGGTAGAGGAAAAATTGGAGAAAAATTAGCGATACAAAAATATATGAAAAGAAGAAATGGGCAAACAATATACTGAAGAAAATTACATATTAAAAAAATGAAATCGCCTAATGGTAAAAAGAGGTACAAAAATAATCAAAGATAAGAATTCTTTGGAAAGTAGGATTGGCCAATGGAAAAATAGGTATAAAAGCTCACTGAGGAAAATAATTTTTAAAAAAGTAGAAGTAGGCAAATGAAAATATGAAGACTACATGAGACCTCAAGGAAAAATACACCAAAATTAAACAAATGAAAAAATAAAAGAAAATGTAAAATATTTTACTGAAAAATAGTTACTTGTAAAAGATATCAAGGATATACAATTTATAAATTATTAAATTACTCAAAATCATATTCAAGAAAAGACTAGAAAAGGTATTTCAAGAAATTACCAAGGGAAACTGTGGATATTTTAAATCCAGAAGGTAAAATAAAAATTGAAAGATCTCTCAATCACCTTGTGAAAGAGGTGTCCAAATCAAAATGGTCAGAACTCCCAAGAAAATAATATCAAGCAGCCAGAAAGAAATCATTCAAATATCACAGAGACATAATCAGGATAACACAAGATTTAGCTATATACCAGATATAAAAAGGTTAAGTGATCTATCTTTCATCCACTGCCAATAACAAGATCCCCTGGGTGCCAGCTTTTTTAAGTCATGGCCAAACTTAGATCTAGTGTCATTGCTATGAGATATTAATATGTGTAGATCTATGCTCAGGACTCATATTAAACCTCTCTCATTTTTGAGTACAATACAGCTGTTATACTTGGAGAACAATTGTGCTTATTCATTATGTGATACCCAAGAATAGGATAGATCTCATTCAGTGTTCAAGCATAATAAAAATAACAACAACAATAACAATTGACTTTTTTTAGTACAGTTTAAAATTTTTGAAGCATTTTAAAATTTTATTATAATACCCAAGTTAGGTGTTTATTTTCTGTTTTTTACACATGAGAAAATTGAGGCTTAGAGATGTTACAGAGTTGATATGAGTAGTAAAGCAAGACGCCAGCTCAGGTGTTATTTTTCCAATTCTATCACTGTCTGTGAAAAGATGCTGTCTCTTATTTAAGAAAATTTAGATCATCCCCAGAACTTATAAGACTAGATCAAGCACTAGCAGAACTATGAAATATAAAAAAAATGATTTGTTAAGTCTCTAATTGACATCCAGGTGAATGTTAGTTCTAGATGTATTTGACTATCAACAAGTAACAATTTTAGCAAAATTTTAATTCGAGGAAAATACAATGGTAAACAATGCAGAGAAAATAAAAGGTTACAGAAGAAATTACCCCAGTTAAATGTTTAGGATAGAGGGATGAACAAATGTATAGGTAAATAGATGAAAGAAGGAATGATTTGTTGAAAATCATTTATGAATTTACTGTGTGAAACACTGGGTTAAGTGTTGGGGATAGAAAAACAAAAGTCAAACATTTCTTGTCCTCCATGAGTTTATATTATAATGGAAAGAAACAAAACATATATGGAAATGATATCTAAAGAAGGATATTTTGGTCCTTTAAGCTCACATTATATAATGTATTATTAGGTTTTGTATATAATATCTTGTTTTAATTTTTTTATCCAGATTTGTTATTTTATTGGTCTAGGGTACTTCCAGTGAGGAAACTCCCTCTGCCAACTCAGCTCTCTATTTGCTCTGTAATTTGAGGTTTTAGAGAATTGCCTGGGGCACTGAGAAAATAAAGTACTTAATTTATTTTCACATAACCTCTCAGTTGGTAGGTGTCAAAGCAATAGTTTATTGAATTTGAATTAAATGCTTCTGCTTCCATTTTCCATGCTGATCTTTAGAGCAATAGCCAGCATTTTTTTTTTGGGGGGGGGGGGCTGGAGTAGGTAAAATATAACATACCCCTCAAATCAGTTGTAACTATGAGGGAGGTAAAGGTGAAAACCTGGTATACCGTGACAGTAATGAAGTCATCTGACATTCAGTTACCAGAGGTTGGGAGGATCTTTTTAAAGAGGTACCATATTCAGTGAGATAGTAGGTCAATTAAGAGCATAAAAGGACTGCTTTGGTTCAGTGAGAGCTCAGTTGATATGGTATAGCATATTAGAATTAGTTAGATGACTTTGAAATTTTTTCCATTTTTATTTGAAAAAATTAAGGTTAAGTGGCTTGTCCAGTAGCATACAGTTTAGGCAGTATCTGAGGCTGGATTTTAATTCAATTCTTCCTGATTCCTGATGCACATCTCTAAATCATTTTACTACTTAGCTGCCTCTTATGAAAGTCATGACTTTCTAGATGTAAGAAGGAAAGCAAATAGTTTGGGAATATATAAAACAAAACTATATCAGTGGCTTTTTTCATCTATTTCTATTTTTTTCTTTTTTCCCCTTTTTTATTATAGCTTTTTATTTATAAGATTTATACATGGGTAATTTTTCAGCATTGACAATTGTAAAACCTTTTGTTGCAATTTTCCCCCTCCTTCTCTCCACCCTCTCCCCCAGATGGCAGGTAGACCAATAAGTGTTAAATATATTAAAGTATATGTTAAATATATGTATAAATATCCATACAGTTATTTTACTGCACAAGAAGAATCAGACTTTGAAATACTGTACACACATACTTTTTCTTTTTTCTTTCATTTTATTTATTTTTTAATTTTTTTTATTGACAGAACCTGTGCTTGAATAATTTTTTACAACATTATCGCTTGCACTCACTTCTGTTCTGACTTTTCCCCTTCCTCCTTCCACCTCCTCCCCCATATGGCAAACAGTCCTATACATGTTAAATATGTCACAGTATATACTAGATACAATATATGTGTGCAGAACCAAACAGTTCTCTTGTTGCACAGGGAGAATTGGGTTCAGAAGGTAAAAATAAGCCGGGAAGTAAAACAAATATGCAAACAGTTTACCTTTACCTTCATTTCCCAGTGTTCTTTCTTTGGGTGTAGCTGCTTCTGTCCATCATTGATCAATTGAAACTGAGTTAGAGCTTGTCTTTGTCGAAGAAATTGACTTCCATCAGAATACATCCTCATATAGTATCATTGTTGGAAGTATATAATAATCTCCTGGTTCTGCTCATTTTACGTAGCATCAGTTCATGTAAGTCTCTCCAAGCTTGTCTGTATTCATCCTGCTGATCATTTCTTACAGAACAATAATATTCGATAACATTCATATACCACAATTTACCCAACCATTCTCCAATTGATAGGCATCCATTCATTTTCAAGTTTCTAGCCACTACAAAGAGGGCTGCCACAAACATTTTGGCACATACAGGTCCCTTTCCCTTCTTTAGTATCTCTTTGGGGTATAAGCCCAGTAGTAGCACTGCTGGATCAAAGGGTATGCACAATTTGATAATTTTGGGGGCATAATTCCAGATTTCTATCCAGAATGGTTGGATTTGTTCACAGTTCCACCAACAAGGCATCAGTGTCCCAGTTTTCCAACATCCCCTCCAATATTCATCATTATTTTTTCCTGTTATCTTAGCCAATCTGACAAGTGTGTAGTAGTATCTCAGAGTTATCTTAATTTGCAGTTCTCTAATCAATAGTGATTTGAAACACTCTTTCATATGAATGGAAATAGTTTAAATTTCATCATCTGAGAATTGTCTGTTCATATTGAGAATGGTTTGATTTCTTATAAATTAAAGTCAATTCTCTATATATTTTGGAAATGAGGCCTTTATCAGAACTTTTAACTGTGAAGATGTTTTCCCAGTTTGTTGCTTCCCTTCTAATCTTGTTTGCATTAGTTTTGTTTGTACAAAGGCTTTTTAATTTGATGTAATCAAATTTTCTATTTTGTGATCAGTAATGGTCTCTAGTTCATCTTTGGTCACAAATTTCTTTCTCCTCCACAAGTCTGAGAGATAAACTATTCTATGTTCCTCTAATTTATTTATAATCTCGTTCTTTATGCCTAGGTCATGGACCCATTTTGATCTTATCTTGGTATATGGTGTTAAGTGTGGATCCATTTCTAATTTCTGCCATACTAATTTCCAGTTATCCCAGCAGTTTTTATCAAATAATTAATTCTTATCCCAAAAGTTAGGATCTTTGGGTTTGTCAAACACAAGATTGCTATAGTTGACTTTTCTGTCTTATGAACCTAACCTATTCCACTGATCAACTAATCTATTTCTTAGCCAATACCAAATGGTTTTGGTGACTGCTGCTTTATAATATAATTTTAGATCAGGTACAGCTAGGCCACCTTCATTTGATTTTTTTTTTCATTAATTCCCTTGAGATTCTCGACTTTTTATTGTTCCATATGAATTTTGTTGTTATTTTTTCCTAGATCATTAAAATATTTTCTTGGAAGTCTGATTGGTATAGCACTAAATAAATAGATTAGTTTAGGGAGTATTGTCATCTTTATTATGTTCGCTCGGCCTATCCAAGAGCACTTAATATTTTCCCAATTATATAAGTCTGACTTTATTTGTGTGAAAAGTTGTTTTGTAATTTTGCTCATATAATTCCTGACTTTCCTTTGGTAGATAATTCCCAAATATTTTATGCTGCCAACAGTTATTCTGAATGGAATTTCTCTTTGTATCTCTTGCTGTTGGATTTTGTTGGTGATGTATAAAAATGCTGAGGATTTATGGGGATTTATTTTGTATCCAGCTACTTTGCTAAAATTATGAATTATTTCTAATAGCTTTTTAGTAGAATCTCTGGGGTTCTCTAGGTATACCATCATATCATCTGCAAAGAGTAATAGTTTGGTTTCCTCATTGCCTACTTTAATTCCTTTACTCTCTTTCTCAACTCTTATTGCAGATGCTAGTGTTTCTAATACGATATTGAATAATAATGGTGATAGTGGGCAACCTTGCTTCACTCCAGATCTTACTGGGAAAGGTTCCAGTTTTCCCCCATTGCATATGATGTTTACTGATGGTTTTAAATATATGCTCCTGACTATTTTAAGGAAAAGTCCATTTATTTCTATGCTCTCAAGTGTTTTTATTAGGAATGGATGTTGGATTTCATCAAATGCTTTTTTTGCATCTATTGAGATGATCATATGGTTTTTGTTTGTTTGGTTATTGATATAATCAATTATGCTAATAGTTTTCCTAATATTGAATCAGCCCTGCATTCCTGGTATAAATCCTACTTGGTCATAGTGTATTATCCTGGGGATGATTTTCTGTAATCTCTTTGCTAATATTTTATTTAAGATTTTTGCATCAATATTCATTAGGGAGATTGGTCTATAATTTTCTTTCTCTGTTTTCAGCCTACCTGGTTTAGGTATCAGTACCATGTCTGTGTCATAAAAGGAGTTTGGTAGGACTCCTTCAATCCCTATTTTTTCAAATAGTTTATTTAGCATTGGAGTTAATTGTTCTTTAAATGTTTGGTAGAATTCACATGTAAATCCATCTGGTCCTGGGGATTTTTTCTTAGGGAGTTGGTTGATAGTTTGTTCTATTTCTTTTTCTGAGATGGGACTGTTTAGGATATTTACTTCTTCCTCTGTTAGTTTGGGCAAGCTATATTTTTGGAGGTATTCTTCTATTTCATTTAAGTTGTCAAATTTATTGGCATAAAGTTGGACAAAGTAACTCCTAATTATTGCTCTAATTTCCTCTTCATTAGTGGTGAGTTCTCCCTTTTCATTTTTAAGACTAACAATTTGATTTTCCTCTTTCCTTTTTAAAATCAGATTTACTAAGAGTTTGTCTATTTTGTTGGTTTTTTCATAGAACCAACTCTTAGTTTTATTAATTAATTCAATAGTTTTTTTACTTTCAATTTTATTGATCTCTCCTTTTATTTTTAGAATTTCAAGTTCAGTGTTTAACTGGGGGGTTTTAATTTGTTCCTTTTCTAGCATTTTTAGTTGCAAGAGCAATTCATCTACCTTCTCTTTCTCTATTTTATGCAAATAGGCTTCTAGACATATGAAATTTCCTGCTTTGGTTGCATCCCTCACATTTTGGTATGATGTCTCATTATTATCATTTTCTTGGGTGAAGTTATTAATTATGTCTATGATTTGCTGTTTCACCCAATCATTCTTTAGTATGAGATTATTTAGTTTCCAATTATTTTTTGCTCTACTTTCCCCTGGCTTTTTATTGAATGTAATTTTCATTGCATCGTGGTCTGAAAAGGATGCATTTACTATTTCTGCCTTACTGCATTTGAGTTTGAGGTTTTATGTCCTAATATATGGTCAATTTTTGTATAGGTTCCATGAACTGCTGAAAAGGAAGTATACTCCTTTCTGTCTCCATTATATTTTCTCCAGAGAGCTATCATATATAACTTTTCTAGTATTCTATTTACCTCTTTGACTTCTTTCTTATTTATTTTGTGGTTTGATTTATCTAATTCTGAGAGTGCAAGGTTGAGATCGCCCACTATTATAGTTTTGCTGTCTATTTCTTCTTGCAGCTCTCTTAATTTTTCTTTTAAGAATTTAGATGCTACACCACTTGGTGCATATATGTTTAATATTGATATTGCTTCATTAGCTATGCTACTCTTTAGCAAGATATAGTGCCCTTCCTTATCTCTTTTAATTAGATCAATTTTTGCTTTAGCTTGATCTGAGATTAGGATGGCTACCCCTGCTTTTTTTACTTCACCTGAAGCATAGTAGATTTTGGTCCAACCTTTTACCTTTAACCTGCATGTATCTCCCTGTTTCAGGTGTGTTTCCTGTAAACAACATATTATAGGATTCTGGCTTTTAAGCCATTCTGCTAATTGCTTCCTCTTTATGGGGGTGTTTACCCCGTTCACATTTATGGGTAAAATGACCAATTCTGTATTACTTGCCATCTTGTTAACCCCTGTTTATGCTTTTCTCCCTTCTTTCCCCCTTACCCTCCCTTCCCAGTATTAAACTTGTGAGCACCCCTTGCTTCTCACAGCCCTCCCTTTTTAGTATTCCTCCCTCCGCCCGCCTTAGAGTTCCTCCCCCTATCTTACCCCTTTCCCTCCCAGTTTCCGTATTACCTTCCGCTTTGCTTATTCCTTCCCTTTTCACTTTTCCCTTCTCACTTTTCAATGAGGTGGGAGAAGTTTCACCATAAATTGAATATGTCTAAATTTTTTCTCTTAAAGCCAATTCTGAAGGCAGTAAGATACCCATTATATTCATCCCCCTCCATTCTTTCTCTCAGATATAATAGGTTCCCTTTGCTTCTTCATGAGATGTAGTACCCCCACTTTACCCTTTTTCTGATACAATGTCCTTTCCATATCTAGTTTCTAGAACAAGGTATACATGTATTCTTAATACATATTTATAGCAGAAATATAGTTCCCAAGATTAATCTTTACCTTTTTAGATTTCTCTTGGGTTCTGTATTTGTAGATCAAACTTTTTGTTAAGTTCTGGCTTTTTCATCAAAAATAGGTGAAATTCGCTTACTTCGTTGAGTGTCCATCTTCTCCCCTGCAAAAAGATGCTCATTCTAGCTGGGTAAGTTATTTTTGGTTGTATACCAAGTTCCTTAGCCTTTCAGAATATCATATTCCAGGCCCTTTGATCCTTTAATGTGGATGCTGCCAGATCCTGGGTGATCCTTATTGTGGCTCCTCGATACTTGGATTGGGTTTTTCTAGCCGCTTGCAGTATTTTTTCCTTCGTCTGAGGGTTCTGACATTTGGCCACTATATTTCTTGGTGTTTTGATTTTAGGATCCCTTTCAGTAGGTGATCGATGAATTCTTTCAATGTCTATTTTACCCTCTGTTTGTATGACTTCTGGGCAGTTCTCTTTGATAATTTCCGGGAATATAGTGTCTAGGCTTTTTTTTTTCATCATGCTTTTCTGGGAGTCCAATGATTCTCAGATTGTCTTTCCTGGATCTGTTTTCCAGGTCTGTTGTTTTCCCCAGAAGTTATTTCACATTCTTTTCCATCGTTTGATTTTTTTGGATTTGCTTGACTGATTCTTCTTGTCTCCTCGAGTCATTCAATTCCATTTGTTCAATTCTGATCTTCAATGAAGTATTTTCTTCACTCACTTTTTAAATATCTTTTTCTAATTGTCCAATTAAGTTCTTTTGTTCTATGGATTTTTTTTCCATTTCGCCAATTTTGTTTTTTAGAGAGCTATTTTCTGTTTCCAGTTCACTAATCCTATTTTTCAAGGATTTTATTTCTTTATCCACTTTGTCTTTAAATGAGTGGGATGACTTCTCAATACTCTCTTGCCAAGCTTCCCTCTCCTATTCCCATTTTTCTTCTAGCTCTCTTGTGAGAGCCTTTTTAATTTCTTCTATGAGATTCATCTGTGCTGAGGAACAGATGATCTCCTCCTTTGGGGATTCACCTGGAGACAATCTGCTTTTAGTCTCCTCAGGGTTTAAAGTCTGCTCTCTATCCATATAGAAGCTGTCAAGGGTTAAGGTCCTTTTCAATTTTTTGCTCATTTTGTCTTCTCTGTCAGAGAAGAATCAAAGACAAACTAGCAAAAAGAAAAAAAGAAAAAAACCCTAAATGGAGTCTGCTTTTTTGGGGGGAGGGGCTGGGTGGTGTTACCGAGCTTCCTCTATAGACTGCAGGGGTAACAGTGAGGCACTAGCAGCACTGTGCTGCGCCTGCGCTCTGAGACTCCAAGAGTGTGCTGAGACACTGTGGGGGAGGGGTGGCCAGGCCCTGAGAGACTCCAGCTGTTTGGGGTTGTATTCTTCACCCCCAGTGTTTTTAGCTTCTTTGCTTGTCTGCTGGCTTATTGCCATTGCAAAGTATCCAATCCTGTAGCAATGCTCCCCCCGGCAGAGATGGCTGAGATCATACCCCACCCCCTCCTGTCTGCTCAGATGTGAGCTGCCCCCGTGCTCTCTCTGCCACTGCCTGCCCTCAGCCTGTGCCCAATCTAAAAGCGGCTCTGCCCTCAAGCAAAAACAGATCTTTCCTGGCGAATTTCAAGGATGTCTTCTCTCGGTTACTATTTGTGTTTTTTTTTTTTTTTCCAGTCAAGCATTAATTCAGAGGCTTGTAATGAAATGGATTCTGAGAGAAAATGCAGAGCTTACACAGATGTGTGCCTCCTCTCCACCATCTTGGCTGGAAGAGAATATGATTTCTTGGAAGGCAATGGAGCTAGGATTAAAACTAAAAATCCCTTTCCCAGCAAAAGTGAGTACAATCTTTCAAAGTAAGAAAGAAATATTTAAAGAAATAAAGGATTTCCAAATATTTCTGAGGATCAGAACTAGAATATTTAATATTCAAATAGAGGATTCAAGAGAAGTTACCATGTTTCCTCAATAATAAGACACTTTCTTGTTAATTTTTTTGGGCAGAAAAACACCAGAGGGCTTATTTTCAGGGGAGGGCTTATTTTAATGAACATTGACAGCAATTAGAATAAACAGGTAAATGTGAACAAAAAAAAGTACCTTTATTCAAAAATGATAATGTCATCTTCTTCAACAAGATCATCATAAGTGTCCATACCCTGAATTCCGTCCTGGATATCTTGCGCCTCTATTTCCTTCAGAAGATTTGGACCCAATCGGTCATGTCCAGCAATATAGCTCTCTTTAAATGAACATGTCTTATCCAGGTAACCTGCTCGTAGTGCCTTGGCGACACAGCTGTCAGTAATTTTATCTCATGACTTCTTCACCCAATTCACGACTTCTTGCAGACAGGGCTTCACAAAGTTTCCATGCTGATTTCTTTCCATTCTATTTTCAATGTAGTCATTGACTTCCATGCGCAAATGGTCCTTGAATGGCTTGTTTATTGCAATATCAAGGGTCTGGAGATGGGCAGTCATTCCTGCAGGAATCATTACTTGATCTATTCTTCTCTCTGCAAGGAAGTTCTTCATTTCTTTAGTGCAGTGAGTACTGGCTGAGTTCTTCTTTTATCCTCCATCATGCCCCCTGACTTCTTCTTTTATCCTCCATCATGCCCCTTTTATCCTCCATCATGCCCCCTCACTCCCACTTACATACTGGGTTTTTATGTTGACCTGCTTCAGCTCTCCTCCGTGGCACTGCTCTCAATGGCGCCAGCAAGCAAATCACTGGGGAAGAACAGGATGACACGCTCACTGCTGCAGCTCTGATTGGCTGCAGCTTGGAGTGCGGCATGCGTTTCACTAGGGGAGGAGGGGTGCATACAGAAGGAACTGTAATATAGCGTGTAGTGCAGGGGATCACCTTCACTACAGTAGCAATCTCAATAGGGCTTATTTTCGGGTGAGGGCTTATTTTAGAGGAATCTTACACAGTAAGGGAAGGGCTTATTTTCAGGATAGGTCTTATTATTGGGGAAACATGCTATCAAAAGATAAAAATGAAAGACAATTCACAAGGAATCAGTAAGGTTAAATTGTTTATATTCCTATATGACAAGATGATATATGTGATGCTTATGAACTTCATCATTATTAGGGCAGTTAGAATCTACAGCAATAGAAGGCCTAAGTATTATTTGATTATGTAAGGATGATCTAAAAAAAGAGGGTTTGTTAGAACAGAGAAGTTAGAGGAAAAATGGAGAAAATTATTTCACATGAGAAATAAACAATGAAGGGGAAAATGAAAGGTAGAGAAAACAATACTTAAATATTTCTCTTATTATAATTGTTTCAGAATATAGAATTTACATGAACACACTCAGTTGGCTATAAAAATCTATCTTCTCCAGTAGAGAAGTAGGAGGGGAAGGGGATAAGAGTGATCATTTATAAGGGCATAAAATCTCACAAATACAGAAAATCAAAATATTAAATACATTATTTTTAAACAACAATGAAATAAAAATGATATTCAACAAAGAGGTTTGGAAGCACAGATTAAAAATAATAATTGGAAACTAAATTTCTAACTCCAAAGAATTAGTGGATCAAAAAAAAATATAGAAGCAATCAATTTCATTAAAGAAAATGACCACAATGAGACAAACATAACAAAATTTGTGGGGTGCAACCAAAAGAATACTTAGGGGAAAATTTACATTTTTAAATGCCTATCTAATTTATAAAAGAGAAAAAAACAGCACAATGGATTGAGAACTATATTTTAAGAAAAATGAATAATTTTCAATTAAACGCCAAAATAGAAATCCTGAAAAATCAAAGGACAAATTAGTAAAATTGGGGGGGGAAAGCCTACAAAACTCATAAAAAAGCTAGAAGCTTGCTTTATGAAAAAAAATAAAGTTTTTGATCTGATTTTTATTATTTTTTTAATTTTTTAATTAAAAAATTATTATAGCTTTTTATTTACAAGTTATATGCATGGATAATTTTACAGCATTGACAATTGCCAAACCTTTTGTTCCAATTTTTCCCCTCCTTCCTTCCATCCCCTCCCCCATATGGCAGGTTGACCAATACATATTAAATATGTTAAAGTAGAAATTAAATACAATATAAGTATACCTGTCCAAACAGTTATTTTGCTGTACAAAAAGAATCGGACTTTGAAATAGTGTACTATTAGCCTGTGAAGGAAATCAAAAATGCAGGTGGACAAAAATAGAGGGATTGGGAACTCTATGTAGTGGTTCATAGTCATCTCCCAGAGTTCTTTCGCTAGGTATAGCTGGTTCAATTCATTATTGCTCTATTGGAACTGACTTGGTTCATCTCATTGCTGGAGATGGCATGTCCATCAGAACTGATCATCATACAGTATTGTTGTTGAAGTACACAATGATCTCCTGGTCCTACTCAATTCACTCAGCATCAGTTCATGTAAGTCTCTCGAATCATCCTGTTGGTCATTTCTTACTGAACAATAATATTCCATAATATTCATATACTACAATTTATTCAGCCATTCTCCAAATGATAGGTATCCACTCAGTTTCCAGTTTCTGGCCACTACAGAGAGGACTGCCACAAACAGGATCTGATTTTTTTTAAGGGAAAAAAAAATCAACAATATCAAAAATGAAAAAAAAGTAAATACATTGCCAATCAAGATGAAATTAAAGCAATTATTGGGAGATATTTTGTTTAATTATATATCAATGAAGCTGTTAATCTCTGTGAAATGGATGAGGTTTTGCAAAACATAGAAGTTATCAAGATAAACAGGAAAATAAATAGAATAATTAAATAACCTTGGCTTAGAAAAAGACTGAACAAGCAGTAAATAAATTCCCTAGGCTAAAAATCCCCAGATCCAGATAAGTTCACAAGTGAATTGCATCACTTGTTTAAAGAGCAATTAAAAAAATATTGATTTTATTTTAAATTTATTAAATCAATAAATAACATAGTAGGATTTTTTAAAAGATTCTTATACAAGAAACTGCAAATCTATTATGTACAGCTTGCTATTACTCTTAAATAATAAAGTTATCATGTACATCTCTTTTTTTCCATTCCTCTCAGAAGTGGCTACCATGACTACCATTAGACGCATGCTAAAACACACTCATATAATATGCATTATATATGGCAAAAATAATGTGTGTGTGTGTGTGTATATATATATATATATATATATATATATATATGTATATATATATACATATATATATATATATATTTCCTTCATAGGTCCTTTCTAGTTAATTTGAATATTTATAATAGTCAAAATGACTTAATTGCTCAAATATTTTCTTAAAACAATATTGTATTGCTGTATTACAATTACTGTATATAATGTTTTTTGTTCTGCTTATTTTATTATTCATTATTTTAAGCAAGTCTAAATGTTTTTCTTTTTAAAAAAAATTTATATAAAGCTTTTTATTTTGAAAACACATGCATAGATAATTTTCAACATTCCCCTTTACAAAACCTTATGTGCCAATTTTTTCCTCCTTTTCTTCCCTCTACTACCTATCCTATATGGTAAGTGATCTGATATATGTTAAATATGTGCAATTCTTCTATACACATTTTCACAATTATCATGTTGCAAAAGAAAAATCTGATTAAAAAGAAAAAAAATGAGAAAGAAAACAAAATGCAAGAAAATCACAAAAAATGAAAATTCTATGTTGTGATCCACACTCAGTTCCTACAGTTGTCTCTCTGAGTACAGATGACTCTCTTCATTGGAATTGGCCTGAATCACTTCACTGTTGAAAAGAGCCATGTCTATCAGAATTGATCATTATATAATGTTATTGTTGCTGTGTATATTGAAGAACAATTAATTTCAATAGTGTATTATCATATAATATATCATATAAAGAATATTAATTTTATGGAAAAATAGGTAAAGGAGTTCCACCAAATTCATCCTATAATACAAATCTGGGAGTTGAGAAAGCAAAAAAAAAAAAAAAAAAAAAAAAAAGCTATGGACCAGTTTCCTTAATGAGAATTGGTACAAAAAATTAAACAAAATAACAAGGTGATTACAACAATATAGCACAAATATTATAGAGTATATCCATGTGGGATTTATATGAAAAATGCAGTTCTGGTTCAATATTATGAAAACTAACAATATAATTGACAAAAGCAATAACAAAATCAACAAAAATCACGTCACATCTATAAATGCAGAAAAGACTTTTTGTTTGCCCCTAATTTTTTATTTTATTTTTCTCAGTTACATGTCAACAAAAATTTTAACATGCAGTTTTGTACAGCAAAACATGAATTTTGTGCTTTAAATTTTCTCTTTCCCCCTTCCACTCCACCTTCATTGAGAAAGTAATTTCATACAGATTATACATACATGTGTAGTCAAAGCAAAAATTTCTATATTAGTCATGCTACAAAATAAAAGAGACAAAAAAAGAAGGAAGGGAGAGATGGAGGGAGAGAGAAAGACAAGAAGGAAGGAAGGAGGGGAAGAAGAATAATAAAAGTTTTAAAAAAAGTTCTTCAATATGCATTCATACAAAATCAGTTTTCTTTCTTCTGGAAGTGGATATCATTAATCATCATAAATCCTTCAGAATTATTTTGGAACATTATATTGCTGAAAATAGTTAATAGTTAATAGTTTTTCAAGGAATTTTTACAATATTTCTGTCGTGGCTAATGGTACACTATTTCAAAGTCCAATTCTTTTTGAACAGCAAAATAACTGTTTGGACATGTATACTAATATTGTATTTAATTTCTACTTTAACATATTTAACATGTATTGGTCAACCTGCCATCTGGGGGAGGGGGTGGGGAGAAGGAGGGGAAAAATTGGAACAAAAGGTTTGGCAATTGCCAATGCTATAAAATTACCCATGCATATAACTTGTAAATAAAAAGCTATAATAAATTAAAAAATAAGACATCTGCAACATACTTGGAAATGAAATAAAGGAGATTATACTTAAAGATACCCCCCCCAAAAAAAAAACCCAGCATTTCTGTCATTGTGCACAATGTTCTTCTGGTTTTGCTCATTTCACTTTGCATCTTTTCATATAAATATTTTTTTTCTGAAACTTGTTTTATCATGTTTTATCTTCAATAGTATTACATCACAGTCATACACTACAACTTGTTTAGCCATCACCCAATTGCTAAATGTCCCCTCAATTTACAGTTTATTTCTCACTACCAAAATAGCTACAATAAATATCTTTTGTACATGTTACTTATTTCCTGTTTTCCTTTATTTCTTTGGGGTACAAATCTAGTAGTGGTATTGCTGGGTCAATGGATATGCAGTTTTATACCCTTAGGGCATAGCTCTAAATTGTTCTTCAAAATGGTAGACTTTGTTTATAACTTTGTTACAACACTGTCACATAACAGTCCATTAGAGTACCAATTTTTTCACATCTCCTCCAATATTTGTCTTTTTTTTTTTTTTTTTTTGCTTTTTGTCACAGCCAAACAGATGTGTGAGTTAGCACCTCAGATTTACTTTAATTTTTATTTCTGCATTGAATGTTAATTTAGGGAATTTTATATGACTATAGAGAACTTTGATTACATCTGAAACCTGTCTGTATATAATTTTTAAAAATCATTTATCAGTATTACTAGAAATTTGTTATAAATTTTTCTTCCAGATTCCTGCTTCCCTCCTAATCTTGGATACATTGGTTTTGTTTTTGATGTTTTTCATCTTATAATGCTATCTCTTATTTCAACTTGAATTCTTTTCTTGTCTACAAATTTTACAGGTAAAATATGCTATGCTCCTTTAATTTTCTAATTTAAAAATGACCTTTTATATCTAAATCATCCTATTTTGATCTTATCTCAGTATATGGTCAGAGATGTTGGTCTATACCTAGTTTCTGCCAAACTTCTTTCTAGTTTTCACAGCAATGTTTGTCAAATAATGGTTTTTGTTCCCAAATTTGGGAATGTGGGTTTGTCAAACATTAGAATACTATGGTCGATTACTATGAAATATGCTGTGCATAGTCTATTCTACTAACCTATCACTCTATTTTAAATCAATATCAGATTCTTGAGGATTTTTATTTTTAATACAGTTTTAAATCTCATAGTGCTATGCTATATTTCACATTTTCCCCTTAATTCCCTTGATATTCTTGATCTTTTTCTTCCTTTCAGATGAATTTTGTTATACTTTTTTCTACTACTATAAAATATTTTTTAAATTTTATTGGTATGTCTTTGAATAAGTAAATTAATTTAGGTAGAATTGTAATTTTATTATGTTGACTTGGCCTACCAATGAGCAATATAATATTTTTCTAATTGTTTAGATTTGACTTTACTTGTGTGAAGTGTTTTGTAATTGTTCTCATATTGGATTTGTCTTGGTAGGTAGATTCCCAGAAAAGCTTTTGGTAAAACACAATACTCAATCCTATTAAAAAAATAGAATGCTTAGGAAAAATTGATCTCTCTTAAAATATTAAGTAGTATCTATATAAAACTATCAACAAGCCATATCTATAATAGGAATAAACTAGGGGCCTTTCCCATAAGATCAGAATGAAAGAAAGATGCCTATTATTATCACTGTTATGCAATATTACAATAAAAATACCAGCTACAGCAATGATACAATAATAGTTGCAATTTGATTTAAATTAATCTACTTATTAATGGGCATATCAGACAAAGTACCAAAAATTATTTTGAAGAGCTAGGAAAAAAGCAAAACAAAATCATCTAGAAGAACAAAATGTCAAAAATATAAAGGAAATCAATGGGAGAAAAACATGAAGAAAGATGACCTAGCAGTGTAATATTTCAAACTAAATTACAAAAAAAGTGCTAATTATGAAAACACTCTGGTACCAGTTAAAAAATAGAGTAGAAAACAAGTTGGATGGATTATATACACAATACAATATAATAACTGACTGCAGTAATATAGGGCTTGTTAAATCCAAAAACTCAAACTTTTCAGAGAAGAACTCATTATTTGACAAAAACTGCTTGGAAAATTGAAATAATGTGGCAAAAAGTAGGTAAAAATCAACATATTTGTACCAAATACTAAGATAAGGCCAAAAAGGATATATGATTTGACATAAACCTATTATAACCAAATTGGGAGAACATAAAATATCTATAAGGTAGATGCATAAGAAAATAATTTATGGAGGTAGAATCATAAGAAGTAAAATGCATAATTTTGATTATATGAAATTTAATAGACTTTGCAGAAATAAAACCAATGCAGCCAAAAGTAAAATAGAAAACTTGGAGGAGGGAGGAGAACTGCCCAAATTCTATAATATTGTGCCTTTTCTTTGACTTTGCAACTCTGCTGTTAAATCTGTACCTGTAAGAGATCAAACAAAAAGGAAAAGGATTTATATGTGTTATATATATATATATATATATATATATATATACATATATATATATAATATATATGTATATATGTGTATGTATATATGTAAGTATACACACACACACACACACAAAGGATATGCGTACATAGCTGTATCTGGTTTATATCTATATCTATCTATCTATCTATCTATCTATCTATATATATAATTTATATAAAATGTTCTTTTCATGGTGACAATTCAAAATTGTGACAATGACTATCAAGTGGGAAATGGATGAACAAGCTGTGGTATATAATTCTGATAAAATGTTTTTGTGATATAAGAAATGATAAGGAGGAAGCTTAGAAAAAAAAAAACTTGGGAGGAGTTATATGAACTGATGGTAAAGTGAAATGAGCAGGACCAGAAGAATGTTGTGCACTGTAACAGCAATATTGTAATGAAGATTAACTCTAATCAAGAAAAAGATCCAAGATTATTCTGAAGGACTTATTATGAAACAGCTCAACTCTAGGTAGAGAATTGATGAACTGAATACTAATTGAAACTTTTTTCACTTTTAAAAACTTTTCTTGCTTTGTTTAAATAATGTGGCTAATATGAAATATGTTTTCCATGGCTTCACATGTATAAACAATATCTAAAAAAGTATGTGGGGGGGGTGAGACTCAAGGGAGGGAATTTGGAACTCAAACTTTTTAAAAAATGAATGTTAAATATAATAAATTTGTTGGAAAAAACAAACATGATATGACTATTAAAATATTTCCTTTGAAATTACAAGATAAAAAAGCTTCTATTGTATATTGGCAACCAAATTATAATCACATTGTTTTTCCCCAGATAGAGCTAACATAGCATGTTTCACTTTTATTTTATACTATCAATTGTTCAAAATATTCTGGGCTTTATCCAATCACTAGAAAGACATGTTTTGACTCTGAAATTAGACACAAATTAATTTCCTTCATTACAATTCATAGCCTTCACTATAGTTTACTGAATTTGAAGGGGTAGTAAGAGGTTAGCCAAAAGCTGTATTTTGTTTACCTTTCCCATGTGAACTATTGCTGCTGATCACTTGGGACCATTCTTTTCCCAGAATGTTTAGTTTGGGGATTGTTTTATATTGCTATCTTGTATAATTATTTCAATTGCATCCCTGCAAATTGAAATCTAGAAATTTCTGTTTGAATGGAAAAAAAAAAATTGGCTTCTGTTCCCATTCTAGGCCTGTCTTCTGACCTCTGTGATCACACTCATACTTTCCTCCCAATTATGTTCCTTCATTATCTCTGGGAATGTGTCCCATGCCACATTCAAGTTATCTTTTTCTTATGCAATTAGTCAGGAATTTAAAAAAAAAAAAAAAAAAAAACGATCATTTTGGCTGGTGGGCAATAATTATCACTACTCCTGGTAGTCTGGATAGCATTTAGCAATGAGTGCTGAATAGCTTCATCCTCTTCTTCCTGATTTCAAGATGGAGCAAAAATCATGTAGACCTGCAAGACTATGTTAGCTAGTTGTAAAGCTTAGGGAAGTTCTTTCTTTCTTTCTTTCTTTTCTTTCTTTTTTTTTTTTTTTTGCTGAATATTTTATTTTAGATAATACACCTTCCTGTTTCTCCATATTTGTTTCAGGTTATTAGTTTTTATTTCTTTCAGGGGATCCTACTGAATCTTGAAGGTAGCTCTTCTAAGGTTAAATTCAGTTTACAGACATTTAGTAAATTCCTATTGTATGCAAGAATGGAACACTACTGTTTCCAGTAGAAGTAAAAGTGAAATTCACCCAAAGAGTTCCTTTTCATTATTTCTCACATCTAGCTCTTATTTTCTTTTTTCTGTCTCCATGGGATTTTTAGTCATCTGCACTATTGCTTTCCAAAGATCCACTGAGTCTTGCTTCAAAACATCCTTTACCACCAATGGCAGATTTGTCTTTCTTAAAAGTCACTTTCTAAGGGGAGGTCATGTTATTCTTCTTTGAATTTTTTTCATTGAACCCATTTTTCTCACTGAATAGTTAAAATTTACTTGTCTCAAACTTAAGGTTCTCCACATTATGCCATCACTTACCTCTTTTTCTGTCTTTTCTCTATTACTAATTCACCCTATCAATTTGGATTCTGAGATTCAGCTGCCCTATTCATATGTTTTGGATAATATAAGTATTATCTACTTCAAATCTGTCTTCCATATCTGAGCATGAGTGATTTCACAATCATAGAAAATACAATAAATAAATAAATAAATAAATTGGTCACCAAACAATCTCAGAATTTTCAGGGCCTTAGAAGTATTATGAATACTAATTATTACCAACTTGAAGAGATATAAATGATACATTCTTGGATATTTCCTCTAAATGGGCAATTTAAAATATTTGGATATTCCTTCCAATATTCCAAAGGGCAATCTATACCCACCTTATCAGTCTGAGAAGTTCTCATTAATGTCATACCATAGATCTCTCATATGACTTTACTCAGTATGGTGAGAACTTCCCCTTAGATTCCTTTACATAGTGTGACCTACATGACCTTTGTCCATTGTGTGTGCTATTGAACCAATAATCCAGCCTTTTTAGAAAAAAAAATCTCTCTTGATATATTTTGAACTTTACATACATTATCATTGTTGATATGCCATATCTTTGGGGCTTTGGAAAATTTTAGTTCTTTGAAGATTTTTGCTGTTCCCTGATTTATACTCATATCTTCACTGGAAGAATATTACTATAAATAAGCATTTTTTTTTGTTTCAGAGAAAAATTTCAAGTTATTGAAAGTGTTCTCCAATATCTACAATCCAAGCTAGTATATCACCTTGTCCTTATTCATTCTTTAGATTATAAGGACATTGTTGTCCATGCATAGTATCCCTTTGAGATTTATGTCATTTGTGGACTATTTTAGATGATGTCCATTTTGTATTTCTTATTGGGCTAAGCTCTTTTTAATGATTGTGAATTTCATTTAAAACATTCTGGGTCTTGATGAAATCTAAACATTTATCCCCTACAATTAGGGACATTAGGAGAACCTCATGGTGCTTCCTCAATTTGATTTTGTTCTAAGAATTTTAACATCAAGAGCTAATTAAAATAGGCCAGGCAGGAACAACTTTAATTTCATGTGGTAGGTTTTTTTATCTTTATTTTCATTCATAATTACATGTTGTATTTTATTAGAATGAAAAACCTTGCAAAAAATCCATTTGAACTACAAAATATAATTTCTTTTAATACACCTATGTTAAGAATGTGTGACTGAGTTTATCTTGTATAATTCTCCTGAGAGCTTAAAAATTTGAATTTTGAAAGAGAGAATACTTATTTAATATGATTTGAGAAAACCTTTGGATTTCTTTGAATAGTTCACATTATTTCAATATTTGGCATGTCATATCATCAATGATGTCCATTTATTCATTCATATATTTAGCCAATAAAATTAGCTACCAATTGTGTATAGGTACCATATTATATTAATGTATTGCTCTAACCAACAAAAAGAAGCTAGATTAAATTTTGAATTGGAATATCCTTCAGGACAGTCATTTATTTCATTTATTCATTTATTACCTCCTCATTATACCCAAGTGAAAGTTTGGCAAACAGAAGATACTGCCAGCCAATAAATCTTAGGGATACTCTTTCATATAATTGGGAAGTTGATCATAAAATGACAAAAAATAAAAACAATTCAAGCTGAGTGTAACTTGGTTCTATTTTTGAGAATCAGACTCAAAAAGGAAAATGTTTGTGTTCTGTAGAGAACACAATAAAGGAAAAAGAGAAGGCTAGCCAATTTAAAAAATAGTTAAAAATTAGAGTCTGACACAACTTAATGAAATAATTAAAATATTCAAGTATGAATCTATACAATTCAAAAATTAATACATGGAAACAAACTAATTCATCTTTCCCATACTCCATAGCTTCTGCTATCTTTTGTGTATGTCAGCTTCTCTACACTCACATAGCCACCTGCTTAATTCAGGGCCTTATCACATCTCACGTTAACTATCAGACTATCATTCTGATTGGTTTACCTTATTTAAGACTCTCAGCACTCCAAATCATCCTCAATTCAACATCAGATTTTCCTAAAGAGTATACTAAGAAAAAGTATTTCCTAAAGAGTCACTGACTGCACCCTACAAACAAACATAAATGAATACTTATTTCAATAAACTTCAATAGCTATTGTTTCTAGGGCCAAATATAAATCTTTTTGTGCTATATTTAAGTTCTTTGTACGTTGACTTTTTCCTCACTTTTCAATCTTAGTAAACCATTATTCCTCTTAACATATGCTCTGGTCTGGCTTTGCTGTGCTACTATTATTACACATACTTTACTCTTACACATTTGTATTGCCCATACCTGTATCTAGAATGGGCTCCTGTTTCAGCTTACTTTCTTAGAATTATTGGATTGCTTCATGGCTTAGCCCAGAAGCTACATTCTACAGACGTCTTCTCTTGATGCCCTCTATCTTCAGCTTTCCTTTTCTGTTAAAGTTAACTTCCATCTGAAGTGGATTTCTTTGACAAAGAGACCTAACTGAACTTCAATTGATAAATGATAGACAGAAGCAGCTACACCCAAAGAAAGAACACTGGGAAACGAATGTGAACTATCTGCATTTTTGTTTTTCTTCCCAGGTTATTTTTACCTTCTGAATCCAATTCTCCCTGTGCAACAAGAGAACTGTTCAGTTCTGCAAACATATATTGTATCTAGGATATACTGCAACATATCCAACATATATAGGACTGCTTGCCATCTAGGGGAGGGGGTGGAGGGAGGGAGGGGAAAAATCGGAACAGAAACGAGTGCAAGGGATAATGTTGTAAAAAAATTACCCTGGCATGGATTCTGTCAATATAAAGTTATTATTAAATAAAATAAAATAAAATATTAAAAAAAAGAAAAAAAGTTAACTTTCATCTAACTTGTATCTCCCATGCAAGTATCACTTATTAATATATTCATATATGTGAAATATATTAGATATATGATACCTATGTATGTATATAATATATATATACACATGTGTATATATATATATACAATATATACATATAAGAATATTCATATACATATATATTTCATATAATATTTAAATATATAATTTATAAATACATTCATTTAATATATTAAATATATTATCTGTACATATAATGTACACATAAAGATTCAGACTATGTGTGTATGCAAGTGTGTTATCTCCCTCATTAGAGTATAAGGAAGTGCCTTGTAGAGTAAAGCCTGTTTTTGCTTTTCTTTTATATCCTCCACATTTAACATAGTACCTGGCACATAGTAAATGCTTAAGAAACGTTTATTGATTAATTGATAATTTTAGTTTGAATATTTCCAGAGGAAGACTATCTGGTCAAATAAAAAACAAAATTCTTCTCTATGAAATAATTGGAGAACTGAACTTATTTTTATAGATAATTTAGACTAACGGGGGAAAATATCCATGCAAATAAACTTTTAAATTAATTATTTTTCAGGGGTAAATAAAAACAAAGACCAGCTATTTATATACAGATATATTTGAATAAAATAATTAAGGAATAAATTGGTTAAGAACTGTTTGGGAGAAATCATTTACTTGGTTATCTCTGATCCTTATTACCTTGTGATGCTTGGCAAGTCAATTTATCTCCTTAAGTCTCAATTTGCTCACTTGTAAAATGAAGTGTTAGAACCATTTGGCTTTTAGATTTCTGTAAGATATAGATCTATGTTCCTATGATTTCAAGATAATAAAAAGAAGAAAAGATAAAATTCAACAAAAATCCTAATTATTTTTCTGTTATATTTTCAATCTTGTTAAAATTTTACTCAAGAGTTATATGTAAATATATTATTACTTTCAGCTCATCAATCAAGTCTTATTTTATTTTTATGAGAAGAATGTCACAAATGTAGATTCCTTTTACAAATGTGTATTTCAATTTTCCTTTATCCCATTTATAATATTTTTGCTTTCTATACATTCTATCTTCTTTCTTTCTTTCTTTCCTACTTCCTTCCTTCCTTCTTCCCCTTCCTTTCTTAATTACTAATATTTTCATTTTTTACATATTCTATTTTCTTCCTTTTTTCCTTCATTTCTTCCTTTATGCCTCCTTTCTTTCTTCCTTTTTATAAAAGTATAGAGAGGAAGCATGGACCTAGTGAATAGATTGCTCACCTTGACACATACTGGCTGTGTGACCACAGGAAAATTATTTAGCCATTCAGTATCCCAGACAACTCTTTTGAGACTCTAAATTTCAAGGCAGGTGAAGATCATTTCCTTTCATCCATGAAATTATGGGTCTGGGCCCATCAATAGAAGGTGGAGGAAAAACCTAGTTCAAAAAAATTCAATCGAGTATCTCATAAAGAATAATCTCAGAATCTGATGTCATCTCACTTTACAATTAGGTAAGGGAACCCTGAAGCTGAACCATTATAAGCATCACATTTTCTCAAACAGTTGATTTCCATTCTACAAGGCTTTTTCCCATTTGAACACCATTCTCTTCCTGGCTCTGTTTTTCATGAGGGAACCATGGTGTCATATATAAATAAGCAACACTATTTGTGATACTTCCCCTCCAGCCAAAACATGTCAGTCATTTCACATAATTAATTTCTTAATGATCCTGAAACATTTGCTTTTTTTTTTTTTTTTTTACCTGAACAATCTCATTCCGGCACCAGGCAATTTCCTGGAGCATTTTAAATGTGAAATGCATCTGTAAACCAAGTAAATGACACTGGAGACAGGATAGAGAGGCAAAGCTTAGGATCAAACATTTTGCCAATGAATTGAAAGTTATTTCCTTTGATGGTGGCAAAGTGATATATTGCATGTCATGGCTAAGCTGTAAAAATACCATGACCTTTCATCAGTCTCAATTATTAGAAATAATAGCTTCAGGCTGAGGCTAGTTGGGAATTCCTGAAGACATATAACATGGGAAATATTATAGAATCTATTTAATGCAAAGTACTGGGCCAAACTAGGCAAGATTGCCTTGTTGTGAATTTTTTTTCTTGGCATATACTGGAACTGACACCTACTTATTATGCCTTTCTCTGGGTCATTTAACCTGCTGAAGAAGCAAAGTGGCATTCGCACCAGGATGCAGGCATTTGGGTGAAAGGGGTGGGTCATTTTGATCTCATTATCAGCCACATTAGCAAAGGAAACTAGGAAAGTCCACAATTTTTTTATAATATACTAAGAATCCCATTTGAATTACTAAATGACTTTGGTCAGGAGGAAACTGTTGACCACCCTTGACTAACAAAGAAATCCAAGATGAATTGAGAATTGTGGCTAGTGGGTGGCTTTCCATTTAGTTCGAAATTCAAGAGGAGAGGACAATGGTTAATGTCAGAAAAAGATATTTCCTCCATTGAAAGCTTTGTCAAGACCACTTCAAGGAAATGGTCCTTATTCCAAATAGATGATGAGATTGTGAGGGATATCAGAGCAAAGATTCATTCCTTAATTGGGAAGGAAGTTAGATCCCTTCCAACTGAAGGATTCATTGATTTTGTAATGCTGTGCCAACAGAAGTTAATGGCTTTCCATGGATTTTAAATATTTTAGATAAAAGTGTCAAAGCCATTGTTTTAATGAATGTGTGTACACACATCTAAGTGGATGTACTTGTCCTTGCCAGTTTTCAAAAATGAATGGTCTTCTCTTGAAGATCTAGAAAAAAATGATATTGTGCTTTAAAAAATGTTGCTTGTAAATTTATTATCCAATTATTATAATATTGAGTGCCTTAAAAATGCAGAGGATTGAGGTAGGGAACTAGGATTTCATTGGAGTTGTCAATTTTATACCAATGAGGAAACACTGTTTTCTGTTAATGCAAGTCAGCACCTTTTTGTGAAGCTTGAAGTGGTGGAATTATCCTTGACAGGGTTGTCAAACTCAAAAGAAATGGATCCCTCCTGCCTGCAAATTGACTCAGAAAACTGCAAATCAACATTAGCTATGTTGTAGTGTATTTACTTATTCTGTAACACATTTCCTTATTATATTTTAATCTGGTTCAGACTGCTCTAGGAGAACCCCCTCTGGCTGGTAATTTGAAATCTCTGGTCCAGGGTACTGAGTGGTTAAGTGACTTGTCCATCACACAGCTAGTAAGTGCCAGTTTTTCCTAATTCCAAGATCAGTTCTTTAGTCTTGATTCTCTATGCAAATCTAATCTTTAGTATGGTAGGGAATGAGGGAAACACTATGATGAGGTAACATACTATGACATTCCAATGAGGACTACTACTCCATTTTAGAATGTTAGAATATTCTGTTTAGGGGAAGTTTGCCAATATCTGAACTTTTTATTGTTTCCCATAGTGCCACTTCTTTTTATGAGTATGTACTAAAATGGTGAGCCTGCCCACTGATGGTTCAACATCATCATGTGAAATAGACTGTTTATCATAATGGCCCATCCATCAATCAACACAAACTTATTAAGCACCTACTATGTCTCATGCATTATGGTAGACATTAAATCTACAAGACATTGTTCCTGGTCTCAAATGATTTTCTCTGGGGTATGGGGTGAGAAACAGAACATTAAAGTGTGCAACATGCTCATAAATAAGTGAATGAATGAATAAATGACATATAAAATAAATAAATAAATTTATGTATACAATAAAAATGAAATAAAATGAAATTATGTGGGGGAAAGAAGGCATGAATACCAATACCTATGGAAATCAAGAAAGACCTCTTGAAGAAAGTGGCATTTCAAAGGGAACTAGGTGAATTAAGATAACAAACATCCCAGGCATGGAGTACAACCATATAAAGACATAAGCAGAAGGTATGTCAAGTATAAAAATAAACCAACCAAAATCAAAACAACAACAACAACAAAACCAAGTGAATTTGGGCAAATCATAGAGTGAATGAAGGGATATAGTATATAATCAGCCTGGAAAGAAAGATAGATTTGAGTTAAATTGTTAAAAGCTTTAAGTGCCCAAAAATGGAAATTGGATTTTATCCTAAAGGTAATGAGTAGCTGCTTAGATTTCTTGAATAAGGGAGTGACATAGTCAGAGCCATACTTTACAAATATCAACTTGGCAAGGGTACAGAAGATGGATTAGGGAAAAGAGAGACTATCAGAAAACAAATCAAATAATAGACTTGATAAGGAAGAATGAGAAATAACCATACTGAATTGTTGGAATCCTTACTAACTGCTAACTAATTAGAGTTGATCTAATCTTACAAGAAGATGTTTTGGCCAGAACCTGAAACAAGGTACTAAATAGAACTAATCAAGACAAGGCTTGTGTTTCCACCTTTACTCATTGGAGTCCACAAGTATGCTAGCTTCACAAAGTAGACTTTCTACTTTCAGGGAGTCCACACCTCCCTTAAAGTTCATTGGGCCAGAGAGCACTATGGGAGAAAACCCATAATCCCATTCTCTCAGAAGAGGCAGATAAAAGGCCAGCAATGAGGGATCTATGGCAGAATACATTTTTTCCTCTTGGCTGGCTGATCGCGCTGGACTCGAGAGGAACGACTCTGGTGCAGAGAACACTTTGACGGATTTCAGTGGAGCTACGCCAGAAGCCCTCTCTCCGCGGCAAGTTGGTGGCTGGGCTCCCCAGAAGGAGATAAGAGAGACCCTCTGTCTTGGTTGGAGGCAGAAGACAGCAGAGGCAGAGGCTGAAGGACAGAACCTTTGGATTTGGAGACATCCGAAGGGCTCTAAGCCTCTAAACCGGCTGTGCTTTGAGAAGAACAAACTCCAACATTTGAACTCTAACACTGAATAATAACTGTTTAAAAAAAAAATCTAAGGACATCAGTTATTTGGGAATAGAGTTCTTTATTAATAGGAACTTGTGAAGAGACTGAAAAATAGTTTAGTGTAAAAAAAAAGTTTAGATGAGTAACATACAACACACAACACAATAAGTCCCAAATAGAATATACAACCTAAATGTAAAAGGTCACATCATTTAAAAAATGAAGAAAATGGAAAGCGTACATTAAAAACCCTATGGTTAGAGAGGAAAATTCTTAAACAAATAGGGGATAAAGCAAATAATAAAAGATACAATAAATGGTTTCAGTGAATTGGAATTGGAAAACAAGACAAATAAAATTAGTTAAATAAGAAGGAAATTTTCCAATTGAAAAAACATATCAAACATCTCTGACAGAAATGTGAGATCCAAAACATGTAGGTACTTAAGACAAATATTTTAGACTACAAACAGTTCCTCATCAGACTAAAGATCAGATCATATCCAAGACAATGAACAAATGGTTTTCAAAAGAAATAGTGTCTAGTTTCAAAAGTATAGTGTCTAATACAGGTACAAAGTGCTTTTGATGGATAAAGTGCTAACAGCAGGATTAGAGATGGGAGGGGTACAAAATGTAGGTAGGGTTTCTATATGACAATTACTGGGCTGAGTTTTTGAGGAAGTTAGGAATTTTAAGATTCAGAGGTGAGCAAAGAATACATTCCAGGCATAGGGGGAAGTATATAAAAAAGCATGGGTACAGAAGATGGGATACATTGTACAGGAACAATATTACTATTCAACTTGAACATAGATGAGTCATAATGTACATAAAAGTCCTAGAGGGATAGGCTAGAAGCAGATTGTAAAAGGTTTTGAAGATAAACTGGAGGAGTTTGTGCTTTATCTTAGAGACAAGTAGAAACTACTGGAAACATTTGAATAAATAAGTGCCGTGTTCAGAGTTGTCCTTTAGGAAATAGCAATTTGAAAACTGTACAATGCAAAGTTTGAAGAAGATGGAGTCTATCCATTAAGAAGTTATTACAATGATCCAGGAAAGAGGTGATGAATATCTGAACTGACTCTCAGAATGGATAGAAAGGATTACATGTAAATAATGTTATCGAGCTAGAATTTTAAAATCTTGGAAACTTGATTATGTGAATGAGTGAAAAGAAAAAAATGGAACATGATCCCAAGGTTTTTAAGATACTTGACTGAAAGAATAGTGATGAACTGAAAGATTCATAGTCATGATTTTTGAGAATGCAAAGAACTAGAAGGAAAGAAAGTATCTATTGACTGGATAGAATAGAATAGAGTTCAGATACAAGGAATTGTGAATTCAGAATTCAGAAATTCAGAAAATTTAGAATTTTAATTCAGAATTCAGATTCAGAAAATTCAGAAATTTTCAGAAAAACATGGGAAGATTCACATGCCAGTAAGAATGGATTTTAAAAGACTACAGAAAACAATTCATGCGATAACCACTACAAAGTAAATGGAACAATAAAACAAAGGTAAGCATTGTATCATTATTATGAAAAATTTGGTTCCAAGTACATATTAGAAAATGTGCCTCCCCTTTTTTTTTCATTTGAGAGGTAGTAGATTATGGAGCTGGCATTCTGCTCACATGATCAAATATAGGAAAAATGTTGCATTGTTTTCCTTAATAAAGGATGGGAAAGAAAATATTGGGAAATGATTGATATTAAAAAGGTATCAATAGAACTCAAAATAGAACAGTATTAAACAAAATTAATCCTGTAGGCAAAACAACAGAAAGTAATTTAATGGAGAAAATATAAACCTGACAATTATAACCTTAAAGATGAAGTAAGCTCCAATAAATGATCTGATGTTATAATACTAATAATAAACATTTACATAATGTTTAAAAGGTGTGCCAGGCACGCTGCAATTATTATCTTATTTGATTCTCACAATAATCCCGGCACACAGGTGTTATTACCTACCCATTATTCCCACTGTACAAATAAGGTAACAAAGACAAATAGAGGTTAAGTTACTTACAGCTAATAAATACATACAGCTAGTTTGTATTTGTGGCTAGATTTTGACTCAGATCTTTCTGACTACAGATCCATTGAGCCACCTAACTGCCCCTAATTGTATGTAAAAATATTATTCCTTTTACATTGGAGTGGGGTGGTGGAACATTTTTTAAAAGGAAATATGGTGGCAAACAAAGAAAAGCAAAAGAACATAAAAGAGCCTTCAATAATTAGTATCAACTTTGTTCAAAAAATAAGGGTTAAAAATAAGTAAATAAGGATCCGATATCTGGTTCCCTCCTCAGAAACACCGAATAGACAATAATAATAAGAATGTGCTTGGATCCCAATGGCCTGGAATTATTCAGAGCAGCACAAATGTCATGTGATAAATTATCATAAAATATTAGAGAGAATGATCAGAATAGGTTTCCTGTCACAAATACCACTTGTGTAGAGATCTGAGGCAGGCTGGATAGGTATTCTAGCAGGCAGAGGTGAGATAAAAGTAAATTTCAAGCATAGAAAACAGGTTTATACAAAAGCATGGGGACAGGAGCTGAAATACTATCTATAAGAAATCATCATCTGTCCAATTTGGCAACATAATGTTCAGTAGGTCTTGGAATATGGGCTGGAGCCAGATTTTGAAGGATTTTAAAGCCAGAGAGAAGGTTATATTTTGTCATGAAGACACCAGGGGAATTTTTTTCCCTGACAATTTTTAATTTTCCTTGGATATAGAGATCAAATGGCAAAAGTCTAAGCCATTCCTTTTCTACTTAACTGCATACACTGCCTGGCTTTACGATATTACCTTCTATTTCTGTAGTCTGCTTCTCCAACTAGTATCAATTCAATTAATTTAGTAAATATTTTAGAATTACCTCTCTATCAGAATATGCAAAGCACAGTGCTAGAAGTAGGGGATAACAATTTAAGACAATAATATAGGCCCTGCCTTCAGGATGCTTACATTAATTCTACTACTAGAAGAAGGAAATGCATAATATATATAAAAGTCATACATATCATTGTACATTCATAATAAACAATTGAGAATTTGATTCAGGAAACAACTGGATTCAAATACCATGACTAACTGTGATTATAGATAAGGCATTTACTTTCCTCAAACCAGGATCTTCCTCTAGAAAATGAGAAGAATAATATCAAAATTACCTACCTTGCAAGGTTTTTATCAGGGACAGATCTAATAATGCATGTAAATTGAAGTTATGCCATATAATTATGAGCTATTAACAAAGTAGCATAGGATAAAAACAAAGAAGAGAATGGGGAAAATAGTTTAGGAATGTTATTACTATCAGCTAGGTGGGTGGAGAGGAGAATCCAAAGTGACATCTAATCTGAATCTTTAAAAGAGAGGTGATGATTCTGAAACAGAGATAGATGTCATGTACCAAGAAAAGTTATTCAATGGAAGGCATGTCAGTTCAAGGGGATAAGATGGCAACAACATTTTTTATTTTGTGCACATAGAAGATACTCAATAACAATTTGCTAAGTGAAATTGAATCCTGTTCTATTCCAATGATACTTTAAATTTGGGTCAATTTTCAAATCAGTACTCCATATTTATTAAAATTAAGACACTAGCATCTCATAAATATAGTTTTCCTTTTTGAGCTTTTTTTCAATTATTGCAAAAGTCCACTATCAAACTATTTTCCTTGTTTTCTTATTTATTTTCTTTAGCATTTTTAAAAGAATGCTCCTCCTTATCTTGCCTAGACTGGAATTATAATATACTCATAAGCATGATTTCACCACTGATTGGTGCAGCAAATTGGATCTGCTTTGTTTTTTTTACCTAATTAGTTTCAAAATTCCTAAGGCTCACAATAATGGTATCAAACTTAGTTTGTATATTTTAATAGCTTTAGTTCTGGTTCAATTAAGAATTCCCAAACTCAAATGATCCACTAACCTCATCCTTGTTGCAGAGACTATAAGTGTGTCATCATGCCCAACTTCCTGTTAAATGTCTATGTTGTTTCACCTAAGAATGGCAAGAATGATATATACTTTGTTCTCTTCCTATGTAATCTCAGAATCTTCCAATATGTCTCCATATTTTCAAAGGTATTCATTATAACTTTTAAAAGTTATAACTTTAAAATTCATCCCATATTTGACTTGCTTATACATATTTTTTGCTTGTTGTCTTCCCAATAAGATTGTGAGTTTCTTGAGAGCAGTGAACATTCTTTGACTCTTTTCACATCCCCTTTATAGCACAGTGCCTGGCATATTCTAAGCCCTTCATAAAAATTTGTTGACCACCTGACTAATTGATCATATTCATATTCATTGATATTCATGAATGATGTGTTACATATCACTTCTTGCACATAAATCATTACTATTAATATTATTTTTACCCACTACTTCTATATTTTCCTATACTTTAGGCTACCTAAAATTTTGACTTGACACAAAATGACCAATATACTTTGCAAAGATTTTCATTTAAAATTATATTAAAAAGATTTGGTTCTGTGATGGTTAAAAATAACTTACCTGGAATATCCAGTTATATGAAATGCCTTCTTTCCAGATAATGTCTGACAACTGAAATGTAGCTGTCATTAAACTAGCATTTCTCTCGGGGACCTGCTAGATTTTTTACTCTTGAAATAAGGACAAAAATAGTGAAATGAATTTCAATGTAAGGTAATATACCTAGGGAAAAATAATCAGAAACACATACATTCAGTGACAGGGGAAACGTGCCAATGAAGGCTAAGGGGAAGATATAAGTCTGTAACTTGATATTTCAATAAAATAACCAGTGTGATTTTGGGGCTTAATATTTTCAGGATAGCACTTCATGAAGTAAGGATGCAATAATCTCTCTTTATCATACTCTGGTGAGAGGGGACCTGGTACACTGCACTTCATTTGGGGCACCTCATTACAAAGGATACATAGCCAGCTGGAAGGAATTCAAAGGAATACAACTGAAGTCTAGAATGATTATGGTAGCTTTCTGAAAATTAAAGAAATGTAATCTCATGTGTTGTTTCTTTGTTTTTATTATTATTCTTGCTGTTTGAGTTTCCAAGCTCTTTCTCTGTCTGGCTGTCTCTGTTTCTCCCTCTTACCTCCCCTGCCAAGTAATGGAAAGAGTCAAAATTTGATCAGTGGGAATTCCTATTATGGGAAGTCTTTCCACTGATGCAGATTGAAGACTTTATTATTTAGAAGGTAAATACAAGAGACTTGATCAGAGTCACACAGCTATGAAACTGTTAGAAACTTAGTAGAATCTTGCTCTTTCTAATTCAATCCTAGCATTCTTTCAACTTTCATTTTGTATAATATTATGTATTCTTTTCACTATTTATAAAACACCCATTATTTCAGTAAAATGATGTCAGGTATTTTAATTTGCATCTTGCTACATTGTTTTTAGCTTCCTAAATGGATTCAAAATCTAGATTTCAAACCACTTCTTTTGCTAAGTAGAATGATTGAATATGACAAATTACTAGACATTCCTTTGTAAAATTAAATTCTCCCAAACAAAAAATTATCACTATTTATATCTAGTTTATCCATCTAGAGTCATTCATCATGAGCTCTCTCTTTCTCTTCTCCAATTCCATC
Organism: Antechinus flavipes; assembly: GCF_016432865.1. NCBI lineage: Eukaryota > Metazoa > Chordata > Mammalia > Dasyuromorphia > Dasyuridae > Antechinus > Antechinus flavipes. Next base: position 56,030,248 of record NC_067400.1, read on the forward strand.
CTTCAAATAATCTTCATTCCACATTCATTCCTCCTTTGCTCCAGAATCCAAGGATGTCACAGCCTTTTTTCTTACTAATACCAATTTTTTTCTATTCTTTTTGAGCCAATTTCATTTTCTCTGTAATATTTCCCCTCAAATTAACACATTTCCCTAATTTTCAAGATCTCTTTATCCACTGGTTCCTTTTCGGCTGCCTTCTAGCTTGTATAGATCCCCCTAATCCTAATACAAACAACCCTCACTTGATTCAACCGTCCACTTAGATTCTCAGTTGATATGTCTTTTCTTTAACAATAAACCTCATAGAAAAAAAAAGTTGTTCATAGTCATTGACTTTACTAATGTCCCATTCACTTTTTAATTCTTTGAAATATGGCTTTCATCCACATCATTCTATTGAAGCTACTCTTTCCAAGATGATCAATTATCTCTTTGATACTAAATCCAATGAATATTTAAAAATTGCATGTTTCTTGATTCTCTAGCATTTTTACACTGTGTACCATTCTTTATTTCTGAATAGTTTCTTTCCATAACCATCTCTTCTTATTCATCCCATTTAATATATTTTTGCATTTGTATCTTTTTCTCTACTCATAATTCAATCTCTATAGTATTAGTCTTAATCCCCTCACTTAAATCCAATTCACTTGCATGGCTTGGCATCACTTCTCTGATATCATGGCCTTCTTCGAGAACAAAGGACAAAAAAAATTTATGAGATTTGTATAAATGATTTCAATTTCTGCAGTTTCTCTCCACTTTATCCTACCCCAATCCCAAACAACTGATAAATGTAAAATTCTTAAATACAGATTTAAGAATATCACTTCCTTCCTCAAGAGGCTTCAATGGCTTTCCAAGGCCTTTAGGATGAAATAAATATACCTCTATTTGACATTTAAGGCCTTTCATAATCTCACTCTAACTTGTCTTTTTAAGCTGATGATACAATATTCCTCCTCATGTACTCTCCACACCATCAAATTGGCTTCCTTGCTTTTCGCCAGTGTTGATGTATACCTCCTGCTTGGTCTTTTACACAGGCTTTTCTTTATCTGTGGAAAGTTATTCTTCTGAGCTCTTGCCTCTTTTGAACTCTAGATATTTTCAATGCACTTCCTTCAAGAAGATTTTTCAAATACTCCCAATTGTTAGTTTTTCCTCTCAAGCACTGTGTACTTCTTTTGTAAGGATAAGTTAAATTAACTTGTCTGTGAATATTATAAATTTTTTCAAGAGAATATAAACTCCTAGAAGGTAGAAATCATATAACTTTTGTATTTGCATTTCCAGTGCCAAGCATAATGTCTGGCATTTAGTAAATGTTTGCTTATTGATTAATTAATTGATTGAAAATGTTTTATATATATGTATATATATACCTATATTCATATCTATAACTATAGTTAAACCTATATGCATCTAATCTACTTATCTGTAAAAGTGTTATCTATATTTACATCTCTAACATACATATATCTATCTGTATCTATATATGATATATGTAGAAAACATATATATGTGCATATGTATGGTATACATATGTACATAGAAACATATATGCACATGAACAATGATTGTTCTGACCCCACATTGCCTGAACACCCTGTATATTATATTTTACCTCTCCTCCAGGGTTCTCTCATACCCATAAGGGCTGAGGAACCTCTTGTCTATATCATTGGTTAGCCAATTGCATTCCCCCAAAATTAATGAGTTTAAGTACCCCAGGTCCATTTGAACATATAAAAGTCAGTTTAGCTTTTAGAGAAGAATCTTTATTTCAAAAGTATTTTTAAAAATGAGCATTCAAACATTTTTCCCAGTACCTTGATTTCTGGGGAAGATGGTAGGTGTATCATTTAACTTATTTCCTGCATAACATAATTATTACTAAGTTCTAAGTCTAAAGTACTTCTCTATCCCCCAGTCACATTTGTCCCAGCATCCTGGGTTCTTGGGCCTTCCTTTTGGGCTTGTTGCAAATTTAGGCAAGCTTATAATGGCTTATATTCTCAGTAAGTAGAACTGAAAAGGACAATTGAAATAAGATCCAGACCCATTGGTCTGGTGGGGTCCACAGAGATATCTCAAATGGTCCACAAGAGATGCCATTCAGTTTCTGTCTTCATCTGCTTATTGATTGGTATCTCTGATGTAATTGGAATCTCTAGAATTTGGCCAGCAGAATAACTATCATGCAATCTTGTAGATTTAAAGATCTATATAGTTGTGGTTATGCAGCCAATGGAAAGAAGCTGCTTCTAAACACATGGGACAGCAATGAAAATGTCTACACATGTATCAGATCTCTTGTCTCAAAGAAACAAATCCCTGGCATCTTCCACATGAATGCCTCCAATTTAGTTGTCCTAGGGAATGTGACAAAGCCTCATTAATACCCTCCTAAGTACACATAAGGTATTTTTCCTTCATTCTCAAAGAATACTAAAACTACATCATTATGTTGGGGTCAAAGTCAGCCTAGGATGAGCTCAGAAGGTTCTACCAAATAATTAATATTCAAAATAAATCAAATAAAAAATACCAAATAATCAAATAATCCATACAAACATTTAGTGTGGAGATGTCTCAAAATTTGTGCATCTCATATTTCTTTGAAGCTACTGCAAATATTCTTCTTTGCTTATAGAATATTAAGTCTTTTTTTTTTGATCTGGGCATACCATTCTGGGCAGTCCTATGCCAGTGTCTCTCATGTCTCCCACTGAAGTCCAAAGTTCTCCAGAAAAACCCCTAAGAGTGTTCTTGCAGTGCTTCTTTTTATCTCCATGTTAGTTTTTGCTCTATGTGAATTCTCAATAAAATAATCCTTTAGGCAAAAGTACACACAACCCTCCCACCCTTCTTCCCCCATTACACATGAACATACATCTATGCCTGCAATGTTCTCTTACATCTCTCCCTATTGGCTTCTTTGGATTCATTTATTTACCAACTATTATCCCAATTTCTACAGTAGACATTTCCCATCTCCAGTAAATTCAAGAACCTTATTCCTATTTATCTTTCATATAGTGAATTTATTCATATTTTTCTGCTGTCCTGGAGCTAAGGGTATGAATCAGATTGTGATCTCCTCAAAAGCAGGGACTATTTTTTTTGCATATGCAGTAATTAGTAGAGTATTTGTCACATACTTAAAAACTTATTAATTGACTGATGTTTATCTATCTAACATTTGTATACATTATATATATATATATATATATATACACACACAAATATATACAGACATATATACTTATGCATATATGCATATGAATCCAGATATATATTATTCATACTTCCATACCAATACCAATTTTTAAAAAGTGTATATATATACATATATATATATATATATATATATATATATACACACACAATAACCATTGAATTTATATGTGGAATATATGCTTGCAGAATAAGAATGATACTCATAATACAATACATTTATGCATGCATGGATGTTTGTTCAGTGTTGTATAACTCAAGCCACCCCATATCTGGGTCAACATCCCACCTTTTGTACATATCTCTCCTAGTTTCTTCTTTCTCCATCACAATATTTTGTCCCATTCTCTAAGACCTTTAAATTTATCAAATTACTAATCAATTATAAACTAATTTATACAATTATGTCATTGACTTATCCTAACCCCAGGAAGGACCCTTACAAAAAGAACAATAATTTTTAAATGATGGAAGTAACAGGTAACATTGGACAGAGGAATATGAAAGATATTTTAACTGGATTAACCTTTCAAGATTTCCTCAAATATGGAGACACTTGGTATTATTATGCAGTATAGTTTATTCTGCATTTGTGCCATGATTATCAAGCACTAATATCTGGCTAATACAAGATCTGCTATTTAATGAAATTTAGCATTAGTAATTCCAATCTTAAATAATATCCAAAGAAAGACTTCTGGTAGAAGGGCACTAGTCTCGTCACATGAACCCTAATGAAAAATTAGTTGATAATGTGAATATATAAATTTATAACAGCACTATAATATCAAGCAATATAATTACTTTATCCAACTTTTCTCTAGAACCTTCTGTATCACTCTTTGCTATTACATATATTTTAATACACTATATTATAATATACATATATTGGAATATATTAGAATACCTTTCCACATCTTATAGTTCCAAAAAGGGCATGTGGAGAATTAATTCACACATATTGACACAGACAATTACTGATTGATGTTTTACAAGTACAATAATCATTTAGTTTACTAGAAAAGAACATTGAAAATCATAATTTGGATTTCTATGCCTCCTTTGTGCTTGAAAGTAGCTTCTGGTGATTGGTTGACACAAAGCTGAGAGAGACTCCTAATATGTTGAATGATAGTGTCAGAATCCAAAAAGATATTGAGTAGTTCAAATGTGGATTAAACCTTATTAAATAAAATTCAGAAGTATTATACTGAATTCCATTAATCAAATTTACCATTACAAAATGGGGAATATGTGCCTCAATAGCCATGTATATATTTGTCAGAAAAAAGGGGGGGTTATTAAGCTTAATATGTGTCAACATTATGAAGGGCAAGTCAAAAAAATATTAATGAGATTTTAGGATAGATTGAAAGCACTGTTTCATATAATAATGTCATAATGAGATATAATGAGACAATTTTTGAAATAGATTTTCTGAAGCTTTTGGTTTTGGATACTAAGTATTGCATTTCTGCTTCATCAGTAATTTTTTTAAAATGTCTCTGTTTACTTCAAGGTTTTATTATAACTTTTTAAATCTCTTTACTACCTCCTGCCAAGAGTTTCCCTACTGCACATTATTACAAACCATCTAGACCATGATTTTTAGGAAAAGAAAAAGCAAATGTGAAGGGTTGTAATTCAACCAAAGGATTCCATCAAGCCTCTGTCACACCCTCTCCATCTGAAGAGACCTGTTAAATGATTCCTGTCGGAGGGAATCCTTTTTGAACAGCATATTGATGCTTAGAGACACTTGGCTCTTAGAACAGGAAGATCTTGGTTCAAATTTTCCACTGATACTCTCAAGTAACCTTGGACAGGTCACATAAACTCTCTGGATGTTGCTTTTTCATTTGTTAAATAAATGGATTAGAAAAGATAACTTTAAGTTTATGATTCATTAATCCTTTATTTCTGCCATTTCATAGTCATTTCTGCTAACTACCCTGGCTTAAAATTTCCTTAATCATATATTTTTCTTGAAGTTAATAGTAATGGAAATAAAAATTTAATTCTGTTATTGGCCATGAAATTAAATGAAATCACAAGGAATTATAGAAAAATTAATATAAAAATAAAAGAATATATAAATCTTTATAGGCTACATAGTGCTTTAATTTTTTTAAATTTAATTTGACTCTGGGGTATTTTCACAAGCATCTTGTAGATGGCTCAGAAAAAAAGATCGATGATTAGTGCAAGAGTCATGTAAACAAGCATTTATTACATACTTATTATGAGATAAATTCTGGGCATATGGAAAAAAGCAAAACCATAATCTTTGCATTCAAGAAGCTCACATTCTTATGGGGAAGACAGTATTTAAATATCTAGGTATATAAAAAAATGTATACTTAGTGGCAGTAGAGAATAGATTAGGTTAGGGAGAAATAGTAAGTAAAGAGATCAATTAGAAGGCTATTGGAGTAGTATAGGAGAAAAGTGATAAAAACCTGAACTAAGAATGTGACTATGTGAATATAGAGAAAGGGAAGCATAAGAGTAATGTTTTAAATGTATAAATAAGAAGACAAGGAATTACTTGTATATGTGGAATTATAAGAATGAGGAACTGAAAATTATACCTGGATGACTAAGATATTGAGGTACCCTTGATTACAATAAGGGAATTTGGAAGAGTGAAAGATTTAGGATGAGGGTAACAAAATTGCATACCCTTTGATCCAACAATTCTACTACTAGGCCTATATCCCAAAGAGATCACAAGAAAAGGGAAAAGGATCTGCATGTGAAAAATATTCATGCTTGCAAAGAATTGGAAATTGAGAGAATGTCCATCAATTGGGGAATTTCTTGAACAACATGTGGTTTATAAATGTAATAGAATATTATTGTGCGAAAAGATATGTTGAACAGGTAGATTTTAGAAAAAAAATTGGAAAAGTTTAAAACAAATGGATGCAAAGTGAAATGAGCAAAGCCAGGAAACATCGTACACAACATCAGCAACACTGTCTACTATCTTCAGAAGATGGGAAAGGAAAGGAAGGAGAAGAATTTGTATTTTAACATTTTTAAACATAATTTATATCTTTATTTTTTGACTATAATAACTATTTATTTTCAAAATACATATGTAATTTAAATTCTTACATACATGAATCTAAAACATTTCCTTGACATAAAACTGGGGGAAAATAAAATATTATTTAATTAGCAAATAAACATGAGATGAAATGAGTGTTTTTTTTTAAACATGTTGAAGTTAAAATGCCTATGGGATAACCAGGTAGAGATGTGCAAAATACAATTGTGAAATATAGGACTAGAACCCAGGTGAGATACTAGAGCTGAATGTAGAGATCTAGAAAACATCTATATAGAGATAATAATTGAATGGATGCTGATGGTATTAGAAAGTGACATAGGCTAGTAAAACAAAAAGAACATGAGAAGATAAAGAGAAAAAATCAACAAAAAATTCCTTGAATGCTTTGATCTATACTGTTTTGCAAATATTTTAGCAGCTATTCATTTATTGTGTTACAACACTACAACACCAAAAGGAAGAATTCTTTTACTTTCTCTCACCTGTATATTAAAAATATGACAAGTAGTTATGTTGTGTAATAAAATCCTTGGAAGTCCAGAAAAGTGACTGAGCAATGGGGAGGGGAGGGTCTATGATTTATAATCTGAAAATATGGAGACAGGTTGTCTATTTGTGTCATCTACTACCTTGGATTAGGATTTGACTTTTGGCAAAACTCTCCCTGTCCTTATAAGCCAAGAACCTGTCAAAAGAAAAGTATTCTGTTTCAAGAGTGACAAAGGCAGGGACAGAAGTTATATTCTCCATGTGAAGGATAACAAAATATATGAACAATCCTGGCTCAATCTTAGAGAAGTTGAGGAAGACCATTTCAGTCTAAAGAATGTTGTTCTCACTGAAAAAAGAAAAAAAAAAATTAAAGAGAATGTGATAGTACACATGTCTCAGATTGGTTAAATGACAGGAAAAGATAATGATGAATGTTGGAGGGGATGTGGGAAAACTGGGACAAAAATATATTGTTGGTGGAGTTGTGAATTGATCAAACCATTCTGGAGAGCAATTTGGAACTATCTCCGAAGGCCTATTAAGCTGTGCATACCCTTTGATCCAGAAATATTTCTACTTATCTTATATCCCAAAGACATCTTAAAGGAGGGAAAATGTTTGTGGCAGCCCTTTTTGTCATGGCAAGAAATTAGAAACTGAGTGGATGCCTATTAGTTTGAGAATGGCTAAATAAATTATGGTATATGGTTGTTATGGAATATTACTATTCTATAAGAAATGACCAGCAGGATGATTTCAAAGAGGCCTGGAGAGACTTATATGAACTCATGCAAAGTGAAATGAGCAGAACCAGGAGATCAGTATACATGGGAACAACATTATACAATGATCGATTTTGATGGATGTGACTCTTTTCAACAGTAAGATGATTCAGGAAGTTCCAATGGTCTTGTGATGAAAAGAGGCATCTACACCTAGAGAGAGGACTGTGGCAAATGAGTATGGATCACAACATAGCATTTTTACTCTTTTTGTTGTTGTTTGCTTGCATTTTATTTTCTTTCTATTTTTTCTTTTTGATCTGATTTTTCTTGGCAGCAAGTTAATTGTATAAATATGCACACATATATTGGATTTAACATATTTTTACATATTTAATATATATTGGATTACTTGCCATCTAGGGGAGGGAGTGCGGGAAAGGGGGGAAATTGGAACACAAGGTTATGCAAGGATCAATATTGAAAAATTATCCATGCATATGTTTTGAAAATAAAAACCTTTAATTAAAAAAAGAGAGAGAATGCGATTGACTTATCCAATCACCATTTCACTGCTCTTACAACTATGGATTACTCATCCACTGTAACATTTGGCTATATTTAAAGCACAAAACCTAGCATCATAAAGTTTTTTTTTTCTTTCTTTTTTCCATTTAAATTTTACTGCCTGGCAGAGTCATCTCAGGGAAATAAAGACTTTTTTAAATGAATTAACAGTTACACTATAACATTTGAATTTGAGAAGGAAGTTCCATTTATGTGGTAAATGAAATGTGGTCAGAATACAATCATTCTTCTTTATGAAACATGTCTTGGGGCCATTTATTGTTGTGATGGTAGTTATTATATTTAAAGCACATTCATTTCTTTCTCTTATAGTCAGGGACCTACTATGAAGTGGTATGGTTGAAATGGTAGATTGTGATCTAGGTAGAATTTGAAAGCTTCTGTTAGACTAAAGGACATATCTTAGCTTCACAAATCATGGAGTACAATTCTCCTGTAGAGAAAATCAGTTCTCATCATCATCATCATCATCATCATCAGTCAGTCTGCAGATGGATAAGTATATTGTAGTTGAGATTCCATAGCTAACATAGGAAACTTTCAGTTCAATTCAATAAGCATATATTTCTCTCAAAGAAAGAAAAAAATATCTCTTCTTAAAAATTCTTTAAACAATTTTGTCATTCATGTAGGTATGCAATATCACATTAACATTCTCTCCATCTATTAGGAGATTCTCATGAAAATATTCTCAGCTTATTTAGAAACCTGGTTTAATTTCATATTTCCAGCACTTACAATATTAACTGTGATTTGCAGATTCTTATTTAAAGCTTGCCATTGATTAATTAACAGATGGTGCAAGTTTATTTTTCCAAGAGATAAATGACATTAAATGACTAAAGAAATAACCACTTTTTATTTATTTTTTTTCTTTTGATGAAGCAATTGGGATTAAGTGACTTGCTCAGAGTCACACAGCTAGTATTAAATGTATGAGTTGAACTCAGGTCCTTTTGTCTTCAGGAACAGTGTTTTATCCATTGCACTATTTATCTGCCCTATAAATTTTGTTTTTAAATAATAACACTGTCATCTCAACTTCCCTTCCATGAGAACTTTTCCTCTATTTAGTTGGGTTGTTTTGTCTGAGTAAATTTTGAACATGAAGAATGCTTAGTCTAATGGATTACTTTATGAGATTTTATTAGATCTGTAATTGTACTAGACTGATCATTTTTGAGTGTAAAAATGTAAACATGTATTAAACATGATGATTTTAAACTTCATTATTATGTCCTTTCAAGTTAGAGAGTGGAATTTCCTTCAGTGGTTGGCAAGCTATAAGCTTATTTCCTTCCTGATTTAAAATTTCTATGTTGTTTCCCAAACTAAAATTTCCCTCCTATTATCTCCCTCCCTGTCTACTACCTACTGTCACATATCAGTCTGGAACATGTGTTAGGAAATGGAAACATGCCATAAATATGCTCAGTGTTACAAAGGATGACTCATTTTAAATTTAAAACTGGAGCCAAGAGAAGTGGAGGAAGTATGAAGTTATTAGAACTCAAGAAACCAGGAAACATTTGGATTTAATTCCTTTCTGGATCCATTCCATCAATATTCAACCTAATACAACCTAAAGCAATTTAACTCTTCTATCCTTCTTATTTTAGAATCCTTTGGTCTTGTGCACTTTGAAATGTTTTTATTGGTACCTGTCTTCAAAGGGATAGTACCTCAGACCATTTGGTGGCATCTCCTTCTCTAAAGGGAAGGAAGAAAATTATTCACATCATTTAAAATCCAGGTGTACCTGAAAGCCACAAGGATCCATTCTGCTAGATATCTCACAGAAGAAGGATCCTGTGGCAATGAGAAATATTGATTGAGTTGATGATAAGCTTCAGGGAAACAGGTTTAAGAGTAAATAATCCATTGAAAAAATGCTTCCATGTAGACTACTAGGCGCTATATGACTAGTAGAAGAAAGATAAGGGTGATTCCAATGAACAAGAATTCCTGTGAGAATTCTGATTCACAAAGCATTTAAAGCAAACGTCATTCAAAACAAATTAATTCAATTCAATTAGGCACTTCCCAAGTGCTTAGGATGTATGAGGAGAGCTTGCTTCAGATTGAGAAAGATTTGAATAATAAGAATAATAATGATAAAAATAATGATAATGAAGATGATGATGTTGATGATGATAAAAGCCATTGCAACAACAATGGCAGCAAAAATAACAATGAGAGATTATTTGAAAGGAAAAATGAAAAGATAGGGAGCAGTCTTAGAACCAGAGAAGACCTGAGTTCTAGCCCTAATATTGATACTAGAAACTGTATGACAATTCTGGCCAAGCCATTTGATATCTCAGAGTTCCATGCAACTCTTTGTAACTCTAAGTTGCAAAGAAGATTCTGATATGAAACAGTAGAAGAAGTTTTTTCACTTGAGAGCGCCTTATAATCAGTGATATCATAGATCTACTTCTTATCAATATTCCTAATAGTAATGATAATGATTGTTTGTGTTTCATATCACCATTAGATTCACTTATTATCCAGACTGCTCCACTCCTCAAAAGTTATCTTGCCTTTCTCAGAATGACTTCATACTGAGATCTATTCTGCTAATTGTTGAATATTTGCCTTGCTGAAATTGCCATTTCTGAAGTGACCCCAATCAAGCAGCTCACTGTTCTTTAGATCAGCTCACAAAAGTAACTGCTTTCCTTTCTCACCCGGGCCCTTGCCTCTGTAGACTCATTATTAAGATTTTTATCTTCCTTACATTATTTGTCTTCCTTTATTAGAAAATAAATTTCTTGAGATTCACGACCATCTTGGAATTATATCACCTGCACTTACTAAAGTTCCAATATCTATTCATCCCTCTGGCTGTTGTTTTTTGTCCTTCACTTTTGAAGAAGACCAATGACATCCATGAATGAGGGATCTCTTGATTCATATGTAAATTGGATTTAAATGAGGTTTAGTTGCACAGAGTCATCAGCCTCATTCTTTCATCAAAGTTCAATGACAAGACAAAAATCAAGATTTCTGTTGATTGCCTGGGATACAGTGGATACTGCACCTACATAAATTGCCTTCTTGGCCAACTATATAGGCAAATGGTTCTTGTCCACTCATTCCACTGGGAGAAACTTGAGGTAAATATCTTTCTAATTTACCAAGTTTGCTATCCATAACACAACTTCACCTGTTTAATGAGATGATTTATATGTATATATATATGTATACAGATTCATATATATATATATATATATATGAATTTGCTTATCTTTTGATCTTTTGACCTTTTGATCCCTAAATATATACTATGTACCAAGCACAAATCAGTAAGTGATTTGTAAGCACCTACTAGATGCCAGGCAGTGAGTGAAGTTCCTTGTGTGAGCAATAGTTGTGAGGTCAGTGTTGCCAGATCATAGAGGGTGAATCATCAGTAACAATTATTCATGAGAAGTGGTATAAATGACATCATCAAGGATGTATAGAGCCAGAATAGAAGGAGGGCCAGTCAAATAGTAAGAGAAAGGTTGAAGAGATGAAAAGCCAGAGGGATGATCTGGGGACAGGGAGAAATATTAAAGATGCCCACATCTTCCATTGAATCCTGGGCATCATCAGTCACCTTAACTTTTGTTCTACCAATGAACTTCAACAGTTGTGGAAGAAAGAGTGAGGTTGATGACTTTGTGCTGCTTTATGTCAGTTAAATCCATTTCACATGCAAATCAAAATACCATTTTGGGAAGTCATTGGTCTCCTTTGAAAATAAAGAACAGACTAAAACAAGGAAATAGAAAATTTCTAGTACATTGAGCACATGTCCAGTGAAAGATTTATAGGAAAATGCTAGCATGAAACATACAGGATGAGAAAGGATGGACTAAATGTGATTTGCTCTAGAATGGATACTCTCAAGGCTAAGATCACAGATCCATTGAAATATTCATGTTATTCTCCTCTTGTAACTTTTTATATCACTGAAAACTATCTAGAAGATCTCCCTGGATTCCTAGGCTGAAAGTTTAAGTCAAGCTCGTGCTATTACACAATCAGACTCACATCCATTTTTGCTGAATAATCTGTAATGTCATTTCCAGGAAGAATAGTTTTCTCTATCATTGGGCAAATAAAATGTCACTGTTCGAGTAACATTCAAAAAAATAAAATAGATAAAAAGACATTGCCATTTTGCACAATGGAACTTTTTTGTTTTGTTTTGTTCTAGTTTTCTTGGGAAAGTAATAGATGTGAAATTTTCTATGATACCAGATGCACTATGACTTTGAAAATTCATTGGAAGTCTCTCATATTTTAAATTGTATATCTTTTTGATGATTGTTTTGAGTGAAATATGACAAAAGAGCAAGGTAATGTTCCCCATTTAACATGGATGATAGAATCTAGTACTTTAAAAAAAAATAGTGACAACCCTGAATTTCACGCACAAAAATGAATTACTTTATAAGTCATAGAGCTCAGTGTGAGTTTCTAACCATAAGTTGTCTTTCTATCCACACTCTCTAAAAGTAATAACTGGATGGTTATTTTGTTATTTTTAAGGAGGCTAAGTTTCATATTTTTATTTCTAACAGCCAGTGACTAGATGAAATCTTATCTTTATGTAATTAAGACATCAGATCACAGGATTTAGGATTAGAATCTTCCTTAGAGATTATGTCTTTTAAGTGTCTCACTGACTAAATGAGGTATAACAGAATCACGGAATCTCTGAGCTCACAAGCCCTCTAGTCTAAAGCTTACTTTTTAAGAGACTCCTCTCCATAAATTCTCAACAAGTTGTCATGTAGCCTTTGTTTTAAGACTGAGAGTGTATAGGATACACTAGACAGTTCTTCCTTTTTTTATATATCTCCAGTTGTTAGGAAACTTTCCCTTTATATCAAACCTAAATCTAGTTTCTGAAAACATTTACTCTTTAGTATAAAACAAAACAAGATCAATCATTTTCCTCTAAATAGGCGAGAATAGCTTTCATGTCTCCTGATCCTTATCCTTAACAATATTTTTTCCCCAGATTTTTTAGAAGGGGTTACACAAAAGCGTTAGACATTATGGTAATGTGCAAAACATTTGATCTTTGTTATGGCTTATTTTAACTAAGGCAAGAGTGGGGATCAAGACCAAAGATGAAACTCTTGGCAAGAGCATAGAACCACATAGGTTGATGGAACTTTTGGATGCAGTCCTTTCAGGCCTCAACAGGAGAAAGAAGAAAAGTCCAAACCAGCCTTTCAAAGAGACAGGCATCAGATCTGGCATTCCAAGGCTTGCCCACACCTGCTATTACCTCTAGTTAATGTGTGGGACATCTGACTTTCTCTGCAAAAGAATAGAGTACAGTGGCATCCACAGGTCATACACTCAAGGAAGGTAGTGTTGAATTTTTACATAGGTGCCTTTGACAGATTTCTGATGCCATTATAGAAGAAATACCAAGGCTAGTATTTTTAAGCACCTACTAGATGCTAGGCAGTGAGTGAAGTCCCTTGTGTGAGCAATAGTTGTGAGATTAGTATTACTAGATCATAGAAGGTGAACATCAGTTTTGTGAGGTGAGGATAGAGGGAGTTAGTCACTGACTATTTACTATTTCCATGTAGTTTTCAGGAGAGGAGAAGAGAATCATTCATAGAACAAAAAGAAGTTACTTTATGGGAATAAGATTTTTGCCTTTCCCCCAACTCCAACCTTTTTTCTCCAGTCTGAGAACCCCTAGCTCTTATAAGTGATCTTCCTATGACATATTTTCAAGACCCATGGTCACTTTGATAAGGTGAAAGCTCCATAGTATGGAAACCAATGCCCTACTTACAATGTGGCATTCATGATTAAACACAATATCCAGATGCTGTCTGATCAAGTTAGAGTGGGACTGTTATTTCGTATATCCAGGGAATTATGAGCTTCTTAAAGTGGTTTAAGATGATAGTGGGTTACTGTTTTTATTTTTATTTTTATTGTTTTTTGTTTTGTTTTGTTTTGTTTTATTTTATGTTTTTTACATTGTTTTTTATTTATCCTTGTATCACACTGCTAACTTGCAGTGAACTTGTAGACTCTGATAGGGTGAGAATAGTATTGGATATTGAAGTTAGGATACTGTTGCTTTTTCAGTTGTTTCAGTCATGTCTGATTGTCCATAAGCCCATTTAGTGTTTTGTTTGCAAAAATACTGCAATGGTCTGCCCTTTCCTTCTCCAGCTCATTTTTACAGATGAGGTAATGGAAGCAAACAGAATTAAATGACTTGGTCAGGGTCACCCAGCTAGTTAGTATCTGAAGCCAGATTTGAATTCAGGGAAATGAGTCTTCCTGACTCTAGGTCTGGTACTCTATGCACTATGAGGCCACCTAACTGCCCAGAAACCTATGATCAAGATATCCAAGATCAAATTGGTATACTACATTTTAAAAAATACCCATTGGGGGCAGCTAATTGGCGCAGTGGATAGAGCACTAACTTTGAGATCAGGGGGATCTGAGTTCAAATATGGCTTTAGACACCAAATACTTCCTATCAGTGTGATCCTGGACAAGCAACTTAATCCACATTGGCTCAGCAAAATAAATAAATAAACAAATAAACAAATACACACACACACACACATTATTTAAGGGTAGGGCATATCTCACTTGGATATTTATACCCCCAAATCCTATCACAATATCTAGAAGGTACCAAGTTCTTAATAAATATGGTTTGATTCATGTTGTCTGTATCATCTTGAGAATATCATTTCTCTTCTCTAGGCTTTTTTTTTTTTTTGTACAATGGGTCCCCTACCTACAATGGCTTCAAACTAAATGATCTCTGGCTTAGAATTTTATGATTATTTTTAGGTGGACTGTTATCTTACCATAAGTTGAATTATTCAGTTGGATTTGTAAAATTAGTTTTTTTAATCCAATTCTAAGACATGATATTTATTGTTATACATTTATATAATATTTAATTTTATTAGATTCAGGTCATTATTTTATTCCACAAATATTTTTTACCATCCTGGCTTTGCCATAAAAAATATTAGCTATCCTTTCTAACTTTGAATAACCAATAAATGGATGCTTGTAACAACCATGCTTCTATCTAAGAATATGTATGTGTATGTTGTGTACTATATAATATTTATGTATATGTGTATATGATCTAGCTACCTTTCTATCTCTGTCTTTCTGATTGTCTATCTCTATCATAAAATATAGGGCTAATCACAGTTCCTCATGACATTATGTAAGAGACCTTTTCTTTTCAGACTAACATTAAATGTCATCAAATGGCTGACATAGTAAACCCTGAAGAGCACCAATCAGGGGAGCACAGATATTTCAGAGCTACAGTTATTCCAGAAGTATTCAGGAGCAGTATTATAAGTCACTCAGGGTATTGGTTCTGGTTAGAAAGGCAACAACAAATAAAGTTAGTTGAGGAAATAGTCATAGCATTTACTCATTCAACCTATAAGAATAATGTAAGACTTTTCTACTAAAATTTTAATAAATTATAATTGTGATATTCCCATGACCAAGTACTGAAGCAATTGATCAAAAAGAATAAAATTTAATCCTCTAATAATATCAATAGATAGAGAAAGGTAAGTTTTTGAATGAAAAGAAAGATAGTCTTGGAATTGGGAAGACCCAGCTTTAGTTCTCACCTCTGCTACATCCTGATTATGTTATCCTGGCCAAAATTAAAATAATCTTTAATTGGTCTAAGGAACTTTCTAAGATTATAAAATGCAGAGAAGGTGACAATTAGTCAATCTGAGGGAGGGAAGGAAAGAGAGGAAGAGAGAGAGAGAGAAAGAGAGAGAGAGAGAGAGAGAGAGAGAGAGAGAGAGAGAGAGAGAGAGAGAAGGGAGGGAGAGAGGAAGGGAAGGAGAGAGAGACAGAGAGAGAAACAGATAGGGGGGAAGGAAGGAGAGAGGAAGAGAGCGAGAAAGAGAGCGAGAGCACGACAGAGACAAACAGACAGAGACAGAGGGAGGGAGGAGAGAGGAAGAGAGAGAAAAAGAGGGAGTGGGGGGGAGATACACACAGAGACAGAGACAGACAGACAGACACTTATCAGGAGTTACTTGATGAAATCATGGGTTCATCTAGATAAAAAATAATATAACGAGAAAAACTCAGGTTTTACAGAAATTTAGGAATTGAAAAATACTTTCATTTTAACAATCCTTGAATACACATTCAAGTACAACCATACAACCATTACTACACCAATTTAACAATTGAGTGAAGTGAAATTGAAAATGCAAGTCATTTGCCTGTGATAACATCACCAGTTTAAGTTATTGAAGTGGATTCAACCACAGTTTTAATCACTTGCCTAATTAGTTTTATTATTACTTTTTCTATATGTAGTTGTTGATGAGGGAAGGTAATATATATGCATATATATATTTGTATATGCATAAATGGGCTCTATACATTGTACACAGCAAGAACAAGATTATATGATAATCAATTCTGATGGAAGTGGCTACGTGTGTGTGTGTGTGTGTGTGTGTGTGTGTGTGTGTGTGGTATGTATAAATGGCTTCTATATATTGTACACAGCAACAAGAAGATTATATGATGATCAATTCTGATGGAGGTGGCTTTTTTCAATAGCAAGATGATTTAGTCCCGGTCCAATGGACCACATCCAATGTGATGAAGCCATCATATCTCTTCCAGAGAGAGGACTGTGGGGCCTGAGTGTGGTTCACAATACAGTATTTTCATTTTTGTTGTTGTTTGCTTGCTTTTATTTTTCTTTCTCATTTCCTTTTTGATCTGATTTTTCTTGGGCAGCACAATAATTGTGGAGATACATATAGAAAATTGCTCATGTTTAACCTAAATTGTGTTTCTTGCCATCTAGGGGAAGGGATGGGGGTGAGGAAGGGAGGGAGAAAAATTTGGAACACAAGCTTCCAATGTAAGGGTGAATATTGAAAACTATATATGCATATATTTTGAAAACAAAGCTGTAAAAATAAAAATAAAAATGGGTTCTATTCATAATTGCTTACATTATTTATTTCTTTTATTGTTCTCTAGTGTTTTTTTATATGGAACTCTCACATTTTCAATTAGATTGTAAGCTTCTTGACATTACGTATTCTACAGGATGGATACTAGAGGTTTTACTGACACTAAAATTAGAAGAAATGTTTGTTTCATCTGTCTCTACCTCTTTTATTTTACAAATTAAAAAACTGAATTCCCTAACAAGATGATAAATTGGCACATTAAACTGGAAAAATTTGAAACCATTGTGCATTTGTGAATAATACATTGAATGAAATTCTGCTGTGGCAAGGCCACAGATCCTTCTAAGACTGGATTTCACAAAGCATCAACATTCACTTTAGGATCATTTATGTGGGATTATTTATATCAATGTCTAAAATAATTAAAATCCTGGGGCAGCTAGGTGGTGCAGTGGATAGAGCACCAGTCCTTGAAGTCAGGAGAACCTGAGTTCAAATCTGACCTCAGACACTTAACACTTTCTAGCTTTGTGATCCTGGGCAAGTCACTTAACCCCAATTAGCTCAGCAAAAATAAATAAATGAAATAAAATTGGAATTCTAAAAGCTATTCACAGGGTTTATTTCTATGAATATTCAACATGAAACAAGATTATGAACATGGTTAACTAAAGTTCTAATAATACAGTAAATAATTTGATATTATGTCAAAGGATTTTATGTCCATTGAATACTTCCTTGTAATTCTCTAGAGTACCTGGCCCAAGAATATTCAAAGGAGAGATGCTTATTAACATTTTTGATTGTATTTTTTATTTTAATTATCCATAGGGAAAAAAAAAGAATGCTAACAAAATTAATGTAGATTTCCCATTGAACCTATCATTTATAAGGTCGAAATTTTTCTAATATATAACTAATGAATTTTTTTCTCATGAAGGAGAAATCTTTAATGGAGCAAAGGAGACATAAAGGAGAAGAAGAGAGGGAGTAAGAGAGGAAGGAAAGCAGAAAAGAAGGAAAAAAGGAAGGAGGAATGGAAGGAGGAAAAATTAAAGAAGGACAAAAGGAAAGAAAGAAGGAAGGAATAGAGGAAGGGAGGGAGGAAAAAAGGAAGAAAGGAGTTAGAAAGGGAGAAAGATAAAGAAGAAGGAGAAGAGTTTGGGAAAGGGGTAGGAAAGGAGGGAGAGAGAAAATCATTTAGATAATCTTACATTTTTATCATCTTTAAAAACCTGTTTTTCTCCTTTTTTACATGTGAATTTTTCTAATTCATCAGAATAAGAAATTATTGAATCCCAAATAAAAATTTTAAAGCTGTCTTAGAAATTAAAATACATCTAAAAAGGCCAGATACAAATCATGATATGTGTAAAGCTGCTTTTCTCACAATGACATTTAACCTGTAAAAGAATTAATGCAGATGAGAATTGCCATCAAGTCTCTGATGCTTTGACCATTACTGAAGCATTAGTTTGTAGTGTTATCTGGCATGCATTTATCTAGTGTATCGAATTGATTAGCCTACTGTAACATTTTTATTCTGCATGAAACTCTGTTCTTTGCTGTCCTTCCCTTCCAAATATGTTCACTCATCATTAATTACAAAATCAATGGCATAGATGGTCTGCAGCACATAAAATTGATAGCTTCTCTCTCTCTCTTTTTTTTTTTACATTAGCATAAGCTGCCAATTCAATATGAAACAGCGATTAGCATATTTGCTACTAGTTCTAATTCTGATAGGCCACTTAAATTCTTTTTGATGGGGTATGATCTATATCTTGTTATTAAAATGATGTGGTTCAGTGCCAATAATACTCATTTTTGGTTGTTTCTTGTATTTGCCCAGCTAATTTTTTTTCATGGGGGTGGGAATTAGGGATGGCAGGAATGTCTATCTAAATGTATAAATAAATAGCAGTGATGAGTCAGGTTAACATATGGAAAGTAGGTCCTAAAGGAATATGGCATGAAGTGATTAATTAAGTAGCAT
Source organism: Antechinus flavipes (assembly GCF_016432865.1). Lineage (NCBI taxonomy): Eukaryota > Metazoa > Chordata > Mammalia > Dasyuromorphia > Dasyuridae > Antechinus > Antechinus flavipes. The sequence goes on from NC_067400.1 coordinate 56,049,349, forward strand.
TGCCCTTTCCCCTGAGTTAGTGCTGAGTTTTCTCTCTTAAAGATGTTGGGAGAAAAAAGTAGCATCTAGGATAAACACTTCTCATGGAAGGATTGATTCTTTACTAAACTCAGTGGACAAATGCAAGTCTAACATATATTATTCATCTCAGTTTCTTCAGCAATCACAAGTCCCTAATTTCCATTTATTCTATATTTCAATTCAGTTTCTCCTGACTTCAATATATATTCCTATATCATATTTATTCTGACTTCCTTTAGTGAATGATTTCCTCATTTCTAGTTTTGCTGTACCCTTGATTTTGTAATTATCTTAAGGGGTGTTGAAAGTTTTTTAAAAAAATTAATTTAACCTGAACATGGAGATATATTTAAATATTTATACATAAGCATATATATATATATATATATATACTCAGCATATAGAAGCAAAGATGCATAGATATATGTGTGTCTATGTATGTGTACAGATTATACAGATAATATGGAAAAAAGATTTTTAAGGTTTGTGAATTCAATGACTTAGAGCATTCACCGTAAGGAAAATCCCTCTATCAAAGAAAATAGATATCTACACTGCACAGTGGTAAATATTTGCTCAGAGTACAAAGTTTCAATGGTTTGATCAATGTCACAGAGTCAGTTTGGCTAAAATTTGAATCCAGGTCTTCTTGTCTGTGAATCTATTTATCTACTCTAGCACAGATATAAAAGCAAACCCTAAGAAGTCATTATGAGGGTCAAATGAGGTAATATCTATAGAGCACCCACAACAGTGCCAAGCACGTAGTAGGCAATTAATAATTTTAGTATTAGAGAGAAAGAGACAGAGAAATAAAAAGAAATAGAGAAACTGAATGAGCCAGAGAGGACAGTGACAGTGTGTGTGTGTGTGTGTGTGTGTGTGTGTGTGTGCGCGCGTGCATGGCATAAGTATTTCTTTTAAAGTTCTGAGAAGTGGTTATCAGGGAAGAAAATGATGGTAGAGGGCTTGAGATTATAGTGGTGAAAAAAAGAAGTTGAAATTTTCAACAACAGATAACAGTTCCAAAAACATTTGGAATGATTTTGCTAGCCATTGGGTAGTGGCAAGAATCTCTAATGTCATCCCACAGACATCTGCATTTCAGGCAGGAGATGGGAAGTCATGAATCTTCTAGGCAATCTCTTGTACTGCTCCACTCTTTCACAATCTTCTATGAAAGCCAGACTCCCCAGTAATGACTCCCTAGTTCATGCCTAATTTTGTTTGTTCAGCAGGATTTCACCAAAAATGAGTTCAAAATTCTTGAATCTTCCCATCTGAAGGGAGTCCAGATTGTTTGTTACATATTATTAAGAATATAGCTGCTGATAAATTGGAAATCAGAAGATTTATATAAATGATGAATTAAACTACTGCTATCATGGTTCTTTGAAAAGACTAACAGAAGGGGCAGCTACTTGGTGTAGTGAATAGAGCACTAGCCCTGAAGTCAGGAGTTCCTGAGTTCAAATGTGGCCTCAGATACTTAACACTGCTTGGATGTGTGATGCTGGGCAAGTCACTTAATCCCAATTCACTCAGCAAAAAAACAAAACAACCAACCTCCCCCCTCCAAACAGAATTTACTTAGAAAAGACCAACTTTTAATGAACTTGATTAAATAATCAAACAAACAAAAGAGCAAATAAGATTAAATAACACCAAAACAAGATGGGATTTTTAAAATGACATTCACATAAATGATGGACAGAAGCAGCTACACCCAAAGAAAGAACACTGGGAAACTAATGTAAACTATTTGCATTTTTGTTTTTCTTCCCGGGTTATTTTTACCTTCTGAATCCAATTCTCCCTGTGCAACAAGAGAACTGTTCTGTTCTGCAAACATATATTGTATCTAGGATAAACTGCAACATAGCTAACATATATAGGACTGCTTGCCATCTAGGGGACGGAGTGGAGGGAGGGAGGGGAAAAATCAGAACAGAAACGAGTGCAAGGGATAATGTTGTAAAAAAAAAAAAAAAATTACCCTGGCATGGATTCTGTCAATATAAAGTTATTATTAAATAAAATAAAATATTTTTAAAATGACATTCACAGTGGAAGAGGGAATGATAGGAGGAGATAGGAATTTGCACTAATTAATTGCCTAATTGCCTATTACATGCCAGGCACTGTGTGGGGTGCTCTACAGATATTATCTCATTTGATCCTCATAACAACCTCATAGGGTGCAGAAAAGAATTGCTGATCTCTTTAAAATCTCTTATTTCTTGTTTATGGAAACTTTCTTTGCCTAGGCCAATTCTTTGTATTCATTTATTTGTTCATTCATTTGTTTGTTTGTTTATTCCACAATGGCTCTATTTCACCTTCTTCTTTTCTTCAGTCCAGTCTTAGATTTTAAAGTAGAGAACTAAAATCAGGCTGTTTCCAGGGGTATGTTGCTAAATTTTTAACAACTAACTCTCCAGGAAAACCACATACAGAGGGAACATTTTTAATTTTAATCTGTATTATTAACACTTTTTCCATTTTTTATATCTACGCAATCAACTGAAATAAAAAATATCAAGTTCTAACTTGTAACATTTATAATTTCTGACATGTAAATATTCATTGTGAAAATTTAACATCAGTTTCTATGAACTGTTCCAAATTGACTTGAAGACAACTCTAAATATTTTTCACAGAATTATAGAACTTGTGAGCTGGATATAGACCTTAAAAATCACCCATCTTTTCAGGTTATAGATGTGGAATTGTAGATCAGAAAGATCAATTGATTTATCCAGTCACAGAACTACTTAGTGGGAGAGACTGTCCCGATCACAGTTTCCTGAATTCTCATCTAAAGTTCTTTCCACTATTTCATACTTCTTTGCTATGCTCTCCCCTCTATCTAATTTGAACAAAATTTTCAGTTAAGCCAATCTGTCAGAGTGCATTCAAAACCTTAGGGATGAAAGGTTTCATATAACTCCAAAACCTTTTGATTAATTATTGCTTCCAAGTTTGTCTTCTCCTTCCTTGCAGATTTCTCACTATGAATAGTAAACAGTTTAGCATGGGGCTAACAGGAAATTTGTGTTGATAGCTTCACTCAACAAGATGCAAATTTCATAATTTTAAGATGGAATCAAGCTTCAAGAGAGAAAAGAAGATCCAGGAATAAATGAAACATAGGAAGTCAGGGAATTTTCATTCTGTTCCAGCAGAACCAAGTTGCTTAGTGATTTCTGTTAAATCTCCTGGACTGTCTTGAAAGAGATAGAAAAATATATTACTTTAAAATTAAGTAATATATGGGTTAAAGAAGTGATGATGTGGCACAATTAATGAAGGACTGATTTGGAGAGAGGAAGATCTACATAATGCCTTTTGACCACGAGCAAATGATTTAATCACTCAGTAGGCCACACTCCTCTAAAAAATTGTAAATTCCACATTGTTTATAATTAAAATCTACTTCAGTGGAGGGCATTTTCAGAGACAGAATCACAGTTTCACACACAAGACATAGGTCCAGACCAAAAACATAAAATGGTATATATGTAAGGTTGTATGTACATATAAATTAAAAAAAGTTTCCTTACCACATTTTCACATTCAACTTTGCCAATTTCCAGAAAGTAGACTCATGTATACTTGCCTCAGGCAGAGGAAATGGTAAACACTAAAAAGCATTTCCACTAATAGTAAATGAAAGCTAAATTAAAAGATTCAGGAGAGATAGTAAAGGAAAGAGTAGAATAAAAAAGAATTCAAAGAACAAATATGTTCTGAACCTGGCTATCTGGGTATCATGGTTTTTAGCTTTCCCCACTAGGAAGAATTTAATAACCATTAGCTGAGAGTAAAGACAATGAAGAGAGGTGTATAGCCTTTTTCTGTAAAGGAGAGACTTACTAATCACAACATCACTGGTAATTTCATGACAAGGTAATAGATCATTTTAAAGACAGTCTAGATAGCTGGAAATCTATTGGAGTGGAGATGTGATACCCAGTGGGAACCATTTAAAACATGGTTTCTGGCAAGAAGCAGACTGGAAGCAAGATCAGGCAGGAAATAGTCTTTACAAAAAATTGCATGATATTCAAAAGATATCAAAAGCTTAGAAAATCAGGTGGATGAATTGTACCTGAGTGTATATATTCAGATTACACAATTTTTTCCCTTGTGTATATATCCATCTACATAGATGTTATGATCATATGTGTTCCCACATGCATATATCCTACATAGCAACACTTTGTCCAAAGAGGATGTGTGCATTTGTAGGGGTATAAGATCAAGATTTTTGGAGGAAGGGTTCTATTGTTAATAGTATCATTATCAAATATCATGTATTCCCTTTGATACAAAATATGTGTTCTTTGGATGACTAGTAATAGCAATCCCATTAGTAGTAGTTCATGAACAATTGTTTGGATCGAGATACTGTCCCACAAAAATTTTAATCAGTGAAAAACCAAACAAACATCAATTAAGAGCTTAATATATACCAAACATATCAAGAACTTGAAGTAAGTATCTGGGAGGCCTGTGGGTAAGGAATCCCTTGATGAAACAGCTTCTCCTGCTATACAATATAAACTCCTTGAGCTTTAGCACAAGCCTCTATTTTGTTTTTGTGTCCCTAGCCCCATTGCAGTGTTTTAAAGATAGTTGGTGATTTAAAAATGCACATTGTTTCATGTGAGGACAATGTCTTCTATATCTCTCATGTCTAATTCACTGTTCAATACTGTTCAAAGCATGTTATAATGAGGCAATTGGGTAGCACTTGGGATAGAGTACAGAAGTTGGAGTCAGATATTTTCTAACTTATGAGTTAGGTCATCTGGGGTAAGCCATTTAATCTCTCTTTGTTTCAGTTTTCTTTTCTGTAAAATGGGGATGATAATAGAATCTATCTCACAGTACAAGGATCAAATGAGTTAACATGTGCTTAGAATATTGCAAATTTTTAATCACTACATAAATGCCTTCTATAGGTATTTTAAGCACTTTTTTGTTGAATGAATGCATAAATTAGTAATTTATAGATATAGTTACTATGAATTCTTAATATCTGTTATGAGATCTTCTAACTCATCATGACAGAGACAATATCTTGGTTCACTTTAATTCTAGCATCAATTTATTTTTAACTGGATACTGAACAAATATTATTCTGATGATTTACAGATCAATTTTATTGTTTAAAAAAAAACACTACTGTCCTATAAAAAGATGCCTTAAAACATTTTGAATCATCATAAAAATTCTAATTGATTTTTGAAGGCTAATATCTAAGATCTTTGTTTTTTTCTAGATTTATAATTAAATAATGTAATATTACATTATCTATTAAGTTTTATATATGCTAAAAATTCATTTTTGTTTAAATTAGAACAATTAATAATTTATTGATGTCTAAATTATAATTTTATCTTTAAAAATGGGAAGAACAAACAAATGTAAAGCATATTCCAGATCTAATCCCCAGCAAGAGAAAGATATTGCTTGAGTGAAAATAATTAAAATTTTAAGAAGTGACTAGCACACCTTACAATTTGTGACAAAAATGAAGAGAAAAAGTACCCAGAATTTAAATAATTTCTATAAAGTTTAAGTAGGACCTTATAGATTAAAGTTTTTAGGGGGTAATTAGTCTGAGAGGAGAAATCTAAAGAACCTAGAAGAAAAACTCTGGCACAAGACCCAAAGGATCTTTTAAACAGTAGCCTGTATAAAGTCATAGATCCTCAAATTGTTAAGTCATACAAAACTGGGAAGAATAATTAAGATACAAGATGTCAGAGTTAGCAGCCAAAAATATATTAGTCAACTGGGACAAAGCTAAGAGAATGAAATTTAAGAGGAATAAATATAAAGTTGTATATGAGGGTTCAAAAACTACTTTTACCAGTACTAAAAAGAAAATAGACTGAAGTTCATCTGAAAAAGATCTGATGGTTGCAGTAAAGTATAATGTCCTGAAAAATCAGGTGCTCAACAATGATACAGAAGCTATGAAACAATGAAATTTTAGAGTGAATTAAAAGACATATTTTCTAGTATTAAGGAGGTGAGAATATTGGTATAAGTTCTCTGTCCTTTTCTAAGTGCACTTCAGGAGTATTGGGTTCAGTTCAAGGTGGCTACCTCTTGAGAAGAAAATTGATAAGTTAGAGAGCAGATGAGCTACCTAAGATAGTGAAAGGACTCAGAATCACTTTATGCTATGATCTCTTGAAGAGAAAAAAAAACTAATCTGGGACACAATAACAATCTTTATGTAAATAAAGAGTTGTTCCATGGTAAAGATTCCATTTGCCTTGTTTTGTAAATGGTAAAGGCAAATGATGAAGATGAAAAGAGTAGAATTTTGTCTTAATGAACAAAAAATCCCTGAATAATTAGAGCTACATAAAAGTAGGATGAGCTGTCTAGAGTTTTCACTTCATCAGAGAGGCAGAAGCAGAGCTGAATGATAAACTATCAGTTACAATATAGTGAGGATTCTTAGTTGCTAAAGTCCTCTCTAATATTTATGTTCTATTAGGCAATGAGCAGCATAGAGGGGAAAATGTAATCAGTGATATAATTTTCTCCCAAATTTTGCATCATGGTCTTAGACAACAGATCCATCAGCTCTGTAAACATTTTCTTCAGGCTACTGGATGTGTAATCAGAATCAAAGAAACAATGATGGATGAATTAAGATTAATCAGAGTATTTTTTTTCTTTTTGTAAGTAATAATAATAATGGTTGCTAACACATTTATCATGATTACTATAGGCCAAGCATTGTGCTAAGCACTTGACAATTATTATTTTATTTAATCCTCATGAGAACCCTGGAAAATAAGGGCTATTAATATTATCTTCATTTTATAAATGAAAAAAATGAGACAAAGAGGTTAAGTGACTTGTCCAGGATTGTACAGTCAGAAAGTATCTGAAGCTGGATTTAAACTCAGATTTTCCTCCCCAGATCCCATGTTGTATCTAATGTGCCACCTTGCTATCCCTTAAGCATTATTTTATATGTTTAAATAACTAACTTACTTCTACAATACTATTAATAAAAAGGCTTGCATTTGTTTTAGGGTTTGTTCATTAGATGAGGGTATTCTGAATATTATCTGTGGATTCCTTTATGTCTATCACATGTTGTTATACCATTTCTGTTATTTTCCTAATTTTTGTTATTAATATCTTAGCCAGATATAAAGTAAAAATAAAATCTTGTCTCACAAAAGAATGCCTCTAATCCCAATAGGAATAGTGCTTGAATAGATTGGCAAGAAGGATAAGAAATCCTAGCTTACTGGTTTTGACAATGTTTGTAATACTCAATCTGTGTATTAGCTCATATGACTAAAAGATCATAAAATATATTTGGAGTAAATGCTGATCTGACTCTTAAAAATGGTTTGGCAATGGAAGAGATGTCTGCATACTCTTGGGGGTATTTTTTCTCTATAGCTCATGCATTACATAGAAACAAGAGGGGAAAAAAGACTATTTGCAAAAAACCCCAGTAAATATGCCAACCCCAAAATCACATTAATGGGGAAAGAAGTTCCACATATATGGGGAAAGACAATCTGTGTTATTTTAGATCCATTTCTGGGACTGCAAAGCTCAACAGAAGTGCCCTCCCAATTGTATAAGTTTCAGAAAACCAAGATAAATTTGTTTTCAGACAATGGTACATACCTGACACATTGAAGCAGGAAGGAGAAATCATCAGATGCCAGAATGGGAGTTATACATTATCTCAATGTTTTGTAGAAAACCTCTCAAAAGGAATCACTCATTTTATGAGCATTTTACACTTTTGCATTTCATTCTACATAAAACAAAATCATTTCTAATATCAGAACCATATTTTTATTTGTTCATTAAAACCTGACAAGATTTAGGAAAACTTATCTGGCTTTCCATAGCCCATCTTCAACTTATTCATTGCCATTGCCAAGTGTCTAGAAGGCAACACTTAAAGTACCAGTTTGGATATTTAACTCTGGTGAATAGATAGACTTTTACATTTTTGTTTCATTATAGCTAGGAATATGTTGGTAAATGTTTAGCAAAGAGTTCTCTGGTAAAAAAAAAAAACTACATACAATAAACTTTATAAAAATTATTATAGTAAGCTTTTTAATACACATTGTTTTATAAATCATTTTGGGAGAGAAAAATCAGAGCAAAAGGGAAAAATCAAGAAGAGATAAAAAAAATCAAACAGAAAAAAAGGAGTGAATATAGCATTTGTTGATTTACCTTGAGTCTCCTTAGATCTTTTTTCTAGGTCTATACCAAGTTTCAGAAATATTATTTTGCAGTTTTCCTGGCATTTTTATCCAATAGCGAATTCTTATTCTAGAAACTGTAATTTGAGGATTTATGAAATATTAAATTGCTATAGGTCTTGATTATTGTGTTGTGTGCATCTAACTTATTCCATTGATCCACTACTCTATTTCTTAATCAATAGTATATGATTTTGATTACTGCTGCTTTATAATATAGTTTTTAGTTTGGTACCACTAAGCCACCATCCTTTGTATTTTTTCCATTAATCCCCTTGGAATTATTGATTTTTTGTTCTTTCAGATAAATTTTCTTATTATTTTTTCTAGTTCTACAAAATAATGTTTTGGAAATTTGATTGGTATGGCACTGAACAAGTAGACCGCTTTGGGTAGAATTGTCATTTTTATTATATTAGCTCAGCCTAGCCATGAGCAAATGCTATTTTTCCAGTTGTTTAGATCTGACTTTTTTTGTGTGAGAAGTCTTTTGTACTTGTGTTCATATAGTTCTTAGGTTTGTTTTAGCAGGTACACTCACAAGTATTTTATTTTGTCTATAGTAATTTTAAATGGAATTTTTCTTTCTATTTCTTGCTGATGGGCTTTGTCAGTTATATATAGAGATGCTGATGGTTTTATAGCCTGCAACTTTGCTAAAATTGGGAATTGTTTCAAGTTTTTTAGATGATTTTCTACGATTCTCTATGTATATCATCATCTTGTCTGTAAAGAGTGATAGCTTTATTTCCTCCCAGAATATTTTAATTCCTTTAATTTCCTTTTTCTTTTTTTATTACTAATGCCAACATTTCTAGTATAATGTTGAATAATAGTGGCGTTAATGGGCATCCTTGTTTCACCCCTGATCTTACTGGGAATGCTTTCAGCTTCTCTCTATTACAAATAATGCTTTCTGTAGGTTTTAGATAGATACTTATTATCAATTTTAGGAAAGCTCCTTTTATCCCTATACTCTCTAGTGTTTTTTTTTTTTTTAATAAAAATGGATGTATTTTGTCAAAAGCTTTTTTTGCATCCATTGAGATTATCATATGATTTCTGTTGGTTTTGTTATTGATATGGTCATTTATGGTAATAATTTTCCTGATATTGAGCCAGCCTTGCATTCCTGGTATAAATTTCACTTGATCATAGAGTATTATCCTGCTGATAAGTTGCTGTAATTTCATTGGCCAATATTTCATTTAAAATGTTTGAATCAATCAATATTCATTAAGGGAATTGGTCTGTAATTTTCTTTTTCTGTTTTGACCCTTCCTGGTTTAGATATCAGTACCATGTTTGTATCATAGAAGCAATTTGGCAATACCCCTTCTTTACCTATTTTTCCAAATAGTTTACATAGTATTAAAATTAATCTTTAAATGTTTGATAGAATTCACTGGTGAATTCATCTGACTCTGGAGATTTTTTCTTAGAGAGTTCATTAATGACTTGTTCAGTTTCCTTTTTTTTTTTTCTAAAATGGGAATATTTAAATATTTTATTTCCTCTTCTGTTAAAGCAATTTATATTTTTGTAAATACTTATCCATTTCAGTTAGATTGGCAGACTTGCTGACATAGTCTGGTAAAATATTTCCTAATTATTGCTTTAATTTGTTTTTCATTGGTAGTAAGTTCACCCTTTCTGGTTTTGATACTGGTGATTTTTTTTTCTTTTCTTTTTCTGATCAGATTAATGAAAGTTTTATCCATTTTGTTGTTTTTTCATAAAACCAACTCTTAGTTTTATTAATTTGTTTGATAGTTTTCTTAGTTTCTATTTTGTTAATTTAACATTTGTTTCAGAATTTCTAATTTGTTATTTAATTGTTTTATTAATTTGTTTTTTCTAGCTTTTTCAGTTGCATGCCCAATTCACTGAGCTCCTCTTTCTTTGTTTTATTCATATAGCTATTTATTCATATAAAATTTCCCCTAAAAATTGTTTTGGCTGCATCCCGTAGGTTTTGCTATTTTGTCTCATTAATGTCATTCTGTTGGATGAAATTATGAATTGTTTCTGTGCTTTGTTATTTATCCACTCATTCTTTAGAATTTGATTATTTAATTTCCAATTGATTTTTAATCTATCTTTCCATGACTTTTTATTGAATATAATTTTTATTGTGTTGTGGTTTGAAAAAGAAGCATATACTATTTCTGCCTTTTTGCCTTTGATTGTTGGTTTTTTTTTTTTTTTGTCTTAATGCATTGTCAGTTTTTGTGTGGGTGCCATGTATTACTAAGAAAAAGGTATATTTCTTTCTCTCCCTATTCATTTTTTTCCAGAGAAGTATCATATCTAAGTTTTCAGAGATCCTATTTACTTCCCTAATTTCTTGTTTATTTTGTCTTTAAATTTTTCTCATTCTGAGAGAGGAAGTTTGAGGTCCCCCATTAAAATAGTTTTTCCTATTTCTTTCTTTCTGTAACTGGCTTAAAATATTCTCTAGGAATTTGCCTGCTCTACCATTTGTGTATACACATTTAATATCCCAACTACTTCATTTTTGCTGTACCTTTTATCAAAATGTACTTTCCCCCCTTATCTCTTTTAATAAAATCTATTTTTTACTTTTGCTTTATCTGTGATCTGAATTGCTAATCCTGCTTTTTTTTTTCTACTTCAGCTGAAGCATAATAAATTCTATTCCAGCCTTTTACCTTCACTCTGCATGTATCTCTTTGTGTCAAATGTATTATTGTAAACAACATATTGTAGGATTCTGTTTTTTAATCTACTAAGCTCTTTGCTTTCATTTTATGGGAGAGTTCATACCATTCACATTAATAGTTAGGATTGCCAGCTTCATATTTCCCTCCATCCTATGTTTTCTCCTTCATATACTCTTGTTCTTTCTTTCCACCCTCTCCTTAGTCCTGTGTGTTTCTTTTTTACTCACCTCAACCATTACTTTTTCTTCTATTAGCCCTCTTCCTTCCCTTACTGTTGTTTTTTTTTCCCTAACCACTCACACACTACTTCATCTTTTATCACTCCTCCCTTTTTCTTAGTAGTGTTTTTTAAGTTACTCCACCCACTACCTTATCTTCTATCAACCCTTCCTACTTCTTACATTTACCCCTAGTGTTTCTGCTCTTCCTTCTATCCTGTCCATCCCTTTTTTCCCTGTCTTTTTCCTCCTACTTTATAGGATTAGATAAATTTCTATACCTAAATGGATATTAAGTTAGTCCTTCTTAGAGTCCAAAGTGTTGAGATCAAGATTTAGACAATGCTCACCCCACCTCCCTTTTTTCCCACAGATTGTAATAGGTCTTTTGAGCATCTAGGTGTAAACTAATTGTCTCATTATATCTCCTATTTATCCCATTTATTTATCCCATTAATGTCTTTTTCTTTGATATCATTACATCAGAGTTCATTCAGAACCACACTCTTCATCTATGTGATGCCTCCCTCTAATGGTCCAGTGACAGATACAGTTCTTAAGAGTTACAGATATTGTTTTTCCATCGAGGGATATAAATAGCTTAACCTTTATACACACATACACACACACACACACACACACACAATGTGTGTGTGTGTGTGTGTGTGTGTGTGTGTGTGTGTATTTTCCCCGTTTATCTTTCTGTGGTTCTCTTGAGTCCTGTGTTTGTAGATCAAATTTTCTGTTTAGTTCTGTTTTGTTCAATAGAAATTATTGAAAGTTTCTATCTTCATTGAAGTTCTATCTCCTCCCCTGAAAAATGATGCTGAATCTCACTGGGTAGTTAATTCTTGGTTGTAATATCAAGTCATAAAATTTTTTAATATGATATTGTAGGTCTCCTGATTCTATATTGTAGAAGCTGCCAGATCCTGGGTAATGTTGACTGTTGTTTCTTTATATTTGAATTGCTTTTGTCTAGCAGCTTGCAATATTTTTCCTTGAGATTATAGTTTTGGAGTTTTACAACAAAATTCCTTGGGGTTTTCCTTGTGGGATCTCTTTCCAGAAGTGATCAATGGGTTCTTTCAATGAGTATTTCTTCCTCTGTTTTTAGAATATTTGGTCAGTTTTCCTTTATTACCTATTGCTCTTTTTTTTTTTTTTTCATCATGGCCTACAAGCAGGCCAATCGTTTTTAAATTGTCTCTTCTGGATCTATTTTCCAGGTTGGCTGTTTTGCCAATGTGGTATTTCAGATTTTCTTTTATGTTTTCATTCTTTTTAGTTTGGTTGACTGGTTCTTGGTGTCTCACAAAGTCATTAGTTTTATTTGCTTTGTATTACATTTTAATGTGTGATTTTGATCAGTTTGTCTTTTAGTATCTCTCTTTTTTTTCCATTTGGTTTATTCTACTGTTTAAGTAGTTGTTTTTTTCAGACAATTTTTCTTTCCTTTTTCAAATTGTTGACTCTCTCATGCATGACTCTTATTTCTTTCTCATTTTTTTCTTCTACCTCTCTTATTTGTGTTTTGAAGTCTTTTAAGTATATAGAAAAAGCCTCTTTGGACTTGAGACCAATTTATCTCATTCTTTGTGTCTATGATTTGTTGTTTCACATAATCATACTTTAGGATTAGATTATTTAGTTTCCAATTAATTTTTGGTCTATATTCCCCTGGTCTTTTATTGCATGTAATGCTTATTGCATCATGATCTGAAAAAATGAATTTACTATTTCTGTCTTTTTGCATTTGATTTTGAGGTCTTTATGCTCTAATACATAGTCAATTTTTGCATAGGTTCCATGAGCCACTGAGAAAAAAGTATACTCTTTTCTGTGTCCATTCAATTTTATCCAACTTTTCACTCTTTTCTAAAATTATGTTTATTTTCTTAAATTCTTTCTTATTTATTTTGTGGTTCAATTTATCCAGTTCTGAAAGAGCAAGGTTGAGATGCCCCACTAGTATAGTTTTGGTGTCTCTTTCTTCTTTCAGCTCTCTTAACTTTTTCTCTAGGAATTTGGATGCTATACCACTTGGTGCATGTATGTTTAATATTGATATTACTTCATTATCTATGGTACTCTTTAGCAAGATAGTTTCCTTCCCTATCTCTTTTAATTAGATCTAATTTTGCTTTTGCTTGATTTAAAATCAGGATCACTACCTGTGCTTACTTTTACTTCATCTATAGCATAATGGATTCTGCTGTAGCCTTTTACGCTATATCACTCTGATTTAAATGTGTTTCTTGTAAACAACATATTGTAGGATTTTGGTTTTTCATGCATTCTGCTATCTGCTTCTGTTTTGTGGGAGAGTTCATCCCATTCTCTTACAGTTAAAATGACTAATTCTGTATTTCCTGCCATCTTATTTATCCTGTTAAGCTTTTTTTCTTTCCTTTCCCCCTTTCTCTCATTCCCAGTATTTTGCTTCTGCCCACCACCTCTTTCAAACAGCCCTCCCCCTTTCTTATACATTTCTTCTACTGCTTCAGTTTTCCCTTCTATTAGCCTTTCCTTTTCCTTTACCCTTTCCCATTCTACTTCCCTATAAAGTGAGAGATTTCTGTGTGAAACCAAATATGTCTGATATTCTCTCTTTGAGCCAAATCTGATGAAAAATTCATACAATATTCATTCCCCTCCCTTCTTTCCTTCAATTATAATAGATCTTCTTTCCCTCTTTATGAGATGTAATTTCTTTCATTTTACCTCCATTTTCTTCTTCTTTTTTTTTTTTTTTTTTTTTTGGTACAACCCCCCTTTTACTTCTAGTTTACTTTTCATATTATCATAATAAAATTAAATTATACCTGCACTCTGTAAGTATACACATAACAAAGATACAGTTCTCAAGAGTTCTTTCCTTTTTACCTTTTTATGCTTCTCTTGAGTTTTGTATTTGGAGATCAAATTTTTGGTTCTGCTCTTGTCTTTTCATCAGAAATAAATGAAATTCACCTGTATCATTGACTGTCCATCTTTTAAAAGATAAAGCTCTATTTTTACCTCGACAGCTGATTCTTGGCTGCAAGTCAAGTTACTTTGCCTTTCAGAATATTGGATTCCTGGCCCCTTAATCTTTTAAGGTGGCAGCTGCTAGGTCCTGGGTAATCATGATTGTGGCTTCTTGATATTTGAATTGTTTCTTTATGGCTACTTGCAATATTTTACCTTGATCTGATAATTCTGAAATTTGGCTAACACATTCCTTGGAGTTTTCATTTTGCAGTCTCTTTCAGGAGGTGATTAGTGAATTCTTTCAATGGCTATTTTATCTTCTGGTTCTAGGACATAAAGGCAGTTTTCCTTGATTATTTCCTGAAAGATGATGTCTAGGTTTTTTTTTTTTTTTTTTTTCATCTTGGTTTCCAGGAAGTCCAATAATCCTTAGATTGTCTCTCCTAAATCTATTTTCCAGCTCAGTTGTTTTTTTCAATGAGGTAATTTACATTTTCTTTCATTTTTTTTCTTTTTTCTTTTGGTTTTGTTTGACTGATTCTTGATGTCTCATTAATTCATTTATTTCCATTTCTTCAATTCTAATTTTTAATGAAGTATTTTCTTCAGTTACCTTTTTTAGCTTCTTTTGAATTTGGCCAATTGAATTTTTAAATGAGTTGTTTTGTTCAATGGATTTTTTCCATTTAATAAATTCTGTTTTTCAAGCAGTTGTTTTCTTTTCCCATTTTGTCAAATCTATTTTGCAAGAAGTTAGATTTTTTTTTTCCATTTCACTAAATCTATTTTGTAAGGCGTTTTCTTCAAATTATTTCTATGTTTTTTTCCAAATTCTCCTGCAAAATTCTCATTTCCTTTATCCATTTTTCTTCTAACTCTCATTTAAGATTATTTTTGAATTCTTCCAAGAGAGCCTTGTGATATGGGGACCAATTTATATCACTTTTTGGAGGTTCATCTGGCAATGATCTGCTTTTAGTGTCTTCAGGGTTTGAAATCTGTTCTTCTCTTTTTCCATTAAAAACTCTCTTTGGTCAGAATTCTTTTTGCTTTTTTGCTCGCTTTTTTTTTTTTTAAGTTTGAGGTCAGCTTTTAGGATAAAGAGAAGATTGTCCAAGCTTCCCCTACGGGTGACAGCAGCTGTGCTGGGTTGGTGCTGACTAATTCCCAGTGCTGAGTGGGTATAGCCAGGTCCTGTGATATTCTGGGGTTCAGGGGTTCACTATTTGCACTTTGTAGTTGTCTTGGATGTCTTACACTTTGTTATGAGCCAGAACTCTTGTACTTGAAACAAGGATTCTTACAAGGGGTTAAGTCAGTGGAATTGATAAAGACAATGTTTAGTTTAGCATGGTGATTAATAGTTCTCTAGTTCAGTATGATTGATTTAATTTTACTACAAATAATGGTTCCCTAGTGATATAATGATTGGTTTATACTCCATATATTGCAAATGATCTAATTATAATACAGCATATAAGCTGGGACAAACTCAGCCAGAGTTGGACTGAGAGACAGAAGCATTCCATCATCTAACTTTGTGGTGGCTGCAGGCTGAAACACAAGCCTGGGGATGCAGAGTCAGATTCATTCACTTCATCTCATACCACATGGTGTCTGGCCTCCTGCACTTCCCTCACTGAGACCAAGACCTGTCTGAAAGGCTCTCCAGAAAGCTGCCCCACCCCAGGCAAGGAGACAATAAAGAATTTGGACTTTAACACTTGGCTATTTTCATGGTGATTACTCTACTGTAATGGGCTGAAACTGCGCTGATGCGCTGAGGTTTGGACAAACAAGCACTTAAGGCTACTTACCAATTGGACAATACTCTATTCCAAGCATTTGCTTGGAAAATGGCCTGCCCCACCATTCTGTGCTGGCTCTATCTGTTGGTGTATAGAGAGATGAGGAGGAGGGATAAGAGGGTGGAGTAGGATGAGCAAGGTGACTCCGGGCAATAGAAGACAGAGGAGATCCCCATGTCCATGAGCTCTCCTCTCCCTTTGATAAAGAATAAAAATCAAGGACTTTTGCTTATACTGACTCCAGCTGATTTTAAAGTATCCTAGGTGCTAATGCAGTCATCATACTCTACTGAAATGAAGGCTGCTCCAAGACCTCCAGAAAACCAACCAAGAACACTACAACGGCTTATCTGCTTATTTACTGGCTTGAAATCAGGACAGAGTAGCCAACACTGCTGTAGATTCCTCCTGGTAGATTCCCTGGTTCTCAGAACCCATATACTCTGGGCCTCTGTACTACCTGCACTTGTGTGTGTTAGGCTCACCTACCTCCATGCTCGATTGAAACAAACCTTTTCTGAAGTTTTTTCAAATTATCTTCTGCTGGAAATTTTTTACACTGTGGATTCTGTCATTCCAAAATCAGTTCAGAGGCTAGATTTGCTGTTAATTTGAAGGACAGCTGGGAGAGCTCAGATAAAGATGTTTCTCCTCTCTGACATCTTGGCTCCACCCCTTTATCTCGCTTTGAGATTTCCTCTGTGGACATTCTGTCATCATCTGAGTATATGTTTTAGTTTGCCCTATCATCATAGTTGCTTTCTATGGTCAAAGTTCTTTTCTGTTTCTTGCTCATATTCCTTCCTTTTCTTTTGGTATTGACTCTTTATTTTACTTTTAAGGTGAAGCTCTGCTTCTTGGGTAAAGGTGGTGCTATCCCAAGCTTCCTGTGCAACCCTGAGCCTTGTCTTTGAGCACAGGGGCCCCTTGTGATTGTAGGTGGTAGGTTTGTGTGCTTTGTTCAGGAAAGAGCTTGGTTTCCCAGAGTTTGCCTTCTAAGCTGAGACTAGAAGCTGCCCCCCTTATTTGCTTCTCTACTGAGCCAGAACTGAGGGTCTTAGTTGCTGATTTGCTGATTATGACATTTTCACAGAGTCTATTTGACCTGGGCTGAGTGCCTTTCCACCCCATTGAGACTGACCTTTCTTGAAGTTTTTTAAGTCTATTTTGAGTTGGATAGTAGTTTCATTCTGTCAGATTCTGTTCAGAGGCTTGGTTTCATATGGTTTTTGAGGGAAACTGGGAGAGCTTGAGCAGTTTCCTGATTTTACTCCACCAACTAGGCTCCATCCCTGGAACCACACAATATACTTTTAAACTTAATCAGTACTGTTTGATGTTTGCTCAATTACTTTTAAAAAATCTATGCAGTCAATAAAGCAATAAATTTAGTTGTGATTTGTAATGTTCATTCATTCCCAAGGCATAAATGCTCACACTGAAAATTTAACATCTGACTCTCATGAGTTGGTATTAGTTGGCTCCATCAAATGACAGCTAAAGTCTAAGGGCAGCATGGATGTAAAGCATTAAAAATTTAGTTCTAAAACTTTGGGGGAAAGTTTACTACAAACTCACATATGATCACAGTAGATTTCACATCATATGTAATGGTGTCATAGAAATTTTGAAGCTCAGAGTTGGGTGTAATCTCAGAGACTACTTAATTCAATCCATATATACTTGCTCCCTCCAGCACACTCAACAAGTATTTCAGATCTTTGCCTGATGACCTCAAATAAGGGACTTCCCTTGCATCCCAAGGTAGTAACTTCCTCTTTTGTCTGGTTCTAAGGACTAGGAAGTTTTTTTTTAAATGTTACCTTATGTGTTATCTTTTTGCAAATTTCATTTAATGATTCTAATTATTTTCTTTACAACTAAGCAATTCTAATCAAACTGCCTTCCTTTTTATGCCCCAAAGATGTGATGACAGATAACCCATTCACCCAAGTCTTCTCTGTTCCAGTCAAAACATCTCCCATTTCCTTATAAGATTTAGTTAACATGATCTTGTGACTATTCTCTATTTTGTCCTGTTCTGAATGTTCTACAGATTATTAGTCCCCTTATTATTAGAGCATAATCGGGACTTCTGGCCAAGATGATGGAGAGGAGGCACACAGCTGTGTAAGTTCCACATTTTCTCTCACTATCAATTTCATTAAAAGCCTCTGAATTAATGCTTGACTGAAAAAAAACCCCATAAATAGTTACCAAGAGAAGCCATCCTTGAGATTCTCCAGGAAAGGTCTGTTTTTGCTCAAGATCAGGGATGGTTTTAGATCGGGCGCAGGCAGAGGGCAGCGTCAGTGAGAGCATGGGAGCAGAGAGGAGAGGGGCTGGGGTGTGATCGCAGCCATCTCTGCGGGGAGAGCTTTGCTATAGGACTGAATACTTTGCCCTGGCAGCAAGTCAGCAGCCCAGCAGAGAAGCTAAAAACACCGGGGGTGAAGAATACAACCCCAAACAGCTGGAGTCTCTCGGGACCTGGCCACCCCTCCCCCACAGTGTCTCAGCACGCTCTCGGAGTCTCAGAGATCAGGGCTCAGCACAGTCTGGCTAGTGCCTCGCTGCTGCCCCCACAGTCTGTAGAGGAAGCTCGGTAACACCACCCAGCCCCTTCCCCCAAAAAAGCAGATTCCAATTAGGTTTTTTTTTTTCCTTTTCTTTCTTTGCTAGTTTTTCTTTGATTCTTTGACAAAATGAGCAAAAAATTGAAGAGGACTTTAACCCTTGACAGATTCTATACAGATAGAGAGCAGACTCTAAACTCTGAGGAGACTAAAAACAGACAGTCTCCAGGTGAATCCTAAGGAGGAGATCATCTGTTCCTCAGCACAGATGAACCTCATAGAACTAATTAAAAAGTCTCACACAAGGAAGGTAGAAGAAAAATGGGGAAAGGAGAGGGAGGTTTGGCAAGAGAGTCTGGAGAAGCCATACCACTCATGTAAAGAGAGACTGGATAAAGAAATAAAATCCTTGAAAAATAGGATTAGTGAACTGGAAAGAGAAAATAGCTCTCCAAAAAACAAAATGAAGGTGGCCTAGCTGTACCTGATCTAAAATTATAAAGCAGCAGTCACCAAAACTATTTGGTATTGGCTAAGAAATAGATTAGTTGATCAGTGGAAAAGGTTAGGTTCACAAGACAGAATAGTTAACTATAGCAATCTAGTGTTTGACAAACCCAAAGATCCTAACTTTTGGGATAAGAATTCATTATTTGATAAAAATGGCTGGGATAACTGGAAATTAGTATGGCAGAAATTAGGCATGGACCCACACTTAACACCATATACCAAAATAAGATCAAAATGGGTCCATGATCTAGGCATAAAGAATGAGATTATAAATAAATTAGAGACACATAGGATACTTTATCTCTCAGACTTGTGAAGGAGAAAGAAATTTGTGACCAAAGATGAACTAGAGACCATCACTGATCACAAAATAGAAAATTTTGATTACATAAAATTAAAAAGCCTTTGTACAAACAAAACTAATGCAAACAAGATTAGAAGGAAGCAACAAACTGGGAAAACATCTTCACAGTTAAAGGTTCTGATAAAGGCCTCATTTCCAAAATATATGGAGAACTGACTCAAATTTATAAGAAATCAAGCCATTCTCCAATTGATAAATGGTCAAAGAATATGAACAGACAATTTTCAGATGATAAAATTGAAACTATTACCACTCATATGAAAGAGTGTTCCAAAACATTATTGATCAGAGAAATGCAAATTAAGACAACTCTGAGATACCACTACACACCTGTCAGACTGGCTAAGATGACAGGAAAAAATAATGATGAATGTTGGAGGGGATGCAGGAAAACTGGGACACTAATGCATTGTTGGTGGAGTTGTGAACGAATCCAACCATTCTGGAGAACAATCTGGAATTATGCCCCAAAAGTTATCAAATTGTGCATATCCTTTGATCCAGCAGTGTTTCTATTGGGCTTATATCCCAAAGAAATACTAAAGAAGGGAAAGGGACCTGTATGTGCCAAAATGTTTGTGGCATCTCTGTTTGTAGTGGCTAGAAACTGGAAATTGAATGGATGCCCATCAAATGGAGAATAGCTGGGTAAATTGTGGTATATGAATGTTATGGAATATTATTGTTCTGTAAGAAATGACCAGCAGGATGAATACAGAGAGGCTTGGTGAGACTTACATGAACTGATGCTAAGTGAAATGAGCAGAACCAGGAGATCCTTATACACTTCGACAACAATATTGTATGAGGATGTATTCTGATGGAAGTGGATTTCTTTGACAAAGAGACCTGAGCTTCAATTGATAAATGATGGACAGAAGCAGCTACACCCAAAGAAAGAACACTGGGAAACGAATGCGAACTATCTGCATCTTTGTTTTTCTTCCCGGGTTATTTTTACCTTCTGAATCCAATTCTCCCTGTGCAACAAGAGAACTGTTGAGTTCTGCAAACATATATTGTATCTAGGATATACTGCAACATATCTAACATATATAGGACTGCTTGCCATCTAGAGGAGGGAGTGGAGGGAGGGAGGGGAAAAAAATTGGAACAGAAATGAGTGCAAGGGATAATGTTGTAAAAAAAAATTATCCTGGCATGGATTCTGTCAATATAAAGTTATTATAAGATAAAACAAAACAAAACAAGATATTTAAAAAAAGAGCATAATCCAACACTAAACACAATACTCCAGGTATAACCTTACTTGGTTTATATCTTTTCCTGCACTGACTTTACCTTTCTTAATAAAAAAAAAATACCTTTTTTTTTAGAGGCATACTAGCCCACTATTGATTCTCTGAGCTTATAGTAACTAAAAATCCTAAATATTTATTTAAATGAACTACTTGTGAAGTTGACTTTTTGAACTCAAATACAAGACTTTATTTTTGTGCCTATTAATTCTATTTGTAAAAGTGATCCCCAGTATTCTAAATGGGTGAACTTTGTGAATCCTGGCTCTCTCATCTAACATATCATTATCAATTAAAATTGTGCCTCATATTAAAATTCAATTTGTATCCCATCTGTGCCATTGTATGTTACTGATAAAAATGAAGGACAATGTAGGCTCTTCACAAGTTAATGACTACTTTTGAACAAAGGTATTCAACAAATTCCAAATATCCCCAATTGTATAATTATCCAATCTATAAATTTTTTTATATCTTGTTTACAACAATATACCCAAATGGACATAGAAAATAGCTATGATCCCTATTATATTATTTCATCAGAAATAATTTGAGGGAAAAAACGTGGATCTCAACTGATCTGATTGTTATCTAACATTTACCTATTTGGAAAATTTACCTAATTTTAAATAACTTCACATGTTTTTTAAATGTACACATTTGTTTTTGTATCCCAGCACACAGAGGTTTTCTATTTGCAGGTAAAGAATTGGCATATAAACTGATTGAGAGGAGACAGAGTCAAGATGGCAGAAGAAGGGTTTGCCTGGTAGAGATGGTTTATAGCAATGTTTGTGGGAGTTTGTTGTGCAGTCCCAGAGTAGCCCTAGTCAGCAGAGCCCAGCCTCTGCCAGCACCCTAGATCTTACTTTTGTCGTGGGTCAGGGACATTCCTTATAGCTCTAAGGGCAGAAAAGAGTGCTTGTGGTCAGATTCCTAGAAAGATTTCTGAAAACCGTGCACAAAACCCTTGAACCCTGGGACATTGCACCCTCTACCCTGGAAACAGAATGGGAAAATGAGCAGAAAACAAAAAAAAATGACCATGGAAAGTTATGGTGACAAGGAGGATCAAAACACATACACAGAAGATGATGGCAGAGTCAAAGGTACTACATCCAAAGCCTCCAAGAAAAATAAAAATTGGGTTCTGGCTAAGAAAGAGCTCAAAAAGGACTCTGAAAATCAAGGGGAAAAGATAAAGGAAAAATTAAGGAAATAATTAAGGAAAAAATTAATGTGCAAAAGGAAATACAAAAAGCTAATGAGAAGAATGCCTTAAAAAGCAAAATTGGGCAATTGGGAAAGGAGGTACAAAAGCTCACTGAGGAAAATAATTTCTTAAAAAATAGAATTGAGAAAATGAAAGCTAATGACTTTATGAGAAATCAAGATACAATAAAGCAAAATCAAAAAAATGAAAAAATTGAAAAAAAAATATGTGAAGTATCTCATTGGAAAAACAATTAAATGTTTTTTTTTATTTTTTTTTAAATTTTATTTTATTTAATAATAACTTTGTATTGACAGAATCCATGCCAGGATAATTTTTTTTTTACAACATTGTCCCTTGCACTCGCTTATGTTTCGTTTTTTTCCCCTCCCTCCCTCCACCCCCCCGCCCAAGATGGCAAGCAGTCCTATATATGTTAAATATGTTGCAGTATATCCTAGATACAATACATATTTGCAGAACCGAACAGTTCTCCTGTTGCACAGGGAGAATTGGATTCAGAAGGTAAAAATAACTCGGAAAGAAAATCAAAAATGCAAATAGTTCACATTTATTTCCAAGTGTTCCTTCTTTGGGTGTAGCTGTTTCTGTCCATCATTTATCCATTGAAACTCAGTTAGGTCTCTTTGTCATAGAAATCCACTTCCAACAGAATACATCCTTATACAATATCGTTGTCGAAGTATATAATGATTTCCTGGTTCTGCTCATCTCACTTAGCATCAGTCCATGTAGGTCTCTCCAAGCCTCTCTGTATTCATCCTGCTGGTCATTTCTTACAGAGCAATAATATTCCATAACATTCATATACCACAATTTACCCAGCCATTCTCCAATTGATGGCATCCATTCAATTTCCAGTTTCTAGCCACTACAAACAGGGCTGCTACAAACATTTTGGCACATACAGGTCCCTTTCCCTTTTTTAGTATCTCTTTGGGGTATAAGCCCAATAGAAACACTGCTGGATCAAAGGGTATGCACAGTTTGATAACTTTTTGGGCATAATTCCAGATCGCTCTCCAGAATGGCTGGATTCGTTCACAACTCCACCAACAATGCATCAGTGTCCCCGTTTTCCCGCATCCCCTCCAACATTCATCATTATTTTTTCCTGTCATCTTAGCCAATCTGACAGGTGTGTAGTTATATCTCAGAGTTGTCTTAATTTGCATTTCTCTGATCAATAGTGATTTGGAACACTCTTTCATGTGAGTGGTAATAGTTTCAATTTCTTCATCTGAAAATTGTCTGTTCATATCCTTTGACCATTTATCAATTGGAGAATGGCTTGATTTTTTATAAATTTGACTCAGTTCTCTATATATTTTGGAAATGAGGCCTTTATCAGAACCTTTAATTGTAAAGATGTTTTCCCAGTTAAAACAATTAAATGTTAAACTATTAAATGTTTGAGTTTACCTCTTTAGAAAAATCCTCTGTTCAGGAAAAGAAATATTTTCCCCAGTTTTTAAAGACTTCCTCAAACGATGCTCTGAAGATGCTCCAAAGAGCATAGAGCTGAATAGGAGACAGCAAGCTGAATTGTTGCTAAAATTCCTCTTATAAATTTCTATAGACCTAAATGAAAGAACTGGTATTTGTCTGATAAATTATAGTTATAACTTTTGCTTTGCCTATTCAACATTTTTTTGTAATTGATCCTTTTGTCTAGTAGATAAATCCAGAGGTTTTTTGTTTGTTTTAACATTTAATTATTGCTTTAAAAATTAACATCCTTATTCAAATCTCATCACTAGATTAGTCCAATGTGAAATGATTTCTGACATCATGATCAAAGGACTAATTTTCCTTTATGAACAAAACAGCAACAACATTAGAAATCCTTTCCCACCTGCTTAGAAGTTTGTGATTCCTGAGATAGCTTTAGATTTCTGCTTTAATTCCTTAGGTGGTCTTCACATTATCCAAGTAGTTGCCAAGGTAGGGTATGAGTCTGTGGTGAGAGGTGTAGAAATTATTAGCTGTACATTTTTATTAGAAACCAGGTAGAAGACCAAACTAGAATGTAATTCTACCTATGATCATATATGTCAGTATATTTGGTGTAGCACCAGACTCTCTTGGACAGAGATTTTTGTTATCAAAATTATCGCCAGTCTCATTTGTAATATAAACTCACATCATAATAGGGCTTTACAGAATAGATGGCCAGGGATAAGATTAATATTAATACACTAGTAGTCTAGTAAGTAGACACAGTATTGAATTTGGATCAGGGCAAATGGTTTTGAATCCTGGTCCTCATCTTTACTATGGATAAATTAATGGCTTGTTACCATGTGACCATGGAGAAGTCAAAGTAAATCTTCCTTTTCTCATCTTTAAAATGGGGAGAATAATATTTAGCCTAACTATTTTGTCATGAGGTTTTGATGAAAGTTTAAAATCCTAATGTGTTATAGAAATATGAGATCATTATAGTGAAAGGAAAACATAATTTTTCCACCAAAATAATTCTTATTTTTCATTGAGGGAAATTGGTATCATTTTTTTTTCTTTTGTATTGTTGAGGAAATGTGGACAGGCCAAAGCCAGTAATATCATTGAGATGAGCTAGGAGGTCTAGGACTGTTTAGTCTTGTCTTTATTTAGTCCATTTGGTCTTGATAGCTTTCTTAGGCTCAGATCCTATTTTGACTCAGGAAACTAAAGTCTGTTTATCAAATAAGTGAATAAATATTTATTTTCAGTGTCCTGAGATACAGACTCTTTGACCCAATTGTGCAACTGCAGATTTTTTTTTTTTTTGAGAGTGAACAAGGCAAGAACTTGTTTAAAAAACATTTTGAGGCAGGTGGAATCTGGGGAATTCTGACTGGAGATCCTAGAAATCCAAGAACTTTAACCATTAATAAGTAGCTCAGTTAATGAAAGACAAAAATATATTTCAAATTGGTAGTAAGGAAAGTGCCAAGTTTCAGTCCAAAGAAAAATTTTGTGGCTAAATTACAATTCTGGCAAAGCTGTTTCTTTAGTTTGAGTTTTTCTTTTTAAATAGTTACACTGACAGTGTTTTAACTACAGGAATATAAACAATATGGCAATAATACATATTGGAAAGAAAATGTAAGATTAGAAATGATATTTAGGACACAATCTGGTTTTGGTCAAAGAGAAAAGTAACGTGATCTGTTTTTTCTATCAGGAAAATTCACAGAATTAGTTGTCACATTTAATATATTTATCTTTTTTTTTTGGAGGGGGGTGTCCCTTCTTATGCATTTAATTTTTTTTTTGTTGTTTTTGAGTAACTTTCCTTGAAATTTGAGATATAACCATAAGTCTTACAGGTGAGAATATCCTTGAAAGGTTAGCTTCAAACAAGCCATTAATTTGAACATAATTGAAGAAGTCAGATAAATTGTACTCTAGGAAATAGTAAAAGCGTGAACATGAGTGAGGCTCAATTGTGCCTGGGTAAAATGCATTTAATTTACTAGGAAAGAATGGATATGCTGTAATCTTAGGTTTCCATGCTAAAGGCATTTGGTTTCATCTTAGCTTGTCATATGACATGAAGATTGTTGTCTCTCTAAAACCCAAACAGGAGAACATAGCTCATCCCTTCCAAAAAGGGAGAACAAAAGCACACTCTTTTGGCAGAGCAGAACAGAAGCTGCTCAGGTGAGGAGGCTAGGAAGCACAAATTTGGAATTTAGCTGAACAATAAGTGTGCTAAATAGAGGTCCTGTAAAAAGCATCAGAGCTGTTTGCAAGTTCATAAAAAATCCATCAAGTAATTAATTGTGGAGAAATAGGAAATATACATATTGGTTCTCAAAATATCATATATATTTATCTTGCTTTACAAGGATTGTTCTTTCTTTTAACTTTTTCCCCCAAATAGCTTTCCACTGAAGTTTTTTAATGGTGAATAAGTATTCAGTTAATTGAAAAGATGTTTTTATTGGTTCCTTTATATCAATGCTGCAGAGGAAAAATCAGATCAAAAAGAAAAAAAAATGAGAAAGAACAAAAGATCAAGTAACCAACAGCAAAAAAAGTGAAAATACTATGTTGTAATCCACGTTTAGTCCCCATAGTTCTCTCTCTCAATGCAGATGGTTCTCTCCATCACAAGTCTATTGGAATGGGCCTAAATCATCTCATTGTTGAAAAGACCCACATTCATCAGAGTTGGTCATCAAAAATCTTGTTGTTGCTGTGTACAATGTTCTTTTGATTCTACTCATTTCACTTAGCTTTAGTTCATTCATGTCTCTCCAGGCTTTTTTGAAATCGTATTGCTGATCATTTTTTATAGGACAATAATATTCCATAACATTCATATACCGTAATTTATTCAGCTGTTCCTCAATTAATGGATGTCCACTCAGTTTCTAGTTCCTCACCACTACAAAAAGGGCTGCTACAAATATTTTTG